>NC_054480.1:95994079-96727156 GCF_017639515.1 Carcharodon carcharias
CTCTGCCTCTCTCTCTGCCTCTCTCTCTCTCTCTCTCTGCCTCTCTCTCTCTCTCTCTCTCTCTGCCTCTCTCTGTCTCTCTCTCTCTCTGCCTCTCTCTCTCTCTCTGCCTCTGTCTCTCTCTCTCTCTGCCTCTCTCTCTCTCTGCCTCTCTCTCTCTCTGCCTCTCTCTCTCTGCCTCTCTCTCTCTCTCTATGCCTCTCTCTCTCTCTCTCTCTCTCTCTGCCTCTCTCTCTTTCTCTCTCTCTGCCTCTTTCTCTCTGCCTCTCTCTCTCTCTCTGCCTCTCTCTCTCTCTCTCTCTCTGCCTCTCTTTCTCTCTCTCTCTGCCTCTCTCTCTCCCTCTCTCTCTCTGCCTCTCTCTCTCTCTGCCTCTCTCTCTCTCTGCCTCTCTCTCTCTCTCTGCCTCTCTCTCTCTCTCTGCCTCTCTCTCTCTCTCTCTGCCTCTCTCTGCCCCTCTCTTTCTCTCTCTCTCTCTGCCCCTCTCTCTCTCTCTCTCTCTCTCTGCCTCTCTCTCTCTCTCTCTCTGCCTCTCTGCCTCTCTCTCTCTGCCTCTCTCTCTCTCGCTCTCTCTCTCTCTGCCTCTCTCTCTCTCTCTCTCTGCCTCTCTCTCTCTCTCTCTCTGTCTGCCTCGCTCTCTCTCGGCCTCGCTCGCTCTCGGCCTCACTCGCGCTCGCTCTCGGCCTCGGGCGCGCTCTCTCTCGGCCCCGCGCGCGCTCTCTCTCGGCCCCGCGCGCGCTCTCTCTCGGCCTCGCGCGCGCTCTCTCTCGGCCTCGCGCGCGCTCTCTCTCGGCCTCGCGCGCGCTCTCTCTCGGCCTCGCGCGCGCTCTCTCTCGGCCTCGCGCGCGCTCTCTCTCTCGCGCCCTCTCTCTGTCTCGCCCTCTCTCTCGCGCTTTCTCTCTCTCGCCCTCTCTCTCTCTCGCCCTCTCTCTCTCTCGCCCTCTCTCTCACGCTCTCACTCTCTCTCACGCTCTCTTTCTCTCGCGCTCTCGCGCGCTCTGTCTCTCGCGCTCTCGCGCGCTCTCTCTCGCGCTCTCGCGCTCTCTCTCTCGCGCTCTCGCGCTCACTCTCTCGCGCTCTCTCTCTCTGCCGCGCGCGCGCTCTCTCTCTGCCTCGCGGGCGCTCTCGCGCGCGTTCTCTCTCGGCCTCGCGCACGCTCCCTCTCGTCCTCGCGCGCGCTCTCTCGCGCGCTCTCTCTCTGCCTCGCATGCACTCTCTCGCGCGCTCTCTCTCTGCCTCGCGCGCGCTCTCTCTCTGCCTCGCGTGCACTCTCTCTCTGCATCGCGCACGCTCTCGCTCTGCCTCGCGCGCGCTTTCTCTCTGCCTCACGGGCGCTCTCGCGCGCGCTCTCTCTCGGCCTCGCGTGTGCTCTCTCTCGGCCACGTGCGCGCTCTCGCCCTCGCGCGCGCTCTCTCTCGGCATCGCGCGCGCTCTCTATCGGCCTTGCGCGCGCTCTCTCTCGGCCTCGAGCGCGCTCTCTCTCGGCCCCGCGCGCACTCTCTCTCGGCCTCACGCGTGCGCTCTCTCGGCCTCGCGCGCGCTCTCTCTCGGCCTCGCGCGCGCTCTCTCTCGGCCTCGCGCGTGCTCTCTCTCGGCCTCGCGCGCCCTCTCTCTCGGCCTCACGCGCGCTGTCTCTCAGCCTCACGCGCTCTCTCTCTCGGCCTCGCGCGCGCTCTCTCTCGCGCTCTCTCTCTGCCACGCGGCCGCTCTCTCTGCCTCGCGCGCGCTCTCTCTCTGCCTCGCGCGCGCTCTCTCTCTGCCTCTCGCGCGCTGTCTCTCTGCCTCTCGCGCGCTCTCTCTCTGCCTCGCGCACGCTCTCCCTCTGCCTCGCGCGCGCTATCTCTCTGCCTCGCGGGTGCTCTCGCGCGCGCTCTCTCTCGGCCTCGCGCGCGTTCTCTCTCGGCCTCGCGCGCGCTCTCTCTCGGCCTCGCGCGCGCTCTCTCTCGGCCTCGCGCGTGCTCTCTCGCGCTCTCTCTCTCTGCCTCGCGGGCGCTCTCGCGCGCGCTCTCTCTCGGCCGCGCGCGCGCTCTCTCTCGGCCGCGCGCGCGCTCTCTCTCGGCCGCGCGCGCGCTCTCTCTCGGACGCGCGCGCGCTCTCTCTCGGCCGCGCGCGCGGTCTCGCGCGCGCTCTCTCTCTGCCTCCTGCTCTCTCTCTGCCTCCCGCTCTCTCTCTGCCTCCCGCACTCTCTCTGCCTCGCGCGCGCTCTATCTCTGCCTCACGGGCGCTCTCGCACGCTCTCTCTCTCGCGCTCTCTCTCTGCCTCGTGGGCGCTCTCGCGTGCGCTCTCTATCTGCCTCGCGCGTGCTCTCTCTCTGCCTCGCGCGTGCTCTCTCTCTGCCTCGCGCGTGCTCTCTCTCTGCCTCGCGCGTGCTCTCTCTCTGCCTCGCGCGCGCTCTCTCTCGGCTTCGCGCGCGCTCTCTCTCGCCCTCGCGCGCGCTCTCTCTCCCCCTCGCGCGCGCTCTCTCTCGGCCTCGCGCGCGCTCTCTCTCGGCCTCGCGCGCGCTCTCTCTCGGCCTCGCGCGCGCTCTCTCTCGGCCTCGCGCGCGCTCTCTCTCGGCCTCGCGCGCGCTCTCTCTCGGCCTCGCGCCCGCTCTCTCTCTGCCTCGCGCGTGCTCTCTCTCGGCCCCGCGCGCGCTTTCTCTCGGCCGTGCGCGCGCCTTCTCTCGGCCGTGCGCGCGCTCTCTCTCGGCCGTGCGCGCGGTCTCTCTCGGCCTCGCGCGCGGTATCTCTCGGCCTCGCGAGTGGTCTTGCGCGCGCTCTCTCTCTGCCTCCCGCTCTCTCTCTGCCTCGCGCGCTCTCGCGCGCGCTCTCTCTCTGCTTCGCGCGCGCTCTCTCTCTGCCTCGCGGGCGCTCTCGCATGCGCTCTCTCTCGCGCTCTCTCTCTGCCTCGCGGGCGCTCTCGCGTGCGCTCTCTATCTGCCTCGCGCGTGCTCTCTCTCTGCCTCGCGCGCGCTCTCTCTCGGCCTCTCGCGCGCTCTCTCTCGGCCTCGCGCGTGCTCTCTCTCTGCCTCGCGCGCGCTCTCTCTCTGCCTCGCGGGCGCTCTCGCTCTGCCTCGCGGGCGCTCTCGCTCTGCCCCGCGCGCGCTCTCTCTCTGCCCCGCGCGCGCGCTCTCTCTGCCCCGCGTGCGCTCTCTCTCTGCCCCGCGCGCGCTCTCTCTCTGCCCCGCGCGCGCTCTCTCTCTGCCCCGCGCGCGCGCTCTCTCTGCCCCGCGCGCGCTCTCTCTCTGCCTCGCGCGCGCTCTCTCTCGGCCTCGCGCGCGCTCTCTCTCTCTGCCTCGCGCGCGCTCTCTCTCTCTGCCTCGCGCGCGCTCTCTCTCTCTGCCTCGCGTGCGCTCTCTCTCTCTGCCTCGCACGCGCTCTCTCTTGGCCTCTCGCGCGCGTGAGAGAGAGAGAGCGTGTGAGCGAGAGAGAGAGAGTGCGCACGCGAGAGAGAGAGAGCGCAAGAGAGAGAGCGCGCTAGAGAGAGCGCGCTAGAGAGAGAGCGCGAGAGAGAGCGCGCTAGAGAGAGAGCGCGCTAGAGAGAGAGCGCGCTAGAGAGAGAGCGCGCTAGAGAGAGAGAGAGAGCGCGCTAGAGAGAGAGAGCGAGCGCGCTAGAGAGAGAGCGCGCGCGAGAGAGAGTGAGAGAGAGAGCGCGCGCACGAGAGAGAGAGAGAGCGCGCTCTCTCTCGCTCTCTCTCGCGCGCGCTCTCGCTCTCTCTCGCTCTCTCTCGCTCTCTCTCGCTCTCTCTCGCTCTCTCTCTTGCTCTCTCTCTCTCGCTCTCTCTCTCTCGCTCTCTCTCTCTCGCTCTCTCTCTCTCGCTCTCTCTCTTTCTCTCTCGCGCGTGCTCTCTCTCGCGCTCTCTCGCGCTCTCGCGCTCTCGCGCTCTCGTGCTCTCTCGTGCTCTCGCGCTCTCGCTCTCTTGCGCGCTCGCTCTCTTGCGCGCTCGCTCGCGCGGTCTCTCGTGCGCTCTCGCTCGCTCTCTCGCTTTCGCTCGCTCTCTCGCTTTCGCTCGCTCTCTCGCGCGCTCTCCTTCGCTCTCGCTCTCTCGCGCGCTCTCGCTCTCTCGCGCTCTCTCACGCTCTCTCGCGCCCTCTCGCGCGCTCTCGCTCTCTCTCTCGCGCTCGCGCTCGCGCTCGCGCACGCTCTCGCACGAGCGCTCGCTCTCTCGCGCTCTCGCTCGCGCTCTCGCTCGCTCTCTTGCGCGCTCGCTCTCTTGCGCGCTCTCGCTCTCTCGCGCGCTCTCGCTCTCTCCCGCGCTTTCGCTCTCTCTCTCGCTCTCTCTCTCGCTCTCGCTCTTGCGCTCGCTCTCGCGCTCGCTCGCGCGCTCGCTCTCGCATGCGCGCTCGCTCTCGCGCACGCTCTCGCTCTCTCTCACGCTCTCGGTCTCGCTCGTGCTCTCGCTCGTGCTCTTGCTCCTGCTCTCGCTCTCGCTCTCGCTCTCTCGCGCGCGCTCGCTCTCTCGCGCGCTCTCGCTCTGCCTCGCGCGCTCTCGCTCTCTCTCTCTCACTCTGCCTCGCGCACTCTCGCTCTCTCTCTCTCTCTCGCTCTGCCTCGCGCACTCTCGCTCTCTGCCTCGCCCACTCTCTCTCGCTCTGCCTCGCGCGCTCTTGCTCTCTCTCTCTCTCGCTCTGCCTCGCGCGCTCTCGCTCTCTCTCTCTCGCTCTGCCTCGCATGCTCTCGCTCTCTCGCTCTCTCTCGCTCTGCCTCGCGTGCTCTCGCTCCCTCTCGCTCTGCCTCGCGCGCTCTCGCTCTCTCTCTCGCTCTGCCTCGCGCGCTCTCGCTCTCTCTCTCGCTCTGCCTCGCGCGCTCTCGCTCTCTCTCTCGCTCTCTCTCGCTCTCTCTCGCTCTGCCTCGTGCGCTCTCGCTCTCTCTCTCGCTCTCTCTCGCACTGTCTTGCACGCTCTCGCTCTCTCTCTCACTCTCTCTCGCTCTGCCTCGCGCGCTCTCGCTCTCTCTCTCTCGCTCTCTCTCGCTCTGCCTCGCGCTCTCTCTCTCTCTCTCTCGCTCTCTTTCTCTCTCTCTCGCTCTCTCTCTCTCTCTCTCTCTGCCTTACAATCTTCCATTGCCAGGACCCCAATTCTGGAATTCCTTCCCTAAACCTCTCCTTATAAGAAACTGCATAAAATCTGCCTCTTGGACCTTTTGGTCATCTGCCTTCAATCTCCTTTTATGGCTCATGATCAATCTTTGCTTTATCATGGTCCTGTGTGAAGTGCCTTGGATGTTTTAATAGTACAATAAATGTAAGTTGTTGTTGTCATTCTGGGAGTTTCTTTGTCACTGCAGAATTCCTGATGTTCCTCACTGAGCGTTTCCCCTCCAGGCACATATCGGATTTATGTCTTCCTGCAAACCCGGAATTACGGGGCCATCAAAGAACAAAGATACAAAGAAAAGTACAGCACAGGAACAGGCCCTTCGGCCCTCCAAGCCTGTGCCGATCATACTGCCTGTCAAACTAGAACATTTTGCACTTCTGGAATCCATATCCCTCTATTCCCATCCTATTCATGTATTTGTCAAGCTGCCTCTTAAACACCACTACCATACCTGCTTCCACCACCTCCTCTGGCAGCGAATTCCAGACACTCACTACCCTCTGTGTAAAAAAAAAAACAAACAAACAAACAAACAAACTTGCCCCGCACATCTCCTCTAAAGTTTTCTCCTCTCACTCTAAATCTATGTCCCTTAGTAATTAACTATTCCACCCTGGCAAAATGCTTCTGAATATCTATTCCGTCCATGCCACTCATAATTGATAGGGACTATCAAGTCGTCCCTCAATCCCTAACATTCTGGTGAGAACAATCTGACTTTCTCCATCCTCTCCTCATAGCTAATAACCTCCAGGCCAGGCAGCATCCTGGTAAACCTCCTCTGCACCTTCTCCAACGCCTCCATATCCTTCTGGTAATGTGGTGACCAGAATTGCATGCAATTAATTTCATTTCATCACATTAAAGAAATTGGAAATCTAAACGTGATCTACCATCATTATAGATATAAACCTAAACATGATCACCCGTCATTATGGATATAGATCTAAACGTGATCGACTGTCATTTTAGATATATAACTAAATGTGATCTACTGTAATTACAGGTATAGATCCAAATGTGATTGACTGTCATTATGAATATAGATCTAAACATTATCTACCATCATTATGGATATAGATCTAAATGTGATCTACTGTCATTATAGGAATAGATCTAAACATGATCTATTGTCCTTATAGAGAAAAATGTGATCTACCGTCATTACAGGTATAGATCTAAATGTGAGTGAATGTCATTATGAATATAGATCTAAACATCTGGCATTATGGGTATAGATGTAAATGTGATCTACCATCATTATGAATATAGATCTAAATGTGATCTACTGTCATTATGGATATAGAGCTATAGGTGATCTACTGTCATTATGTATATAGATCTAAATGTGATCTACCATCATTATGGATATAGATCTAAACAAGATCTACTGCCATTGTGGATATAGATCTAAATGTGACCTCCTGTCATTATGATTATAGATCTAAAAGTGATCTACTGTCAGTATGGTGTAGGTCTAAATGTGATCTACCATCATTGTGGATATAGATTTAAGCGTGATCTACTGCCATTATGGATATAGATCTAAAGTTGATTTACCTTCATTATGGATATAGATCTAAAGTTGATCTACTGTCATTATGAATATAGATCTAAATGTGATCTACCATCATTATGAATATAGATCTGATCAATAAATAAGTGTCTTAATGTAAGGTGATTGTATTCCCTTACATATAGCCTTGCCTCATCCCGATCCCTGTGTGAGCAGGAAATGGGTTACAACAACAAGGACAACAATTTGTATTTAGTTAGCACCCTTAATGTAGTAAAGTATCACAAGGTGCCCTATAGGGAGGTAAAATTTGACACAGCCATATAAGGCGATATTAGTGCAGATTACCAAAAGCTTGGTCAAAGATATGTATTTTAAGGGGTGTCAAAAATAAGAAAAAAGAGCTGGAGAGGTTACTGGAGGGAATTCCAGCACTTAGGGTCCAGGCTGCTGAGGGCACCAAACGAGGAGGATCATAAATGGTCAGAATTGTAGAGCTCAGGGAAATTACAGAGTTGGGGAAGGGTGGGGGCATGGGTTGATTTGAGAACAAAGATGAGGATTTTAAAATCCAGGTGCTCTCAACTGGAGAATCAGTGTAGTTTAGCAAAGATGATTGAACAGGACTTTGTGCAAATTAGGATATGGGTGGCTGGTTTTGTGAGTTTATATTTATAGAGGGTGAAAGATGGAAGGTCAGCCAGGAGCACAATGGAATAGTGAAGTCTACAGGTAACAAATGCATGGATGAGAGTTTCAGCAACAGATGAGCTGAGGTAAGGGCGGATTTCAGCAATATTTTAGAGGTGGAAATAGGCTATCATGGTGACGGTGAGGATATGCGGTCAGAACCTCATCCTGTGGTCAAGTAGAATAAGGACAATTTGGTTATACCTCAGACACTTGCCAAGGAGAGAGATGGAATCAGTAACTAGGAAATTAAGTTTAGGGGGATAATGCTTTCAGTCTTCCCAATATTGAATTGGAGGAAATTTCTGCTCACCTAGTACTGCATTTGGGACAAACAATGTCCAATGTGTACATGAAGCACTGTAACAACTCAGCAATGCTCCTTCAACAGTACCCTCCAAACCCACAATCTCCACCATCCAGACAAAAGAAAGATTTGCATTTATATAGAACCTTTCATGACCACCGTACATCCTAAGGCATTTTGCAGCTAATGAAGTACTTTTGAAGTGTAGCCACAACTCTAATGTAGAAAATGTGGCAGGCAATTTGCACACAGCAAGCTCCCACAAACAGTAATGTGATAATGACAAAATAATCTCTTTCATTGATGTTAATTAAGGGCCTAGAGAATATTGACCAAGACATCAGCGAGAACTCCCCTGCTCTTTTTCAAAATAATTCCATGAAATCTTTTGCTTCCATCAGAGATGGAGTTGGGCTTTGATGCAACAAGTCACCCAAAAGACAGCATCTCAAATGCCTCGTACTAACTGCAGTGTCAGCATACATCAATGTACAGAAGTCCTGGAGTGGATTTGGAACCCACAACCCATTACCCAATGAGCCATGGCTGACACCAAGAAGAACAACAGCAACTGGCATGTGGGGACATCACCCATCCATGTTCCCCTCCAGCCCACACACCATTTTCACAGAATCAAAGAATCAAACCATGCAAACAATCACATCCTTCCTATAATGTGGCCCATCGAATCTGCACCAACACGTGAGAAATACCTGACCTACCTACCTAATCCCATTTACCAGCACCTGGCTCATAGCCTTGAATGTTATGACCTGCCAACTACTCATCCAGGCACTTTTTAAAGGATGTGAGGCAACCCGCCTCCACCACCCTCCCAGGCAGTGCATTCCAGACCTTCACCACCCTCTGGGTAAAAAAGATTTTCCTCACATCCTCCCTAAACCTCCTGCCCCTCACCTTGAACTTGTGTCCCTTTGTGACTGACCCTTCAACTAAGGGGCTTAGCTGCTCCCTATCCACACTGTCCATGCCCCTCATAATCTTGTACACCTCAATCAGGTCATCCCTCAGTCTTCTCTGCTCCAGCGAAAACAACCCAAGTCTATCCAACCTCGCTTCATATCTTAAATGTTTCATCCCAGGCAACATCCTGGTGAATCTCCTCTGCACCCCCTCCAGTGCAATCACATCCTTCCTATAATGTGGCGACCAGAACTGCACACAGTACAACAGCTGTAGCCTCACCAAGGTTCTATACAACTCCAACATGACCTCCCTACATTTGTAATCTATGCCTCAATTGATAAAAGCAAGTGTCCCATATGCCTTTTTCACCACCCCACGAACATGCCCCTCCGCCTTCAGAGATCTATGGACACACAGGCCAAGGTCCCTTTGTTCCTCAGAACTTCCTAGTGCTGTTCATTGAATGCTTCCTTGTCAAATTACTCCCTCCAAAGTGTTGACTTAGAAATACGTTGCTGTTCTTTTATCATTGCTGTGTCAAAGGTTGACAGTAGTTCATGCGCAGTTAGGGATGGGCAAAAATTGCTGGCCATATCTGCTGAACGAATTTTTTAAAAGGAGCTGCATTACAGATCAGAATTTTGGGCTACCCCCAAGGGGCTGAATGGCCTGATCCTCAGGTTCTAAATGACGAGGGGGCAGCCAGAACAAAATGTAGCCGAGGACTGGAGGTGATGCAGTAGCAACTGAGAGATCGAAAGAAAGAGAAGTAAATATAGTGACATTGTGTTATTTCATGGTGCTGGAGTATATTATCAAAGTAAATGACCAAAATGCCAGACACAGAGATAATGCCATGGACAGGGGAATCGCAGAGACTAAATAACTGAACACAGTAGTCAGTGTATAACAATAAATGTAAGACATACTGTAATGTCAAAGCAGATCTAACTTAAAAACGTATTGTAACAAGGTGCAAATAATAATGAGACTAATAACATACAGTGTGTGTGTGTGAGAGTGGGGAGTTGGATGGGGTACAGAGAGTGTATGAGAGGGAGTGAGGTTGAATTGGGTACAGTGTGTGGGAGAGGGTGGGGAGTTGGAAAGGGTGTAGTGTGTGTGTGTGAACGGGTGGGAAGTTGGATGGAGTACAGTGTGTGTGTGTGTGTGTGTGTGTGTGTGTGTGAGAGGGTAGGGAGTTGAATGGAGTAGAGAGTGTGTGTGAGAGGGTGGGGGGTTGGAAAGGGTGCAGTGTGTGTGTGTGAGAGGGTGGGGAGTTGATGAGATACAGTGTGTGTGTGTGAGAGATAGTGGGGAGTTGATGGGATACAGTGTGAGGGTGAGGAGTTGAAGGATTACAGTGTGTGTTTGAGAGAGGGTGGTGAGTGGGATGGGGTACAGTGTGTTTGTGTGAGCAGTTGGGGAATTGAATAGGATACAAAGTGTGTGCATGAGGGTGGGGAGTTGGTTGGGATATAATATGTGTGTGAGAGGGTATGGAGTTGAATGGTTTGCAGTATGTGTGTGTAATAGGGTGGGGTTTTGGGTGAGGTACAGCGTCTGTGTGAGAGTGTGGGGAGTTGTGAGGTACAGTGTGTGTGTGTGAGAGGGCGCGGAGTTGATAGGGTACAGTGTGTGTGAGAGAGTGGGGAATTGGATGGGGTACAGTGTGTGTGTGAGGGTGAGGCGTTGATGGGTTACACTGTGTGTGTGAGACGGTGGGGTGTTGGATGAGGTACAGTGTTTGTGAGAGGGTGGGGAGCTGGATGGTGTACAGTGTGGATGCGAGAGGGTGGGGTGTTGATGGGGTACAGTGTGTGAGGGGGCGGGGAGTTGATGGGGTGCAGTGTGCGTGAGAGAGGGTGGAGAATTCAATGGGGTACAGTGTGCTTGTGAGCAGGTGAGGAGCTGGATGGGCTACAGGGTGTGTGAGAGGGTGGGGAATTGAATGGGATACAGTGTGTGTGAGGGTGCGGAGTTGGTTGAGGGTGTGTGTGAGAGTGTGGGGAGTTGGATGACTTACAGTGTGCATGAGAGGGTGGGTTTTTGGGTGAGGTACAGTGTCTGTGTGAGTGTGAAGTGTTGGATGGGGTACAGGGTGTGAGCAAGAGGGTGCGGAGTGGATGGGGTACAGTGTGTGTGAGAGTGGGGAGCTGAAGGGTTACACTGTGTGTGAGAAGGGTGCAGAGTTGGGTGAGGTACAGTGTGTGTGCGAGGGGGCGGGGAGTTAGATACGGTACCGTGTGTGTGTGTGTGTGTGTGTGTGTGTGTGTGTGTGTGTGTGTATGAGGGTGGGGAGTTGGTTGGGGTACAGTGTGTATGAGGGTGGGGATTTGGATGGGGTACAGTGTAGATGCGAGAGTGTATGGAGTTGAATGGGGAATTGAATGGCTTGCAGTGTGTATGAGAGGGTGGGTTTTTGGGTGAGGTACAGTGTCTGTGTGATTGTGAGGAGTTGGATGGGATACAGCGTGTGAGTGAGAGGATGGGGAGTTGATGGGGTACAATGTGTGTGAGAAGGGTGCGGAGTTGGGTGAGGTATAGTGTGTGCACGAGGGGGTGGGGAGTTGGATAGGGTACTGTGTGTGTGTGTGTGTGAGAGGGTAGTGAGTTGAAAGTGTACAGTGTGTGTATGAGGGTGGGGAGTTCGATGGGGTACAGTGTGGGTGTGGAGTTGGGTGAGGTACAGTGTGTGTGAGAATGTGGGTTGTTGCATCCCATCCAATGTGTTTGCGAGAGGGTGGGGAGTTGCTGAGGTACAATGTGTGTGTGAGGGGGCGAGATGATAGGGTACTGTGTGTGTGTGTGTGAGTGGGTGGGGAATTCGATGGGGTACAGAGTATGTGTGTTAGGGTGGGGAGTTGGTTGGGGTACAGTGTGTGTGAGAGGGTGGGGATTTGGATGGGGTACAGTGTGTGTGTGAGAGGGCGGGGAGTTGATGGGGTACAGTGTGCGTGAGAGAGGGTGGGAAATTTGATGGGGTACAGTGTGCTTGTGAGCGGGTGGGGAGCTGGATGGGCTACAGGGTGTGTGAGAGGGTGGGGAATTGGATGGGATACAGTGTGTGTGAGGGTGTGGAGTTGGTTGGGGTTGAGGGTGTGTGTGAGAGCGTGGGGAGCTGGATGGGGTACAGGGTGTGAGCGAGAGGTTGGGGAGTTGATTGGGTACAGTGTGCGTGAGAGGGTGGGGAGTTGAGTGAGGTACAGTGTGTGTGCAAGGGGGTGGGGAATTGGATAGGATAGTGTGTGTGAGGGTGGAGTGTTGGTTGGGGTACAGTGTGTGTGTGATGGGGCGGGGAGTTGGATGGGGCACAGTGTGCGTGTGTGTGTGAGAGGATGGGGAGTTGGTTGGGGAACAGTATGTGTGTGTGTGTGAGGGTGGGGAGTTGGTTGGGGTACAGTGTGTGTGAGAGAGGATGGGGAATTGGATGGGATACAGTTTCAGTGCGAGAGTGGAGTTGAATGGGGTGCAGTGTGTGTGAGAGGGTGGGGAGATTGTTGGGGTACACTGTGTGTGTGAGAGGGTGTAAAGTTGACGAGTTACATTGTGTGTTGGAGGGTGGAGTGTTGAATGGGGTACAGTGTGTGTGTGAGAGGCTGGGGAGTTGGATGGGGTACAGTGTTTGTATGAGAGGGTGGGGAGTTGGATCAGGTATAGTGTATGTGTGACAGGGTGGGGAGAATGATGGGGACCAGTGTGTGTATGAGATCGTGGGGAGATGGATGGCGTAGTGTATGTGTGAGAGGGTGGGGAGTTGATGAAGTACATTGTGTCTTAGAGGGTGGAGTTTTGAATGCGGTACAGTGTGTGTGTGAGAGGGTGGGCATTTGGATGGGGTATTGTGTTTTTGAGAGGATGGGGGGTTGGATGGTGTACAGTGTATGTGAGAGGGTGGGAAGTTGAATGGGGTACAATGCTTGTGTGAGAGGGTGGGTAGTTGATAAGGTACATTGTGTGTTAGAGGGTGGAGTGTTGAATGGGGTACAGAGTGGGTGTGAGAGGGTGGCGATTTGGATGGGGTACAGTGTGTGTGTGAGAGGGTGGGGAGATTGATGGGGTACACTGTGTCTGTGAGACGGTGGGCAGTTTATGAGATACATTGTGTGTTGGAGGATGGAGTGTTGAATGGGGTACAGTGTGTGTGTGAGAGAGGGTGGAGTGCTGAATGGGGTACTGTGATTTTGAGAGGATGGGGAGTTGAATGGGGTACAGTGTGTGTGTGTGAGAGGGTGGGCACATTGATCTGGTACACAGTGTGGGAGACAGGGCGTGGATTTGATGAGGTACATTGGGTGTTAGAGGGTGGAGTGCTGAATGGGGTACTGTGATTTTGAGAGGATGGGGAGTTGGATGGGGTACAGTGTACGTGAGAGAGTGAGGAGTTAGATGCGGTAGAGTGTGTGAGAGAGGCGGGGAGTTGGATGGGGTACAGTGTGTGTGTGAGCGGGTGGGGAGTTGGATGAGGTACAGTCTGTGTGTGAGAGGGTGGGGTGTTGGATGGCGTACAGTGTGTGTATGAAAGGGTGGTGAGATGGATGAGGTACAGTGTGTGTGAGAGGGTGGGGAGTTGTTGGGGTACACTGTGTGTATGTGAGAGGGTGTGGAGTTGGATGGGGTACAGTGTGTGTGAGAGAGGATTGGGCAGTTGGATGGGGTGCAGTGTATGTGTGAGATGGTGGGGTGTTGAATGGGTTACTGTGTGTGTGAAATGGTGGGGAGATTCATGGGGTACAGTGTGTGTGAGAGTGTGGGGAGATTGATGGGTTACACTGTGTGTGTGAGAGGGTGGGTAGTTGATAAGGTACATTGTGTGTTAGAGGCTGGAGTGTTGAATGGGGTACAGATTGTGTGTGAGAGGGTGGGGAGTTGGATGGTGTACAGTCTGTGTTTGAGAGGGCAGGGAGCTGGGTGGGGTACAGTGTTTGTGTGAGTGGGTGGGGAGTTGAGGAGCACAGTCTGTGTGTGAGAGGGTGGGGATTTGGATGGGGTACAGTGTGTGTGAGTGTGTGGGTGTTGGATGGTATACAATGTGATTGTGTGATAGGGAGGGGAGTTGGATGTGGCAGAGTGTGTGTGTGTGAGAGGATGGGGGAGTTGGATGGGCTGCAGTGTATGTGTGGGAGGATGGGGAGTTGGATGGGCTATGGTGTGTGTGTGTCAGACTGGGGAGTAGAATGGGGTAAAGTGTGTGTGAGAGATTGGGGAGTTGGATGGGGTACAGTGCGTGTGAGAGAGGATTGGGCAGTTGGATGGGGTGCACTGTACGTGTGAGATGGTGGGGTGTTGAATGGTTTACAGTGTGTGTGAGATGGTGGGGAGATTCATAGGGTACAGTGTGTGTGCGAGAGGCTGGGGAGATTGATGGGGTACACTGTGTCTGTGAGACGGTGGGCAGTTGATGAGATACATTGTGTGTTGGACGATGGAGTGTTGAATGGGGTACAGTGTGTGTGTGTGAGAGAGGGTGGGGATTTGGATGGGGTACAGTGTGTGTGAGTGTGTGGGTGTTAGATGGTATACAATGTGATTGTGTGATAGAGAGGGGAGTTGGATGTGGCAGAGTGTGTGTGTGTGAGAGGAAGGGGGAGTTGGATGGGCTCCAGTTTATGTGTGAGAGGATGGGGAGTTGGATGGGCTACGGTGTGTGTGTGAGTCTGGGGAGTTGGAAGTGGTACAGTGTGTGAAAGAGGATAGGGAGTTGGATGAGGTACAGTGTATGTGTGAGTTTGTGGCAGATTGGTGGGGTACAGTGTGTGTGTGTGTGAGGGTGGGGAGATTGATGTGGTACAGTGTGTGAGAGACTGGGGAGTTGGATGGAGTACAGTGTGTGTGAGAGAGGATGGGGCTGATGGATGTGGTGCAGTGTACGTGTGAGATTGTGGGGTGTTGAATGGGTACCGTGTGTGTGTGAGATGGTGGGGAGATTGATGGGGTGCAGTGTGTGTATAAGAGGGTGGGGAGTTGATGAGGTACATTGTGTGTGTGAGTGGGTGGGGAGTTGATGAGATACATTATGTGTTAGAGGGTGGAGTGTTGAATGGTGTACTGTGTGTGTGTGAGTGTGGGGGGAGTTGGATGGGCTACAGTGTGTGTGTGAGAGGGTGTGGAGTTGATGAGCACAGCGTGTGTGTGAGAGTGTCGGCATTTGGATGGGGTACTGAGTTTTTTAGAGGATGGGGAGTTGGATTGGGTACAGTGTAGGTGAGAGGGTGAGGAGTTGGATGTGGTAGAGTGTGTGGGAGAGATTGGGGAGCTGGATGGGGTACAGTGTGTGTGTGAGAGGGTGGGGAGGTGATGGGGTAGAGTATATGATGAGTGTGGGGGAGTTGATGGGGCACAGTGTGTGTATGAGAGTGTGGGTGTTGGACGGAGTACAGTGTGTCTGTGTGAGAGGGTGGGAGTTGGATGGGGCACAGTGTGTGTGTGTGAGAGGATGGGGAGTTGGATGGGCTACAGTGTGTGTGTGAGATTGGGGAGTTGGGTGGGGTACAGTGTGTGTGTGAGATTGGGGAGTTGGGTGGGGTACAGTGTGTGTGAGAGAGGTGGGGAGATTCGTAGGGTTCCATGTGTGTTTTGAGAGGGTAGGGAGCTTGATGGGGTAAACTGTGTGTGTGAGAGGGTGGGCAGTTGATGAGGTACATTGTGTGTTGGAGGATGGAGTGTTGAATGGGGTGCAGTGTGTGTGTGAGATTCGGGAGTTGGATGGGGTCTGTGTGTGAGAGGATGGGGAGGTGGATGGGGTACGGTGTTTGTATGAGAGGGTGGGGAGTTGGATAGGGTACAGTGTATGTGTGACAGGGTGGGGAGAATGATGGGTATAGTGTGTGTGAGAGAGGGTGAGGAGATTGATGGGGTACAGTTTGTGTGTGAGATTGGGGAGTTGGATAGGGTACAGTGTGTGTTAGAGGGTGGGGAGATTGATGGGGTTCAGTGTGTGTGTGAGAGGGTGGGGCGTTGGATGGGGCACAGTGTCTGTGTGAGAGGCTGGGTTTTGATGGGATACAGTTTGTGTGTGAGAGACAGGGGAGTTGGATGAGGTACAGTGTGTGTCTGAGATGGCGGGGGAGTTGGATGTGATAGTGTGTGTGTGAGTGTGGGGGAGTTTATGGGGCACAGTGTGTGTGTGTGAGTGTGGGTTTTGGATTGGGTACAGTGTGTGTGTGAGAGGGTGGGGAGTTGGATGGGGCACAGTGTGTGTATGAGAAGATGTGGGAGTTGGATGGGCTGCAGTGTGTGTGAGAGAGGGTGGGGGATTGATGTGGTACAGTGTGTGTGTGTGTGAGACTGGTGATTTGGATGGGGTACAGTCTGGATGAGAGAGGATGGGGCAGTTGGATGGGGTGCAGAGTACTTGTCAGATGTTGGGGTGTTGAATGGATTACAGTGTGTGTGCGAGAGGGTGGGGAGATTAATGGGGTACACAGTGTGTGTGAGAGAGTGTGGGTAGTTGATAAGGTACATTGTGTGTTAGAGGGTGGAATGTTGAATGGGATACACAGTGTGTGTGAGAGGGTGGGGGGTTGGATGGGGTACAGTGTGTGTGTGAGAGGGTGGGGGGTTGAATGGGGTACAGTGTGTGTGTGAGAGGATGGGGAGTTGTATCAGGTATGGTGTGAGTGAGAGGGTGGGGAGTTGAATGAGGCACAGTGTGGGTGTGTGAGAGGGTGGGGAGTTTGATGGGGTACAGTGTGCGTGTTGAGACTGGGGAGTTGGATGGGGTACAGTGTGTGTGCGAGAGGTTGGGTAGTTGGATGGGGTAGTGTTTATGTGAGAGTTTGGGGAGTTGGATAGGCTACAGTGTATGTGTGAGTGGTTGGGGAGATTGCTGGGGAACTGTTTGAGAGGATGGGGTGTTGTTTGGGGTACAGTGTGAGTGAGAGTTTGGGGAGTTGGATAGGGTACCGTGTATGTATGAGTGGTTGGGGAGATTGATTGGGAACAGTGTTTGAGAGGATGGGGCGTTGTATGGGGTACGGTGTGAGTGAGAGTGTGGGGAGTTGAATGGGGTACTGTGTGTGTGTTTGAGTGTGTGGGGAGTTGGATGAGGTACAGTCTGTGTGTTAGAGGGCAGCGAGTTGGGTGAGGTACAGTATGTGTGAGAGAGAGTGGGGAGTTGGATGCAGTACAGTTTTGTGTGTCTGGGTTGGGGAGTTGGATGGGGGACAGGGTGTGTGCGATTGTGGGGGAGTTGGATAGGCTACATTGTGTGTGTGAGAGGGTGGGGGACATGTGGGGTACAGTGTGTGAGTGTGAGAGGCTGGGGAATTGACGGTGGACAGTGTGTGTGTGAGAGGGTGGGGGAGTTGGATGAGGTACAGTGTGTTTGTGAGTTTGGGGAGTTGATGGGTTACAGTGCGTTTGTGAGAGGGTGGGTGTTGGATGGGCTACATTGTGTGCGTGAGAGGGTGGGGAGTTGATGAAGTCCATTGTGTCTTAGAGGGTGGAGTTTTGAATGGGTACATCGTGTGTGTGAGAGGGTGGGCATTTGGATGGGGTAATGTGTTTTTGAGAGGATGGGGAGTTGGATGGGGTACAGTGTACTGAGAGAGCGAGGAGTTGGATGGGGTAGAGGGTGTGAGAGAGGGTGGGGTTTTGGATGGCATACAGTGTGTGTATGAGAGGGTAGGGAGATGGATGGGGTACAGTATGTGGGTGAGAGGGTGGGGAGTTGTTGGGGTACAGTGTGTGTGTCTGAGACAGTGGGGAAGTTGGATGTGATACAATGTACATGAGAGGGTGGGGAGTTGGACGGACACAGTGTGGGTGTGTGAGAGGGTGGGGAGTTTGATGGGGTACAGTATGTGTGTGAGACTGGGGAGTTGGATGGGCTTCAGTGTGTGTGTGAAAAGATGGAGGAGTTGAATGGGCTGCAGTGTGTGTGAGAAGGTGGGGGATTGATGTGCGACAGTGTGTGTGTGAGACTGGGGATTTGGATGGGGTACAGTGCGTGTGAGAGAGGATGGGGCAGTTGGATGGGGTGCAGTGTATTTGTGAGAAGTTGGGGAGATTGATGGGGTACACAGTGTGTGTGAGAGGGTGGGGAGTTGATGGGTACAGTGTGTGTGTGACAGGGTGGGGAGGTTGTTGGGGTACATTGTATGTGTGAGAGGATGGGTAGTTGATGAAGTACATTGTGTTTTAGAGGGTGGAGTGTTGAATGGGGTACTGTGTGTGTGTGAGAGGGTGGGGAGTTGGATGGGGCTGTGTTTATGTGAGAGGGTGGGGAGTTGGATAGGGTAAACTGTATGCGTGACAGGGTGGGAGGATTGATGGGGTACACTGTGTGAGTGAGAGAGTGGGGAGTTGATGGGTACAGTGTGTGTGTGAGAGGGTGGGGAGATGGATGGGGTACAGTGTGTGTGTGTGAGTGGGTGGGGAGTTGATGAAGTAAATCGTGTCTTAGCGGGTGGAGATTTGAATGGGGTACAGTGTGTATGTGAGAGGGTGGGCATTTGGATGGGGTACTGTGATTTTGAGAGGATGGGGAGTTGGATGGCGTACAGTGTACGTGAGTGGGTGGGGAGTTGGATGGGGTAGAGTGTGTGTGAGAGGGTGGGGAGTTGGGTGAGGCACAATCTTTCTGTGAGAGGGTGGGTTGTTGGATGGCGTACAGTGTACGTGAGTGGGTGGGGAGTTGATGGGGTACAGTGTGTGTGAGTGGGTTGGGAGTTGATGGGGTACAGTATGTGTGTGTGTGAGAGGCTGTGGACTTGGATGGGGTACAGTGTGTTTGTGAGTTTGGGGGAGTTGATGAGTTACAGTTCGTGGGTGAGAGGGCGGGTGGTGCATGGGATACAGTGAGTGTGATTGGGTAGGGAGTTGATGGGCACAGTGTGTGTGTGAAAAGATGGGGGAGTTGGATGGGCTGCAGTTTGTGTGAGAGGGTGGGGGATTGATGTGGTACAGTGTTTGTGAGACTGGGGATTTGGATGGGGTACAGTTTGTGTATGAGAGGGTGGGGAGATGGATGGGTTACAGTGTATGTATGAGTGGGTGGGGAGTTGATGGGGTACAGTGTGTGTGTGAGACTGGGGTGTTGGATGGGATAGTGTTTATGTGAGAGTTGTTGGAGTTGGATAGGGTACAGTGTATATGCGAGAGATTGGGGAGATTGATGGGGAACAGTGTGTGGGTGTGTGCGAGAGGGTGGGGAGATGGATGGGGTACAGTGTATGTGTGAGAGGGTGGGTAGTTGATGAAGTACATTGTGTGTTAGAGGGTGGAGTGTTGAATGGGGTACAGAGTGTGTGTGAGAGGGTGGGGTACAGTCTGTGTGTGAGGGTGGAGGATTGAAGTGGTACAGTGTTTGTGAGACTGGAGATTTGGGTGGGGTACAGTGTGTGTGAGAGACGATGGGGCAGTAGGATGGGGTGCAGTGTATGTGTCAGATGGTGAGGTGTTGAATGGGTTACAGTGTGTGTGTGAGAGAGTGGGGAGATTGATGGGGTACAGTGTGTGTGAGAGGGTGGGGAGATTGATGGGGTGCAGTGTGTGTGTGTGAGAGGGTGGGAGGTTGATGGTGTACAGTGTGTGTGTGAGAGGGTGGTGAGTTGGATGGGCTACAGTGTGTGTGTGTGAGAGGGTGTAAAGTTGACGAGTTACATTGTGTGTTGGAGGGTGGAGTGTTGAATAGGGTACAGTGTGTGTGTGAGAGGCTGGGGAGTTGGATGGGGTACAGTGTTTGTATGAGAGGGTGGGGAGTTGGATCGGGTATAGTGTATGTGTGACAGGGTGGGGAGAATGATGGGGACCAGTGTGTGTATGAGATCGTGGGGAGATGGATGGCGTAGTGTATGTGTGAGAGGGTGGGGAGTTGATGAAGTACATTGTGTCTTAGAGGGTGGAGTTTTGAATGCGGTACAGTGTGTGTGTGAGAGGGTGGGCATTTGGATGGGGTAATGTGTTTTTGAGAGGATGGGGGGTTGGATGGTGTACAGTGTATGTGAGAGGGTGGGGAGTTGGATGGGGTAGAATGTGTGAGAGAGGGTGGGGAATTGGTTGGAGTAGAGTGTGTGAGAGAGGGTGAGGAGTTGGATGGGGTACAATGCTTGTGTGAGAGGGTGGGGTGTTGGATGGTGTATAGTCTGTGTATGAGAGGATGGGGAGATGGATGGGGTACAGTGTGTGTGTGAGACTGGGGAGTTGGGTGGGGTACAGTGTGTGTGCGAGAGGGAGGGGAGTTGGATGGGGTAGTGTTTATGTGAGAGTTTGGGGAGTTGGATAGGGTATAGTGTATGTCTGAGAGGTTGGGGGGATTGATGGGGTATAGTGTGTGAGAGGATGGGGAATTGTATGGGGTACAGTGTGAGTGAGTGTTTGGGAGTTGAATGAGGTATCGTGTGTGTGTTTGAGTGTGTGGGTAGTTGGCTCAGGTACAGTCTGTGTGTGAGAGGGTGGTGAGTTGGGTGAGATACAGTGTGTGTGTGAGAGGGTGGACAGTTGGATGGTGTACCATGTATGTGAGGGTCTGGGGAGTTGGATGGGGTTCAGTGTGTGTTTGAGAGGGTGGGGAGTTGATGAAGTACATTATATCTTAGAGGGTGGAGTTTTGAATGGGGTACAGTGTGTGTGAGAGAGGGTGGGCATTTGGATGGGGTACTGTGTTTTTGAGAGGATGGGGAGTTAGATAGGGTACAGTGTACTTTTGAGTGTGGGGAATTGGTTGGGGTAGAGTGTGTGAGAGAGGGTGGGGAGTTGGATGGGGTACAATGCTTGTGTGAGAAAGTGGGGAGTTGGGTGAGGTACAGTCTGTGTGTGAGATGTGGGGTGTTGGATGGGGTACAGTGTGTTATGAGAGGGTGGGGAGATGAATGGGGTACTTGTTTGTGTGAGTGGGTGGGGAATTGATGGGGTTCAGTGTGTGTGAGAGGGTGTGGAGTTGGATGGGGTACAGTGTGTGTGCAAGAGGGTGGGGAATTGAATGGGGTACAGTGTGTGTCTCTGAGAAAGTGGGGAAGCTGGATGTGGTACAGTGTCCGTGTGAGAGGATGGGTTTTGTAAGGGGTACAGTGTGTGCATGTGAGAGGGTGGGGAGTTGGATGAGGCACAGTGTGGGTGTGTGAGAGGGTGGAGAGTTTGATGGGGTACAGGGTGTGCGGGAGAGGGTGGGGAGTTGGATGTGGTAGTTATTATGTGAGAGTTTGGGGAGTTGGATAGGGTACAGTGTATGTGTGAGAGGGTGGGCAGTTGATGAAGTACATTGTGTGTTAGAGGGTGGAGTGTTGAATGGGGTACAGAGTGTGTGTGAGAGTGTGGGGAGTTGGGTGGGTTACAGTCTGTATGTGAAGGCTGGGGAGTTGGATAGGGTACAGTGTGTGTGTGAGGGTGGGGAGTTCGATGGGGTAAAGTGTGTGAGAGAGGATGGGGAGTTGAATGGGATATCATGTGTGTGTTTGAGGGTGTGGGTAGTTGGATGAGGTACAGTCTGTGTGTGAGAGGGTGGCGAGTTGGGTGAGGTACAGTGTGTGTGTGAGAGGGTGGGCAGTTGGATGGGGTATCATGTCTGTGAGGGTCTGGGGATTTGGATGGGGTTCAGTTTGTGTTTGACAGTGTGGGGAGTTTGATGGGGTACAGTTTGTGTGTGGATGCGTCAGGGAGTTGAATGGGGGACAGTGTGAGTGAGAGTGTGAGGGAGTTTGATAGGCTACATTGTGTGTGTGAGAGGGTGGGGGACTTGTGGGGTACGGTGTGTGTGTGAGAGGCTGGGGAGTTGATGGGGTACAGTGTGTGTGTGAGAGGGTGGGGGAGTTGGATGTGGTTCAGTGTGTCTAAGAGGCTGGGGAGTTGGATGAGGTACAGTGTGTTTGTGAGTTTGGAGGAGTTGATGGGTTACAGTGTGTGTGTGAGAGGGTGGGTGGTGCATGGGCTACAGTGTGCATGAGTGGGTAGGGAGTTGATGGGCACAGTGTGTGTGTGAAAAGATGGGGGAGTTGGATGGGCTGCAGTGTGTGAGAGGGTGGGTAATTGATGTGGTCCAGTGTGTGTGTGAGACTGGGGATTTGGATGGGGTACAGTGTGTGTGAGAGAGTCTGGGGCAATTGGATGGGGTGTAGTGTATGTGTTAGATGGTGGGATATTGAATGGGTTACAGTGTGTTTGTGAGAGGGTTGGGAGATTGATGGGGTACACTGTGTGTGTAAGAGGGTGAGGATTTGATGGGTACAGTCTGTGTGCGAGTGGATGGGAAGTTGATTAGCACAGTGTGTGAGAGGGTGTAGAGTTGATGAGGTACATTGTGTGTTAGAGGTTGGACCATTGGGGTACAGTGTAGGTGTGAGAGGGTGGGGAGTTGGATGGGGTACAGTCTGTATGTGAGAGGGTGGGGAGTTGGATGGTGTACAGAGTTTGTATGAGAGTGGGGAGCTGGATAGGGTACAGTGCATGTGTGACAGGGTGGGGAGAATGATGGGGAACAGTGTGTGCGAGAGGGTGGAGAGATGGATGGGGTACAGTGTAGGTGTGAGAGGATGGGGAGAATGATGGGGAACAGTGTGTGTGCGAGAGGGTGGGGAGATGGATGGGGTACAATGTAGGTGTGAGAGGGTGGGGAGTTGATGAAGTACATTGTGTCTTAGAGGGTGGAGTTTTGAATGGGGTACAGTGTGTGTGTGAAAGGGTGGGCATTTGGATGGGGTACTGTGTTTTTGAGAGGATGGGGAATTGGATAGGGTACAGTGTACGTTTGAGGGTGGGGAGTTGGTTGGGGTAGAGTGTGTGAGAGAGGGTGGGGAGTTGGATGGAGTACAATGCTTGTGTGAGTGGGTGGGGAGTTGGGTGAGGTATAGTCTGTGTGTGAGAGGTGGGATGTTGGTTGGCGTACAGTGTGTGTATGAGAGGGTGGGGAGATGGATGGGGTACAGTGTATGTATGAGTGGGTGGGGTGTTGATGGGGTACAGTGTGTGTGTGAGAATGGGGAGTTGGATGGGGTACAGTGTGTGTGCGAGAGGGTGGGGAGTTGGATGGGGTAGTGTTTATGTGAGAGTTTGGGGAGTTGGATAGGATACATTGTACGTTTGAGGGTGGGGAGTTTGATGGGGTACAGTGTGTGTGTGAGACTGGGGTGTTGGATGGGGTACAGTGTGTTTGAGAGGGTGGGGAGTTGGATGGGATAGTGTTTATGTGAGAGTTGGGGGAGTTGGATAGGGTACAGTGTATATGTGAGAGGTTGGGGAGATTGATGGGGTACAGTGTGTGGGTGTGTGCGAGAGAGTGGGGAGTTGGATGGGGTACAGAGTGTGTGTGAGAGGGTGGGGTACAGTCTGTGTGTGAGAATGTCGCGAGTTGGGTGAGGTAGAGTGTGTGTGTGAGAGGGTGGGTAGTTGGATGGGGTACCGTGTGTATGAGGGTCTGGGGAGTTGGATGGGGTTCAGTGTGTGTTTGAGAGGGTGGAGGGTTGGATGTGTTACAGTATGTGTGAGATGCTGGGGAGTTGGGTGAGGGACGGTGTGTTTGTGAGAAGCTGGGGAGTTGATGCGGTACAATGTGTGTGTGAGGGGGTGGGTGGTGGATGGGCTACAGTGTGTGTGTGTGAGTGGGTGGGTAGTTGATGGGCACAGTTTGTGTGTGAAAAGATGGGGGAGTTGGATGGGCTGCAGTGTGTGTGAGAGTGTGGGGATTGATGTGGTACAGTGCATGTGTGAGACTGGGGGTTTGAATGGGGTACAGTGTGTGTGAGAGAGGATGGGACAGTTGGATGGGATGCAGTGTATTTGTCAGATGGTGGGGTGTTGAATGTGTTACAGTATGTGTGTGAGTGGGTGGGGAGTTGATGGGGTACACTGTGTGTGAGAGGGTGGGGATTTGATGAGGTACATTCTGTGTGAAAGGATGGGGTGTTGAATGTGGTACAGCGTTTATGTGAGAGGGTGGGGAGATTGATGGTGTACATTGTGTGCGTGAGTGGGTGGGGAGTTGATGAGCACAGTTTGTGTGAGAGGTTGCAGAGTTGATGAGGTACATTGTGTGTTAGAGGGTGGAGCGTTGAATGGGGTAATGTGTGTGTGTGAGAGGGTGGGGAGATTGATGGGGTACAGTGTGAGTGTGAGTGGGTGGGGAAATGGATGGGGTACACTCTGTGTGTGAGAGGGTGGGGAGTTGGATGGGGTACACTGTGTGTGTGAGAGGGTTGGTTTTGGATGGGGTACAGAGTGTGCGTGTGAGACGGTGGGGAGTTGGATGGGGCACTTTGTGGGTGTGTGAGAGGGTGGGGAGTTGGATGGGGTAGTGTTTATGTGAGAGAGTGGGGAGTTGGATAGGGTACAGTGTATGTGTGAGAGATTGGGGAGATGGATGGGGTACAGTGTATGTGTGAGAGGGTGGGGAGTTCGATGGGGTAAATTGTGTGAGAGGATGGGGAGTTGTATGGGGTACCGTATCTGTGTTTGAGTGTGTCGGTAGTTGGTGAGGTACAGTCTGTGTGTAAGAGGGTGGCGAGTTGGGTGAGGTACAGTGCGTGTATGAGAGGGTGGACAGTTGGATGGTGTACCGTGTGCGTGAGGGTCTGGGGAGTTGGATGTGGTTCAGTGTGTGTTTGAGAGGGTGGGGAGTTTGATGAGGTACAGTGTGTTTGGGGGAGATTGATGGGGTACAGTTTGTGTGTGAGTGGGTGGGGAAATGGATGTGGTACAGCGTGTGTGTGAGGGTTGGTTTTGGATGGGGTACGGTGTGTGCGTGTGAGAGGGTGTGGAGTTGGATGTGGCACTTTGTGGGTGTGTGAGAGGGTGGGGAGTTTGATGAAGTACATTGTGTGTTAGCGGGTGGAGTGTTGAATGGCGTACAGTGTGTGTGAGAGGGTGGGGAGTTCGATGGGGAAAAGTGTGTGAGAGGATGGGGAGTTGTATGGGGTACCGTGTCTGTGTTTGAGTGTGTCGGTAGTTGGTGAGGTACAGTCTGTGTGTAAGATGGTGGCGAGTTGGGTGAGGTACAGTGTGTGTGTGAGAGGGTGGACAGTTGGATGGTGTACCGTGTGTGTGAGGGTCTGGGGAGTTGGATGTGGTTCAGTGGGTGTTTGAGAGGGTGGGGAGTTGGATGAGGTACAGTGTGTTTGGGGGAGTTGATGAGTTACAGTGCGTGTGTGAGAGGGTGGGTGTTGGATGGGCTACTTTGTGTGTGCGAGTGGGTGGGGAGTTGATGGGCACAGTGTGTGTGTGAAAAGATGGGGGAGTTGGATGGGGTAGAGTGTGTGTGTGAGAAGGTGTGGAGTTGGATGGGCTACAGTGTGTGTGTGAGTGGGTGGGCAGTTCATGAGCACTGTGTGTGTGCGAGAGGGTGGGGAGATGGATGGGGTACAGTGTGTGTGTGAGTGGTTGGGGAAATTGATGGGGTACACTGTGTGTGTGTGAGAGAGTGGGAAGTTTCTGGGTACAGTGTGTGTGTGAGAGGGTGGAGAGATTGATGGGGTAGAGTGTATGTATGAGTGTGGGGGAGTTGATGGGGCACAGTGTGTGTGTGGGAGAGTGTGGGTGTTGGACGGGGTACAATGTATTTGTGTGAGAGGGTGGGGAGTTGGATGGGGCACAGTGTGTGTGAGAGAGGATGGGGCAGTAGGATAAGGTGCAGTGTATTTGTCAGATGGTGGGGTGTTGAATGGGTTACAGTGTGTGTGTGAGAGGGTGGGGAGATTACTGGGGTACAGTGTGTGTGTGAGAGGGTGAGGAGATTGATGGGGTACACTGTGTATGTGAGAGGGTGGAGATTTGATCGGTACAGTCTTTGTATGAGTGGGTGGGGATTTGATGAGGTAATTTGTGTGTTAGAGAGTGGGGATTTGGATGGGGTACAATGTGTGTGAGAGGGTTGGGAGATTGATGGGCTACAGTGTTTATGTGTGAGGATGGGGAGATTGATGGGCTACAGTATGTGTGTGAGTGGGTGGGCATTTGGATGGGGTACTGCGTTTTTTAGAGGATGGGGTATTGGATGGGGTAGAGTGTACGTGAGAGGGTGGAGAGTTGGATGGGGTACTATGTGTGTGTGAGAAAGTGGGGAGTTGGGTGAGGTACAGTCTTTGTGTGAGAAGGTGGGCTGTTGGATGGCGTACAGTGTGTGTGTTAGAGGGTGAGGAGTTCGATGGGGTAAGGTGTGTGAGAGGTTGGGAAGTTGAATGGGGTACAGTGTGAGTGAGAGGTAGGGGAGTTGAATGGGGTACCTTGTGTGTGTTTGAGTGTGTGGGTAGTTGGATGAGAAGTCTGTGTGTGAGGCTCTATGGAGTTGGATGGGGTTCAGTGTGTGTTTGAAAGGGTGGGGAGTTGGATGGGGTTATAGTGTGAGTCTGAGGTGGTGCGGTATGGATGGGATACAGTGTGTGTGAGAGGTTGGGGAGTTGGCTGAGGTACAGTGTATGTCCGAGTGTGGGGTAGTTGATGGGGTACAGTGTGTGTGTGAGAGGGAGGGAAGTTGGATGGGGCACAGTGTATGTGTGAGAGGATGGGGATTTGGATGGGCTACAGAGTGTGTGTGGGAGGGTGGGAAATTGGATGAGGTACAGTGTATGTGTGAGTTTGGGGGAGATTGATGGGGTACAGTGTATGTGTGAGAGGGTGGGGAGATTGATGTGGTACAGTGTGTGTGTGAGACTAGGGAGTTGGATGGGGTAGTGTGTGTGAGAGAGGATGTAGCAGATGGATCGGGTGCAGTATATGTGTGAGATGGTGGGGTGTTGAATAGGTTACAGTGTGTGTGTGAGATGGTGGGGAGATTGATGGGGTGCAGTGTGTGTGTGATAGGCTGGGGAGTTGATGGGGTACAGTATGTGTGTGAGAGGGTGGGGGAGTTGGCTGTGGTACAGTGTGTGTGTGAGACTGGGGAGTTGGATGAGGTGCAGTGTGTTTGTGAGTTTGGGGGCATTGATGGGTTACAGTGCGTGTGTGAGAGGGTGGGGCTTGGATGGGCTACAGTGTGTGTGAGTGGGTGGAGAGTTGAATGGGGTACAATCTTTGTGTGAGAGGGCAGGGAGTTGGATGGGCTACAGTGTGTGTGAGAGTTTGGGGAGTTGGATGAGGTACAGTGTATGTGTGAAACTGGGGAGTTGGATGGGGTAGTGTGTGTGAGAGGATGTGGCAGATGGATGGGGTGCAGTGTATGTGTGAGAAGGTGGGGTGTTGAATGGGTTACAGTGTATGTGTGAGATGGTGGGGAGATTGATGGGGTGCAGTGTGTGTGTCAGAGGATGGGGAGATTGATGTGGCACACTGTGTGTGAGAGGGTGGGGAGTTGATGGGTACAGTGTGTGAGTGGGTGGGGAGTTGGATGGGGTACAGTCAGTGTGTTAGATGGTGGGGATTTGGATGGGGTACAGTGTGTGTGAGAAGTTGGGGAGTTGGATGAGGTACAGTGTATGTGTGAGTGTGGGGGAGTTGATGGGTTACAGTGTGTGTGAGAGACTGTGGGTGTTGGTTGGGGTACAATGTGTTTGTGTTTGAGGGTCGGGAGTTGGATAGGGTACAGTGTATGTGTGAGAGTTTGGGAAAATTGATGGGGAACAGTGTGTGTGTGAGGGGATTTGGGAGTTGGTTGGGCTGCAGTGTATGTGTGAGTGGGTGGGGAGTTGAATGGGCTACAGTGTGTGTGTGAGAGTTTTGGAAGACTGATGGGGTACAGTGTGTGTGTGAGACTGGGGAGTTGGATGGGGTACAGTGTGTGTGAGAGAGGATTGTGCAGTTGGATGGGGTGCAGTGTATGTGTGAGATGGTGGGGTGTTGAATGGGTTACAGTGTGTGTGTGAGATGGTGGGGAGATTCATGGGGTACAGTGTGTGTGTAAGAGGGTGGGTAGTTGATGAAATACATTGTGTGTTAGAGGGTGGAGTGTTGAATAGGGTCCAGTGTGTGTGTAAGAGGGTGGGGAGTTGAATGGGGTACAGTCTGTGTGTGAGAGGGTGGGGACTTGGATGGGGTACAGTGTGTGTGTGAGAGGGTGGGGACTTCGATAGGGTAAAGTATGTGTGAGAGGATGGGGAGTTGTATGGGTACAGTGTGAGTGAGAGGTTGGGGAGTTGTATAAGGTACAGTGTGTGTGGGGAGTTAGATGAGGTACAGTCTGTGTGTGAGAGGGTGGGCAGTTGGGTGAGGTACAGTGTGTGTGTGAGAGGGTGGACAGTTGGATGGGGTACCGTGTGTGTGAGGGTCTGGGGTATTGGATGGGTTTCAGTGTGTGTTTGAGAGGCTGGGGAGTTGGATGGGGTACAGTGTGTGTGAGAGTGTGGGGGAGTTGGATAGCCTACATTGTGTGTGTGAGTGGGTGGGGAGTTGATGGGGCACAGTGTGTGTGTGTGAGAGTTTGGGGGAGTTGAATGCGCTGCAGTGTGTGTGTGAGAGGATGGGGAGTTGGATGGGCTGCAGTGTATGTGTGAGAGTGTGGGATTTGGATGAGCTGCAGTGTGTGTGTGAGAGTGTGTGGAGACTGATGGGGTACAGTGTGTGTGTGTGAGTGGGTGGGGAGACTGATAGGGTACACTGTGTGTGTGAGTGGGTGGGGAGTTGATGGGCACAGTGTGTGTGTGAGAGGGTGGGGAGTTGATGAGGTATATTGTGTGTGAGACGGTAGGTTGGTGAATGGTTTACAGTGTGTGTGAGCGGTTGTGGAGTTGGATGCGCTACAGCATATTTGTGAGAGGGTGGTTTTTGATGGGGTGCAGTGTGTTTGAGAGGGTGGAGGAGTTGATGGGGTACAGTGTGTGTGAAAGAGGGTGGCGAATTGATGGGGTACAGTGTGTGTGTGATAGTGTGGGGATTTGATGAGGTACATTGTGTGTGAGAGAGTTTGGGGCATTGATGGGCTACAGCGTGTGTGAGAGAATGTGGGGATTTGATCGGGTACAGTGTGTGTTTGAGAGGGTGGGGAGTTGGGTGAGGTACAGTATTTGTGTGAGAGGGTGGGGAGTTGATGGTGTACAGTGTGTGTATGAGAGTGTGAGGAGTTGCATGGGGTACAGTGTGTGTGTGAGTGGGTGGGGAGACAGATGTGGTACAGTGTTTGTGTGAGAGTTTGGGGAGTTGGATGGTGTACAGTGTGAGTGAGAGAGGGTGGGGAGTTGGAAGGTGTACAGTGTGTGTGTGAGGTATTGGGGGATTTGATGGGATACAGTGTTTGTGAGAGAGGGTGGGGGAGTTGGAGTTTCAGTGTGTGTGTGAGGATGGATGGTTGATGGGGTACAGCGTGTGTTAGATGGTGAGAAGTTGGATCATGTAGAGTGTGTGTGAGGGAGGGTGGGGGAGTTGATGAGGTACAGTGTGTGTGCGAGAAGTTGTGGAGTTGGATGGGGTACAGTGTGTGTGAGAGAGTGTTGGGAGTTGATGGGGTACAGTGTGTGTGAGAGAGGGTGGGGGCTTTGATGGGGTAGTGTGTGTGAGAGAGGGTGGGGTATTTAATGAGGTACAGTGTGTGTGAGAATGTGGGGGAGTTGTATGGGGTACAGTGTGTGTGAGAGAGGGTGAGGGATTTATTGAGGTACTGTGTGTGTTAGAGCATGGGGAGTTCGATGAGGTACAGTGTATGTGTGAGAGGATGGGGAGTTGGTGGGGTACAGTGTGTGTGTGAGAGGGTGGGGAGTTGGTGGGGTACAGTGTGTGTGAGAGGGTGGGGAATTGTATGAAATGCAGTGTGTGTGTGAGAGGGTGGGGAGTTGGTGGGGTACAGTGTGTGTGTGAGAGGGTGGGGAGTTGATGGGGTACAGTGTGTGTGTGTGAGAGGGTGGGGAGTTGGTGGGGTACAGTGTGTGTGTGAGAGGGTGGGGAGTTGGTGAGGTACAGTGTGTGTGTGAGAGGGTGGGGAGTTGGTGGGGTACAGTGTATGTGTGAGAGTGGGGGGTTTGACTCAGTAGAGTGTGTGTGTGAAAGCTTCTGATGAAAGTGTTTCTCACTCCACAGATATATACACGCTGGAAAACCTGAGCAGATCAGGCAGCATCGGCGGGGAGAGAAGCAGAGCTAATATTTCGAGTCCAATATGACTCCTCTTCACAACCCTGGGCTGCTGATCTGCTGAGCCAATCTTCACTCACCTGAGTGTCTTTCACTTGCTGGTAATGGTGCCATGTAGCTGACGTGGATTTGCTCAAACATTGGTGACCTCGATCTTGGAAGTGAGAATAATCTGAAGTGGAAAAATTAGATCATCAAAACCTTTCTGATAAATAATTCGAGACATTAAGGAACCAAATATTTTATGTTGAGCCCAGTCTCCCAGGCTAAACACATTGCAGTGATAATGCTTAGAGCAGCAAGTCAGAGTGGCTGCACTCTGTGGAACTGCTGCCTAACGAACATCTCCTCCTTTACAGGTTTAACCTCCATAACTTTTCAGGTTCAAATTGGACCTGGAAAAAAAAAATCGCTCAATACAAACTGCCCGCCTCTTTAGAGTGCTCAGCGGGAATTAGCATTCAGTTCACAGGTGCTCTTTTGATGGGGTGAGGGGGGTCAGTATTTACTGTGATAGAGAGAGTGAAGTGGGTCAGTATTTACTGTGATAGAGTAAGGCGGAGTCAGTATTTACTGTGATAGAGAATGTGAGGGGGGGTCAATATTTACTGTGATAGAGAGAGTGAGGGGGGTCAGTATTTACTGTGATAGAGAGTGTGAGGGGGGGTCAGTATTTATTGTGATAGAGAGAGTGAGGGGGGCAGTGTTTACTGTGATAGAGAGAATGAGGTGGGGTCAATATTTACTGTGATAGAGAGAGTGAAGTGGGGTCAATATTTACTGTGATAGAGAGAGTGAGGTGGGGTCATTATTTACTGTGATAGAGAAAGTGAGGTTGGGTCAGTATTTACTGTGATAGAGAGAGTGAGGTGGGGTCATTATTTACCGTGATAGAGAGAGTGAGGGGTCATTATTTACCGTGATAGAGAGAGTGAGGCGGGGTCATTATTTACCGTGATAGAGAGAGTGAGGTTGGGTCAGTATTTACTGTGATAGAGTGAGGGAGGTGGGGTCAGTATTTACTGTGATAGAGATTGTGAGGGGGAGTCAGTATTTAGTGATAGAGAGAATGAGTGGGGGGGGTCAGTGTTTACTGTGATACAGATAGTGAGAGGGAGTCAGTATTTACTGTGATAAAGAGAGTGAGGGGGGTCAGTATTTACTGTGATAGAGAGAGTGAGGCGGGGTCAGTATTTACAGTGATTGAGAGAGTGAGGGGGGAGTCAATATTTACAGTGTGAGAGAGAGTGAGGTGGGGTCAGTATTTACTGTGATAGAGAGAGTGAGGGGGGGTCAGTATTTACTGTGATAGGGAGAGTGATTTGGGGTCAGTATTTACTGTGATAGAGTGAGGGGGGAGTCAGTATTTACAGTGCGAGAGTGAGGTGGGGTCAGTGTTAACTGTGATAGAGAGAGTGAGGGGGCGGGTCAGTATTTACTGTGATAGAGAGAGTGAGCGGTGTCAGTATTTACTGCGATAGAGTGAGGGGGACTCAGTATTTACTGTGATAGAGAGAGTGAGGGGGGCAGTGTTTACTGTGATAGAGAGAGTGAGGCGGGGTCATTATTTACTGTGATAGAGAGAGTGAGGTGGGGTCAGTATTTACTGTGATAGAGAGTGTGAGGGGGAGTCAGTATTTACTGTGATAGAGAGAATGAGTGGGGGGGGTCAGTGTTTACTGTGATACAGATTGTGAGAGGGAGTCAGTATTTACAGTCCGAGAGAGAGTGAGGGGGGGTCAGTATTTACAGTCCGAGAGAGAGTGAGGGGGGGTCAGTATTTACTGTGATAGAGAGAGTGAGGGGTGGTCATTATTTACTTTGATAGAGAGTGTGAGGCGGGGTCAGTATTTACTGTGATAGAGAGAGTGAGGGGAGGTCAGTATTTACTGTGATAGAGAGAATGAGGGGTGGTCATTATTTACTGTGATAGAGATTGTGAGGGGAGGTCATTATTTACTGTGATAGAGATTGTGAGGGGAGGTCAGTATTTACAGTGATAGAGAGAGTGAGGGGTGGTCATTATTTACTGTGATAGAGATTGTGAGGGGGGGTCAGTATTTACTGTGATAGAGAGAGTGAGGGGAGGTCAGTATTTACTGTGATAGAGAGAGTGAGGGGTGGTCATTATTTACTGTGATAGAGAGAGTGAGGGGGGGTCAGTATTTACTGTGATAGAGAGAGTGAGGGGTGGTCATTATTTACTTTGATAGAGAGTGTGAGGCAGGGTCAGTATTTACTGTGATAGAGAGAGTGAGGGGGACTCAGTGCGCGGGGGGGTGTTTATTTACTGTGATAGAGAGTGTGAGGGGGAGTCAGTATTTACTGTGATAGAGAGAATGAGTGGGGGGGGTCAGTGTTTACTGTGATACAGATTGTGAGAGGGAGTCAGTATTTACTGTGATAGAGAGAGTGAGGGGGGGTCAGTATTTACTGTGATAGAGAGAGTGAGGGGGGGTCAGTATTTACAGTCCGAGAGAGAGTGAGGGGTGGTCATTATTTACTGTGATAGAGAGAGTGAGGGGTGGTCATTATTTACTGTGATAGAGAGAGTGAGGGGTGGTCATTATTTACTTTGATAGAGAGTGTGAGGCGGGGTCAGTATTTACTGTGATAGAGTGAGGGGAGGTCAGTATTTACTGTGATAGAGAGAGAGAGGGGTGGTCATTATTTACTGTGATAGAGATTGTGAGGGGAGGTCATTATTTACTATGATAGAGATTGTGAGGGGAGGTCAGTATTTACTGTGATAGAGAGAGTGAGGGGTGGTCATTATTTACTGTGATAGAGATTGTGAGGGGGGGTCAGTATTTACTGTGATAGAGAGAGTGAGGGGAGGTCAGTATTTACTGTGATAGAGAGAGTGAGGGGTGGTCATTATTTACTGTGATAGAGATTGTGAGGGGGGGTCAGTATTTACTGTGATAGAGAGAGTGAGGGGAGGTCAGTATTTACTGTGATAGAGAGAGTGAGGGGTGGTCATTATTTACTTTGATAGAGAGTGTGAGGCAGGGTCAGTATTTACCGTGATAGAGAGAGTGAGGGGGACACAGTGCGCGGGGGGGTGTTTATTTACTGTGATAGAGAGAGTGAGCGGGGTCATTATTTACTGTGATAGAGAGAGTGAGCGGGATCATTATTTACTGTGATAGAGAGAGTGAGGTGGAGTCAGTATTTACTGTGATAGAGAGAGTGAGGTGGGGTCAGTATTTACTGCGATAGAGTGGGGGGGGGGGTCAGTGTTTACTGTGATAGAGTGAGGTGAGGTCAGTATTTACTGCGATAGAGAGAGTGAGGGGGGGTCATTATTTACTGTGATAGAGAAAGTGAGGTTGGGTCAGTATTTACTGTGATAGAGAGAGTGAGGTGGGGTCATTATTTACCGTGATAGAGAGAGTGAGGGGTCATTATTTACCGTGATAGAGAGAGTGAGGCGGGGTCATTATTTACCGTGATAGAGAGAGTGAGGTTGGGTCAGTATTTACTGTGATAGAGTGAGGGAGGTGGGGTCAGTATTTACTGTGATAGAGATTGTGAGGGGGAGTCAGTATTTAGTGATAGAGAGAATGAGTGGGGGGGGTCAGTGTTTACTGTGATACAGATAGTGAGAGGGAGTCAGTACTTACTGTGATAGAGAGAGTGAGGGGGGTCAGTATTTACTGTGATAGAGAGAGTGAGGCGGGGTCAGTATTTACAGTGTGAGAGAGAGTGAGGTGGGGTCAGTATTTACTGTGATAGAGAGAGTGAGGGGGGGTCAGTATTTACTGTGATAGGGAGAGTGAGGTGGGGTCAGTATTTACTGTGATAGAGAGAGTGAGGGGGGAGTCAGTATTTACAGTGCGAGAGTGAGGTGGGGTCAGTATTAACTGTGATAGAGAGAGTGAGGGGGCGGGTCAGTATTTACTGTGATAGAGAGAGTGAGCGGGGTCAGTATTTACTGCGATAGAGTGAGGGGGACTCAGTATTTACTGTGATAGAGAGAGTGAGGGGGGCAGTGTTTACTGTGATAGAGAGAGTGAGCGGGGTCATTATTTACTGTGATAGAGAGAGTGAGCGGGATCATTATTTACTGTGATAGAGAGAGTGAGGGGGACTCAGTATTTACTGTGATAGAGAGAGTGAGCGGGATCATTATTTACTGTGATAGAGAGAGTGAGGGGGACTCAGTATTTACTGTGATAGAGAGAGTGAGCGGGATCATTATTTACTGTGATAGAGAGAGTGAGGGGGACTCAGTATTTACTGTGATAGAGAGAGTGAGCGGGATCATTATTTACTGTGATAGAGAGAGTGAGTTTGGGTCAGTATTTACTGTGATAGAGTGAGGGGGACTCAGTATTTACTGTGATAAAGAGAGTGAGGGGGGCAGTGTTTACTGTGATAGAGAGAGTGAGCGGGGTCAGTATTTACTGCGATAGAGTGGGGGGGGGGGTCAGTGTTTACTGTGATAGAGTGAGGTGAGGTCAGTATTTACTGCGATAGAGAGAGTGAGGGGGGGTCATTATTTACTGTGATAGAGAAAGTGAGGTTGGGTCAGTATTTACTGTGATAGAGAGAGTGAGGTGGGGTTATTATTTACCGTGATAGAGAGAGTGAGGGGTCATTATTTACCGTGATAGAGAGAGTGAGGCGGGGTCATTATTTACCGTGATAGAGAGAGTGAGGTTGGGTCAGTATTTACTGTGATAGAGTGAGGGAGGTGGGGTCAGTATTTACTGTGATAGAGATTGTGAGGGGGAGTCAGTATTTAGTGATAGAGAGAATGAGTGGGGGGGGGTCAGTGTTTACTGTGATACAGATAGTGAGAGGGAGTCAGTATTTACTGTGATAGAGAGAGTGAGGGGTGGTCATTATTTACTGTGATAGAGATTGTGAGGGGGGGTCAGTATTTACTGTGATAGAGAAAGTGAGGGGAGGTCAGTATTTACTGTGATAGAGAGAGTGAGGGGTGGTCATTATTTACTTTGATAGAGAGTGTGAGGCAGGGTCAGTATTTACTGTGATAGAGAGAGTGAGGGGGACTCAGTGCGCGGGGGGGTGTTTATTTACTGTGATAGAGAGTGTGAGGGGGAGTCAGTATTTACTGTGATAGAGAGAATGAGTGGGGGGGGTCAGTGTTTACTGTGATAGAGAGAGTGAGGGGGGGTCAGTATTTACAGTCCGAGAGAGAGTGAGGGGTGGTCATTATTTACTGTGATAGAGAGAGTGAGGGGTGGTCATTATTTACTGTGATAGAGAGAGTGAGGGGTGGTCATTATTTACTTTGATAGAGAGTGTGAGGCGGGGTCAGTATTTACTGTGATAGAGTGAGGGGAGGTCAGTATTTACTGTGATAGAGAGAGAGAGGGGTGGTCATTATTTACTGTGATAGAGATTGTGAGGGGAGGTCATTATTTACTGTGATAGAGATTGTGAGGGGAGGTCAGTATTTACTGTGATAGAGAGAGTGAGGGGTGGTCATTATTTACTGTGATAGAGATTGTGAGGGGGGGTCAGTATTTACTGTGATAGAGAGAGTGAGGGGAGGTCAGTATTTACTGTGATAGAGAGAGTGAGGGGTGGTCATTATTTACTGTGATAGAGATTGTGAGGGGGGGTCAGTATTTACTGTGATAGAGAGAGTGAGGGGAGGTCAGTATTTACTGTGATAGAGAGAGTGAGGGGGACACAGTGCGCGGGGGGGTGTTTATTTACTGTGATAGAGAGAGTGAGCGGGGTCATTATTTACTGTGATAGAGAGAGTGAGCGGGATCATTATTTACTGTGATAGAGAGAGTGAGGTGGAGTCAGTATTTACTGTGATAGAGAGAGTGAGGTGGGGTCAGTATTTACTGTGATAGAGTGGGGGGGGGGGGTCAGTGTTTACTGTGATAGAGTGAGGTGAGGTCAGTATTTACTGCGATAGAGAGAGTGAGGGGGGGTCATTATTTACTGTGATAGAGAAAGTGAGGTTGGGTCAGTATTTACTGTGATAGAGAGAGTGAGGTGGGGTCATTATTTACCGTGATAGAGAGAGTGAGGGGTCATTATTTACCGTGATAGAGAGAGTGAGGCGGGGTCATTATTTACCGTGATAGAGAGAGTGAGGTTGGGTCAGTATTTACTGTGATAGAGTGAGGGAGGTGGGGTCAGTATTTACTGTGATAGAGATTGTGAGGGGGAGTCAGTATTTAGTGATAGAGAGAATGAGTGGGGGGGGTCAGTGTTTACTGTGATACAGATAGTGAGAGGGAGTCAGTACTTACTGTGATAGAGAGAGTGAGGGGGGTCAGTATTTACTGTGATAGAGAGAGTGAGGCGGGGTCAGTATTTACAGTGATTGAGAGAGTGAGGGGGGAGTCAGTATTTACAGTGTGAGAGAGAGTGAGGTGGGGTCAGTATTTACTGTGATAGAGAGAGTGAGGGGGGGTCAGTATTTACTGTGATAGGGAGAGTGAGGTGGGGTCAGTATTTACTGTGATAGAGAGAGTGAGGGGGGAGTCAGTATTTACAGTGCGAGAGTGAGGTGGGGTCAGTATTAACTGTGATAGAGAGAGTGAGGGGGCGGGTCAGTATTTACTGTGATAGAGAGAGTGAGCGGGGTCAGTATTTACTGCGATAGAGTGAGGGGGACTCAGTATTTACTGTGATAGAGAGAGTGAGGGGGGCAGTGTTTACTGTGATAGAGAGAGTGAGCGGGGTCATTATTTACTGTGATAGAGAGAGTGAGCGGGATCATTATTTACTGTGATAGAGAGAGTGAGGGGGACTCAGTATTTACTGTGATAGAGAGAGTGAGCGGGATCATTATTTACTGTGATAGAGAGAGTGAGGGGGACTCAGTATTTACTGTGATAGAGAGAGTGAGCGGGATCATTATTTACTGTGATAGAGAGAGTGAGGGGGACTCAGTATTTACTGTGATAGAGAGAGTGAGCGGGATCATTATTTACTGTGATAGAGAGAGTGAGTTTGGGTCAGTATTTACTGTGATAGAGTGAGGGGGACTCAGTATTTACTGTGATAAAGAGAGTGAGGGGGGCAGTGTTTACTGTGATAGAGAGAGTGAGCGGGGTCAGTATTTACTGCGATAGAGTGAGGGGGACTCAGTATTTACTGTGATAGAGAGAGTGAGGGGGGCAGTGTTTACTGTGATAGAGAGAGTGAGGCGGGGTCATTATTTACTGTGATAGAGAGTGTGGGGGGCGGTCAGTATTTACTGTGATAGAGAGAGTGAGGGGGACTCAGTATTTACTGTGATAGAGAGAGTGAGCGGGATCATTATTTACTGTGATAGAGAGAGTGAGGTTGGGTCAGTATTTACTGTGATAGAGTGAGGGGGACTCAGTATTTACTGTGATAAAGAGAGTGAGGGGGGCAGTGTTTACTGTGATAGAGAGAGTGAGCGGGGTCAGTATTTACTACGATAGAGTGAGGGGGACTCCGTATTTACTGTGATAGAGAGAGTGAGGGGGCAGTGTTTACTGTGATAGAGAGAGTGAGGCGGGGTCATTATTTACTGTGATAGAGAGAGTGAGGTGGGGTCAGTATTTACTGTGATAGAGATTGTGAGGCGGAGTCAGTATTTAGTGATAGAGAGAATGAGTGGGGGGGGGTCAGTGTTTACTGTGATACAGATAGTGAGAGGGAGTCAGTATTTACAGTGTGAGAGAGAGTGAGGTGGGGTCAGTATTTACTGTGATAGAGAGAGTGAGGGGGGGTCAGTATTTACTGTGATAGGGAGAGTGAGGTGGGGTCAGTATTTACTGTGATAGAGAGAGTGAGGGGGGAGTCAGTATTTACAGTGCGAGAGTGAGGTGGGGTCAGTATTAACTGTGATAGAGAGAGTGAGGGGGCGGGTCAGTATTTACTGTGATAGAGAGAGTGAGCGGGGTCAGTATTTACTGCGATAGAGTGAGGGGGACTCAGTATTTACTGTGATAAAGAGAGTGAGGGGGGCAGTGTTTACTGTGATAGAGAGAGTGAGGCAGGGTCATTATTTACTGTGATAGAGAGAGTGAGGTGGGGTCAGTATTTACTGTGATAGAGAGAATGAGTGGGGGGGGGTCAGTGTTTACTGTGATACAGATTGTGAGAGGGAGTCAGTATTTACTGTGATAGAAAGAGTGAGGGGGGGTCAGTATTTACAGTCCGAGAGAGAGTGAGGGGGGGTCAGTATTTACAGTCCGAGAGAGAGTGAGGGGGGGTCAGTATTTACTGTGATAGAGAGAGTGAGGGGTGGTCATTTTTTACTGTGATAGAGAGAGTGAGGGGTGGTCATTATTTACTTTGATAGAGAGTGTGAGGCGGGGTCAGTATTTACTGTGATAGAGAGAGTGAGGGGAGGTCAGTATTTACTGTGATAGAGAGAGTGAGGGGTGGTCATTATTTACTGTGATAGAGATTGTGAGGGGAGGTCATTATTTACTGTGATAGAGATTGTGAGGGGAGGTCAGTATTTACTGTGATAGAGAGATTGAGGGGTGGTCATTATTTACTGTGATAGAGATTGTGAGGGGGGGTCAGTATTTACTGTGATAGAGAGAGTGAGGGGAGGTCAGTATTTACTGTGATAGAGAGAGTGAGGGGTGGTCATTATTTACTGTGATAGAGATTGTGAGGGGGGGTCAGTATTTACTGTGATAGAGAGAGTGAGGGGAGGTCAGTATTTACTGTGATAGAGAGAGTGAGGGGTGGTCATTATTTACTTTGATAGAGAGTGTGAGGCAGGGTCAGTATTTACTGTGATAGAGAGAGTGAGGGGGACTCAGTGCGCGGGGGGGTGTTTGTTTACTGTGATAGAGAGAGTGAGCGGGGTCATTATTTACTGTGATAGAGAGAGTGAGCGGGATCATTATTTACTGTGATAGAGAGAGTGAGGTGGAGTCAGTATTTACTGTGATAGAGAGAGTGAGGTGGGGTCAGTATTTACTGCGATAGAGTGGGGGGGGGGGGTCAGTGTTTACTGTGATAGAGTGAGGTGAGGTCAGTATTTACTGCGATAGACAGAGTGAGGGGGGGTCATTATTTACTGTGATAGAGAGTGTGGGGGGCGGTCAGTTTTTACTGTGATAGAGAGAGTGAGGGGGACTCAGTATTTACTGTGATAGAGAGAGTGAGCGGGAGCATTATTTACTGTGATAGAGAGAGTTAGGTGGGGTCAGTATTTACTGTGATAGAGTGAGGGGTGGTCATTATTTACTGTGATAGAGAGAGCGAGGGGTGGTCATTAATTACTGTGATAGAGAGAATGAGGAGGTGTCAGTATTTACTGTGATAGAGAGTGTGAGGGGGTGGGGGTGGTGACATCTGGGTACCTGGGTATTTACCCTGATGTCAATATTCTGTGGATAGTGGTAAGAGGGGTAGGGGACAAGAGAGCAGAGAGAAAACAGTTCCCTGTCTGAAAGCTAACAGTGAAGGCTATCGGAAGGGGTTAACAGAGCTCTGTGCTCTGGGATAATCTTGCTCAGTTGCTGGGCGATGGAATGTAATTTCTTTCCAGAGAATATTAATAAATTGGCAGCTCCCAACATGCAAATGTGTCACTGTTAGAGCTGGTTTATTCATTCAGAATTAGCAGCTCACCCGCCCCCTCCAAATACACAGTCACCCGATCAACATCCAGCTACAAGCAGCCAATACTGAGGAAGACTCCACCCACTGTGAAGAAGGATCACTGAGGTTATTACAGTTCATTGACCACTGGAGACTAACCCCCGGGCTACTCCATGTTGTTCTCTCTCCTACATTCTTGTGTTTAGTTTCACTGAGCCTCTTTGACAGAACAATCTAATTAGTCACACTCCCCCTGCTCTTTCCCCAACAGCCTGCAAGTTGTTCCTTTTCAAGTATTTCTCCAATTTCTTTATGAAAGTTGCTAATCTGCTTTCACTGCCCTTTCAGGCAGCGGTTTCCCGAGCACAGCAACTGGCTATGTTAAAAATCTCCTCCTCACCCATATCAAATATTACAGGTATATTGAAGCTAACTCTGATCATCAAACATCATGACATGTTGACCCTGTTGGACACACAGACAACACATTCTATATTATCAGTGAGTTCAAAAAGAGATAGATTTACAAAACAGAGAATGTCAGCATGGTATCAATGGGTTACCTAAGGGCAAATGGTATTGAAAGAGGGAAAGCAGAATTTGATTGGCTGTGAGTAGCGAGGTTACTGGCGGACAGATCTTCTCTGCACATAGAGTTCCCCTCAGGGGGGGACAGATCCTCCACACACATCAAACAAAACACACATGGCTTGTGGAGAACACAAGAGCCATTGCTTGCCAGGCAGCTATTGATGAATACTGTAAACGTGAGCAGTGGTATTGATGTGGTCGCTCTGTGCACATGTGTGCACCCAAATATATAAAAGGTACCAGCCATGGCTCAGTGTGTAACATGCTTGACCCTGATTCAGACATTCATTGACACAAACCCAACTCACAAAATCTAGGCAAAAATTCCCAGTTTCGTGCTGAGGGAGTGCTGCTCTGTCAGAGGGTCAGTACTGAGGGAGTGCTGCGCTGTCGGAGGGTCAGTACCAAGGGAGTGCTGCATTGTTGGAGGGTCAGTACCAAGGGAGAGCTGCGCTGTCAGAGGGTCAGTACCAAGGGAGTGCTGCGCTGTCAGAGGGTCAGTACCAAGGGAGTGCTGCACTGTTGGAGGGTCAGTACCAAGGGAGTGCTGCACCTTTGGGGGGTCAGTATTGAGGGACTGCTGCACTGTCAGAGGGTCAGTACGGAGGGAATGCTGCTTTGTCGGAGGGTCAGGAATGAGGGAATGCTTCTCTGTCAGAGGGCCAGTACTAAGGCAGTGCTGCGCTGTTGGAGGGTCAGTACTGAGGCAGTGCTGCACTGTCAAAGGGTCAGCATTGAGGAAGTACTGCATTGTCGGGCATTCAGGACTGCGGCAGTGCTGCACTGTCAGAGTGTCAGTTCCAGGGGAGTGCTGCACTGTCAGATGGTCAGTAGTGAGGAAATGCTGCACTGTCAGAGGGTCAGTAGTGAGGAAATGTTGCACTGTCAGAGGGCAGTACTGTTGGAGTGTTTCATTGTTGGAGGTACAGCTGTGGCAGTGCAGTACTACCTCAGCACTGACTCCCTGACAGTCCAGCGCTCCCTCAGTACTGACCCTCTGGCAGTGCAGCTCTCCCTCAGTACTGAATCCCCAACAGTGCAGGTCTCCCTAAGTACTGACCCTCTGACAGTGCAGTACCACCTCAGTACTGACCCTCCGACAGTGTGGCACTCTCTCCATGAATCCCACCACGGCAGATGGTGAAATTTGAATTCAAAATTGAATTAAAAATCTGGAATTCAAAAGCCTGATGATAACCATGAAACTATTGCCGATTGTTTTAAAAACCCATCTGGTTCACTAATGTCCTTTAGGGAAGGAAATCTGCCGTCCTTACCTGGTCTGGCCTGCATGTGACTCCAGACCCACGGTAATGTGGTTGACTCTGAAATGGCCTAGCAAGCCACTCAGTTGTAACAAACTGCTACAAAGTCACAAAATAGGAATGAAACCGGACGGACCACATGGCAATGACCTAGGCACCGGAAACGGCAATGGCAATCGCAGCCCTGTCAACCCTGCAAAGTCCTCCATACTAACATCTGGGGGCGAGTGCCAAAATTGGGAGAGCTGTCTCACAAACTAGTTAAGCAACAGCCTGAAACAGTCAGACTCAAAGAATCATACCTTACAGATAATGTACCAGATACCTCCATCACCATCCCTGGGTATCTCCTGTCCCACCAGCAGGACAGACCCAGCAGTGATGGTGGCACGTAGCGTACAGTCAGGATGGAGTTGCCCTGGGAGTTCTCAACATCCGGACCCCATGAAGACTCACCAGGTCAAATATGGGCTAGGAAACTCCTGCTGATTACCATGTACTTCCCTCCCTCAGCTGTTGAATCAGTGCTCCTCCATGTTGAACATCACTAGGAGGAAGCACTGAGGGTGCCAAGAGTGCAGAATGTACTCTGGGTGGGGACTTCAATGTTCACCACCAAAAGTAGCTCAGTAGCACCACTACTGGCCAAGCTGGCTGAGTCCTAAATGACATAGCTGCTAGACTGGGTCTGCGACAGGTGGTGAGGGAACGAACAAAGGGGAAAAACATACTTGACCTCATCTTCACCAATCCTCCTGCTGCAGATGTGTCTGTCCATGATGGTACCGGTAAGAGTGACCACTGCACAGTCATTGTGGAGACGAAGACCCGGCTTCACATTGAGGATACCCTCCATTGTGTTGTGTGGCACTATGACCATGCTAAATGGGATAGATTTCAAACAGATCTAGCAACTCAAGACGGGGCATCCATGAGGCGCTGTAGGCCATCAGCAGTAGCAGAATTGTGCTCAAACACAATCTGTAACCTCGTGGCCTGGCATATCCCCCACTCTACCATTACCACCAAGCTGGGGTATCAACCCTGGTTCAATGAAGAGTGCAGGAGGGCTTGCCAGGAGCAGCACCAGGCATACCTAAAAATCAGGTGTCAACCCGGTGAAGCTATAACACAGGACTACTTGCATGGCAAATAGCATAAGCAGCAAGTGACAGACAGAGCTAAGTGATCCCACAACCAACAGATAAGATCTAAGCTCTGCAGTTGTGAATGTTGGTGGACAATTAAACAACTCACTGGAGGAGGAGGCCCCACAAATATCCCCATCCTCAATGATGGGGAAGCCCAGTACATCAGTGCAAAAGATAAGGCTGAAGCATTTGCCACAATCTTCAGCCAGAAGTGCCGAGTGAATGATTCATCTTAACCTCCTCCAGAGTTCCCCAGCATCACAGATGCCAGTCTTCAGCCAATTCAATTCACTCCATATGATATCAAGAAACAGCTGAAGGCACTGGCTAGTGCAAAGGCTATCGGACCTGACAATATTCTGGCAACATTAGTGAAGACATTGTGCCAGAACTTGCCATGCCCCTAGCCAAGCTGTTCCAGTACCGCTACAACACTGGCATCTACCTGGCTATGTGGAAAATTGCCCAGGTATGTCCTGCACACAAAATGCAGGACAAATCCAACCCGGCCAATTACCGCCCCATCAGTCTACTCTGAATCATCAGTAAAGTAATAGAAGGGGTCATCGACAGTGCTATCAAGTGGCACTTGTTTAGCAAAAACCTGCTCACTGACGTCCAGTTTGGGTTCTGCCAGAGCCACTCAGCTCCTGACCTCATTAAAGCCTTGGTTCAAACATAGACAAAAGAGCTGAACTCCAGAGGTGAGGTGAGAATGACTGTCCTTGACATCAAGGCCACATTTGATCAAGTGTGGCATCAAGGAGCCCTAGCAAAACTGGAGTCAATGGGAATCAGGGGGGAAATTCTCCACTGGTTGAAGTCATACCTAGCACAAAGGAAAATGGTAGTGGTTGTTAGAGGTCAGACATCTCAGCTCCAGGACATCACTGCAGGAGTTCCTAAAGGTAGTGTCCTAGGTCCAACCTTCTTCAGCTGCTTCTTCAAATACCTTCCTTCCATCATAAGGTCAGAAGTGAGGATGTTCGCTGATGATTGCACAATGTTCAGCACCATTCATGACTCCTCAGATACTGAAGCAGTCCATGTCCAAATGCAGCAACACCTGGACAATATCCAGGCTTGGGCTGACAAGCGGCAAGTAACATTCGGACCACACAAATGCCAGGCAATGACCATCTCCAGCAAGAGAGAATCCAACCATCACCCCTTGATGTTTAATGGCATTACCATCACTGAATCCCCCAGTATCAACACCCTGGGGGTTACCATTAACCAGAAACTGAGCTGAACTAGCCATATAAATACTATGGATACAACAGCAGGTCAGAGACTAGGAATAGTGTGATAAGTAACCCACCTCCTGCCTCCCTAAAGTCTGTCCGCCATCTACAAAGCATAAGTCAGGAGAATGATGGAATACTCCCCACTTGCCTGGATGAGTGCAGATCCTACAACACTCAAGAAGCTTGACACCATCCAGGACAAAACAGCTTGCTTGATTGGCACTACATCCACAAACATTCACTCCCTCCACCACCGATGCACAGTAGCAGCAGTGTGTACCATCTACAAGAGGCACTGCAGAAATTCACCAACACTCCTCCGGTAGCACCTTTCAAACCCATGACCACCACCACCTAGAAGGACAAAGGCAGCAGATAGATAGGAAAACCACCACTTAGAAGTTTCCCTCCAAGTCACTCACCATCCTGACTTGGAAATATATCGCTGTTCCTTCACTGTTGCTGGGTCAAAATCCTGGAACTCCCTGCCTAACAGCACTGTGGGTATACATACACTACATGGACTCCAGCGGTTCAAGAAGGCAGCTCACCACCACCTTCTCAAGGGCAAATACAGTGGAGCAATAAATGCTGGCTCCGCAAGCGAAGCCCACATCCTGTGAATGAATTTTTAAAAACTCCCTCAGTACTGATCTTCTGACAGTGCAGCTCTCCCTCAGTATTAACCCTCCAACAGTGCAGCACTCCCTCAGTACTGAACCTCCAAAAGTGCAGTACTCCCTCAGTACTGACCCTCTGACAGTGCAGTACTACCTCAGTGCTGCCCCTCTAAAAGTGCTGCTCTCCCTCAGTTTGAATCTCTAACAGTGCAGCTCTCCCTCAGTACTGGCTCTCCAAAAGTGCGGTACTCCATCAGTACTGACCGTCCAACGGTGCTGCTGTCCCTCAATACTGACCCTCTGAAAGTGCAGCTCTCCTTCTGTACTGACCCTCCGAAAACACAGCTCTCCCTCAGTACTGACCCTCCATCAGTGCATCTCTCTCTGTCAGTACTGACTCTCTGACAGTGCAACAGTCCCTCAGAACTGAACATCTGAGAGGGTAGCTTGCCCCTTAACTATGTTAATGAGGTGTCCAAAGTAAGTTCAAGAGCCCATCTCTAGAATTAGTTTCCATACCTGCCCACTCAGGATTCTTCAGAAGCCAGGTGATTATAGGTAGTGCTCCCCCGATGGTCCTGGTATGGATTTCCCCCTCCCCGGTCAACCAAAATGACCTCCACTCCAGAAGGTGCATTATCAGCTGGCTGCCCATTTTGCCATGGGGCCTGTAGACACATAACAGGCTCTGAAAATTGAGCTGAGGCCTGAGGCCTAACTATATGGGATTACCTCGGTTCTGTCAGATTGGGCATGACCTACTTGCAAAGCGTTGTTTCAGGACCAGACTCTTTTCAACCCAAGTATGTGGAGAGCTCTATATGCAGCAGGATCAAGATATCTACATCCATAGCAATATTTTAGATGCTGCTCTCATCTTATCCTTGAATCATTGTGAGGTTCTATAGCTTGGTGGTTACAAAATTGTCAACATTTACAATCTGCTATGTGAAACCTGGGAAACCAACCCACTCCCTCCTCATTCTCACCCAGCTAACTACATTGGTGCCATACAAACTGGAGTTATACCACAATCCAACCAAGATGGTGACTGGTTACAACAACAACTTACATTTATATAGCACCTTTTGACATGGTGCTTCACAGAAGCATTATTAATCAAAATGCAACACCAAGCCACAAAAGATATTAGGGTGGATGACCAAAAGCTTGGTAGGCTTTAACGAGAACAAAGTGGAGAGCTTTAGAGAAGGAATTCGGAGAGATGTTGCGGAGGTGGAAGTAGCTGGTCTTGGTGATGAAGCTTTTCTGAGGCCAGAAGCAGAAGTCAGGATCAAACTCAATGCCAAGGTTGTGAACATAAAGGATATCATGCCTGAACAACGGAAACCATTTACAGTGTTAGCCAACAAGAAGATTAGGAAGAGAAGTCAGGTGGTCAGTGGTTCAGTGGGTGTACGGTCCAGGGGATAGGAGATGGGTCTCATGGGCAAGGTGAGTTCGGAGAGGGCATCAAGGAAGATAGGAGAGAAATATGAGAATTCAGGGCTAGGGTGGGGGAGCCTTAGAGGAACTTTAGTTTGATGGGCTAGGTGAGGTAACTGCATGGATGCTGTCAATCTGAGTGACAAAATCATGCTGGGCTCTTCACATTTGTCAGAGATGATAATGGAGCAGGAAGGGGAAAGGAGTTTAAGGAGATAGTTCGTAGTGAAGAAAATAACCCACGATTATCCTTGAATTTCAGTTTTGGAAGAGGAGAGCGGGTCCCAATAGTGCTCGCCAGGCAATGAACAGCTAATCTAGTTGTGCACAGGTACTTTCAAGCGTGCATCCTTTAGAGATAAGGCGACTGGGCTAGAGGGTGTAGTGGGGAAGAACCAAATAGTGAGAGAGAATGTTTTGCTGGGGACACGGTATGAAATATGGAGCTGTAGTTGTGATCGAGCAGATCAAAATTATTAAAGGAACTTTCTCATTGATGAAGCAACACCACACTAATTAGGAACTCACCAATTTCCAAGGTATCGTTTGGCAAATATATCAAATAACTAAACGCCTGGTACTGAGCCTCTAAAATGCAAATTTTACTCAAGAGCCAACACAAGGAACTGTTGTGTTTGTACATTCGAATCAGCACATTAACAATTAAGAAGTTCTCCAATTTTCTTTTGAAGTTAGAACATGGTGATGCAGTGCCAAATCTATAGGAAATACAGAATGTTTTTTCTTGACATTAGAGCAGCTTGGCAGCGATATAACACATCATATTACATTCAGACTGCTTTGTTCACATGTTCTGAGACGTCATCTGAGCCCCTTAAAAGACTGCAAATCACATGATCCGTAATGTGCCATCTAGATCACATATCAAACCAGGGAGAAGGAAGCAGTGCTGGAACTGAACTAAGTCAACAGCCAGAGAGAGGCCAGAACTGGGCAAAGGGGCCCGTTTATAAGTAGAGCCTAACCACAGCAGTGTAATGGGGATTAAGCTTCTGACTGGCATGAGTTTCAGATTGGGTTCATTAGGGTTCAGACAGGCCTCGCTTGGTTTATATTGAGTTTGCTTGGGTTTCTGTCTGGTTTCAGACTGGGTAAAGGTCTCCAGTTGCAATCTCAGTTTTCCTATTTCTGGGGTCAGTTTAAGTCAGATTGAAAATCCAAAGCATGATCCCAAGAGATGGAGCAAAACTCATTGTGGCTCACACATTTACTGTGTACACACATCAGCACTTTCCATCATTCGAGAAGTCTAAGAAGCACACACGTTTGTCACAAAAGATTAAGCAAGGGGAAACAAAATCTTTGTCACTCTCATTAATACATGATCTGTATTTTTCCCTTTAACAAGACTGGAAATCACAAGCCATGCAGAAAAATCTCCAAATCTCCTGTATCGGCATGGCAATTGCTGGAAACCAAGGTTCTGCTCTACATCTGTTGACTGAATTCATTTCTCCTGGGGGACATTGTAGGCTGGGAGGATTTGCCCTCAGTTTAGACTCTCACTTTGCTGTGAGGACTCCATAGATAGGCTGTGAGTGGGCAAGGATCTGGCAGATGGACTACAAAGTGGGAAAATGTGAAATTGTCCATTTTGGCAGGAAGAATGCAAGAGAAGCATTCTTTAAATAGTGAGAGATTACAGAGCTCTGAGGTGTAGAGGGATCTGGGCGTCCTGGTGCATGAATCACAAAAGGCTAGTATGCAGGTACAGCAAGTAATCAGGAAAGCTAATAGAATGTTATCATTTATTGCAAGGGGAATTGAATACAAAAGTTGGGAGGTTATGTTTCAGTTGTACAGGGTGCTAGTAAGACCACATTTGGAGTACTGTGTGCAATATTGGTCTCATTGTTTGTAAATGCATTGGAAGCAGTTCAGAGAAGGTTTACCAGGCAAATACCTGGAATGGGCGGGTTATTTTATGAGGAAAGGTTGGACAGACTAGGATTGTATCCACTGGAGTTTAGAAGAGTAAGAGGCGACTTGATTGAAACATGTAAGATCCTGAAGTGTCTTGACAGGGTGGATGTGGAGAGGATGTTTCCTCTTGTGGGGAAATCCAGAACTAGGAGTCACTGTTTAAAAATAAGGGGTCGCCCATTTGAAACAGAGATGAGGGGAAATGTTTCTCTCAGAGAACATAAGAAATAGCAACAGGAGTAGACCATCTGGTCCCTCAAGCCTGCTCCGCCATTCAATAAGATCATGGCTGATCTTTCGTGTTTCGATTTCCACATTTCCATCTAACCCTGATAACCTTTGATTCCCTTGCCTAACAGGAAACTATCTATGATAAAAGCAAAATACTGCAGATGCTGGAAATCTGAAACAAAAACAGAAAATGCTGGAAAAACTCAGCAGGTCTGACAGCATCTGTGGAGGGAGAAACTGAGTTAACATTTCGAGTCTACATGATCCTTCTTCAGAGCCGAAGTATCTTCAGGGTCTTCAGAATCTATCTACCTCTGCCGTAACAATATTCAATGACCCTGCCTGCACCACCTTTTTGAGGCAGAGAATTCCAAAGTCGCACAACCCTCTGAGAGGGAAAACTTCTCCTAATCTCTATCCTAAAAGGGCAATCCTTAATTTTAAAATAGTGCCCCCTAGTTCTGGACTCACCCACAAGAGGAAACATCCTTCCCACGTCCACCTTGTCAAGGCCGTTCAGGATCTTGTATACTTCAAACAAATCACCCCTCACTCTTCTAAACTCCAGTGGAAACAAGCCCAGTCTGTCCAACCATTCCTCATAAGACAACCCACTCATTCCAGATATCAATCTAAGAAACCTTCTTTGAACGGCCTCCAATGTATTTACATCCTTTCTTAAATAAGGAGCCCAAAACTGCACAGTATTCGAGGTGCGGTCTCACCAATGCCCTGTATAACTGAAGAATAACATCCCTACTTTTATGTTTAATCCTTCTCGTAATAAAGGATAGCATTCCATTAGCCTTCTTAATTACTTGCTGGACCTGCATACTAACTTTTTGTGATTCATGTACTAGAACACCTAGATCTCTATGCACCTCAAAATTATGCAGCCATTCTCCATTTAAGTAATACTCTGCTTTTTTGTTCTTCCTGCCAAAGTGAATAACTTCACATTTTCCCACATTAAACTTGGTTTGCCAGATCTTTGCCCAGGCACTCAACCTATCTATCATCTGCAACCTCCTCATGTCCTCTTCACAACATACTTTCCTACCTATCTTTATGCCATCTGTAAATTTAGTTACCATGTCTTCACTCCCTTCATCTAAGTCATTGATGTAAATTGTAAAAAGTTGAGGGCCCAGTATAGACCCCTGTGGGACTGTACTCGTCGCATCCTGCCAATCAAAAAAAGACCCATTTATGCATACTCTCTGCTTTCTGCCAGCCAGCCAATCTTCTATCCATGCTATCATGTTACCCACTACACCATACGCTTTTATTTTCCTTAATAATCTTTGATGTGGCACCTTATTGAATGCCTTCTGGAAATCCAAGTACAGTACGTCTACAGGCTCCCCTTTATCCACTGTGCAGGTAACTCACAGAATCACACAGTGCAAAAGAGGCCCTTCGGCCCATCGAGTCTGCACCGACACGTGAGAAAAACTCCTTCAAGAAACTCCAATAAACTGGTGAAACATGATTTTCCTTTCACAAAACCATGCTGAATCTTCCCTATTGCCTTGATCTCTTCTAAGTGCCCGGCTATAACCTCCTTAATGATCGATTCTAATAACTTCCCCACGACAGATGTCAAGCTAACTGGCGTATAGTTTCCTGTTTTCTGCCTCCCTCCATTCTTGAATAGAGAATTGCTACTTTCCAGTCTGATGGAGCCTTTCCAGGAGCTAGCGAAATTTGGAAAATTAACACTAACGCATCAATTTTACCTCATTAGCCACTTCTTTTAAGACCCCAGGATGTAATCCGTTGGGATCCGGAGACTTGCCAGCCCACCGCTCCATCAATTTGCTCAGTATCGTTTCCCTGGTGATTTCAATTTCACCAAAGTTCCTTTCTCCCGTTCACCTCCTGGAATGTTTTTTGTATCCTCTATAGTGAACACAGAAGCAAAATATTTGTTCATTTCTTCCACCATTTCCTTATTATCTACAATTAACTCCCCACTGTCGCTCTCTAAAGGACCAACACTCACTTTACTTTTTTCCTTTTTAAATACCTGAAGAAACTCTTTCTATCCATTTTTACATTTCTAGCTAGCTTCTTCTCATGCTCTAATTTCTTTCTCCTTATTAACCTTTTAGTCATTCTCTGCCATTCTTTACATTCTGTCCAATCATCTGTCCTGCCATTCATCTTTGCAGAGTTGTATACTTTTTCCTTAAGTTTGATGCTTTCTTTAACTTCTTTAGTTAACCTCAGATGGTGGGTCCTCCCCTTAGAATTTTTCCTTATAATAGGAATGTACTTATTCCGAATACTCTGAAATATCCCCTTAAATGTCTGCCACTGCTTCTCTATTGATCTGTCCTCTAGCCTAGTTTCCCAGTTCACTTCAGCTAGCTCAGCTTTCAGCCCCACATAGTTTAAGTTTAAGATACTAGCCTTAGACCCACTCTTGTATACTTTGTCCTACATTGTGGTTACTGTTAGGGAGCATGTAGACCACTCCCACTAGTGACTTCTTTCCTCTACTATTCCTCATCTCCGCTCAAACCAATTCTACATCCTGATCTCCTGAACCAAGGTCATCTCAAACTAATGCCCTCTTTGATTAACAGTGCTACCCCTCCACCTTTAACTAGCTTCCTATTCTTCTTGAATGTCACTCACCCTTCAATATTATGATCTTTGTCATCCTGCAGCCACGTCACCATAATTGCTGTCAGATCATATTTATTTACTTCAATGTGGGCCATCAATTCATTTGCTTTGTTATGAATGCTACATACATCCAGATAGAGAGCCTTCAATTTTGTCTTTTGGTTACCTGTGTAACATCTAGTCTTGAATGTTGATGTAGTCTTAGGTTTTTTTTCTCTGTCCCTTCCTGACATTCTCTGACCCTCATTTCTAATATTACTATTTTGCCCTGCTGTCTTGACATGAGGGTCATGAGTCTTTGGAACTCTATTCCTGAACAGGCAATGGAAGCAGAGTCTTTGAATATTTTTAAGGCAGAGGTGGATAGATCTTTGGTAAGTTAAGGGGGTGATACGTTATCAGGGATAGGTGGGATGCAGATCTGAGGTTACTATCAGATCAGCAGACTCGAGGGCCGAATGGCCTACTCCTGCTCCTTGTTCATATGTTCTTATTCACCAGGATGTGCACTTTTGCAATGGCCTCACCCCACTACAGTAAGAAAAACTGGATCCTCCCCACTCTCCCACACAGTGACTTCAGATCCCAACTGTGCCACTGAAAGCTCCCATTCACCAGTATAGGTCAGGAAAACTGGGGCAAGAGGAAACAGAAGCTGACTCCCAGTGATCACTGCATGACAGACGGCTAAGAGAAATGCAAAGGTCAAAAGAGGGGGCATTAAATGGATGATGAGCCATACTGAATAAAACACAGAGATCAACAATAAACACCAGTATCCAGCCATTGTACAAAGAAATTTAAACAACTGAATCAAATGGCAGATATATCAGCGCAGTCAGAGATTAGAAACGTGCTATCGTTATGCCAAGGATTTGGAGTGGTCAAGTTCCACCTTGCCAAGAACTCTAGCTCAGCAACTTGAGCAAGTAATCTAGACTGACACTCCAGTACAGTACTGAGGAAATGCTGCACTGTCAGAGGTGCTTTCTCTCAGAAGAGATATTAAACTGAGGCCCTGTTTGGTCTCTCAGGTGGATATAAAAAAAGACTCATCAGACTATCTGAAAAAGGAAGTAGAGTTTAGCCCTGATGTCCTGACCAACATTTATCCCTTAACCAACATCACAAATGGATTATTTGGTTATTATCACATTGCTCTTTGTGGAATTTTGGTGTGAACAGATTAGCAACTGCATTTCTGACATTATAACAGTGACAAGAATTCAAAAGTGCTTCATTCTGTGTAAAGCCCTCCGAATGCCCCGATGTCATGAAAGACGCTAAATAAATGCAAACCTTTCTTTCATTCAGTATCTGAACCACAGAAAATATCTGCACGCCACAACCATTACATTGATGCGGGAGCTATAAATCTTAAGGGTAGATTTTAGCTCTTGGTTGGCTGTCCAGCTGTCTAGTGAGAAACCAGATCCTCCAGCAAGAGATTGGATCCCCCAGTGAGAGATCAGATCCCCCAGTGGGGGAATCAGATCTTGCAGCAAGAAATTGGATACTCCAACATGAAACCATGGTCTATCTGTGTACTAAGTTTTGTCCATTAATTTTTGGGAAATATTCACAGTTCATCTTTACTCTGCTCTCTCATCTCAGTACACCATCCAGTTCAGCCATTGTCCATTGGGCCTTGTTCTCTAGTGATTAGAACAGTGATGGGCAACCTAGTCTAGTGAGTGGGCTGCATGGGTGGCCCTCCTTCATCTCAGTGGGCCACAAAACTGAAATGGGACACACACACTGACCATGACCCCATGAAAAAGAATTTGCGAGGCATGCCAATTAAACCGGAGCAGAGATTTAATTGGACGCAGAGGGAGCGCCTTGCTCTCACAGTCAATGCTGTGTGCAATCAGCATGCATCTCACTTCACGGGCCCTTGCTTTGAGTGTGCATCACTTTAGTAATACCGGAGGAATAAAGTTACGCGAATGGAAACCAGCAGAATGTGGCAACCCTGAAATGGTCAAAAAAATGTCTTGCAGGCTGCACTCAGAATCCTGATGGGCCGCATTGCCCACCATTGGATCAGAACATAAGAAATAGGAGCAGTTGTGGGCCATCAGCAGCAGCAGAATTGTATTCAAACACAATCTGTAACCTCATGGCCCGGCATTTCCCCACTCTACCATTACCATCAAGCCAGGGAATCGACCCTGGTTCAATGAAAAGTGCGGGAGGGCATGCCAGGAGCAGCACCAGGCATACCTAAAAATGAGGTATCAACCTGGTGAAGCTATAACACAGGACCATTTGCATACTAAACAGCATAAACAGAAAGAATGTATCCCAGGCTGTTGAGTGAAGCAAGGGAGGAGATAGCAGGGGCGCTGGCAATAATTTTCAATACCTCTCTGGCCACAGGAGAGGTGCCAGAGGACTGGAGGACAGCCAATGTGGTACCATTATTCAAGAAGGGAAGAAGGGATAAACCAGGGAACTACAGGCCAGTCAGTCTAACCTCAGTGGTGGAGAAACTATTGGAAGCAATTCTGAGGAACAGAATTAATCTACAGTTGGAGAGGCAGAAATTAATCAAGGACAGTCAGCATGGTTTTGTTAAGGGGAGGTCATGTCTGACCAATTTGATTGAATTTTTCAAAAAGGTGACCAGGTGCATAGATGAGGGCATTGCATTTGATGTAGTCTACTTGGACTTCAGCAAGGCTTTTGACAAGATCCTGCATGGGAGACTGATAACGAAGGTAAGAGCCCATGGGACCCAAGGCAATTTGGCAAATTGGATGCAGAATTGGCTGAGTGGCAGGAAGCAGAGGGTGATGCTCGAGGGGTGTTTTTGTGACTGGATGCCTGTGTCCAATGGGGTTCCACAGGGATCGGTGTTGGGTCCCTCGCTGTTTGTGGTATATATTAACAATTTAGACTTGAATGTAGGAGGGTTGATCAGTAAGTTTGTGGATGACACGAAAATTGGTGGGGTGGTAAATATTGAGGATGATAGCCTTAGATTACAGGCGGATGTAGACAGGCTGGTCAGATGGGCTGATCAGTGGCAAATGGAATTAAATCTGGATAAGTGTGAGGTGATGCACTTGGGCAGGACAAACAAGGCACAGGAATACACGATGAATAATTGGACCCTGGAAAGTACTGAGGATCAGAGGAACCTTGGTGTGCATGTCCACCGGTCCCTTAAGGTAGCAGGACAGGTATATGAGGTGGCTAAGAAGGCATTTGGGATACTTGCCTTTATTAGCTGTGGCATAGAATATAATTGCAGGGAGCTTGTGCTGGAACTGTAGAAAACGCTGGTTAGGCAACAGCTGGAGTATTACGTGCAGTTCTGGAATCTGCATTATAGGAAGGATGTGATTGCACTAGAAAGAGTGCAGAGGAGATTTACCAGGATGTTGCCTGGGCTGGAGAGTTTTAGTTATGAGGAGAGATTGGATGGACTGGGGTTATTTTCCATGGAGCAGAGGAGATTGAGGGGGGGGACATGATTGAGGTGTATAAAATTATGAGGAGCATAGACAGGATAGACAGGAAGGAACTTTTCCCCTTGGTGGAGGGATCAGTAACCAAGGAGCATAGATTTAAGGTAAGGGGCAGGAGGTTTAGAGGGGATGTGAGGAATAACTTTTTCACCCAGAGGGTGGTGAGAATCTGGAACTCACTGCCTGAAAGGGTGGTAGAGGCAGAAACTCTCATAACACTTAAGAAGTACTTGGATGTGCACTTGTAATACCATGACATATAGGGCCAAGGGCCTAGTGCTGGAAAATGGGATTGGAGTAGTTAGGTACTTGTTTGACCGGCGCCGACTTGATGGGCCAAAGGGCCTTTTTCTGTGCTGTAGACCTCTATGACTCTATAAAGTGAGAGACAGAGCTAAGCGATCCCACAACCAATGGATCAGATCTAAGATCTAAGTCCTGCCACATCTAGTCATGAATGGTGGTGGACAATTAAACAACTCACTGGTGGGGGAGGCTCTACAAATATCCCCATCCTCAATGATGGAGGAGCCCAGCACATTAGTGCAAAATATATGGCTGAAGCATTTGCCACAATCTTCAGCCAGAATTTCTGACTGAATGATCCATCTTGGCCTCCTCCAGAGGTCCCCAGCATCACAGATTCCAGTCTACAGCCAATCAGATTCACTCCACGTGACATCAAGAAACAGCTGAAGGCACTGGATACTGCAAAGGCTATGAGTCCTGACAATATTCCAGCAATAGTACTGAAGACATTATGCTCCAGAGCTTGCCGCGCCCCTAGCCAAGCTGTTCCGGTACAGCTACAGCACTAGCATCTACCCAGCTATGTGGAAAATAGTCCAGGTATGTTCTGTACACAAAAAGCAGGACAAATCCAACCCAGCCAATTACTGCCCCATCAGTCTACTCTGAATCATCAGTAAAGTAATGGAAGGGATCATCGACAGTGCTATCAAGTGGCAATTGCTTAGCAATAACCTGCTCATTGATGGTCAGTTTGGGTTCCGCAAGGGACACTCAGCTCCTGACCTCATTAAAGCCTTGGTTCAAACATGAACAAAAGAGCTGAACTCCCAAGGTGAGGTGAGAGTGACTGCCCTTGACATCAAGGCTGCATTTGACAGATTGTGGCATCAAGGAGCCTTAGCAAAACTGGAGTCAACAGGAATCAGGGGGAAAACTCTCCGCTGGTTGGAGTCATACCTAGCACAAAGGAAGATGGTTGTGGTTGTTGGAGGTTAAACATCTCAGCTCCAGGACATCACTACAGGAGTTCCACAGGGTAGTGTTCTCGGCCCAACCACCTTCAGCTGCTTCATTAATGACCTTCCTTCCATCATAAGGTCACAAGTGGGGATGTTCGCTGATGATTGCACAATGTTCAGCACCATTCGTAACCCCTCAGATATCGAAGCAGCCCATGTCCAAATGCGCAAGACCTGGACAATATCCAGGCTTGGGCTGACAACTGCCAGGCAATAACCATCTCCATCAAGGGAGAAGTTAACCATTACCCCTTGACATTAAATGGCATTACCATCACTGAATCCCCCACTATCAATATCCTGGGGGTTACCATTGACCAGAAACTGAACTGGACTAGCCATATAAATACTGTGGCTACAAGAGCAGGTCAGAGACTAGGAATAGTGTGATAAGTAACCCATCTCCTGACTCCCCAAAGCCTGTCCACCATCTAAAAGGCACAAGTCTTTGGAGTGTGATAGAATACCGGCCACTTGCCTGGATGAGTGCAGCTCCCACAATACTCAAAAAGTTTGACACTGTCCAAGACAAAGCAGCCCGCTTTATTGGCACCACATCCACAAACATTCTCTCCCTACACCACCGACGCACAGTAGCAGCAGTGTGTACCATCTACAAGATGCACTGTAGGAATTCAGCAAGGCTCCTTCGACGGCAGCTTCCAAACCCACAACCACTACATCTAGATGGACAAGGGCAGCGGGTGGATGGGAACACCACCACCTGGAAGTTCCCCTCCAAGTCACTCACCATCCTGACTTGGAAATATATCACCGTTCCTTCACTGTCGCTGGGTCAAAACCCTGGAACTTCCTTCCTAATAGCACTGTGGGTGTACTCACACCTCATGGGCTGCAGCAGTTCAAGGAGGCAGCTCACCACCACCTTCTCAAGGGTAATTAAGGATGGGCAATAAATGCTGGCCTCGACAGCAATACCACATCCCATGAGCAAATTTTTAAAAATTTGGGTCCTCGAGCCTGCTCCGCCATTCAATATGATCATCGCTGATCTCCTACTTCAACACCACCTTCCTGTAACTCCCCATCACCCTTGATTCTGTTAGGATCCAAAAATCTATCAATGCCTGACTTGAATATATTCAATGACTGAGCATGCACAACACTCTGTGGTAGAGAATTCCAAAGATTCACAACCCTCTGAGTGAAGAAGTTTCTCCTCTTCGTAGTCCAAAATGGCCGACCCCTTATTAACTCACCAGTGAACATGGGTGGAGGCAAGAGTTTTGTCCCTATTTGTCTATTTGTGTCTAAACAATATATCTCAACAACTAATGGGTAAAACAGATAGGGTATGGCAGAAAGAAGAACTGATTAGTTTTTGGCAAGGATGCGGACCTAGATCCTGGAACTTTTTAAAGGATCCATTAACATTGGGGATAAGGTGAATTGATGTCTTTTAATATGTTGTGGGTTGTTTTATTCTGAATGTTGGTGATTGTTTTAGAATTTTGTGGATTGTGTCAGCTGCTGTGGTGGAATTTGTCACAGCTGTCAAAATGTGAGCAGAGTTTTCAGAGCAGCTTGTTGGGTGTGGATTGGGCTAAAGCCTCCTCAGTGAGATGGAAGCCCTTAATAAAAAGGTTTCTTTTTTCAGCTTTGTAGTTACAGAGCATCAACCAGGCAGGGAAAAGCCTCAAGAAGGAGCTACGCAATTGTAATAACATTGAGTTAACACACCGTGTTGAAGGTATGGACTTTCCTGAGTGCCCTCTTCGCTTGTTCTGAAATTGTGACCCGTACTCATGTCTCTCCAGCCAGGGGAAACAGTATCCCAGCAGCTACCCCTTAAGAATTTTAAGGGCAGAGTTTTATGCTTGGCATGCACCCGCCCAAGCATAAAACGACATAAGCCATTTCGTTCAGTGGGCACGCACCAGAGTTAGCTGCGCGCCCGCCGATAATTAAAAGGCCTGTTAAGGCCATTAACATGCTAATTAAATTCAACTTTACACTGCCCATCCAACCTTACAGTTGGTGGGCAGGCAAAAAGACCAAGCGGCCTTTACATTTTTTAGGAAACTTCATCCACGAGCGAGATGAGGTTTACTAAAGCAAATAAACATTTAATAAAAACTTTATTTTGGAATTAAAAACATGTCCCATCTCATGTGACAGAGTATTTATTAATATTTTTAAAAAGCTCCATGCCTCAGGTGATTATTCAGTGCTCTTTCGCGCGCATGCATGAACTGCGCCCTAGGCCCAGCTCTTCCTCCTCCCCCTGCCCATACACATAGCGCTCAGCGGTGCTGCTCGCGATCCATGCAGGGCAGGCCTTAATTGGCCCACCTGCGCAAAATCACAGAGCGGAGCCGATCGCGAGTGGCGGTCAGCTGCCCGACCAACACCATCTACTCCCGCCAAGCACCCTCGCCAAGGGAAAAATCCTGCCCTATATGCCTCAATGAAATCACACCTCATTCTTCTAAACTCTAGAGAATATAGGCCCAGCCTATTCATCTGTTCTGATAGGACAATACCTTCATCCTAGGAATCAGTCTAATGAAGCTTCATTGCACTTTCTCAAAGGCCAGTATATACTTCCTTCGCTAAGGGGATTAAAACAGTGCTCCAAGTGTGGTTGCAGTAAAGCTCGTTATAGACTTTATAGCCCCTAAAGACTTTTTTATTCTCATACGCCAATCCCTTTGTAATACTGACTAACATTCCATTTGATTTCCGAATTGCTTGCTGTACCCACGTAATTGAAGGAGAAAAAAAGAAGGAAAGAAAAGAAAGAACTTGCATATAAATATCGCACCATTCACAACTTTGGGATTCCCAAAGTACCTTACAGCCAATGAAGTGCTTTTGAAGTGTAGTCACTGTTGTGTAGCATGCAAAACAGCTTCAGTTTGCATATTGCAAAACAGCATTGAAAACAGTATCCACAAACAGCATTGAAATGTAACAGCTCATCAGGCATACAACACTTCGACTCAATTACCCCACTTTCTAGATAGACCACGGCCTCCACGGTGTCCACTAGGCCCAGTATTAATTCTAGCTGGTGTGACAGAAAGAAGGGAAGAAATAGAATAGAGCAGATCAATTTTATCCCAAACAGTCGATGTTTCCAGAGGAATGAAAACAAGTTTTAATCTTGCATCAATGATAATGGATAAAATGTCATTTGAATACTGACACATACCTTCTGTTGATTTAACTAACAAGTCCAAACTAGTGAAGCTGAACCAACAAGTCTTTGGTATCTCTGTCAAAGCTGAAGCTCAGTCTCAAAGTCATGTTCATCTGGATTCCAGAGCTCAACTGATCCCATCCCCAAAAAGTCACACAACAGACATACTGCTGCTGCTGAGACTTCTACACAGATTTTGTGAATTATATTCTTCAAGTCACTCACCATCCTGACTTGGAAATATATGACCGTTCCTTCACTGTCACTGGGTCAAAATCCTGGAGCTCTCTCCCTAACAGCACTGTGGGTATATCTATATCACATGGACTGCAGCAGTTCAAGAAGGCAGCTCAGCACCACCTTCTCAAGGGCAACTAGGGATGGACAATGAATGCTGGCCCAGCCAGTGAAACCCACACACCAAAAATGAAGTAAAAACTGCAAGCAAATCAAGGTCTGCAGTCAGCACTCACCTATATCAGCCTGGTGATAGATGAAGGAGTGAACGGTGAGGTTCTCTCCTTGAAAGAATTGTTCAATGGGTTCGAAGTAGTAGTTGCCTTTCTGCATTTGGATAAAGCCTTCAAATCGGCCATCGATAATAGAACCATGGCAAAAGGAGCCTGTGTCACCTGGTGTATAGAAAATGAGTCACTTTAGTCAAGCTGTTTCTTGTGTCCCAGCCTGCACAGCAATAATTTTATTTCGAAATAATTTTTGCCTGATTTTAAAGAAAAGATTGGCCTGTTACTCATGGTTACTCCACATGTATCCCTTTATGACACATAGAAAATATTTTGATTTATGATATAGAGTTCCCTTGCATCCTACTTCAACTAACTCCACCAACATATCCTTATGTTCCCCTTCTCCCTCATATGTTTTTCTAGCTTCACCTTAAAGAATATATATAACACATATATACATGTATAAAGTACAGATATAATGCCTTTCATCACCTCAGGATGTACCAAATGCTTCACGGCCAATAAAGTAAAGTCTTTTGGTTTTGTCTGTGCTTGCAGGCCCATCTCCAACCTCCCTTTCCTCTTCAAAATCCTCGAATATATTCTTGTCTCCCAAATTTATCTTTCACGCAATTTCCACCAATCACTCCTGCTACAGAAATAACACGGATGACACGAAAATTGTTGGGATGGTAAATAGTGAGGAGGATAGCCTTAGATTACAGAAGGATATAGACGGGCTGGTCAGATGGGCTGATCAGTGGCAATTGGAATTTAATCTGGATAAGTGTGAGGTGATGCACTTGGGCAGGACAAACAAGACATGGGAATACATGATGAATGGTAGGACCCTGGGAAGTACCGAGGATCAGAGGGACCTTGATGTGCATGTCCACCGGTTCTTTAAGGTAGTGGTACAGGTAGATAAGGTGGTTAAGAAGGCTTATGGGATACTTGCCTTTATTAGCCGAGGCATAGAATGTAAGAGCAGAGAGGTTATGCTGGAACTGTATAAAATGCTGGTTAGGCCACAGAAAGAGTATTGCGTGCAGTTCTGGAATCCGTATTACAGGAAGTATGTGATTGCACCAGAGAGAGTGCAGATTTACCAGGATGTTGCCTGGGCTGGAGAGTTTTAGTTATGAGGAGAGATTGGATAGACTGGTGTTATTTTCCCTGGAGCAGAGGGGATTGAGGGGGGACATGACTGAGGTGTATAAAATTATGAGGGGCATAAATAGGGTAGACATGAAGGAACTTTTCCCCTTGGTGGAGGGATCAATAATCAGGGGGCATAGATTTAAGGTAAGGGGCAGGAAATTTAGTGGGGATTTGAGGAAAACCTTTTTCACCCAGAGGGTGGTGGGAATCTGGAACTCACTGCCTGAAAGGGTGGCAGAGGCAGATACCCTCATAACATTTAAGAAGTATTTTGACGTGCACTTGTAATGCTATAGCATACAAGGCTATGGGCCTAGTGCTGGAAAATGGGATTAGAATAGTTAGGTACTTTGTTTGACAGATGCAAGCTTGATGGGCCAAAGGCCCTTTTTCTATGCTGTAGACCTCTATGACTCAACCTGGATCACTCTCCACCCACAGGTTAATTATTCATTAATTGAATCTTGTGTGCATTAACTTACAACTGCACCTCCAAAGTCCCAACTATTGACCAGCTATTCATCACAACATTTCTGCAGCTACTGATTTGCTCAGCTGCGCCCTGACCTCCGCCTTTGATGCCCTCATCGCCATTAAAAGTGTTACCCTGTCTCCCTCTGGCTGTCCCCATATGCAAGAGACACAAACCTGAATGAATATGGTGATCAACTGGTTTAACCCTCCACAGCCAGAACTGGCTGGATCACATCCAGCACAGTTCCTGCTCCTATCTGTGAAAACTGCTCTCTATTCCAGGATCATCCTGGGATGTAAAGATAACCCAGAAACCTTTTCTCCATTGCAAACTGACTTCTTAAATGCCTCGTCCCTGTCTCCTCCACCCTCACACCAACAAAAACGAGGAGCTCATGGACTTTGTCACAAAGATTGAAATCCTTTGAACAGCTGCCTCTGCTGCTTCCCTCCCTTCCACTATCTGACCAAGGCAAATTATCATTAATGCTCCTCTCTCCCTTAACCATAAACTCACATCTTTCTCTAGTTTCTCTTCTATCTCCCCTCATGCCCTCTCTGAGCTCATCTTGTCCATGACACCCACCTCCTGTCCCCTTGACCCTATTTTCACTAACTTACTGACCACCAACCTTCTCTTCCTGGCTTCCATGTTAGTTGCCATTGTTAATGATTCGCTCTCTTTGTGCGTTGTCCCTCTCTCTCATAAATTTGCCATCATCACCGCTCTCCTCAAAAACCAACCCTTCGTCCCATCGGCCTTGCAAACAACCATCCCATCTCCAACATCCTTTTCCAAGCTCTTTGCACATGTCCCATGTGACTGTGACAAAGATAAACCTTCCCTCCTGTCTGCAGCTTGTGACATCCTTTGAAATGGTTGACCACACCATTCTCCTTTAATGCCCCTCCGTTGTCATCCAGCTGAATGGGACTGCACTTACCTGCTTCCATTTTTATCTGATCAGTCATAGCCAGAGAATCACTTGCAATGGCTTCTCTTCCTGCTCCCACACCGTTACCTCTGGTGTCCCACAATGATCTATCCTTGACCCCTTCCTATCTAAGTGCTGCCCCTCGGTGACATCATCCAAAGGTACAGTGCTAATTTTCACATGTAAGCTGAAGGCATCCAGCTCTACTCTCCACCGCTTCTCTCAACTTCTTCACTGGGTAGAATTGCCCCAGATTTGCACTAAGTGCGGTAGTGGGCGGGAAAATGGATGTTTTACCTGCCGGCCACAATAGCGGCTTCTCACGCCGTATCATTCCAATCCACCACATTAATTATGCATTCCCGGGAAACACGCCATTTCCGTGGCTGCCAGGCTCTCATTCATCCGTCATGCCATCACCTCCCTGCCTCATCAAGTCGGGCGCCATATTTAAAGTGCAGCCGCGTGCACACCTCTCAGTGCTTCCAGCCCACAACTGCTGCACAAAAGACATGGCCCCAAAAGTCAAGAAGACTGCAGCACCCCCCCTCCTAGTTTAATGACACCTACCTCAAGCGCCTGTTGGGCGCAGTGGAGGCCCATCATGTGTCCTCTACCCCCGCTCTGGCCACAGAACGGGCAGCAACGTTAATCCAGCATAAACAGAAATACCTGGAAAAACTCAGCAGGTCTGGCAGCATCGGCGGAGAAGAAAAGAGTTGATGTTTCGAGTCCTCATGACCCTTCAACAGATCTAAGTAGAAATAGGAAAGGCGTGAAGTATAAGCTGGTTTAATCCAGCATGGGAGACGGTGGCAGAGGTGGTCAGCGCCAATGCCCTGCAAAGAAGGACAGCCACCCAGTGCCAAAAAAGGATGAATGGCCTCCTCCGTTCCGCCAGGGGCCGTCACTCTTCTCATCACTCCCAACTCACACTCTCACAAACCCAACACATGTCCACAGGGCCCTCACTCACTGCTGGTTCAAGGGACAACACCATTCACTCTTTCACACACACCATCATTATCCTCATCCCGTCCATGGGACCACCCACACAAGCCAGGCATACTTATCATCATGATACACTCCCCCCATCTCTATCTATGCAGGACAAGCTAGTACACAACAGGAGGGAGAGGTCACAGACTGGCAGAGGAATGTCTGAAATCAAGGCCCTCATGGACTTTGAAAACAGAGCCATCCAGCTGGCCAGCGAGGATCTGGACCGGTCCTGTGCTGACGGTGAGGTCGGTGCTTCTCTACCAAGTGAGGCTCCAGCAGTGCAACATCCATCAGACAACCATACTGTGAGTGATGCATCCTGTTTCACAGGCCACTGCCATGTACTAATTATCTCCCCTTGCTTTCGCAGGCACATCTGCCAAACAGCCAACAGAGTCCATGACCCAGGGCCTCCAATAAAGCCCTGAAGAAACCTCTGAAGAGGAATCTGGAGGCACCCTCCCTGAAGTCCCATCACACTGCTCACCCAGACCCTCCACCAGTGCAGAGACACACACCTCGGTAGGACTGCATCAGGATTCAGAGGGAGGTGGTGGCATAGTGGTATTGTCACTGGGCTGGTAATCCAGAGACCCAGGGTAATGCTCTGGGGACCTGGGTTTGAATCCCACCACGGCAGATGGTGGAATTTGAATTCAATAAAAATCTGGAATTAAAAGTCTGATGATGACCATGAAACCATTGTTGATTGTTGTAAAAACCCATCTGGTTCACTAATGTACTTTAGGGAAGGAAATCTGCCATCATTATCTGACCTACATGTGACTTCTACATGTGACTCCAGGCCCCCAGCAATGTGGTTGACTCTCAAATGCCCTCTAAACAAGGGCAGTTAGTGATGGGACGCCCACATCCCAGGAATGAATAAAAAAGAAAACAATCTACCTGATCCACAGCAGGCGGAGGCAGGGACTTCCCAGGTCCCCAGCACTCAGAGGCCAGAACGTTGTTGAGTCCGAGTCAGAAGACGAGCCTCTGGACTCGGTCATGTCACAGTTTCTGGAGCTGCAAAGGCAAGCTCAGGATTACCAGGAAGGGATGTCCTCTGCACTCCTCAGATTGCAAGGCACAATGGAGGAATCTGTCTGTCTTCAGGCTGACATGATAATACTGGCATTTCAACACATCAAGGTCAACACTGGCAGGATGGCAGCCGCCATGGAGACCTTGGTCTAGAATGTCTTTCCTGCACTGCTGCGTGGGCTTTACTCCATCGCTGATGCCGTAGTTGGCCTCCAACAGTGTGTATACGAGAGGGGTGTGGGACAGCTCAATCTCACTCCAGCTACCCCTTCTCCTCATGGAGTCAGCAAGGGGCCCTCAGGCACCTACAGGGAGGAGGATCAGCAGGTGCACACCCTGGGGCCATCCACTCAGGTGACTCTGGGAGTATCTGGCCCATCCAAATCCCCTCTTCCCGTGAACCCAGCAGATCCAGCTCCACAGGCCGAGGAGGGTGCCACTGCCACACAGCAGGACCTCGAAAGTAGGCCAGGGCCCTCCAAGTCTCGGCCCTCCAGAGGACGCCCACCAAGGTCAACACAGACAGGGTGTCACAGTCAGCAGGCTGCCTCTACCTCCACTGTGGTTGTCCAGGGAGCGCCAAGATGTAGCGGCAGGGTTAGGAAGGTTAAGAAGATGTAGTTGCACATACAGCCTGGGCACGGGTGTTAATCACTTGTACATAATGTTCACAATTGTAAATAAACTCCCAAGAATGCCTTCCTGCCTGTGGCTCCTTGTTCTGATGAGCAGTGTTCATGTCACTCAGATGTGAAACTTTTCTGCACAAGATAAAGGCAGGTGTCTCAGTCCAGGGCCTCTCCCCTGTGCTTTGTGCAGCCTTCAGACCAAAGTGATGGTCCAGCCTCACACTCCCTGGAAACATTACTGATGCCTGCAACTTAGCTGTGCTGGTCATTGCTGCCAGAATGTAGTGGGCAGGCACCACAGAGTTCTCTCATACTCTCTGTGTGCTCTGAGCACCTTTAAGGTGGGGCTGGCCCCCAACACACCAGCATCTGTGACCAGTGAAGCTGTGCTCCTGAAGGAGTCAGGTGCTGAAGGCAGACAAAGGATCAGATGCTTTTAAAGTTTCATGGCTGTGTCTCTATTATATGACCCTGCTCACAGAGCACAAGCGAGCTGCCCTCGGCCAGCCAGGAGTCAGACATTTTCAGAGGCTGTGTGAAGATCTATGGAGTGTCCTCACTGCATCTTGTCATCACCCTCCTGCAATCGAGTGACAATTAGGACCTCCACTGTATCTCCATGACAGGAGTGTTATCACAGAGGGAATGTGTGCTACCATAAGCCAAACTGGAGCCAAACGTTCACAAATGAAATTTGTGAATCTATGGAGCCTCCTCAATGCATGAAGTCATCATCCTCCACAAATCTAGCAGCTATGAGGGCCCCCTGAGTGTACCTGGCTCATCTGGCTAGTGCGATGGCCTTGTTGCCATCATCATCACCTTTGAGGGCCTCCTCACCCTTATCCCCATTGACATCCTCCTCATTGGAGGAGACCTCCAGCTCCTCCATCTCCTCCTCAGCCAGATCTCCTCCCTATTGCAGCGCCAGGTTGTACAGGGCACACAAGGCAACAACGATCTATGGACAAATTGCAGGGCTCCACCAGACCAGTCCAGGCACTGGAACCTCATCTTCAGCATCCCGATGGTTTGCTCCACCAAGGTGCAAGTTGCAGCATGAGCTTCGTTATACCTTCACTCTGCTGCAGTCTGAGGCTGCCGCATGGGTGACATCAGCCACGGCCTCTGTGGGCAGCTCTTGTCTCCGAGGAGCCAAACCTGCAGGATCTGCGGACCCTGGAAGATGTCAGGGATCTGTGACTGACTGAGGATGCAGGAGTTGTGCACAGTCCCTGGAAACCGTGCACAGACCTGCAGGATGCGGTTGTGGTGATTGCACACCAGCTGCACGTTCAGGAAATGGAAGCCCTTGTGGCTGACATAGTTGACCACGTGTTGCGATGGAGATCTGAGTGCTATGTGAGAGCAGTCGATGGCATGCTGCACCTGTGGGAAGCCCGAGATCTGGGTAAATCCAATTACTCTTGCATCCTGGCTGTCCAGGTCCTGGGCCAAATGCGCAAAATTGTTTGCCCTCATGAAGATGGCATCCGTAACCTCATAGATGCATTTGTGGGCGGATTGTGATATCCCTCAGAGGTCACCTGTGGAGCCCTGAAAGGAGCCACTGGTATAGAAATTGAGCACCACAGTCACTTTCACAGCCACTGGCAGTGGATGCCCTCCATGTCCCCGTGGCACCAACTCCAGCAGCAGGTGGCAGATGTGACCGACCAGTTCTTTAGACATGAGCAGTCTTCAGCGACACTGGTTGTCGGTCATCTGCAGGAATGACAGGCACTGTCTATAGACCCTGGGTCTAGCTAGGCACCGACCAGCGACGGCAGCAGAAGAGACTTGAGGAAGGAAGGGGATGGGTGACCACCAGGCAGTCCAAGAGAAGCAGGCAGGTAGTTCAGGAGTCCCCTGGGGTCCCACTCACAAATCGGTATTCCATTTTGGAAGCTGGTTCCAGGGAGTGCAGACAGAGCCAAGCTTCTGGCACCACCTGCAGCCTATCTGTACAGAAGGGGAGGAAGAGCAATAGTAATAGGGGATTCTATAGTCAGGGGAACAGATAGGTGCTATTGTGGCCATCACTGTGACTCCAGGATGGTGTGTTGCCTCCCTGGTGCCAGGATCCGGGATGTCACTGAACAGCTGCAGGGCATCCCGAAGGGGGAGGCTGATAAGGCAGAGGTCATGGTACATTTTTGGTACCAATGACATAGGTAGGAAGAGAGATGAGGTCTTGCATCAAGAATTCAGGGATTTAGGCAGTAGACTAAAAAGCAGGACCTCTCGGGTTATAATCTCTGGATTACTCCCAGTGCCACATGCTAGCTAGCTCAGAAATAAGAGAATAGCACAGATGAATATGTGGCTTAAGAGTTGGTGCAGGAGGGAGGGTTTTAGATTCCTGGATCACAGGGACCGTTTCTGGGGAAGGTGGGACCTGTACAAGTGGGATGGTCTACATCTGCACCAGAGCAGGACTAACATCTTTGTGGGCGGGTTTGCTAGTGCTATTGGGAGGAGTTTAAACTAATTCGGCAGGGGGAGGGGACACAGAATGTTAGCAGAATAGGGACACATCATAATACAGTAAAAGAATCAAATCAGAGGGAGTACAGCTGCATTAAGTTTCAAGGGAGTAAGGCAAAGCTGGATGGCCTCTACTTTAATGCCAGGAGTATTACAGGTAAAACAGATGAGTTAAGGGTGAGTATTGACATGTTGTGATACAGTAGCCATCACAGAGATGTGGTTGAGGGAGGGGAAGGATTGGCAGCTCAACATCCCGGGATATAGAATCTTCAGGTGAGACAGGGGAGGGGGTAAAAGAGGAGGAGGCATTGCATTATTAGTTAAGGAGTACTGCAGTAAGGAGAGATTATATCTTGGAGGGGGCAACGAATGAAGCGTTGTGGGTAGAGCAAAGGAATAAAAAAAGGGCAGCCACATTGTTAGGTGTTTATTATAGACCCCCAGATATAGACCCACTGGAAGATGTCAGGGATCTGTGACTGACTGAGAATGTGGGAGTCATGCACACTCCCTGGAAAATCGAGGAGCAAATTTGTGCACAATTCACGGAGGTATGTAAAAACAATAACAATAGGGTGATTATATTAGGTGATTTCAACTTTCCTAACATCAATTGGGATAGATGTAGTGTTAAGGGCTTGGTTGGAGTGGATTTCTTGAAAAGGAGAACTTTTTAGGTCAATATGTAGAGGGTCCAACAAGGGACGGCATAATGCTGGACCTAATTCTGGGGAATGAAGCCGGACAAGCAGCTGAGGTGGTGGTGGGCGAGCATTTTAGCGATAGCGACCACAACATGGTACAGGTTAAGTTTGTTATGGACAAAGAAATCGACAAGTTGCAAAAAAATGTTTTGGATTGGAGGAGAATGGATTTTAGTAAAATAAGGCAGGATCTGGCCAAGGTAGACTGGGAACAGTTACTTGTGGGGAAATCTACAGAGGAACAGTGGGGGGCATTCAAAAAGGAAATGGGGAGGGTACAGGCTGAACATGTTCCCTCTTGGGTGATAGGAAGGAGTAACAAGCCCAGAGAACCATGGATAACCAGAGATATTCAGGATACATTAAGAAGGAAAAGAGAGGCTTTTAACAGGTACAAGGGGAGCAAATCAGTGAAGGCATTAATGGAGTACAGAAAGTGCAGGGTGGAGCTTAAGAAAGCAATTAGGAGAGCAAATGGGGGATATGAGAAAGCTCTGGGTGGTAAAAGTAGGGAAAATCCCAAGATATTCTATAAGTATATCAATAGGAAGAGGATAACCAGGGAAAGAATAGGGCCCCTTAGGGAGCAAGGGGGGAATCTATGGGTGGAGCCAGAGGACATCGGTAGAGTGTTGAACAAATACTTCACATCCGTCTTCTCCCAAGAGAATGAGAATGAAGGTATAGAACTCAGGGAGAGAGACTGCGGGGTTCTTGAGCAAATTGATATAGGGGGGTGACAAGGTATTGGAGGTGTTGGCAGGCTTAAAAGTGGACAAATCTTCAGGTCCGGATGATTTGTGTCCCAGACTGCTGAGGGAGGCAAGGGAGGAGATTGCAGGAACTCTGACCCAAATTTTTAATTCCTCCTTGGCCACGGGGAAGGTGCCAGAGGACTGGAGAACAGCTAATGTGATTCCTCTATTTAAGAATAGTTGTAGAGATAAGCCAGGAAACTGCAGAGCAGTGAGTCTCACGTCAGTGGTAGGGAAACTACTGGAGAAAATTCTGAAGGAGTGAATCTATCTCCACTTGGAGAGGCAAGGTTTGATCAGGACAAAAACAGAATTACCTGGAAAAACGTAGCAGGTCTGGAAGCATCGGCGGAGAAGAAAAGAGTTGATGTTTCGAGTCCTCATGACCCTTCGACAGAACTGAGTGAATCCAAGAAAGCGGTGAAATATAAGCTGGTTTAAGGTGTGTGTGGGAGTGGGGGGGGTGGGGGGTGGGGGGGGGGGGGGGGGTGGTGGTGGTGGGGGGCTGGTGGTGGTTTGGGTTGGGGGAGAGAAGTGGAGGGGTTGGTGTGGGTTGTAGGGACAAACAAGCAGTGATAGGAGCAGATGATCTGCTTCTATCACTGCTTATTTGTCCCTACAACCACACCACCCCCTCCAGTTCTCTGCCCCCCCACCCCCCCCCCCCCACACACACACACACACACACACACACAAACACACCTTAAAACAGCTTATATTTCACCCCTTTCTTGGATTCACTCAGTTCCGTCGAAGGGTCATGAGGACTTGAAATGTCAACTCTTTTCTTCTCCGCCGATGCTGCCAGACCTGCTGAGTTTTTCCAGGTAATTCTGTTTTTGTTTTGGATTTCCAGCATCCGCAGTTTTTTTGTTTTTATCTCAAGGTTTGATCAGGTCAGCATGGCTTTGTCAGAGGGAGGTCATGCCTAACAAATTTGATTGAATTTTTTGAGGAGGTGACCAGGTGTGTAGGTGAGGGTAGTGCAGTTGATGTAGTTTATATGGATTTCAGCAAAGCCTTTGGCAAGGTCCCACATGGGAGACTTATAAAGAAGGCAAATGCACATGGGATACAGGGTAATTTGATAAGATGGATTCAAAATTAGTTGTGGGAGACAGAGGGTGATGACAGAAGGCTGCTTTAATGACTGGAAGCCAGTATCCAGTGGCATACCACAGGGATCTATGCTGGGTTCCCTATTATTTGTCATTTATATAAACGACATAGATGACTATGTGGGGGGTAGGATTAGTAAGTTTGCAGATGACACAAAGATTGTCCGGGTGGTTAACATTGAGGTTGAGTGTCTTGGGCTATAGGAAGATATAGACGGGATGGTCAAACGGGCAGATAAGTGGCAGATGGAATTTAACCATGAAAAGTGTGAGGTGATACACTTTGTACGGAGTAACTTGACAAGAAAATATTCAATGAACGGCATGACACCAGGAAGTTCTGAGAAACAAAGGGACCTTGGTGTGTGTGTCCATAGATCTCTGAAGGCGGAGGGGCATGTTAGTGGGGTGGTGAAAAAGGCACATGGGGCACTTGCCTTTATCAATCGAGGCAAAAGTAGGGAGGTCATGTTTGAGTTGTATAGAACCTTGGGGAGGCCACAGCTGAAGCACTGTGTGCAGTTCTGGTTGCCACATTATAGGAAGGATGTGATTACACTGGAGGGGGTGCAGAGGAGATTCACCTGGATGTTGCCTGGGATGAAACATCTAAGTTGTGAAGAGAGGTTGGATAGACTTGGGTTGTTTTCGTTGGAGCCGAGAAAACTGAGAGGCGACCCAATCAAGGTGTACAAGATTATGAGGGGCATGGACAGGGTGGATAGGGAGCAGCTGTTCCCCTTTGTTGAAGGATCATTCACAAGGGGACAGAAGTTCAAGGTGAGGCGCAGGAGGTTTAGGGAGGATGTGAGGAAAAACTTTTTTACCCAGAGAGTGGTGATGGTCTGGAATGCGCTGCCTGGGAGGGTGCTGGAGGCGGGTTGCCTCACGTCCTTTAAAAAGTACCTGGATAAGCACTTGGCACGTCATCACATTCAAGGCTATGAGCCAACTGCTGGTAAATGGGATTAGGTAGGTAGGTCAGGTGTTTCTCACGTGTTGGTGCGGACATGATGGGCTGAAGGGCCTCTTCTGCACAGTGTGACTCTGTGATTCTGTGATTCTGTCTCGCTGTTGCTCCCCAGCAGTGTGTGTGGGAGCCACAGCCGCCACTTCTTCCTGAAGGTGCTGCTCCTCCCTCTGCACAGCCAGGTGCCTCCATCGCTCCGTCATCGTCATTCTCTGTTCCCCATAAGGCATACAGCTAGGTCACTAGGCTCCGTGCTCCTGATGTACTCCTCCTGCAGGATGAAAGAGCCTGGGTTAGCTTGATTGTACTAAGAACATCTCCTGGTTAAGTCTGAAGGCCCCTTAAGGCATCCTGGACAGTGCTGGCCACCACTAGGATGGCCAGGGTTTAGTGCGCTGCATGGCTGCCCGAAACCCCACCCACCTCTGCCCCACTCCACCTGACTGATTGGTAGCAGCTTTGCCCACTGGACTGCATGCTGTGCTCCCAGCTCAGGCACAGGCATTCTCCTAACCCACACTGCAAGGCTGCAATGTTAGCTTGAACCATGGAGACTGGTTTAAACCAGGATGATGATATTGTGAGGGGCTGAAAGCGCCTCCACCAATGACTGCTCCACGGCCGGTTTTAGCAAGAGATTGTACAACATGCCCAGTCATCCAACTGTTCTGCAGTCCACTAAAGTGCTCATTAGTTTGCAGTCTGTGCCCGAAGGGTGAAAAGCTCTGGTGCATTTATTGGCACTTTCAGGCCTCTGTGTTGCTTGAGTGAGCAGATAAGCTAGAGGCCTGACTCCACGCATGTCAATGTGGCTGCGTCTGAACTGTCTCAGCTGCACAGGAATGGTTGCTTTATGCAAGGTTTCCCTAATGTGTGGCCACTTCCCTCTGCTCCCCCACCACCATCAACCACAGGGCAGCCCTTGCCCCCACCCACCGCGCTTCAACCTTGAAGACCAACAGGGGACCTTCGTGAGCACAGTGCAACGTTACTGTGCACTCACCTCCGAGTTCCCCTCAAAGCACAGCCTGCCAAGTGCACACTTTGTAAATGCAGCTGTGAAATACATCGGCATGCAATCACACCAGTGTGCTCAGATGATCCAGTATTAGGGGATGATTCCAGTGAGCTGGGCTTATAATGATATGCAGATGTATTACATGTATTACAATGAAATTCCCAATGTCTGACTGGGAAACGCAGCTGCCATTGATGGGCAGAGTGGACAATTGCAAACTTGTTTCACGACATCATGAAACCGATTCTTGGCCTTCCTGCCATATTGTCCACTCACACCGCTGAACACACCCAACACCAGCGGACACAGAAAATTCTGCCCACTGTCTCTAAATTATCAGATTGCTTATCCAACATCCAGGACTGGATTCACAGAAATTTCCTTGAACTTAATACTGAAGACTGGAGCCGTTATCTTTGGTCTTCATCACAAATTCTATTCCCTGACCATCAATTTTATCCTTCTCCATGGCAACAGTCTGAATCTGAGGCATTCCATTCGCAAACTTGATGCTGTGTTTGAGCTTGAACTGAGGGTTGGATATCACCAGGGAATCTATGTAGATGGTCTAATACCATGAGAAGCGATGCTACTGGAATGAATTTTTCTTTCAATGTATTTGAAGCCTCTCTGTTCATTCACAACATGTAGTATCTCTCCATTGAGTTTATATATCATTTTCCTTTCTACCTTCCTGCCTGCCCATTCCACTAGCCTGTTTATATTCTATTGAAGTCTTTTAAAGTTCTCTCTAGAATTGTGTTCAGAGCCAAGATAAGGGTTAGGCTTAGGGTTAAGAGTTAAATCTAGGGTTTCAATTCATGGTTTCAGTTCCCTGAGGAAATGCTTAATAAATGTTGCATTTTGACGTCAGTCAGTCTTTGTGATTTTTGGGTCCTCAGGTGATTCAGCAGGCTAATCCTGGAGCCACAGGTCTTTGGGCAGCGAGAACAAGAATAGCCCTGAGGAAAGGAGGGTTCTGAAGCCAGGACTCTGCTCTCTCTTTGCGCTTACGTCACTTCTTCACAGCAGAGTTTATGCAGTCAGTTTCCGACAGTGTTGCAGCTTGTTGGATGAGGGGCCACCACATGGTACGGTTTGTGGCAAGCTCCTCCCTGGCACCAATTTTCAATGAGGTCTTCAGGGTGACACTAAAATATTTTCTCTGTCTTCCTTCACATCGGGTGCCATCCTTAAGTCATGAAAAGTGGACCTGCTTCAGAAGCCAATTATTTGGCATGCAGGTGCAGTGACCGGATCAGTGGAGCTGATTTCACATGGTCATGGTTGTGATGCTGGAGGAATTGGCTTCGGTGAGGATTTTGGAGTTTGTTCACCTGTCTTCCCACTTGACTTTGAGTATCCTGCAGAGAAACCACTGGTGGAATTCTCCGGAGCCCATTCATATCGTATATGGTCACATTGTGTCGTATATCGTCATATTGTCTCGTATATGGTAACATGTATATTGTTGTTGTATATTCTGTTGTTATATATTGTCATATGATGTTGGTGTTATTGTTGTGGGTGTAAATATCTAGTTCATGGTCATGTAAATATTTGAGAGATAATTTTTAGTTCTGGGAAATGTAAACTTGTAATGGGTAAAGGTTCAAATGCTGGGCTTTAGAGCTTGCCAGAACATCTCAAGAAATAGCCAGTTCAAAAAGTGAACTCATGTTTGTTTAATAAAGTAAGAATAAAAGAGATGGAGCTATAACACAGCAGACAGGCTTACTTGGCTAAAAAGAGCTGGAAACATGATGTTTGCAAAGCTTGCAAAGAAGAGAATTCCAGTGAGATGTTTTTGTTTTAGGAGTTAGAACTAAATTAGCTTAAAAGCATTTAGTGAACCCTGAAAGGTTGTAAAACCCATTTACTTCGTCAGGTCAAAGAAGAAATTGTAAATGAGGGATAATTAACCTAAAGGTCAGTTTGAGGACATCCCAGAGCAGGCTACATCATCATGGAGATGGGTGGAGTTTAGGGAAGTTCTCTGGTTTCAATGGTGCTGGGCATTTTCTGGAAAAGATAGTAGTAGTTTGGACCTCATGTGGTTTGCAGCTCACTGAGAGAAGTAAATGATAGTTAGTTAGGACTGCATTGTAAGCAGAGTAAAAAAAAAACAAACGTCATCATTGCCTGCATGGAAAGTGGGTGAGGCTTAATCTCAGTTTGAATTTTATGAGGGAACAGAAGCTATAAGACTGTCTAGTTTGAAGCTAGCAGAAGAATCTACAGTGGTCCTCACAGTCTTGTGCCATTGAAAAAACCAAGCAGATTAACTTGGAAGTATTAAAAAGTAACCAGAATAAGGGACTGAGGTATCTACAGCCAAGAGAGGGTCAATGAAACTTTTACCTCTGAGTATAGCTGGAGCTGGAGAGAATTCTCCAGAGGACTGGAGCATACTTATGGGCGGTCTCAACAGAAATAAATAACTAAGATTGACGTCTCTTATAAGAGAATTCTTGGGTGAAGTATAGAGTAAACCTGGGTGTATAACATGTAGTTATAAGCTATAAAGTAATGTTAACAATCAAATTTGTGTTGTTTAATTCTTTTATATACAATAAAGTTTGTGTTTTTTTTCAAAAAGTGAAATCTTGTGAAGTAGTTCTATTGATTAAAATGAGGTGTTTGGATTTCTATTTAAACGTTAATGATCCCTAACTGGATCATAATGTTGTAAATCATCATATATTATTATATTTTATAGCTTGTTGTTGTTAATCAGCATATACTGTCATCATCATATATTGTCATATGTTGTTGTATGTTGTTGCTAATTGTCATATTGCCATATGTTGTTGTGTTTTGTACACAGTTCTTCTTAGGAATCTCTGAAATTACTTGATGGCTGTTAATTTCCTGGAGCTGCTCCTACTCCTTTGTCATTACTTCACCAGAATTCTGATGGAAACCTGTTTATTCATAAAGAAGGTTTCTGCCAACCTTCCTGCAGAGTTATGGAAATGGAATGGGAGCAGCTTTGAGGTGATTCCTAGCTGATGTTATGAAACCTGCTGATGGATTGTGTAATGAATTGACGTACCAGACAGGTTTCAACAAGAAACAGATAAACTTTATTAAAGAGAGCTTTTCAAATGCTACATGCTTGAACAGGATCCTCGACAGGAAGCCCCACATCCTGGATTACCAGTGCTTAGGGGTCATTGGTCAGAGCCTCCAAATGCATCACATGACCCCTGGCAGACAGTAGGAGAGGGTATACCTTCAGTAACTACATTTTCTCTCCTTTTTTTCACAGTTCCTATTTACAGAGAACATCTGAATATCCAACAACATATACATACATACAAGTCAGGTGATTAAAGATCAAGTCTCTGAGGCATTTTCCTTATTTGGTTAGAGTGGCATACCTCTACCACTTGAGGTTCTTCCACAGGGTCAACATGATCAGGATCTGCAGCACCAGATGCATCATTAGAAAGTGGCCATTGCAGGTTAGGCAACTCTGCAGTGACATTGGGTATGTCTATTCTAGATCGATCTGTCACCTCAGGTGACAGATGGTTGGTTGTTGGAATTGTCAGGAAAATATAGTAATTTTCAATATTATTAGGATAAATTGTAAGGTAGGAATTGTGTGTGTTTGTTTGCGGGGGACTTAATTGAATTAAAGATAGCTAGTCTGAAGGCTTTGATGTATCAGGAGAGAAGCTAGGTTTGAAATGTTAAATAGGTAAATGTGGCTGAAGTTTTAAAATGTGAGGTGTAAAGGGAAAATTTGCATTTTTAGATAAACCAGAGTAATTTGAATTTCAAAAGAGGTGGTGAAATGTTACACTTAGCCAGAAGAAGCCAAACAGTGTGTTTATTTTTCCCAAAGCTTACTGATAAAATTGATACTATGAATGATTTTTATTGTTAGAAAGGTAGGGTTGAAAAGACTTATTGGGACAATGGGATTTACATTAAAAAGAGAGAAACCTGTATAAAGGAGATGAGGTTGTGTAAGAAGAAGGAATTATAAGATCTAACAAGTTTTGAAAGCCTCCGGTCTCTAAGCCTCAAGTTGCTGTCTACACAAACTGAAGTGAAGAAAACTCACTTTGAATTTGACTGTTCAGTGTATTGTGTTACTTTGCCTGGGTCTTTTAAAATTTATGTGTCTTACTGTTGCCTTAACGGAGGTGTAACTGGGAGTTAGATTAACTAGGCGAGCTAGTAGTTATCATGGTAGTAATACATAAATCTACCTATGTGCTTAAAATCTTTTTTATTAATAAAGGCCTAATTTAGTTTTGTAAGAAACCTATAAGGCTCCGTGGTCTTATTACTATTGAATTCCAGGCGCATATCTCAAAATAAATACAAATTGTAAAATAGTTGTGGCAGTTGTTTCAAGATTCCCTGTGGGATTTGAACAACTCAGCATTTACTATCCTCTGTGCCATAACAAAATTGGGGGCCCTTTGTGGGATATATTTGAAATTCCTGGATTGGTTTGGAGTTGGTGATTTTAAGGTTACGAGTACGAGAAGCACTTTGAATTCAGGAGTTGGCTTGAGGTTTTCTTTTAAGTGATGAGGCTGCAATATGGCTTTGGCAGTTGCTAAGACTTGTCTGAGAGTTGAAGTTATAACTTTGGTTGATTTACAAAAGGCAAATAAAGCTACGTTAATGGAATTGGCAGATAAGTTACAGTTAAGGTTACCTGAAGGGGTAAGGAAATCAGTTACAATTGAAAGTACAGCACTGCATTTGAAATTGGAAGGAGTACCTGAGAGATTGAGTTCTCCAAAGGGTGTTTCATTGGAATGGGCTCAATTTCAGTTGTAAACGATAAAAGCTTGAGCTAGAGGCAGCAGAAAAAGGAAAGGAAAGAGAAAGGGCATTTTAAATGGAACAGGTAGAGAAAAAGAGAGAGACAGAATTCCAGCCTAAAATGCTGGCAGTTTAAAAAAAGACACCAAGAGGTGAGAAAGGATTTATTTCCAAATCAGAACCCAGTGGCGAGATGTTTAAGTTTGTTCAAGCTCTTCCAAAGTTTGAGGAAAGAGGTGTTGAAGTATTCTTTATTTAATTTGAGAAGAAGGCTAAACAGGTGAAATGGCTCAAGAAAACTGGACATTGTTGTTACAATCCAGGTTGGTGGGTAGAACACATGAGGTTTATGCTTGAACTCAGCATTTACCATCCGCTGTGCCATAACAAAATATCTCCATATCCTGAAGATGGTCCACATGTTTTTGAACAATTCTGTCTTTCAGATAAGGGACCAGTCTCTGAGACAATGGTACCAGGAACCCAACGAAGTCTACTTCCAAAATTTTGCACAAAAACTATGTCTCCTATTGTGAATCTGCGAGCTTTGTTATGAATATCGTGATTCAATTTTTGATTACTGATTCCTCTCTACCTTTCCCTCTAAGGTTGGAAACACCAGACTTAACCTTGCATATAGGCGGCATTTCATCAGTAATTCAGACATAGTTGAATGAGACGTCGTACAATAATTGAGAAGAATATGGGAAAGTTGAGTTTCTCGAGTGCCTTCTGATAACCTCTTTGTTCCAGATTTGAAAGTTTGCACAGCTCTCTCAACTAGACCATTTGATGAGGGATGATATGGGGCTGTTTTAACATGTCTGATTCCATTTAAACTCATGAATCTCGGAAACTCTACTGGTAAAGACTGTACCGTTATCAGAAATGATGATTTCTGGTAGGCTATGTATGCTAAAACAATGACACAGTTTCTTGATAGTTGTGCTCAATGTCAGTTATCTGACTCCATACACATCCATCCATTTAGAATGTACCTAAGAATGGTCCTACATAATCGCTATATAGTCTAATCCAGGGTCAACCAGGCCACTCCCACAGATGCAGTGGAGCTTAAACAGGCAACTTCTGTTGTTGCTGACAATGGAAACAGTGCTTGACCAGGCTTTCAATGTCCTTGGCAATGTCTGACCACCAGACATAGCTTCACGCAAGTATTTTCATCTTTGATATGCCTGGATGCGCATTGTGAAGCTCTGTCAAGAATGGTTCTCTTCCTTGAGAAGGGACGATGACTCTTGATCCCCACAAGAAGATTCCATCTTGACAACTTAACTCAGTTTTACGGGCATGGACTGGTTTACTCTCTTCAGACACTGGTGAATTTGACCACCCATGCAATACAAGGTCTCTGACTTTCAACAAAATTGGATCTCTGCTCGTCCAATTTCTAATTTGCTTTGCACATACAGGCGAAGAATCCAAGAAATTCAGTACAAGGACAATGTCTTGTGGCACTGGAGCATATACAATGCTACCTGGTAATGAGAGATGATTGAGTGTGTCCGCATTTGCAATATGCAAATCAGGACGGTGCATAAAGGCGTATTCATATCCAGATAATATCAAAGCCCAACGCTGTATTTTTGCTGATGCTAAAGGCGGAATGACCTTATCCTCATTGAATAAATCCACTAATGTTGTATGACTGGACACAATGGTGAAGTGTCATCCATGCAGTTACTGGTGGGATTTCTTCACTCTGAATATCACCGATAAACCTTCCTTTTCTACTTGAATAACCCTTTTCGGCTGTGGAGAGGGTTCTGGAGACATAGTCGATTGGCCTTTCTGATCCAATCTGTCTTTTCTTCTGTTTGCCACAGGATTTTTTCTTGACCTTCATTTTGATTTCACAGTCGGCCAAATTTCTCTCCAGTGAAATATTAACTTGGTTCAGTTCGGTATTTGAGTTACCCATGGCTTCGTTATCCACTCACATCTTGGAAAGTTCTACGATTTTTCCTTCTAATGCCTCTTTTGTTTCATTCAGCTGATTCTTCAGCTCTCCTGCCTCTTTCTCGTATCTCTTGGCTTCCTCCAGGAACATTGAACATTGTTGAGTCTTCTCAGTTTCTTCAGTTTGTTCAGAGTGGCACTAAGTTCTTTCTGTTTCTCTTCATGATTTTCCAGAGGAACCAACTCTGACCTGAGGGATCCTTGCAGCATGTGACTGTCCTTCAATTCTCCTGACTCATCCTGAAATACTCTTTGTCGTATTTCCTCAGCAGTTCAGGAACTCCTCCTGTTTTCAGGTTGAGCTTAATTTTTTGTAACCAGTCTCGGCCCAGAAGACTAGGTCCTTCACCTGTCACTAAGATCTCTGGGAGCTCAACTGTCTGTTGCCTCTAAGACACAGGTACTGTGGCGCTGCCATTTACCTGTATGGATTCTCTAGTGTATGTCTTCAATTGAGCAGTTGCCCACTCCAGATTCAGTGGCTGGGTACCTTCGTTTAGGTATTTAAATGTGTGTTCTCCCACCACTGTGGTTGAGGCTCCTGTATCTACCTCCATTATTAGTGGCTTCTCATTAACTTGGATTGTGACAGTGATAGGTTCGGTTTTTACAGCAGTGATGTTATACAGGGAATAGGTGTCAGTATCGGCAGCTTCAGGTTCTGCTGTATTTTTTAATTCAATCATGTTGGTTTGCTGTTTTATGGGCTGTTTTGATTTCGCCCTACATTGCTTTATTACATGACCTTTCTTATGGCAGTAACAGCTTTCTGCCTCCTTGAATCTGCAGGTATCCAGTATGTGGTCACCCCCACATCTATAACAGATTAACCTTGGAGTCACTGCTGAAGTGTTTCTACTAGGCCTTTTAGCATTTCTAATACCAGACCTTGCCTCTTGCTTTGCTGCTGTGTCTCTGGTTTTCACGCCATGCCCAGCGGTAGGTTCCTGCCCCACATGAGGAACAGCGCCATATTGCACATTCTGTAAAGCCTGTGAGTCTCTCACAGCACTTTCCATGGCTAGTGTTATTTCCAGGGAGCACTTCAAATCAATGTCAACCTCTGCATTTAAACGGTGCTGAATGGCGTCATCGTGAACTCTGCAAACTAATCAGTCCAGCAGCATATCACTGAGTGTGTCTCCAAAGTTGCAATGCTCAGTCAACTGCTTCAACTTCGCTATATAAGTTATGATGGACTCTCCCGAAGCCCTCATTCAGGAATTAAATTTAAACTTCTGCATTATTACGATAGTTTCAGCTGAAAATGTGTTTTCACAAGGTCTACTAATTCACTAAAGGACTTAGAATTGGGCGCGTTCAGGGCCGTCAGGCTGTGGATGAGGTTGTATGTCTTGGTACCACATACACTCAAAAGAATTACATAGAAACATAGAAACTAGGAGCAGGAGTAGGTCATTCAGCCCTTCGAGCCTGCTCCGCCATTCATTATGATCATGGCTGATCATCCAACTCAATAGCCTGCTCCCGCTTTCTCCCCATACCCTTTGATCCCTTTCGCCCCAAGAGCTATATCTAACTCCTTCTTGAAAACATATAATGCTTTGGTATCAAATACTTTCTGTGGTAACGAATTCCACAGGCTCATCACTCTCTGGGTGAAGAAATTTCTCCTCATCTCAGTCCTAAATGGTCTACCCCATATCCTCAGACTGTGACCCCTGGTTCTGGACTCCCCACCATTGGGAACATCCTTCCTGCATCTACCCTGTCTAGTCCTGTTAGAATTTTATAGGTTTCTATGAGATTCCCCCTCATTCTTCTGAACTCCAGTAAATATAATCCTAATTGACTCAATCTCTCCTCATATGTCAGTCCTTCCATCCCAGGAATCAGTCAGGTAAACCTCCACTGCACTCCCTCTATAGCAAGTACATCCTTCCTCGGATAAGGAGACCAAAACTGCACACAATATTCCAGGTGTGGTCTCACCAAGGCCTTGTACAATTGCAGCAAGACATCCATGTTCCTGTACTCGAATCCTCTGGCTATGAAGGCCAACCTACCATTTGCCTTCTTTACCACCTGCTGTACCTGCATGCTTACCTTCAGCGACTGGTGTACAAGGACACCCAGGTCTCGTTGCACATTCCCCTCTCTCAATTTATAGTCATTCAGATAATAATCTGCCTTCCTGTTTTTGCTACCAGAATGGATAACCTCACATTTATCCACATTATATTGCATCTGCCATGCATTTGCCCACTCACTCAGCTTGTCCAAATCACACTGAAGCATCTCTGCATCCTCCTCACAGCTCACCTTCCCACCCAGCTTTGTGTCATCTGCAAATTTGGAGATATTACATTTAATTCCCTCATCTAAATCATTAATATATATTGTGAATAACTGGGGTCCCAGAACCCATCCCTGTGGTACCCCACTAGTTACTGCCTGCCATTCGGAAAAAGACCAGTTTATTCCTACTCTTTGTTTCCTGTCTGCCAACCAGTTTTCTATCCATCTCAATACACTACCCCCAATCCCATGTGCTTTAATTTTACATGCCAACCTCTTATGTGGACTTTGTCGAAAGCCTTCTGAAAGTCCAAATAAACCACATCCACTCGCTCCTCCCTCATCAACTTTACTAGTTACATCCTCGAAAAATTCCAGTAGATTTGTCAAGCATGATTTCCCTTTCATAAACCCATGCTGACTCATTCCGATTCTGCCACTGTTTTCCAAGTGCTCAGCTATTAATTCTTTTATAATGGACTCTAGAATTTTCTTCACTACCGACGTCAGGCTGACTGGTCTATAATTCCTTGTTTTCTCTCTGCCTCCCTTTTTAAATAATGGGGTTACATTAGCAACCCTCCATTCTGTAGGAACTGTTCCAGAGTCTCTAGAATCTCAGAAGATGACCACCAATGCATCCACTATTTCTAGGGCCACTTCCTTAAGTACTCTGGGATGTAGATTATCAGGCCCCGGGGATTTATCGGCCTTCAATCCCACCAATTTCCCCAACACCATTTCCCTACTAATACTGATTTCTTTCAGTTCCTCCCTCTCATTAAACCCTGCGTTCCCCAACATTTCTGGTATGTTATTAGTGTCCTCCTTTGTGATGGCAGAAACAAAGTATGTATTTAGTTGGTCAGCCATTTCTTTGTTCCCCATTATAAACTCCCCTGTTTTTGACTGTAAGGAACCTACATTTGTCATCACCAATCTTTTTCTCTTCACATACCTATAGAAACTTTTACAGTCAGTTTTTATGTTCTCTGCAAGCTTACTCTCGTACTCTATTTTCCCCTTCTTAATCAATCCCTTGGTCCTCCTTTGCTGAATTCTAAACTGCTCCCAATCCTCAGATCTGTTGTTTTTTTCTGGCCAATTTGTATGCCTCTTCCTTGCATCTAATACTATCTCTAATTTCCCTTGTAAGCCATGGTTTGGCCACCTTTCCTGTTTTACTTTTGCGCCGGACAGGAATAAACAATTGTTGTAGTTCACCCATGCGCTCTTTGAATGTTTGCCATTGCCTATCCATTGTCTTCTGCTTCTCCTACACAATAATTTTGTTCACTACAAAATAAAAACCAAGGTGTTCTACATACTGGCTCCAGTCGCATTGTAAGGATCGATTCTGCCGAAGAGTGGCATGACTGGTGAGCATTCTTTTCTTTTTTCTTAAGATTCAATGTACTCACAGTAACAAGGTGAGGTGCAGCATTGGAGCTATTTTACCCTCATCGCCCAGTGCTATGACTGATATACGGACAAGTTTCAACAAGAAACAGAAACTTTATTACAGAGAGCTTTACAGATGCTATATGCTTGAACAGGATCCTCAACAGGAAACCCCACCCCCAACCCCAAGCCCTCTGAATTACCCGCACTTAGGGTTCATTGGTCAGAGCATCCAGGAACTTCACATGACCCCTGATAGACAATAGAAAAGATTATACCTTCAATTACTACAGATTGTATCAGATGTGTTTAGTGATGGATTTTTAACGGGCAAATCTGGATCTGTTTCTTCTCACAATCACTTTGTGCATGAGGTGGGCCCTGCATGGCATTAATTGGGGCAAATGATCGCTTGGATTATTTCTGTTCACCATCTTTTGAAAAGGATAGAGGCACTGGGGAAGATGCAGACAAGATTTACAAGGTGATAACCAGGTATACATATCAGGAAAGGGTCGACAAGCTGGGTCCCTTTTCTCAAAAGAAGAAGGCTGAGGGGTGACTTAATAAAGGTCTTCAAAATTCTGAAAGGTTTTGATCAAGTGGATACAGAGAGAATATTTCCTCTTGTGGGGAAAAGCATAACTAGATGCCGTCAATTTGGGAATTATCCAATGAGTGTTTAGAATGTGGAACTCGCTACCACAGAGTGAACCAACAAGCATTTAACGGGAAACCGGACAAATGCATGAGGGAGAAGGGAACATTTGGCTACAATGGCAGATTTAGATGAGGAAAAGTGGGAGGAAACTCAAGTGGAGCATAAACAACAGCATGGACTGGTTGGGCTGAATGGCCTGTTTCTGTGTCATTTATTCTATGCAATATAACATTTAATGCATTCATATGATGATTCTGGCCCCTGTTAAATCATTTAAAGTAAGTGGGGTAACTTCTATATTAAAAAGAGAAAAAAGGAATGTCACACGGATGTGCTAAGTGTTCATTTACTAATTCACAGGACAGTGGTACCTTTACATCATGATCTTCATGGTAAAAACAGAGGACAATCAGTTTATAAACTAACCAAGTTACCTTGCAGATCCCCGGAATAGATGTGGGAGAGGTCAGCATATTCCAAGCCACTTTCAGTTTTAATCCTAAAATCTTCTGTAAACATACTTGAATCTCTTTTCAGTCTAAGGTGAAATTTCCTGGAATAGAGATGTAAATGACTTGTTCAACGTGAGATGGTGGCTCACTGTAAACCTTTTTCAATATTAGTTACCAATTTGTAGATCCACAGGCGATACAGACTCCGTTGAATGTCAACTGAGGCGTTTAACCAGAACATAGGGAGAGATGCCCAGGCCATTGAACCTACTCAATCCACCCGACAGTCTACCCTAAGCAGTGAGTTTACAGACACGTGATGAAAAACCAGTGACTGAGGGTCACAGAAATACATCCAAGTTACAATCCAGAAATAGACATCCCAAGCAACCTGTGTCAGTGTTACCCTCCCACATGAATAAATTTCTCATTTCATTTGTATCCCTTTTTCTTTCATCCACTTCTGCAATCTAATCTTCAAAAATCACTCTCACTCCACATCTGAAGGGTGCTCCACTCTCCTAGATGTCAGCTGTGGCTCAATGGCAGCATTTTTACTCCTGATTCAGAAAGGTGTGGGTTCAAGTCTCACGTCAGGAATGTGATCTGAATCGGCATTCTCCTACGATCTGAGGAAATGCTACACTGTTGGATGTGCTGTCTCAGGATGTGCCAGCCCTCTCAGGTGGATGCAAAAGCTCCCAAGGCACTATGGGAAGGGAGCTCTGGATTTCATCCCAATATTTATTCCTCAACCAGCCTCTTAAACAGATTATCTAGTAATGATCACATTGCTGCTTGTGGGATCTTGCTGTGCACAAATTAACTGCCACATTTCCTACATTACCACAGTAAATACACTGAAGAACTGCGGGTCAGCTGGAAGTTTTAAACAGTGCTATTGGGATACATGTTCTACTTTCTTGATGCCCCTGTGAAAAAAGCAGAATATTTTCTAGATGGGAGCTGTGACATTTGTGAAGCAGAGATGGGGTCAATGAATTTAAATTGTCTAAGAGGTCAGTGGTAATGCTGCTCATTTTGTAGTAGGCACAGATTTCACTTCTGGCAAGGTGCAACTCACCCAGCTGCTATTGTGAGTGTCAGGCAATGAGTAACGGGCTGTCCCAGGTAACACGTTAATGAAGTGAGACCTCCACTGCGAGGTCACCCTGCTCCTGATAATACAGGTATTGTCGGGTGGGGGAAAATGAGGTTCCCTAATGAAATCTCCATTGTGCCCCTTGTTTCACAACTGAAGTTTCAAAGAAATCTCCATGAAACAAGAAGTCACTGATGTACAGCAGAGAGGAAAGGCCAGAAGGAAAGGAGTGTTCCAATGGAAAGAACAACAAATCACCAGATCCCAATGAGGAGACTTTTAACAGTACAACTAATGTCTCCTAGCAATCAGCAGGGCTTCTCCTGTAATGGGCGTGGTTTGAGTTCGAGTGGGGGAACACTTGGATAAGAGTGATCATCGTATAGTAAGGTTTAGATTATTAATGGAGAAGGGCAAGGAATGATATAAAATAGAACGTCCAAATTGGAAGAGGGATAATTTCAAAGGGGTGAGAAGGGATCTAGTCAGGATAAAATGGAACCAAAGGTTGACAGGAAAAACTGTAACAGAACAATGGGTGCTCTTTCAGGCACAAGCTAGGTAGATTCCAACAAGGACAAAAATCAGGGGAAACAAAAACAGAGCTTCTTGGATGATGAGGAATAAGGAATTAGAAGATTATGATGAAACTAAATAAAAAGGGTTTTTGATGCAAGTCCGGTGAATTATACAGTTGAGAACCAGGTCAAATACAATAGGTTGAGAGGGGAGGTGAAGAGGAAAATAAGACTAGCAAGGAGAGAGCATGAGAAGAGAATGGCTGTTAACATAAAGGGGAACCCAAAAATTCCAGCATGTAAATAATGTCAGGAATGTTGGATTTTACAAGATGATTATGTTTTAAAATGTCTCCTTCAGCTTAAGGTGAATCAGAATGTTCTGGGTGGGAGGATGATGGTCATACTAAATCTGTACCTGGTGACAGGCTCACCTGATCTTGTTATCATAGGGGCAGAATTGGAGATTTAAGGATCAAGAAGTCACCAAAATGGGCTTTGCTGGTGAAAGTTGGTTCTGGAATACTTGAGCTGAGTGGAATGATTTTCAAAGGGCACTGGGGGATTCAAGCTGATGTGGTTGGGAGCAGTGAGCCTACTGGAAAACTGGGAGTAACTTGGGACAAAGAAGGTGATTTATGCTTAGAGGTGCAGGACCAGGCTAGAATACTTAATGAGTACTTTGTATTGGTGTTTACTAAGGAGGAAGAATCTGACAAAATATCAGCAGAAGTGGAGATAGCAGAAGTAATGGATTGCGTGAAAATTTAAAGGGAGGTGGTAATGGAAAGGATGGCTATGCTTAGGGTGGATAAGTTACCTAGTTCAGATGGTTTGCATCCCAGGTTGCTGAAGGAAGTGGATGTTAAAATAACAGAAGGACAAGGGAGGAAAAAGTGTCATCCTTATTCAAAAAAGGATGTAAGGACAGTCCTAGCAACTACAGGCTGGTTAGTGTAGCATCAGTAATGGGCCAGGCTTCAGAAACAATAATCAGGAAAAAAATCAACAGGCACTCGGAGAGGTTTGAGTTAATTAAAGAGAGCCAGCATGGATTTGTAAAAGGCAGATCATGCTTAACTAATCTAATTTAATTTTGCTGAAGTAACAGAGAAGGTTGATGAAGGGAGTGCAGTGGATATTGTCTATATAGATTTTAAGAAAGCATTTGACAAAAGGCTGGTTAACAAAATTTAGGCTCATGGAATAGGAGGGTCAGTGTCCAATTGGATAAAAACGAGTCATGGTAAATAGTTATTTTTCAGACTGGAGGATGGATACGATGGTGTTCACCAAGATTCAGTGTCAGGACCACTGCTTTTTATGATGTATATAAATGACTTGGATAATGGAATACAGATCAAAATTTCAAAATTTACCAATGATGGCAAATTTGGGGGAGTGGCAAACGTGGCAAACAGTGAGGATGATATGAATCGCCTACAACAGGATATAGATAGGCTAGCAGGATAGGCAGACAAGTGGCAGATAGAATTTAATAAAGAGAAGTGTGAAGTGATGCATTTTGGCAGAAGGGACAGGGAGAGACAATATAGACTTAATGGCAAGTTCTAAAGCGTGTACAGGGATAAAGAAGCCTGGGGTGTATGTGCATCGATCTTCTGAAGGTGGCAGAGAATATTGAGAGAGTGGTTAGCAAAGCATATGGGATCTTGGGCTTCATAAATAGAAGCATTGAATACAAATGTACGACATACAAACTTACAAACAAGGAACAGGAGTAGGCCATTCAGGCCTTTGAGCCTGCTGCGCCATTTAATAAGATCATGGCTGATCTGATAGTAATCTCAAATCTGTATCCTGCCTATCCCTGATAACCTATCACCCCCTTGCTTACCAAGAATCTATCCACCTCTACCTTAAAAATATTCAGACTCTGCTTCCACTGCCTTTCCAGGAAAACAGTTCCAAGGACTCATGACCCTCAGAGAAAAAATGTCATCCCGTCTCCATTTTAAATGGGTGACCCCTTATTTTTAAACAATGACCCCTTAGTTCTTGATTCTCCCACAAGAGGAAACATCGTCTCCACATCCACCCTGTCAAGTCCCCTCAGGATCTTATATGTTTCAATCGTCACCTCTTACTCTTCTAAATTCCAGCAGATACAAGCCTAGCCTGTCCAACCTTTCCTCATAAGACAACCCACCCATTCCAGGTATTAGTCTGGTAAACCTCTGAACTGCTTCTAATGCATTTACATCCTTCCTTAAATAATACTGACCAATACTGTACACACTACTCCAGGTGTGATCTCACTAGTGCCCCGTACAACTGAAGCATAACCTCCCTACGTTTGTGTTCAATTCCCCTCGCAATAAACAATAACATTCTATTAGCTTTCCTAATTACCTCCTGTACCTACATACTAACCTTTTGCGATTCATGCACTAGGACACCCAGGTCCCTCTGAACCTCTGCACCTCTCACTATTTATATAATATGCTTCTCTTTTCTCCTTCCTGCCAAAATGAACAATTTCACATTTTCCCACATTATACTCCATTTGCCTGATCTTTTCCTACTCACTTAACCTATCTATATCTGTTTGTAGCGTCCTTATGTCCCCTTCACAACTTACTTTCCTACCTACAAAAGCAGGGAAGTTATGCTGAAGTTTTTTAAAGCTCTGGTTTGGCCAAAACTAAATATTGAAGCCAGTTCTGGTTACCATAGTTTAGGAAGGATGTGAAGGTCCTTTAAAGGGTGCAGAGGAGATTTACCAGAATGGTTCCAGCAATGAGAGAAATTAACTACACAATTAGGTTGGAGAAACTGAGGTTGTTCTCTTTGGAGCAAAGAAGGTTGAGGGGAGATTTGATAAGAGTACATGATTATGACCGGTCTGGATAAGGTCAACAAGGAAAAGCTGTTCCCATTAGAAAGATTTGAGGTTTTGGACAACAGATACAAGGGGAATATGAGGAAGCACTTTATACGCAGAGAGTGATAGTGACCTGGAACTCACTGTCCAATGGGGTAGTGGAAATGGAAACAATCAATGATTCCAAAAGGAATTTGGACAGGCACTTCAAGAAAATAAACCTGCAGGGCTATGGGGATCAAGCAGGTGAGTGGCACTGCTCTGCAGACAGCCACCATTGACTCGATGGACAGAATGGCTGCCTAATGTATCAACTGCATTACCCCCATCAATCCTCTCCATTAGAGGTGGTTAGTGCAAAACCAGCTCTGTTCCTCTGTTACACTAAATATCATCTGCAGCAAGATAACTTGTAGCAACATTTGGCATAGAGACAGAGCACTGAAAGTGGCTTTCCTGATAATGAATCTTTCCTGTCACACTCAGGAGGATATCTCACATCAGGCTGCCTGCCGTGCACACCTGTACCAAGCAAGTGACAAAGGCTGCATTTGCAAGGACAGAGCATTTATGTTTGAAGGAACTAGAATACAAAGGTAAAGATGGGATTTTTTAGTAATTTAGAGCCTTGGTCAGACCTCTTCCGGAGAACTTTGTCAATTCTGGGTGCCTTTTATTCATATCGGTTGATTCCCATTCCTGCTATAAAGCTGACAAGTTCAGTTTGGAAAACTGCAGTTGAACCCACAGCCTTTGAGGGAGAAAATTTCAAATGTTCACCAATGTGTGTGTGAAACAGTTCTTCTTAATTTCACTCCTAAATGATCTAGCATTAATATTAAGATAATGTCTTGGATTCACTCAAGAGGCATTCTCTCTTTCTCTCTATCTACCCTTTACCATTTAGACACCTTAATTAGATCATCCTTTCATCCTCTATCAGAGAATAAATACAAGCCACATTTAGGCAAATTTTACTCATAATTTAACCCTTTTAGCCCTGGTACCATCCTGGTGAGTCCCCTCCAAAGGCAGGTAATTCCTCCCGACGTGCAGTGACCAGAGCTGAAATGCGGTACTCCACATGGGATGTGAATGGCACCAGTCCTTGCTGGACACCTCTCTTCGGTGGAACAGTAACATCAGGTGAAGGTTAAAGAATATTTAAGGATAGTTAGACACTCTGTTAAAAGCTCAGTCAGGCTGGGTCAGTCTGCTGGACACAATGTTCAAAGTGAGGGAAGAACTGTACCTGGCTGAAAGAATGATGAGAGTTCAGGCAAGGGATGAAGTTTCCTTTTACAAGAAACTTAACCTTAGACTGTAACACTGGAATTGCATTCCTGGAGCAGATTGAAGCAATGATGCTCAGATTCCTGTCACTGCAGTTATTTCTCACTTTGGAACTGGACAGTTTAATAAGCAATGTACCATATGGTAGCACACAGACATTTCTCCAGAGGAAAGCTCCCTCATTTTCTCTCTTAGCATTTTATTCCTGAACCTTTCGGAGAAGTTCCATAGATATTGCGAAAAGTCACAAGTAAAGTTCCCAAGTGTCTGACCTGTTTCCCAATATCTTCTGAGTAAATGGCAAGATTTCATTATTCAGCTACTTCTTTTAGTTTAAAATCTATTGCAAAACAGTATCAACCGCCTCCTTGTTTCCCAGAAAGAGACAATCCTCCCTTCAAAGTGACCCTGCACAAGTCATGTCAGTCGCAGAATGTTTCTGCTTTCAAGGCCAGGTCAAGTAAACAAGTAAAGATCCCAAGCTACTGGGAGTTGCGCTCCAGTGTAAATGTGTCAGTGCAGAACCTCCAAACTGTCCAAGTCAGAGATGCTGTCCCAAATTCTGGGGGAGGCAATTGTCAGTGTCTGGTCAAGCTCTGTATGACATGCCCCTGTGCCCTTGTTTCTTGACAGGAGGTTCCCACGAGTCTGAGACCCAAACAAGCTGAAGAAAAGCATTTTCTTTGGAGCCTTCCAATGACAATATTAAAGTAGAGAACTGGACGCTTCAGATGAACTCAGGACAGGTCACGAATATTGAAGTGAATTCTACTGAAGCCTTTTGAAAGTTTGAGGAGAAATTTCCTCGGTTGTGGAACAAGCCCCTCAACTGGAATTTAAAGGGCTGGACTAAATGGGGCACAATCCCAGTGGGACAGAGATTGCATATTCCAGGGAGGTGAAAACCACCCCATCAAGTCCTGGAAATTACAGGGCCTAAATGTTTAAAAAATATTCCTCCGTTTTCATCACAGGATCAATTGGCAGGTGAAAGCAAAATATTGCGGATGCTGTAAATCTGAAACAAAAATAGAAAATGCTGGAAAAACTTAGCAGGTCTAGCAACGCCTATGGAGAGAGAAACAGAGTTGATGTTTCAAGTCCATATGACCCTTCTTCAATTGGTAGGTGGTTTAGTGATGAGTACCAATGTATTGTCCAGTTCTATTCCTATTTGATTTTTCGGTAGTAGTTTTGATATAATTGAGTTGCTTGCTTGATCATTTCAAAAGGCAGTTAAGAGTCAATCACATTGCTGTGGGCCTACAGTCTCATGTAGGCCAGACTGGGTAAGGACAGCAGATTTCCTTCCCTAAAGACATTAGTGAACCAGATGTTTTTTTTTAATGAAAATCCAGTAACTTCATGATCATCAATGATGAGAATAGATTCCAACTTTCTTCATTGAATTTAAATTCCCCCAGCTGCTTTCATGGGGTTTAAAATCATCCTGAGCATTAGTCTAGGTCTCTGCATTATTGTCCACTAACATTACCATTATGTTCTTGTGGCCTAATGCTGGCAAGAGCGACAGATAGGCTCCTTATACTGAGGTGGATAGTTAGGTGAATCAATAAAGAAAGACTTGCATTTATATAGCACCTCTCACAACATCCCAAAATGTTTTGCAGTCAGTTAATTTGAATGTTGTAATGTAGGAAACACAACAGCCAATTTGCACATAGTAAGATCCCACAAACAGCAATGTGATAATGACTCAATAATCTGTTTTAGTTGATAGTGCTTGGGGGGATAAATATTGGCCAGGATTTCTTCTCTGCTCTTCTTCATAATAATGCTGTGAGATCCTTTACATCCAACTAGGGAAGGGGCAATACTGGACCTGGTATTAGGGAATGAACCTGACCAGGTGGTCGAAGTTTCAGTAGGGGAGCATTTCAGGAAAAGTGACCATAATTCAGTAAGTTTCAAGGTCCTGGTGGATAAGGATAACAGGTGTCCTTGGGTTAAGGTGCTTATTTGGGGGAAGGCTAATTATAACAATATTAGGCAGGAACTGAGGAATCTAGACTGGAGGCAGATGTTTGAGGGCAAATCAACAACTGACATGTGGGAGGCTTTCAAACGTCAGTTGATAAGAATCCAGGACCGACATGTTCCTGCTAGGATGAAGGATAAACATGGCAAGTTTCAGGAACCTTGGATAACAAAGGATATTGTGAGATTAGTCAAAAAGAAAAGGGAAGCATCTGTAAGGGCAAGAAGGCTGGGAACAGATGAAGCCCATGGAGAATATAAAGAAAGTAGGAAGAAACTTAAACAAGGAGTCAGGAGGGCTAAAAGGGGTCAGGAAAAATCACTGGCAATCAGGATTAAGGAAAATCCCAAGGCCTTTTATATATATGTAAAAAGTAAGAGGGTAGCCAGGGAAAGGGACAGAGGTGGGAATCTGTGTGTGGAGCCAGAAGAACTGGGAGAGATACTAAATGAGTACTTCTCATCAGTATTCACCAAAGAGAAGGACTTAGTGGTCGATTTGTCTAGGGAAGTGTGTGTAGATAGTCTGGATCATGTTGAGATCACAACAGAGGAGGTGTTAGGCGTCTTGAAGAATATTAAGGTGGATAAGTCTCCAGGGCCAGATGGGATCTACCCCAGAGTACTGAGGGAGACAAGGGAGGAGATTTCTGGGGCCTTGAAAGAAATCTTTGTATCCTCACTGGCTATGGGTGAGGTCCCAGAGGACTGGAGAATGGCCAATGTTCCATTGTTTAAGAAGGGTAGCAGGGATAATCCAGGAAATTACAGGCCGGTGAGCCTTACTTCAGTGGTAGGGAAATTATTGGAGAAGATTCTTTGTGACAGGATTTACTTCCATTTGGAAGCAAATGGGTATATTAATGAGAGGCAGCATGGTTTTGTGAAGGGGAGGTCGTGTCTCACTAACTTGATAGAGTTTTTCGAGGAAGTGACAAAGATGATCGACGATAGAAGGGCAGTGGATGTTAACTACATGGATTTCAGTAAGGCCTTTGACAAGGTCCCTCATGGCAGACTGGTACAGAAGGTAAAGTCGCACGGGATCAGAGTGAGCTGGCAAGATGGATAGAGAAGTGGCTTGGTCATAGAACTCAGAGGGTAGCAGTGGAAGGGTGCTTTTCTGAATGGAGAGCTGTGACTAGTGGTGTTTCATAGGGATCAGTGCTGGGATCTTTGCTGTTTGTAGTATATGTAAAGGATTTGGAGGAAAATGTAACTGGGCTAATTAGTAAGTTTGCAGACGACACTAAGGTTGGAGGAGTTGCAGATAGTGAAGAGGATTGTCAAAGGATGCAACGGGATATAGATCGATTGGAGACTTGGGCGGAGAAATGACAGATGGAGTTTAATCTGGACAAATGTGAGGTAATGCTATTTTGAAGGTCTAATACAGGTAGGAATTATACAGTAAATCGCAAAACCCTTAAGTGCATCGACGGGCAGAGAGATCTGGGTGTACAGGTCCACAGGTCACTGAAAGTGGTGATGCAGGTAAATAAAGTAGTCAGGAAGGCATATGGCATGCTTGCCTTCATTGGCAGGGGTATTGAGTATAAAAGCTGGGAAGTCATGCTGCAGCTGTATAGAACCTTGGTTAGGCCACACTTGGAATATTGCATGCAATTCTGGTCGCCACATTACCGGAAGGTATATGGAGGCATTCGAAAGGGTGCAGAGGAGGTTTACCAGGATGCTGTCTGGTCTGGAAGTTATTAGCTATGAGGAGAGGATTGTTCTCACTAGAGCAACGGAGATTGAGGGGCGATTTGATAGAAGTTTACAAAATTATGAGTGGCGTGGACAGAGTAGATAGTCAGAAGCTTTTTCCCAGGGTGGAAGAGTCAATTACTAGGGGACATAGATTTAAGGAGAGAGGAGAAAACTTTAGAAGAGATGCGCGGGGCAAGTTTTTTACGCAGAGGGTAGTGAGCTTCTGGAACTCATTGCCAGAGGAGGTGTTGGAAGCAGGTACGATAGTGGTGTTTAAGAGGCAGCTTGACAAATACATGAATAGGATGGGAATAGAGGGATACGGACCCCAGAAGTGCAAAATGTTTTAGTTTGACAGGCAATATGATTGGCGCAGGCTTGGAGGGCTGAAGGGCCTGTTCCTGTGCTGTACTTTTCTTTGTTCAATCCACCAGTGGGCCAATGAGGCCTCAATTTAACATCTCATCCAAAAGACAGTGCAGCAGTCCCTCAAACCGCACTGACATGTCAGCCTGAATCATGTGTCTCTGGAGTGGGACTTGAATCCAGAACTCCAGTATTTCAGGGGCAATGCTGGGAAAATATTTTTTATACACCCAGAAAATGTTACACACTATTTCAAAAAATGGTGTAAAGATAATCCTAACAACTACAGGCCAGTCAGTTTAACCCACGTGGCATGGAAGCTTTAAAAAACGATAATTTGGACAAAATTAGTAGTCACTTGGGCAAATGTGAGTTAATTAAGGACAGTCAGCATGGATTTATTGAAGGCAAATCATGTTTAACTAGATTACTTAAATTCCTTGACGAGATAACAGAGAGGGTTAATGAGGCCAATGCTGTTGATGTAGTATACATGGACTTCCAAAAAGGTGTTTGATAAAGTGACACACAACAGACTTGTGTGCAAAGTTAAAGCTCATGGAATAAAAGGGAAGGTAGCAACATGGATACAGAATTGGTTTAGTGAGAGGAAACAGAGAGTAGTGGTTTATGGATGTTTTTCAGGCTGGAGGAAGGTTTGTAGTACAGTTCCAAGGGGTTGGTGTTCAGACCCTTGCCCTTCCTGATATATATTAATGATCTAGACCTTGGTGTACAGGTCACAATTTCAAACTTTATGAAAGATACAAAACTTGGCTGTATTGTGAACTGTGAAGAAAATTGCTCAGAGCTTCAAAAGGACATATACAAGTTAGTGGAATAGACAGACAAATGGCAGATGAAATTTAATGCAGAGAAGTGTGAAGTGATTCATTTTGATAAAAAGAACACAGGGAGACAATACAAAATAAAAGATACAATTCTAAAGGGGGTGCAGGAGCAGAGGGAGCTGGTGTATGCGTGCATAAATCATGAGAGGTTGAGGGAGCGGTTAATAAAGCATCATCAGTAGGGACACAGAGTACAAGACCAAGGAAGTTATGTTAAACCCGTTTAAAGCACTGGTTCGTCCTCAACTGGAGTATTGTGTCAATTCTTAGCAATGCTCTTCAGGAAGGATGTGAAGGCATCAGAGAGGGTGCAGAAAACATTCACGAGCATGGTTCAAGGGATGAGAAACTTAGTCACATAGAAAGATTGGAAAAATTTCCTTGGAGAAGAGAATGTTGAGAGGAGATTCAATAGAGGTATTCAAAACAATGAGGGTTCTGAACAAGGCAGATAGAGAGAAACTGTTCCCATTGGTGGAAGGATCGAGAATGGGCGGGCAAAGATTTAAGGTAATTGACAAAAGAAGCAATGGCAACATGAGGAAAATCATTTTCACACTGTGAGTGGTTAGGAACTGAATGCACTGTCTGAGAGGGAAGTGGAGGCAGGGTCAATCAAGATGATCAAAAGAGAATTGTATCATGATCTGAAAAGGAAAAATGTGCAGTGTTGCGGGGAGCAGGCAGAGGAGTGACACTAGGTGAATTGCTGCCTCGATGGACCAGCACAGGTACAATGGGCCAAATGGCCTCCTGTATTGGAAACATTGCGGACCCTATCTCATTTGTCCAAATTCTTAAAATTGTGAACTGTAAGAGATATCATGAACATCCACTTTACAAACTGTCGATGCAGCAATACCCTGAGTCACTCATCACATTGTAATATACCCAGAACCTGAACACATTGCAAATGTACACAGACCCTGCAATATACCCAGGCACTGATCAAGCTGCAATATCCAAACATCCTGATCACACAGAAATATCCGAACACCCTGATCACACTGCAATATCCTCATACCCTGATCACACTGCAATATCCTCATACCCTGATCACACTGAAACAAACTCAGACCCCGATCACACTGCAATATCAAAAGACCCTGGTCAAACTACAATATCCTCAGACCCTGATCAGACTGAAATATGCTCAGAGCCTGATCACACTGAAATATCCTCAGAACCTGATCACACTGAAATATCCTCAGACCCTGATCACACTGCAATATCCTCAGACACTGATCACACTGAAATATGCTCAGAACCTGATCACACTGAAATATCCTCAGACCCTGATCACACTGCAATATCCTCAGACCCTGATCACACTGCAATATCTTCAGACCCTGATCACACTGAAATATCCTCAGAACCTGATCACACTGCAATATCCTCAGACCCTGATCACACTGAAATATCCTCAGAACCTGATCACACTGAAATATCCTCAGACCCTGATCACACTGCAATATCCTCAGACACTGATCACACTGCAATATCCTCAGACCCTGATCACACTGCAATATCCTCAGACCCTGATCACACTGCAATATCTTCAGACCCTGATCACACTGCAATATCCTCTGACCCTGATCATACAGCAATATCCTCAGACCCTGATCACACTGCAATATCCTCAGACACTGATCATACTGCAATATACTCAAACCCTGATTGCACTGAAATATCCTCAGTCCCTGATCACACTGAAATATCCTCAGACCCTGATCACACTGCAATATCCTCAGTCCCTGATCACACTGAAATATCCTCAGTCCCTGATCACACTGAAATATCCTCAGACCCTGATCACACTGCAATATCCTCAGTCCCTGATCACACTGAAATATCCTCAGTCCCTGATCACACTGAAATATCCTCAGACACTGATCACACTACAATATCCTCAGACCTTGATCACACTGAAAGATACTCAGACACTGATCGCAATGAAATATCCTCAGACCCTGTTCACATGGAAATATCCTCAGACACTTATCACAATGAAATATACTCAGACCCTCATCACGCTGCAGTATCCTCAGACCCTGATCATACCAAAATATCCTCAGACCATGATGACACAAATATTCGTACCCTCATCACACTGCAATATCCTCAGACACTGATCATACTGCAATATACTCAAACACTGATTGCACTGAAATATCCTCAGTCCCTGATCACACTGAAATATCCTCAGACACTGATCACACTTCAATATCCTCAGACCCTGATCACACTGAAATATCCTCAGACCCTGATCACACCAAAATATCCTCAGACTCTGATCACACTGAAATATCCTCAGACACTGATGACACTGAAATATCCTTGGACGCTTATCTCACTGAAATATCCTCAGACCCTGATCACACTGCAATATCCTCAGACACTGATGACACTGAAATATCCTCAGTCCCTGATCACACTGAAATATCCTCAGACACTGATCACACTTCAATATCCTCAGACCCTGATCAAATTGAAATATCCTCAGACCCCGATCACACCAAAATATCCTCAGACTCTGATCACACTGAAATATCCTCAGACACTGATGACACTGAAATATCCTTGGACGCTTATCTCACTGAAATATCCTCAGACCCTGATCACACTGCAATATCCTCAGACACTGATGACACTGAAATATCCTCAGTCCCTGATCGCACTGCAATATCCCCAGCCCATGATCAAAATGAAATTGCGTCAGACCATGATAACACTGAAATATCCTCAGACCATGATAACACTGAAATATCCTCAATCCCTGATCACATTGAAATATCCTCAGTCCCTGATCACACTGAAAGATCCTCAGACCCTGATGATGCTGAAATATCCTTAGACCCTGATCACACTGCAGTATCCTCAGACCCTGATCACACTGCAATATCCTCAGAAACTAATCACAATGAAATATCCTCAGACGCCGATAACACGGAAATATCCTCAGACCCTGATCACACTGCAATGTCCTCAGACGCTGATGATGCTGAAATATCCTTAGACCCTGATGATGCTGAAATATCCTTAGACCCTGATCACACTGAAATATACTCAGTCCCTGATCACACTGAAATATCCTCAGAACCTGATCACACTGAACTATCCTCAGACCCTGTTAACACTGAAATATTCACAGTCCCTGATTAAACTGAACTATCATCAGACCCTGATAACACTGAAATATCCTCAGAAACTAATCACAATGAAATATCCTCAGACACTGATCAAACTGCAATATCCTCAGACACTGATCAAACTGCAATATCCTCAGACCCCGATCACACTGTAATATCCTCAGACACTGATCACACTGAAACAAACTCAGACCCCGATCACACTGCAATATCAAAAGACCCTGGTCAAACTACAATATCCTCAGACCCTGATCACACTGAAATAAACTCAAACCCTGATCACAGAACAATATTTCCAGACCCTGATCACATTACAATATCCTCAGACCCTGATTACACTGCAAGATCCACAGACTCTGATAACCATGAAATATACCCAGCCGCTGATCAAACTACAATATACCCAGACCCTGATCAGACTGAAATATACTCAGACACCGATCACACTGAAATATCCTCAGACCCTGATCACACTGAAATATCCTCAGACCCTGATCACACTACAATATCCTCAGACCCTGATCTCACTGAAATATCCTCAGACACTGATCACACTGAAATATCCTCAGACCCTGATCACACTGAAATATCCTCAGACCCTGATCACATTGAAATATCCTCAGACCCTGATCACACTACAAAATCCTCAAACCCTGGTCACACTGAAAAATGCAACCTATAATATTCTCAGATGGGGTCACACTGCACACTGCAATATGTTCAGATGTGATCACACTGCACACTGCAATACACTCAGGTGTGATCACACACTGCACACTGCAATACACACAGGTATGATCACGCTGCACACAGTAACATACTCGGACCTAGATCACAGTGCACACAGCAATATACTCAGCCCCTGAACTCACATGTGCACTGTAATATACTCAGACCCTGATCACACTGCACACTGCAATATACCCAGATCTGATCACACTGCACACTTCAAAATACTCAAACCTTGATCACACTGCACACTGCAATATACTCAGTTCTGATCACACTACACACTGCAATATATTCAGATCTGATCACACTGCACACTCCAATATAGCCAGATCTGATCACACTGAACACTGCAATATACTCAGATCTAAGCACACTGCCCACTGCAATATACTCAGACCTGATCACACTGCACACTGTAACATACTCGGACCTTGATCACACTGCACACTGCAATATACTCAGTTCTGATCACACTGTACACTGCAATTAACTCAGACCCTGATCACACTGCCCACTGCAATATACCAAGAGCTGATCACACTGCACACCACAATATACTCAGTCACTGATCACACTACACACTGCAATATACTCAGAACTGATCACACTGCACACTGCAATATACCCAGCTCTGATCACACTGCACACTGCAATATACTCAGATCTGATCACACTGCACACTGCAATGTACTCAGATCTGATCACGCTGCACACAGTAACATACTCGGACCTAGATCACATTGCACACAGCAATATACTCAGCCCCTGAACTCACATGTGCACTGTAATATACTGAGACCCTAATCACACTGCACACAGCAATATATTCAGCCCCTCAACTCACTGCATACCGTAATACACTCAGATCTGATCACACTGCACACTGCAATACGCTCAGACCCTGATCACACTGCTCTCTTCTATATACTGAGATCCTGATCACATTGCACACTGCAATATACTCAGACCTGATCACACTGCGCACTTCAATATACTCAGATCTGATCACACAGCACACTGCAATATACTGAAACGCTGATCACATTGCACACTGCAATATACCCAGATATGATCACACTGCACACTGCAATATCCTCAGACCCTGATCGCATGGAGATATACTCAGACACTGATCGCACTGAAATATCCTCAGACCCTGATCAAACTGCAAAATCCTCAGACCCCGATCACACTAAAACATCCTCAGAACCTGATCAAACTTCAATACCCACAGACCCTGATCACACTGAAATATCCTCAGACCCTGATCACACTGAAACATCCGCAGAACCTGATCAAACTTCAATACCCACAGACCCTGATCACACTGAAATATCCTCAGACCCTGATCACACTGAAACATCCTCAGAACCTGATCAAACTTCAATACCCACAGACCCTGATCACACTGAAACATCCTCAGAACCTGATCAAACTTCAATACCCACAGACCCTGATCACACTGAAATATCCTCAGACCCTGATCACACTGAAACATCCTCAGAACCTGATCAAACTTCAATACCCACAGACCCTGATCACACTGAAATATCCTCAGACCCTGATCATACTGAAATATCCTCAGACACTGCTAACAATGAAATATCCTTGGACCCTCATCTCATTGCAATATCCTCAAACCCTGATGACACTGCAATATCCTCAGACCCTGATCTCACTGAAATATCCTCAGACCTTGATCGCACTGCAATGTTCTCAGACGCTGATGATGCTGAAATATCCTCAGACCCTGATCGCACTGCAATATCCTCAGACCCCGGTTACGCTGAAATATCCTTAGACCCTCATCACACTGCAATATTCTCAGACCCTGAGCACGCTGCAATATCCGTAGACACTGATAACACTGAAATATCTTCAGTTCCTGATCGCACCACAATATCCTCAGCCCATGATCACAATGAAATTGCGTCAGACCATGATAACACTGAAATATCCTCAGTCCCTGACCACACTGCAATATCCTCAATCCCTGATCACATTGAAATATCCTCAGTCCCTGATCACACTGAAAGATCCTCAGACCCTGATGATGCTGAAATATCCTCAGACCCAGATCGCACTGCAATGTTCTCAGACACTAATGACACTGCAATATCCTCACACCCTGATGATGCTGAAATATCCTCAGACCCGGATCGCACTGCAATGTTCTCAGACGCTGATGACGCTGCAATATCCTCAGACCCTGATCAGACTACAATATCCGCAGAAACTGATGACACTGCAATATCCTCAGGCCCTGATCACACTGCAATATCCCCAGATCTGATCACGCTGTACTCTGCAATATACTCAGATCTGATCACATTGCACACTGTAATATCCCCAGATCTGATCACACTGTACACTGCAATATACTCAGATCTGATCACACTGCACACTGCAATATACTCAGATCTGATCACACTGCACACTGCAATATACTCAGACCTTGATCACAATGCACACTGCAATATTCTCAGTTCTGATCACATTGTACATTGCAATATACTCAGACCCTGATCTCAGTGCAACCTATAATATTCTCAGATGGGGTCACACTGCACACTGCAATATGCTCAGATGTGATCACACTGCACACTGCAATGCACACAGGTATGATCATGCTGCACACTGCAATATATTCAGAACTGATCACACTACACATTGGAATACACTCACACCCTGACCACACTGCACACTGCAATAAGCTCAGACCCTGATCACAATGCACACTGCAATATATCCAGAACTGATCACACTGCATGCTTCAATATATTCAGACCGTAATCACACTGCAAACTGCAATGTACTCAGTTCCGATCACACTGCAATATAATCAGACCCTGTTCACACTGCACACTGAAATATACCCAGATCTGATCCCACTGCACACTTCAAAATACTCAGAGCTTGATCACTCTGCATATTGCAATATACTCAGTTCTGATCACACTGTACACTGCAATATACTCAGACACAGATCACACTACACACTGCAATATACTCAGATCTGAACAGAGTGCACACTCCAATATACCCAGATCTGATCACACTGCACACTGCAATACACTCAGATCTGATCACACTGCACACTGCAATATGCTCAGATCTGATCACACTGCACACTGAAACATACTCGGACCCAGATCACATTGCACACAGCAATATACTCAGCCCCTGAATGCATTGCGCACTGTAATATACTCAGACCCTGATCACACTGCACACAGCAATATATGTTCAGCCCCTCAACTCACTGCATACTGTAATACACTCAGATCTGATCACAATGCAATACACTCAGATCTGATCACACTGCACATGGCAATATGCTCAGACCCTGATCACACTGCTCTCTTCAATATATTGAGATCCTGATCACATTGTACACTGCAATATACTCAGATCTGATCACACTGCACGCTACAATATACTGAGACCGTGATCACATTGCACACTGCAATATACCCAGATATGATCACACTGCACACTGCAATATCCTCAGACCCTGATCGCATGGATATATACTCAGACCCTGATCAAACTGCAAAATCCTCAGAACCCGATCACACTGAAACATCCTCAGAACCTGATGAAACTGCAATATCCACAGACCCTGATCACACTGAAATATCCTCAGTACCGGATCACATTGAAATACCCTGAGACCCTGACCACACTGCAAGCTCCTCAGGCACTGATAACACTGCAATATCCTCAGACCCTGATGACACTGCAATATTCTCAGACCCTGATCACACTGCAATATCCTCAGACCCTGATGACACTGCAATATTCTCAGACCCTGATCACACTGCAATATCCTCAGACCCTGATGACACTGCAATATTCTCAGACCCTGATCACACTGCAATATCCTCTGACCCTGATCACACTGAAATATCCTCAGTCCCTGATCGCACCACAATATCCTCAGCCAATGATCACAATGAAATTGCGTCAGACCGTGATAACACTGAAATATCCTCAGACTCTGATCACACAGCAATATCCTCAGAAACTGATCACATTGAAATATCCTCAGATCCGGATTGCACTGCAATGTTCTCAGACACTGCAATATCCTCAGACTCTGATCATACTGCAATATTCTCAGACTCTGAGCATACTGCAATATCCGCAGAAACTGATGACACTGAAATACCCTCAGGCCCTGATCGCCTGCAATATCCCCAGAGCTGATCACAATGTACACTGCAATATACTCAGATCCTGATCACACTGCAATATCCTCAGACCAGATCAAACTGCAGTATCCTAAGACCCAGATCAAACTGCAATATCCTCAGACCCCGATCACACTGAAATATACTCAGACCCTGATCACACTGAAATATACTCAGACCTTGATCACACTGAAATATCCTCAGAACTTGATCACACTGAAATATCCTCAGAACTTGATCACATTGAAATAACCACAGACCTTGACCACACTGCAAGGTCCTCAGGCACTGATAACACTACAATATCCTCAGACCTTGATCACACTGCAATATCCTGAGACCCAGATCAAACTGCAATATCCTCAGACCCTGATCACACTGAAACATCCTAAGACTTGGAGCAAACTGAAATATCCATAGAACCTCATCACACTGAAATATCCTCAGACACTGATAACACTGAAATATCCTCAGACCCCGATCACACTGAAACATCCTAAGACTTGGAGCAAACCGAAATGTCCATAGAACCTCATCACACTGCAATATCCTCAGACCCTGATAACACTGAAATATCCTCAGACCCCGATCACACTGAAACATCCTAAGACTTGGAGCAAACTGAAATATCCATAGAACCTCATCACACTGAAATATCCTCAGACACTGATAACACTGAAATATCCTCAGACCCCGATCACACTGAAACATCCTAAGACTTGGAGCAAACTGAAATATCCATAGAACCTCATCACACTGAAATATCCTCAGACACTGATAACACTGAAATATCCTTGGACCCTCATCTCACTGCAATATCCTCAGACCCTGATCACACTGCAATATCCTCAGACCCTGATCACACTGCAATATCTTCAGACCCTGATCACACTGCAATATCCTCAGACCCTGATCACACTGCAATATCCTCTGACCCTGATCACACTGCAATATCCTCAGACCCTGATCACACTGCAATATCCTCTGACCCTGATCATACTGCAATATCCTCAGACCCTGATGATGCTGAAATATCCTCAGACCCTGATCATACTGCAATATCCTCAGACACTGATCACACTGCAATGCCGGAAAGACACTGATGACACTGAAATATCCTCAGTCCCTGACCCCACCACTATATCCTCAGGCCATGATCACAATGAAATTGCGTCAGACCGTGATAACACTGAAATATCCTCAGACCCTGATGACGCTGAAATATCCTCAGACCCTCATCACACTACAATATCCTCAGACACTGATCACACTGCAATATCCTCAGACACTGATCACACTGAAATATGGTCAGTCCCTGACCCCACCACTATATCCTCAGGCCATGATCACAATGAAATTGCATCAGACCGTGATAACACTGAAATATCCTGAGACTCTGATCCCACTGCAATATCCTCAGTCCCAGATCACACTGCAATATCCTCAGTCCCAGATCACACTGCAATATCCTCAGTCCCTGATCACACTGCAATATCCTCAGTCCCTGATCACACTGCAATATCCTCAGACACTGATCACACTGCAATATCCTTAGACCCTGATCCCACTGCAATATCCTCAGTCCCTGGTCTCACTGCAATATCCGCAGAAACTGATGACACTGAAATATCCTCAGGCCCCGATCGCACTGCAATATCCCCAGATTTGAACACACTGTACACTGCAATATACTCATATCTGATCACAATGCACACTGCAATATACTCAGATCTGATCACATTGTACACTGCAATATACTCAGACCCTGATCACACTGCTCTCTGCAATATACTCCGAACCTGATCTCAGTGCAACCTATAATATTCTCAGATGGGGTCACACTGCACACTGCAATATGCTCAGATGTGATCACACTGCACACTGCAATACACTCAGGTGTGATCACACTGCACACTGCAATACACACAGGTATGATCACGCTGCACACTGCAATATACTCAGATCTGATCACACTGCACACTGGAATACACTCACACCCTGATCACACTGCACACTGCAATAAGCTCAGACCCTGATCACATTGCACACTGCAATATACTCAGAACTGATCACGCTGCATGCTTCAATATAGTCAGACAGTAATCACACTGCACACTACAATATAATCAGACCCTGTTCACACTGCACATTGCAATATACTGAGAACTGATCACACTGCACACTCCAATATACCCAGATCTGATCACACAGCACACTGCAATATACTCAGATCTGATCACACTGCCAACTGCAATGTACTCAGATCTGATCACACTGCACACTGTAATATACTCGGACCTATATCACATTGCAAACAGCAATATACTCAGCCCCTGAACTCACATGCGCACTGTAATATACTCAGACCCTGATCACACTGCACACAGCAATATATTCAGCCCCTGATCTGACTGCATACTGTAATACACTCAGATCTGATCACACTGCACACTGCAATACATTCAGATCTGATCACACTGCACACTGCAATATACTCAGACCCTGATCGCACTGCACACTTCAATATACTGAGAACTTGATCACATTGCACACTGCAATATACTCAGACCCTGATCACACTGCAAAATGCAATATGCCCAGATCTCATCACACTGCACAATGCAATATACTGAGACGCTGATCACATTGCGCACTACAATATACCCAGATCTGATCACACTGCGCACCGCAATATACTCAGGCACAGATCACACTACACACTGCAATATACTCAGATCTGATCACACTGCACACTGCAATAAACTCAGGTTCCAATCACACAAAAGACTGCAATATACTCAGATCTGATCACTCTGCACACTGAAACATATTCGGACTTAAAGCACATTGCACACAGCAGTATATTCAGCCCCTGAACTCACATGCGCACTGTAATATACTCAGACCCTGATCACACTGCACTCTGCAATATACCCAGTTCTGATAACACTGCACACTGCAATATACCCAGTTCTGATCTCACTGCACACTACAATATACTGAGATCCTGATCAGATTGCACACTGCAATATACTCAGACCCTGATCATACTGCACACTTCAATATACTGAGACCTTGATCACATTGCACACTGCAATATACTCAGACCCTGATCACACTGCACACTGCAATATCCCCAGATCTCATCACACTGCACAATGCAATATACTGGGACCCTGATCACATTGCGCGCTACAATATACCCAGATCTGATCACACTGCACACTGCAATATACTCAGATCTGATCACACTGCACACTGCAATACACTCAGGTTCCGATCACACAAAAGACTGCAATATACTCTGATCTGATCACTCTGCACACTGAAACATATTCGGACCTAAATCACATTGCACACAGCAGTATACTCATCCCCTGAACTCATATGCGCACTGTAATATACTCAGACCCTGATTACATTGCACACAGCAATATACTCAGCCCCTGAACTCACTGCGTACTGTAATACACTCAGATCTCATCACACTACAATATACTGATACCCTAATCACACTGCACACTGCAATACAATCAGACACTGATCACACTGCACACTGCAATATACCCATATCTGATCACACTGTATGCTGCAATATACCCTGTTCAGATCACACTGCTCACTGCAATATACTGAGACCCTGATCTCACTGCACTCTGCAATGTACTGTGATCCTGATCACATTGCACACTGCAATACACTCAGATCTGATCACTCTGCAAAATACTGAGACGCGGATCACACTGAACACTGCAATATACCCACACCATTTCACACTGCATGCTGCAATATCCCCTGTTCAGATCTCACTGCACTCTGCAATATACTGAGATCCTGATCACATTGCACACTGCAATATACCCAGATCTGATCACACTGCACACCGCAATATACTCAGGCACAGATCACAATACACACTGCAATATACTTAGATCTGATCACACTGCACACTGCAATAAACTCATGTTCCGATCACACAAAAGACTGCAGTATACTCAGATCTGATCACTCTGCACACTGAAACATATTTGGACTTAAATCACATTGCAAACAGCAGTATACTCATCCCCTGATCTCACTGCATTCTGCAATATACTGAGATCCTGATCAGATTGCACACTGCAATACACTCAGATCTGATCACACTGCACTATACTGAGACCCTGATCACACTGCACACTGCAATACAATCAGACCCTCATCACATTGCACACTGCAATATACTCAGACCCTGATCACACTGCACACTGCAATATCCCCAGATCTCATCACACTGCACAATGCAATATACTCAGACCCTGATCACATTGCGCACTACAATATACCCAGATCTGATCACACTGCACACCGCAATATACTCAGGCACAGATCACACTACACACTGCAATATACTCAGATCTGATCACTCTGCACACTGAAACATATTCGGACTTAAATCACATTGCACACAGCAGTATACTCATCCCCTGATCTCACTGCATTCTGAAATATACTGAGATCCTGATCAGATTGCACACTGCAGTACTCTCAGATCTGATCACTCTGCAATATACTGAGACGCTGATCACACTGAACACTGCAATATACCCACACCATTTCACACTGCATGCTGCAATATACCCTGTTCAGATCTCACTGCACTCTGCAATATACTGAGATCCTGATCACATTGCAAACTGCAATATACTCAGTCCCTGATCACAATGCACACTGCAATATCCACAGATCTCATCACACTGCACAATGCAATATACTCAGGTTCAGATCACACTACGGACTGCAATATACTCAGACCCTGACCACTCTGCACACTGCAATATACTCAGATCTGATCACACTGCACACGACAATATACTCAGATCTGATCACACTGCACACTGCAATACACTCAGATCTGATCACACTGCACTATACTGAGACCCTGATCACACTGCACACTGCAATACAATCAGACCCTGATCACATTGCACACTGCAATAGACCCAGTTCTGATCACACTGCACACTGCAATATACTGAGACCCTGATCACACTGCACACTGCAATAGACTCAGACTATGATCGCACTGCACACTGCAATATACTCAGGTTCGGATCACACTACGGACTGTAATATACTCAGACCTAGATCACACTGCACACTGCAATATACTCAGAACCTGATCACACTGCAATATCCCTAGATCTGACCACACTGCACACGGCAATATACTCAGACCCTGATCACACTGCACACTGCCACATACCCAGATCTGATCACACTGCACACTGTAATATACTCATGCTCAGATCACACTACACATTGCAATATACTCAGATCTGATCACACTGCACACTGAAACATACTCAGACCTAGATTATATTGCACACAGCAATGTACTCAGCCCCTGAACACACTGCAAACTGTAATACACTCAGATGTGATCACACTGTATACTGCAATATACTCAGTCCCTTATCACACTGCACACTGCAATATACCCAGTTCTGATCACACTGCACACTGCAATATACTCATGCTCAGATCACACTACACACTGCAATATACTCAGAACCTGATCACACTGCACACTGCAATATCCCCAGATCTCATCACACTGCACAATGCAATATGCTCAGGTTCAGATCACACTGCGGATTGCAATATACTCAGATCTGATCACTCTGCACACTGAAACATGCTTGGACCTAAATCACATTGCACACAGAAGTATAATCAGCCCCTGAACTCACATGCGCACTGTAATATACTCAGACCCTGATCACACTGCACACAGCAATATACTTAGCCCCTGATCTCACTGCATACTGTAATACACTCAGATCTGATCACACTGCAATATACTGAGACTCTAATCACACTGCACGCTGCAATACAATCAGACACTGATCACACTGCACACTGCAATATACCCACATTTGATCACACTGCATGCTGCAATGTACCCTGTTCAGAATACACTGCTCACTGCAATATACTCAGACCCTGATCTCACTGCACTCTGCAATATACTGAGATCCTGAGCACATTGCACGCTGCAATATACTCAGACCATGATCACAATGCACACTGCAATATCCACAGATCTCATCACACTGCACAATGCAATATACTGAGACACTGATCACATTGCGCACTGCAATATACCCAGATCTGATCACACTGCACACCGCAATATACTCAGGCACAGATCACACTACACACTGCAATATACTCAGATCTGATCACACTGCACACTGCAATAAACTCATGTTCCGATCACACAACAGACTGCAATATACTCAGATCTGATCACTCTGCACACTGAAACATGCTCGGACCTAAATCACATTGCACACAGCAGTATACTCAGCCCCTGAACTCACATGAGCACTGTAATATACCCAGACCCTGATCACACTGCACACAGCAATATACTTAGCCCCTGATCTCACTGCATACTGTAATACACTCAGATCTGATCACACTGCAATATACTGAGACCCTAATCACACTGCACACTGCAATACAATCAGACACTGATCACACTGCACACTGCAATATACCCACATTTGATCACACTGCATGCTGCAATATACCCTGTTCAGAATACACTGCTCACTGCAATATACTGAGACCCTGATCTCACTGCACTCTGCAATATACTGAGATCCTGAGCACATTGCACACTGCAATATACTCTGACCCTGATCACAATGCACACTGCAATATCCACAGATCTCATCACACTGCACAATGCAATATACTGAGACACTGATCACATTGCACACTGCAATATACCAAGATCTGATCACACTGCACATCGCAATATACTCAGGCACAGATCACACTACACACTGCAATATACTCAGATCTGATCACACTGCACACTGCAATACACACAGATCTGGTCACACTGCACTATACTGAGACTCTGATCACACTGCACACTGCAATACAATCAGACCCTGATCACATTGCACACTGCAATAGCCCAGTTCTGATCACACTGCACACTGCAATATACTGAGACACTGATCACACTGCACACTGCAATACAATCAGACTATGATCGCACTGCACACTGCAATATACTCAGGTTCAGATCACACTACAGACTGTAATATACTCAGACCTAGATCACACTACACACTGCAATATACTCAGAACCTGATAACACTGCAATATCCCTAGATCTGATCACACTGCACATTGCAATATACTGAGACCCTGATCACATTGAACACTGCAATATATCCAGATATGATCACGCTGCACACGGCAATATACTCAGACCCTGACACACTGCACACTGCCACATACCCAGATCTGATCACACTGCACACTGTAATATACTCATGCTCAGATCACACTACACACTGCAATATATTCAGATCTGATCACACTGCACACTGAAACATACTCAGACCTAGATTATATTGCACACAGCAATATATTCAGCCCCTGAACTCACTGCACACTGTAATATACTCAGACACTGATCACACTGCACACAGCAATGTACTCAGCCCCTGAACACACTGCAAACTGTAATACACTCAGATGTGATCACACTGTACACTGCAATATACTCAGATGCTTATCACACTGCACACTGCAATATACCCAGTTCTGATCACACTGCACACTGCAATATACCCAGTTCTGATCACACTGCACACTACAATATACTGAGATCCTGATCAGATTGCACACTGCAATATACTCAGACCCTGATCGCACTGCACACTTCAATATACTGAGACCTTGATCACATTGCACACTGCAATATACTCAGACCCTGATCACACTGCAAAATGCAATATGCCCAGATCTCATCACACTGCACAATGCAATATACTGAGACCCTGATCACATTGCGCACTACAATATACCCAGATCTGATCACACTGCACACCGCAATATACTCAGGCACAGATCACACTACACACTGCAATATACTCAGATCTGATCACACTGCACACTGCAATATATTCAGGTTCCGATCACACAAAAGACTGCAATATACTCAGATCTGATCACTCTGCACACTGAAACATATTCGGACTTAAATCACATTGCACACAGCAGTATACTCATCCCCTGATCTCACTGCATTCTGAAATATACTGAGATCCTGATCAGATTGCACACTGCAGTACTCTCAGATCTGATCACTCTGCAATATACTGAGACGCTGATCACACTGAACACTGCAATATACCCACACCATTTCACACTGCATGCTGCAATATACCCTGTTCAGATCTCACTGCACTCTGCAATATACTGAGATCCTGATCACATTGCAAACTGCAATATACTCAGTCCCTGATCACAATGCACACTGCAATATCCACAGATCTCATCACACTGCACAATGCAATATACTCAGGTTCAGATCACACTACGGACTGCAATATACTCAGACCCTGACCACTCTGCACACTGCAATATACTCAGATCTGATCACACTGCACACGACAATATACTCAGATCTGATCACACTGCACACTGCAATACACTCAGATCTGATCACACTGCACTATACTGAGACCCTGATCACACTGCACACTGCAATACAATCAGACCCTGATCACATTGCACACTGCAATAGACCCAGTTCTGATCACACTGCACACTGCAATATACTGAGACCCTGATCACACTGCACACTGCAATAGACTCAGACTATGATCGCACTGCACACTGCAATATACTCAGGTTCGGATCACACTACGGACTGTAATATACTCAGACCTAGATCACACTGCACACTGCAATATACTCAGAACCTGATCACACTGCAATATCCCTAGATCTGACCACACTGCACACGGCAATATACTCAGACCCTGATCACACTGCACACTGCCACATACCCAGATCTGATCACACTGCACACTGTAATATACTCATGCTCAGATCACACTACACATTGCAATATACTCAGATCTGATCACACTGCACACTGAAACATACTCAGACCTAGATTATATTGCACACAGCAATGTACTCAGCCCCTGAACACACTGCAAACTGTAATACACTCAGATGTGATCACACTGTATACTGCAATATACTCAGTCCCTTATCACACTGCACACTGCAATATACCCAGTTCTGATCACACTGCACACTGCAATATACTCATGCTCAGATCACACTACACACTGCAATATACTCAGATCTGATCACACTGCACACCGAAACATACTCAGACCTAGATTATATTGCACACAACAATATATTCAGCCCCTGAACTCACTGCGCACTGTAATATACTCAGACACTGATCACACTGCACACAGCAATGTACTCAGCCCCTGAACACTTAACAAACTGTAATACACTCAGATGTGATCACACTGTACACTGCAATATACTCAGTCCCTTATCACACTGCACACTGCAATATACCCAGTTCTGATCACACTGCACACTGCAATATACCCAGTTCTGATCACACTGCACACTACAATATACTGAGATCCCGATCAGATTGCACACTGCAATATACTCAGACCCTGATCGCACTACACACTTCAATATACTGAGACCTTGATCACATTGCACACTGCAATATACTCAGACCCTGAGCATACTGCACACTGCAATATCCCTAGATCTCATCACACTGCACAATGCAATATACTGAGACCCTGATCATATTGCGCACTACAATATACCCAGATCTGATCACACTGCACACCGCAATATACTCAGGCACAGATCACACTACACACTGCAATATACTCAGATCTGATCACACAGCACACTGCAATATACTCAGGTTCCGATCATACAAAAGACTGCAATATACTCAGATCTGATCACTCTGCACACTGAAACATATTCGGACCTAAATCACATTGCACACAGCCGTATACTCAGCCCCTGAACTCACATGCGCACTGTAATATACTCAGACCCTGATCACACTGCACACTGCAATATACCCAGTTCTGATCACACTGCACACAGCAATATACCCAGTTCTGATCACACTGCACACTACAATGTACTGAGATCCTGATCAGATTGCACACTGCAATATACTCAGACCCTGATCGTACTGCACACTTCAATATACTGAGACCTTGATCACATTGCGCACTGCAATATACTCAGACCCTGATCACACTGCACACTGCAATATCCCCAGATCTCATCACACTGCACAATGCAATATACTGAGACCCTGATCACATTGCACACTGCAATAGCCCAGTTCTGATCACACTGCACACTGCAATATACTGAGACACTGATCACACTGCACACTGCAATACAATCAGACTATGATCGCACTGCACACTGCAATATACTCAGGTTCAGATCACACTACAGACTGTAATATACTCAGACCTAGATCACACTACACACTGCAATATGCTCAGAACCTGATAACACTGCAATATCCCTAGATCTGATCACACTGCACATTGCAATATACTGAGACCCTGATCACATTGAACACTGCAATATATCCAGATATGATCACGCTGCACACGGCAATATACTCAGACCCTGACACACTGCACACTGCCACATACCCAGATCTGATCACACTGCACACTGTAATATACTCATGCTCAGATCACACTACACACTGCAATATATTCAGATCTGATCACACTGCACACTGAAACATACTCAGACCTAGATTATATTGCACACAGCAATATATTCAGCCCCTGAACTCACTGCGCACTGTAATATACTCAGACACTGATCACACTGCACACAGCAATGTACTCAGCCCCTGAACACACTGCAAACTGTAATACACTTAGATGTGATCACACTGTACACTGCAATATACTCAGATGCTTATCACACTGCACACTGCAATATACCCAGTTCTGATCACACTGCACACTGCAATATACCCAGTTCTGATCACACTGCACACTACAATATACTGAGATCCTGATCAGATTGCACACTGCAATATACTCAGACCCTGATCGCACTGCACACTTCAATATACTGAGACCTTGATCACATTGCACACTGCAATATACTCAGACCCTGATCACACTGCAAAATGCAATATGCCCAGATCTCATCACACTGCACAATGCAATATACTGAGACCCTGATCACATTGCGCACTACAATATACCCAGATCTGATCACACTGCACACCGCAATATACTCAGGCACAGATCACACTACACACTGCAATATACTCAGATCTGATCACACTGCACACTGCAATATATTCAGGTTCCGATCACACAAAAGACTGCAATATACTCAGATCTGATCACTCTGCACACTGAAACATATTCGGACTTAAATCACATTGCACACAGCAGTATACTCATCCCCTGATCTCACTGCATTCTGAAATATACTGAGATCCTGATCAGATTGCACACTGCAGTACTCTCAGATCTGATCACTCTGCAATATACTGAGACGCTGATCACACTGAACACTGCAATATACCCACACCATTTCACACTGCATGCTGCAATATACCCTGTTCAGATCTCACTGCACTCTGCAATATACTGAGATCCTGATCACATTGCAAACTGCAATATACTCAGTCCCTGATCACAATGCACACTGCAATATCCACAGATCTCATCACACTGCACAATGCAATATACTCAGGTTCAGATCACACTACGGACTGCAATATACTCAGACCCTGACCACTCTGCACACTGCAATATACTCAGATCTGATCACACTGCACACGACAATATACTCAGATCTGATCACACTGCACACTGCAATACACTCAGATCTGATCACACTGCACTATACTGAGACCCTGATCACACTGCACACTGCAATACAATCAGACCCTGATCACATTGCACACTGCAATAGACCCAGTTCTGATCACACTGCACACTGCAATATACTGAGACCCTGATCACACTGCACACTGCAATAGACTCAGACTATGATCGCACTGCACACTGCAATATACTCAGGTTCGGATCACACTACGGACTGTAATATACTCAGACCTAGATCACACTGCACACTGCAATATACTCAGAACCTGATCACACTGCAATATCCCTAGATCTGACCACACTGCACACGGCAATATACTCAGACCCTGATCACACTGCACACTGCCACATACCCAGATCTGATCACACTGCACACTGTAATATACTCATGCTCAGATCACACTACACATTGCAATATACTCAGATCTGATCACACTGCACACTGAAACATACTCAGACCTAGATTATATTGCACACAGCAATGTACTCAGCCCCTGAACACACTGCAAACTGTAATACACTCAGATGTGATCACACTGTATACTGCAATATACTCAGTCCCTTATCACACTGCACACTGCAATATACCCAGTTCTGATCACACTGCACACTGCAATATACTCATGCTCAGATCACACTACACACTGCAATATACTCAGATCTGATCACACTGCACACCGAAACATACTCAGACCTAGATTATATTGCACACAACAATATATTCAGCCCCTGAACTCACTGCGCACTGTAATATACCCAGACACTGATCACACTGCACACAGCAATGTACTCAGCCCCTGAACACTTAACAAACTGTAATACACTCAGATGTGATCACACTGTACACTGCAATATACTCAGTCCCTTATCACACTGCACACTGCAATATACCCAGTTCTGATCACACTGCACACTGCAATATACCCAGTTCTGATCACACTGCACACTACAATATACTGAGATCCCGATCAGATTGCACACTGCAATATACTCAGACCCTGATCGCACTACACACTTCAATATACTGAGACCTTGATCACATTGCACACTGCAATATACTCAGACCCTGAGCATACTGCACACTGCAATATCCCTAGATCTCATCACACTGCACAATGCAATATACTGAGACCCTGATCATATTGCGCACTACAATATACCCAGATCTGATCACACTGCACACCGCAATATACTCAGGCACAGATCACACTACACACTGCAATATACTCAGATCTGATCACACAGCACACTGCAATATACTCAGGTTCCGATCATACAAAAGACTGCAATATACTCAGATCTGATCACTCTGCACACTGAAACATATTCGGACCTAAATCACATTGCACACAGCCGTATACTCAGCCCCTGAACTCACATGCGCACTGTAATATACTCAGACCCTGATCACACTGCACACTGCAATATACCCAGTTCTGATCACACTGCACACAGCAATATACCCAGTTCTGATCACACTGCACACTACAATGTACTGAGATCCTGATCAGATTGCACACTGCAATATACTCAGACCCTGATCGTACTGCACACTTCAATATACTGAGACCTTGATCACATTGCGCACTGCAATATACTCAGACCCTGATCACACTGCACACTGCAATATCCCCAGATCTCATCACACTGCACAATGCAATATACTGAGACCCTGATCACATTGCACACTGCAATAGCCCAGTTCTGATCACACTGCACACTGCAATATACTGAGACACTGATCACACTGCACACTGCAATACAATCAGACTATGATCGCACTGCACACTGCAATATACTCAGGTTCAGATCACACTACAGACTGTAATATACTCAGACCTAGATCACACTACACACTGCAATATACTCAGAACCTGATAACACTGCAATATCCCTAGATCTGATCACACTGCACATTGCAATATACTGAGACCCTGATCACATTGAACACTGCAATATATCCAGATATGATCACGCTGCACACGGCAATATACTCAGACCCTGACACACTGCACACTGCCACATACCCAGATCTGATCACACTGCACACTGTAATATACTCATGCTCAGATCACACTACACACTGCAATATATTCAGATCTGATCACACTGCACACTGAAACATACTCAGACCTAGATTATATTGCACACAGCAATATATTCAGCCCCTGAACTCACTGCGCACTGTAATATACTCAGACACTGATCACACTGCACACAGCAATGTACTCAGCCCCTGAACACACTGCAAACTGTAATACACTTAGATGTGATCACACTGTACACTGCAATATACTCAGATGCTTATCACACTGCACACTGCAATATACCCAGTTCTGATCACACTGCACACTGCAATATACCCAGTTCTGATCACACTGCACACTACAATATACTGAGATCCTGATCAGATTGCACACTGCAATATACTCAGACCCTGATTGCACTGCACACTTCAATATACTGAGACCTTGATCACATTGCACACTGCAATATACTCAGACCCTGATCACACTGCAAAATGCAATATGCCCAGATCTCATCACACTGCACAATGCAATATACTGAGACCCTGATCACATTGCGCACTACAATATACCCAGATCTGATCACACTGCACACCGCAATATACTCAGGCACAGATCACACTACACACTGCAATATACTCAGATCTGATCACACTGCACACTGCAATATATTCAGGTTCCGATCACACAAAAGACTGCAATATACTCAGATCTGATCACTCTGCACACTGAAACATATTCGGACTTAAATCACATTGCACACAGCAGTATACTCATCCCCTGATCTCACTGCATTCTGAAATATACTGAGATCCTGATCAGATTGCACACTGCAGTACTCTCAGATCTGATCACTCTGCAATATACTGAGACGCTGATCACACTGAACACTGCAATATACCCACACCATTTCACACTGCATGCTGCAATATACCCTGTTCAGATCTCACTGCACTCTGCAATATACTGAGATCCTGATCACATTGCAAACTGCAATATACTCAGTCCCTGATCACAATGCACACTGCAATATCCACAGATCTCATCACACTGCACAATGCAATATACTCAGGTTCAGATCACACTACGGACTGCAATATACTCAGACCCTGACCACTCTGCACACTGCAATATACTCAGATCTGATCACACTGCACACGACAATATACTCAGATCTGATCACACTGCACACTGCAATACACTCAGATCTGATCACACTGCACTATACTGAGACCCTGATCACACTGCACACTGCAATACAATCAGACCCTGATCACATTGCACACTGCAATAGACCCAGTTCTGATCACACTGCACACTGCAATATACTGAGACCCTGATCACACTGCACACTGCAATAGACTCAGACTATGATCGCACTGCACACTGCAATATACTCAGGTTCGGATCACACTACGGACTGTAATATACTCAGACCTAGATCACACTGCACACTGCAATATACTCAGAACCTGATCACACTGCAATATCCCTAGATCTGACCACACTGCACACGGCAATATACTCAGACCCTGATCACACTGCACACTGCCACATACCCAGATCTGATCACACTGCACACTGTAATATACTCATGCTCAGATCACACTACACATTGCAATATACTCAGATCTGATCACACTGCACACTGAAACATACTCAGACCTAGATTATATTGCACACAGCAATGTACTCAGCCCCTGAACACACTGCAAACTGTAATACACTCAGATGTGATCACACTGTATACTGCAATATACTCAGTCCCTTATCACACTGCACACTGCAATATACCCAGTTCTGATCACACTGCACACTGCAATATACTCATGCTCAGATCACACTACACACTGCAATATACTCAGATCTGATCACACTGCACACCGAAACATACTCAGACCTAGATTATATTGCACACAACAATATATTCAGCCCCTGAACTCACTGCGCACTGTAATATACCCAGACACTGATCACACTGCACACAGCAATGTACTCAGCCCCTGAACACTTAACAAACTGTAATACACTCAGATGTGATCACACTGTACACTGCAATATACTCAGTCCCTTATCACACTGCACACTGCAATATACCCAGTTCTGATCACACTGCACACTGCAATATACCCAGTTCTGATCACACTGCACACTACAATATACTGAGATCCCGATCAGATTGCACACTGCAATATACTCAGACCCTGAGCATACTGCACACTGCAATATCCCTAGATCTCATCACACTGCACAATGCAATATACTGAGACCCTGATCATATTGCGCACTACAATATACCCAGATCTGATCACACTGCACACCGCAATATACTCAGGCACAGATCACACTACACACTGCAATATATTCAGATCTGATCACACAGCACACTGCAATATACTCAGGTTCCGATCATACAAAAGACTGCAATATACTCAGATCTGATCACTCTGCACACTGAAACATATTCGGACCTAAATCACATTGCACACAGCCGTATACTCAGCCCCTGAACTCACATGCGCACTGTAATATACTCAGACCCTGATCACACTGCACACTGCAATATACCCAGTTCTGATCACACTGCACACAGCAATATACCCAGTTCTGATCACACTGCACACTACAATATACTGAGATCCTGATCAGATTGCACACTGCAATATACTCAGACCCTGATCGTACTGCACACTTCAATATACTGAGACCTTGATCACATTGCGCACTGCAATATACTCAGACCCTGATCACACTGCACACTGCAATATCCCCAGATCTCATCACACTGCACAATGCAATATACTGAGACGCTGATCACATTGCGCACTACAATATACCCAGATCTGATCACACTGCACACCGCAATATACTCAGGCACAGATCACACTACGCACTGCAATATACTCAGATCTGACCACACTGCACACTGCAATATACTCAGGTTCCGATCACACAACACACTGCAATATACTCAGATCTGATCACTGAAACATATTCGGACCTAAATCACATTGCACACAGCAGTATACTCATCCCCTGAACTCATATGCACACTGTAATATACTCAGACCTGGATTACATTGCACACAGCAATGTACTCAGCCCCTGAACTCACTGCGTACTGTAATACACTCAGGTCTCATCACACTGCAATATACTGAGACCCTAATCACACTGCACACTGCAATACAATCAGACACTGATCACACTGCACACTGCAATATACCCATATCTGATCACACTGCATGCTGCAATATACCCTGTCCAGATCACACTGCTCACTGCAATATACTCAGAACCTGATCACACTGCACACTGCAATATCCCCTGTTCAGATCTCACTGCACTCTGCAATATACTGAGATCCTGATCACATTGCACACTGCAATACACTCAGATCTGATCACTCTGTAATATACTGAGACGCTGATCACACTGAACACTGCAATATACCCACACCTGATCACACTGCATGCTGCAATATACCCTGTTCAGATCTCACTGCTCTCTGCAATATACTGAGATCCTGATCACATTGCACACTGCAATATACTCAGAACCTGATCACACTGCACACTGCAATAGCCCCAGATCTCATCACACTGCACAATGCAATATACTCAGGTTCAGATCACACTACGGATTGCAATATACTCAGACCTTGATCACACTGCATACTGTAACATACTCAGGTCTGATCACACTGCACACTGCAATACACTCAGATCTGATCACACTGCACTATACTGAGACCCTGATCACACTGCACACTGCAATACAATCAGACCCTCATCACATTGCACACTGCAATATATCCAGTTCTGATCACACTGCACACTGCAATAGACTCAGATCTGAGCACACTGCACACTGCACACTGCAATACACTCAGATCTGATCACTCTGCAATATACTGAGACGCTGATCATACCGCACACTGCAGTACAAGCAGTTCCTGACCACACTACACACTGCAATATACTGAGACCCTGATCACACTACACACGGTAATTTACTGTGGTTCCGATCACAATGCACACTGCAATATACTCAGACCCTGATCACACTGCACACTGCAATATACTGAGACCCTGATCACATTGCGCTCTACAATATACCCAGATCTGATCACACTGCACACTGCAATATACTCAGAACCTGATCAAACTGCACAGTGCATTATCCCCAGATCTGAACACACTGCATGGTGCAAAATACTGAGACCGTGATCACATTGCACACTGCAATATACCCAGATATGATCACACTGCACACTGCATTATACTCAGACCTTGATCGCAATGCACACGGCAATATACTCAGATCTGATCACATTGCACACTCCAATATACTCCAACCTGTGTACTCAGACCCTGATCACTCTGTACAGTGCAATATACTCAGTTCTGATCACACTAAACACTGCAATACACTCAGATCTGATCACACTGCAATATACTGAGACCCTGATCACACTGCACACTGCAATACAATCAAACCCTGATCACATTTCACACTGCAATATACCCAGTTCTGATCACACTGCATGCTGCAATATACTGGGACCCTGATCACACTGCACACTGCAATGGACTCAGACTATGATAGCACTGCACACTTCAACATACTCAGACCTAGATCAGAGTGCACACTGCAATATACTCAGCACCTGATCACATTTCACACTGCAATATCCCTAGCTCTGTTCACACTGCACAATGCAATATACTGAGACCCTGATCACATTGAACACTGCAATATACTCAGATCTGAGCACACTGCACAATGCAATATACCCAGGCTCAGATCACACTACACACTGCAATATACTCAGATCTGATCACACTGCACAATGCAATATACTCAGGCTCAGATCACACTACACACTGCAATATACTCAGATCTGATCACACTGCACAATGCAATATACTCAGGTTCAGATCACACTACGGATTGCAATATACTCCGACCCTGATCACACTGCATACTGTAACATACTCAGGTCTGATCACACTGCACGCTGCAATACACTCAGGTTCAGATCACACTACGGACTGCAATATACTCAGACCCTGACCACTCTGCACACTGCAATAGACTCAGATCTGATCACACTGCACACTACAATATACTCAGATCTGATCACACTGCACACTGCAATATCCCCAGATCTCATCACAGTGCACACTGCAATATACTCAGACTATGATCGCACTGCACACTGCAATATACTCAGGTTCAGATCACACTACAGACTGTAATATACTCAGACCTAGATCACACTAAACACTGCAATATACTCAGAACCTGATAACACTGCAATATCCCTAGATCTGATCACACTGCACATTACAATATACTGAGACCCTGATCACATTGAACACTGCAATATATCCAGATATGATCACGTTGCACACGGCAATATACTCAGACCCTGATCACACTGCACACTGCCACACACCCAGATCTGATCACACTGCACACTGTAATATACTCATGCTCAGATCACACTACACACTGCAATATATTCAGATCTGATCACACTGCACACTGAAACATACTCAGACCTAGATTATATTGCACACAGCAATATATTCAGCCCCTGAACTCACTGCGCACTGTAATATACTCAGACACTGATCACACTGCACACAGCAATGTACTCAGCCCCTGAACACACTGCAAACTGTAATACACTCAGATGTGATCACACTGTACACTGCAATATACCCAGATCTCATCACACTGCACACCGCAATATACTCAGGCACAGATCACACTACACACTGCAATATACTCAGATCTGATCACACTGCACGCTGCAATATACCTCAGGCACAGATCACACTACACACTGCAGTACAAGCAGACCCTGACCTCACGGCAAACTGTAATATTCTCAGATGGCGTCACACAGCACCCTGCAATACACTCAGGTGTGATCACACTGCATACTGCAATACACTCAGATCTGATCACACTGTAATATACTGAGACCAAGATCACACTGCACAGTGCAATACAATCAGACCCTGATCAAACTGCACACAGCAATATACCCAGTTCTGATCACAGTGCACACTGCAATATACTGAGATCCTGATCACACTGCACACTGCAATATACTCAGACCCTCATCACACTGCATACTTCAATATACTCAGACCTTTGTCACACTGCACACTGCAATATACTCAGACCCTGATCACACTGCACACTGCAATATCCCCAGATCTCATCACACTGCACAATGCAATATACTGAGACCCTGATCACATTGCGCACTGCAATAGACCCAGATCTGATCACACTGCACACCACAATATACTCAGGCACAGATCACGCTACACACTGCAATATACTCAGATCTGATCACACTGCACACTGCAATATACTCAGGCACAGATCACACTACACACTGCAATATACTCGGGTCTGATCACACCGCACACTACAATACACTCAGATCTGATCACAGTGCAATATACTGAGACCCTGATCACACTGCACACTGCAGTACAAGCAGACCCTGACGCACTGCACACCGCAATATACTCAGATCTGATCACACTGCACGCTGCAATATACTAAGACCTTGATCACACTGCACACTGCAGTACAAGCAGACACTGATCACACTGCACACTGCAATGTACTGAGCCCCTGATCGCACTACACACTGCAATATACTGAGGTCCTGATTACATTGCACACTGCAATATACTCAGAAACAATTCACACTGCACAGTGCAATATCCCCAGATCTGATCACACAGCACGCTGCAATATACTAAGACCCTGATCACATTGCACACTGCAATATATCCAGATATGATCACACTGCACACTACATTATACTCAGACCCTGACGCACTGCACATCGCAATATACTCAGATCTGATCACACTGCACACTGCAATATACTAAGACCTTGATCGCACTGCACACTGCAGTGTACTCAGACCATGATCACTCTGTACACTGCAATATACCAGACCCTGATCACACTGCACACTGCCACATACCCAGCTCTGATCACACTGCACACTGTAATATACTGAGGCTCAGATTACATTACACACTGCAATATACTCAGATCTGATCACACTGCACACTGAAACATACTCAGACCTAGATTACACTGCACACAGCAATATATTCAGCCCCTGAACACACTGCGCACTGTAATATACTCAGACCCTAATCACACTGCACAAAGCAATGTACTCAGCCCCTGAACTCACTGCATACTGTAATACACTCAGATCTGATCACACTGCACACTGCATTATCCCCAGATCTGAACAGTCTGCACGGTGCAATATACTGAGACCGTGATCACATTGCACACTGCAATATACCCAGACATGATCACACTGCACACTGCAATATACTCAGACCCACATAGCAATGCACACCGCAATATACTCAGATCTGATCACACTGCACACTCTAATTTACTCCGACCTGTGTACTCAGACCCTGATCACTCTGCACAGTGCAATACACTCAGTTCTGATCACACTGCACACTGCAATATACTCCGACCCTGATCTCACAGCAAACTGTATTATTCTCAGATGGAGTCACATTGCACATTGCAATACACTCAGGTGTGATCACACTGCACACTGCAATACACTCAAATCCGATCACACTGTAATATACTGAGACTCTGATCACACTGCACAGTGCAATACAATCAGACCCTGATCACACTGCACACTGCAATATACTAAGACCTGGATCACACTGCACACAGCAATGTACTCAGCCCCTGAACACACTGCAAACTGTAATACACTTAGATGTGATCACACTGTACACTGCAATATACTCAGATGCTTATCACACTGCACACTGCAATATACCCAGTTCTGATCACACTGCACACTGCAATATACCCAGTTCTGATCACACTGCACACTACAATATACTGAGATCCTGATCAGATTGCACACTGCAATATACTCAGACCCTGATTGCACTGCACACTTCAATATACTGAGACCTTGATCACATTGCACACTGCAATATACTCAGACCCTGATCACACTGCAAAATGCAATATGCCCAGATCTCATCACACTGCACAATGCAATATACTGAGACCCTGATCACATTGCGCACTACAATATACCCAGATCTGATCACACTGCACACCGCAATATACTCAGGCACAGATCACACTACACACTGCAATATACTCAGATCTGATCACACTGCACACTGCAATATATTCAGGTTCCGATCACACAAAAGACTGCAATATACTCAGATCTGATCACTCTGCACACTGAAACATATTCGGACTTAAATCACATTGCACACAGCAGTATACTCATCCCCTGATCTCACTGCATTCTGAAATATACTGAGATCCTGATCAGATTGCACACTGCAGTACTCTCAGATCTGATCACTCTGCAATATACTGAGACGCTGATCACACTGAACACTGCAATATACCCACACCATTTCACACTGCATGCTGCAATATACCCTGTTCAGATCTCACTGCACTCTGCAATATACTGAGATCCTGATCACATTGCAAACTGCAATATACTCAGTCCCTGATCACAATGCACACTGCAATATCCACAGATCTCATCACACTGCACAATGCAATATACTCAGGTTCAGATCACACTACGGACTGCAATATACTCAGACCCTGACCACTCTGCACACTGCAATATACTCAGATCTGATCACACTGCACACGACAATATACTCAGATCTGATCACACTGCACACTGCAATACACTCAGATCTGATCACACTGCACTATACTGAGACCCTGATCACACTGCACACTGCAATACAATCAGACCCTGATCACATTGCACACTGCAATAGACCCAGTTCTGATCACACTGCACACTGCAATATACTGAGACCCTGATCACACTGCACACTGCAATAGACTCAGACTATGATCGCACTGCACACTGCAATATACTCAGGTTCGGATCACACTACGGACTGTAATATACTCAGACCTAGATCACACTGCACACTGCAATATACTCAGAACCTGATCACACTGCAATATCCCTAGATCTGACCACACTGCACACGGCAATATACTCAGACCCTGATCACACTGCACACTGCCACATACCCAGATCTGATCACACTGCACACTGTAATATACTCATGCTCAGATCACACTACACATTGCAATATACTCAGATCTGATCACACTGCACACTGAAACATACTCAGACCTAGATTATATTGCACACAGCAATGTACTCAGCCCCTGAACACACTGCAAACTGTAATACACTCAGATGTGATCACACTGTATACTGCAATATACTCAGTCCCTTATCACACTGCACACTGCAATATACCCAGTTCTGATCACACTGCACACTGCAATATACTCATGCTCAGATCACACTACACACTGCAATATACTCAGATCTGATCACACTGCACACCGAAACATACTCAGACCTAGATTATATTGCACACAACAATATATTCAGCCCCTGAACTCACTGCGCACTGTAATATACCCAGACACTGATCACACTGCACACAGCAATGTACTCAGCCCCTGAACACTTAACAAACTGTAATACACTCAGATGTGATCACACTGTACACTGCAATATACTCAGTCCCTTATCACACTGCACACTGCAATATACCCAGTTCTGATCACACTGCACACTGCAATATACCCAGTTCTGATCACACTGCACACTACAATATACTGAGATCCCGATCAGATTGCACACTGCAATATACTCAGACCCTGAGCATACTGCACACTGCAATATCCCTAGATCTCATCACACTGCACAATGCAATATACTGAGACCCTGATCATATTGCGCACTACAATATACCCAGATCTGATCACACTGCACACCGCAATATACTCAGGCACAGATCACACTACACACTGCAATATATTCAGATCTGATCACACAGCACACTGCAATATACTCAGGTTCCGATCATACAAAAGACTGCAATATACTCAGATCTGATCACTCTGCACACTGAAACATATTCGGACCTAAATCACATTGCACACAGCCGTATACTCAGCCCCTGAACTCACATGCGCACTGTAATATACTCAGACCCTGATCACACTGCACACTGCAATATACCCAGTTCTGATCACACTGCACACAGCAATATACCCAGTTCTGATCACACTGCACACTACAATATACTGAGATCCTGATCAGATTGCACACTGCAATATACTCAGACCCTGATCGTACTGCACACTTCAATATACTGAGACCTTGATCACATTGCGCACTGCAATATACTCAGACCCTGATCACACTGCACACTGCAATATCCCCAGATCTCATCACACTGCACAATGCAATATACTGAGACGCTGATCACATTGCGCACTACAATATACCCAGATCTGATCACACTGCACACCGCAATATACTCAGGCACAGATCACACTACGCACTGCAATATACTCAGATCTGACCACACTGCACACTGCAATATACTCAGGTTCCGATCACACAACACACTGCAATATACTCAGATCTGATCACTGAAACATATTCGGACCTAAATCACATTGCACACAGCAGTATACTCATCCCCTGAACTCATATGCACACTGTAATATACTCAGACCTGGATTACATTGCACACAGCAATGTACTCAGCCCCTGAACTCACTGCGTACTGTAATACACTCAGATCTCATCACACTGCAATATACTGAGACCCTAATCACACTGCACACTGCAATACAATCAGACACTGATCACACTGCACACTGCAATATACCCATATCTGATCACACTGCATGCTGCAATATACCCTGTCCAGATCACACTGCTCACTGCAATATACTCAGAACCTGATCACACTGCACACTGCAATATCCCCTGTTCAGATCTCACTGCACTCTGCAATATACTGAGATCCTGATCACATTGCACACTGCAATACACTCAGATCTGATCACTCTGTAATATACTGAGACGCTGATCACACTGAACACTGCAATATACCCACACCTGATCACACTGCATGCTGCAATATACCCTGTTCAGATCTCACTGCTCTCTGCAATATACTGAGATCCTGATCACATTGCACACTGCAATATACTCAGAACCTGATCACACTGCACACTGCAATAGCCCCAGATCTCATCACACTGCACAATGCAATATACTCAGGTTCAGATCACACTACGGATTGCAATATACTCAGACCTTGATCACACTGCATACTGTAACATACTCAGGTCTGATCACACTGCACACTGCAATACACTCAGATCTGATCACACTGCACTATACTGAGACCCTGATCACACTGCACACTGCAATACAATCAGACCCTCATCACATTGCACACTGCAATATATCCAGTTCTGATCACACTGCACACTGCAATAGACTCAGATCTGAGCACACTGCACACTGCACACTGCAATACACTCAGATCTGATCACTCTGCAATATACTGAGACGCTGATCATACCGCACACTGCAGTACAAGCAGTTCCTGACCACACTACACACTGCAATATACTGAGACCCTGATCACACTACACACGGTAATTTACTGTGGTTCCGATCACAATGCACACTGCAATATACTCAGACCCTGATCACACTGCACACTGCAATATACTGAGACCCTGATCACATTGCGCTCTACAATATACCCAGATCTGATCACACTGCACACTGCAATATACTCAGAACCTGATCAAACTGCACAGTGCATTATCCCCAGATCTGAACACACTGCATGGTGCAAAATACTGAGACCGTGATCACATTGCACACTGCAATATACCCAGATATGATCACACTGCACACTGCATTATACTCAGACCTTGATCGCAATGCACACGGCAATATACTCAGATCTGATCACATTGCACACTCCAATATACTCCAACCTGTGTACTCAGACCCTGATCACTCTGTACAGTGCAATATACTCAGTTCTGATCACACTAAACACTGCAATACACTCAGATCTGATCACACTGCAATATACTGAGACCCTGATCACACTGCACACTGCAATACAATCAAACCCTGATCACATTTCACACTGCAATATACCCAGTTCTGATCACACTGCATGCTGCAATATACTGGGACCCTGATCACACTGCACACTGCAATGGACTCAGACTATGATAGCACTGCACACTTCAACATACTCAGACCTAGATCAGAGTGCACACTGCAATATACTCAGCACCTGATCACATTTCACACTGCAATATCCCTAGCTCTGTTCACACTGCACAATGCAATATACTGAGACCCTGATCACATTGAACACTGCAATATACTCAGATCTGAGCACACTGCACAATGCAATATACCCAGGCTCAGATCACACTACACACTGCAATATACTCAGATCTGATCACACTGCACAATGCAATATACTCAGGCTCAGATCACACTACACACTGCAATATACTCAGATCTGATCACACTGCACAATGCAATATACTCAGGTTCAGATCACACTACGGATTGCAATATACTCCGACCCTGATCACACTGCATACTGTAACATACTCAGGTCTGATCACACTGCACGCTGCAATACACTCAGGTTCAGATCACACTACGGACTGCAATATACTCAGACCCTGACCACTCTGCACACTGCAATAGACTCAGATCTGATCACACTGCACACTACAATATACTCAGATCTGATCACACTGCACACTGCAATATCCCCAGATCTCATCACAGTGCACACTGCAATATACTCAGACTATGATCGCACTGCACACTGCAATATACTCAGGTTCAGATCACACTACAGACTGTAATATACTCAGACCTAGATCACACTAAACACTGCAATATACTCAGAACCTGATAACACTGCAATATCCCTAGATCTGATCACACTGCACATTACAATATACTGAGACCCTGATCACATTGAACACTGCAATATATCCAGATATGATCACGTTGCACACGGCAATATACTCAGACCCTGATCACACTGCACACTGCCACACACCCAGATCTGATCACACTGCACACTGTAATATACTCATGCTCAGATCACACTACACACTGCAATATATTCAGATCTGATCACACTGCACACTGAAACATACTCAGACCTAGATTATATTGCACACAGCAATATATTCAGCCCCTGAACTCACTGCGCACTGTAATATACTCAGACACTGATCACACTGCACACAGCAATGTACTCAGCCCCTGAACACACTGCAAACTGTAATACACTCAGATGTGATCACACTGTACACTGCAATATACCCAGATCTCATCACACTGCACACCGCAATATACTCAGGCACAGATCACACTACACACTGCAATATACTCAGATCTGATCACACTGCACGCTGCAATATACCTCAGGCACAGATCACACTACACACTGCAGTACAAGCAGACCCTGACCTCACGGCAAACTGTAATATTCTCAGATGGCGTCACACAGCACCCTGCAATACACTCAGGTGTGATCACACTGCATACTGCAATACACTCAGATCTGATCACACTGTAATATACTGAGACCAAGATCACACTGCACAGTGCAATACAATCAGACCCTGATCAAACTGCACACAGCAATATACCCAGTTCTGATCACAGTGCACACTGCAATATACTGAGATCCTGATCACACTGCACACTGCAATATACTCAGACCCTCATCACACTGCATACTTCAATATACTCAGACCTTTGTCACACTGCACACTGCAATATACTCAGACCCTGATCACACTGCACACTGCAATATCCCCAGATCTCATCACACTGCACAATGCAATATACTGAGACCCTGATCACATTGCGCACTGCAATAGACCCAGATCTGATCACACTGCACACCACAATATACTCAGGCACAGATCACGCTACACACTGCAATATACTCAGATCTGATCACACTGCACACTGCAATATACTCAGGCACAGATCACACTACACACTGCAATATACTCGGGTCTGATCACACCGCACACTACAATACACTCAGATCTGATCACAGTGCAATATACTGAGACCCTGATCACACTGCACACTGCAGTACAAGCAGACCCTGACGCACTGCACACCGCAATATACTCAGATCTGATCACACTGCACGCTGCAATATACTAAGACCTTGATCACACTGCACACTGCAGTACAAGCAGACACTGATCACACTGCACACTGCAATGTACTGAGCCCCTGATCGCACTACACACTGCAATATACTGAGGTCCTGATTACATTGCACACTGCAATATACTCAGAAACAATTCACACTGCACAGTGCAATATCCCCAGATCTGATCACACAGCACGCTGCAATATACTAAGACCCTGATCACATTGCACACTGCAATATATCCAGATATGATCACACTGCACACTACATTATACTCAGACCCTGACGCACTGCACATCGCAATATACTCAGATCTGATCACACTGCACACTGCAATATACTAAGACCTTGATCGCACTGCACACTGCAGTGTACTCAGACCATGATCACTCTGTACACTGCAATATACCAGACCCTGATCACACTGCACACTGCCACATACCCAGCTCTGATCACACTGCACACTGTAATATACTGAGGCTCAGATTACATTACACACTGCAATATACTCAGATCTGATCACACTGCACACTGAAACATACTCAGACCTAGATTACACTGCACACAGCAATATATTCAGCCCCTGAACACACTGCGCACTGTAATATACTCAGACCCTAATCACACTGCACAAAGCAATGTACTCAGCCCCTGAACTCACTGCATACTGTAATACACTCAGATCTGATCACACTGCACACTGCATTATCCCCAGATCTGAACAGTCTGCACGGTGCAATATACTGAGACCGTGATCACATTGCACACTGCAATATACCCAGACATGATCACACTGCACACTGCAATATACTCAGACCCACATTGCAATGCACACCGCAATATACTCAGATCTGATCACACTGCACACTCTAATTTACTCCGACCTGTGTACTCAGACCCTGATCACTCTGCACAGTGCAATACACTCAGTTCTGATCACACTGCACACTGCAATATACTCCGACCCTGATCTCACAGCAAACTGTATTATTCTCAGATGGAGTCACATTGCACATTGCAATACACTCAGGTGTGATCACACTGCACACTGCAATACACTCAAATCCGATCACACTGTAATATACTGAGACTCTGATCACACTGCACAGTGCAATACAATCAGACCCTGATCACACTGCACACTGCAATATACTAAGACCTGGATCACACTGCACACTGCAGTGTACTCTGACCCTCATCACTCTGTAAAATGCAGTATACTCAGATCTGATCACACTGCACACTGCATTGTACTCAGTTCTTATCACACTGTACACTGCAATATACTCAGACACTTATCACACTGCACACTGAAATATACTCAGACCTAGATTACATTGCATACTGCAATATATTCAGCCTCTGAATGCACTGCGCACTGTAATATACTCAGACCTAGATCACAGTGCACACTGCAATATACTCAGACGCTGATCACACTGCACACTTCAATGTACTCAGACATTGATCACACTGCACACTGCAATATACTCATACTCTGATCACACTGCACACTTCAATATACTCAGAAATTGATCACACTGCACACTGCATTATAATCAGACCCTGACGCACTGCACTCCGCAACATACTCAGATCTGATCACACTGCACACTGCAATATACTAAGACATGGATCACACTGCACACTGCAGTGTACTCTGACCCTGATCACTCTGTAAAATGCAATACACTCAGATCTGATCACACTGCACACTGCATTGTACTCAGTTCTTATCACACTGTACACTGCAATATACTCAGACCCTTATCACACTGCACACTGCAATATACTCAGTCTCAGATCACACTACACACTGCAATATACTCTGATCTGATCACACTGCACACTGAAATATACTCAGACCTAGATTACATTGCATACTGCAATACATTCAGCCTCTGAATGCACTGCGCACTGTAATATACTCAGACCTAGATCACAGTGCACACTGCAATATACTCAGACGCTGATCACACTGCACACTTCAATATACTCAGACATTGATCACACTGCACACTGCAATATAATCATACTCTGATCACACTGCACACTTCAATATACTCAGAAATTGATCACACTGCACACTGCAATATACTCAGAATCTGATCACACTGCACAGTGCATTATCCCCAGATCTGATCATAATACACACTGCAATTTACTCAGGCACAGATCACACTACACACTGCAATATACTCAGATCTGATCACACTGCACACTGCAATATACTCAGGCACAGATCATGCTACACACTGCAATATACTCAGACCCTGATCACACTGCATTCTGTAACATACTCAGGTCTGATCACACTGCACACTGCAATATACTCAGGTTCAGATCACACTGCACACTGCAATATACTCAGGCACAGATCACACTACACACTGCAATATACTCGGGTCTGATCACCCCGCACACTCCAATACACTCAGATCTGATCTCAGTGCAATATACTGAGACACTGCTCACACTGCACACTGCAGTACAAGCAGACCCTGATCACACTGCACACTGCAATGTACTGAGCCCCTGATCACACTACACTCTGCAATATACTGAGGTCCTGATCACATTGCACACAGCAATACACTCAGAACCTGATCACACTGCACAGTGCAATATCCCCAGATCTGATCACACTGCACACTGCAATATACCAAGATGCTGATCACATTGCACACTGCAATAAACCACGATATGATCACACTGCACACCGCAATATACTCAGACCCTGACGCACTGCACACCGCAATATACTCAGATCTGATCACGCAGCACACTGGAAATATACTAAGACTTTGATCACACTGCACACTGCAGTACAAGCAGACCCTGATCACACTGCACACTGCAATATACTGAGACCCTAATCACACTGCACACTGCAATACAATCAGACACTGATCACACTGCACACTGCAATGTACTGAGCCACTGATCACACTACACACTGCAATATACTGATGTCCTGATCACATTGCACACTGCAATATACTCAGAACCTGATCACACTGCACAGTGCAATATCCCCAGATCTGATCACACTGCACGCTGCAATATACAAAGACCCTGATCACATTGCACACTGCAATATACCCAGATATGATCACACAGCACACTGCATTATACTCAGACCCTGACGCACTGCACTCCGCAACATACTCAGATCTGATCACACTGCACACTGCAATATACTAAGACATGGATCACACTGCACACTGCAGTGTACTCTGACCCTGATCACTCTGTAAAATGCAATATACTCAGATCTGATCACACTGCACACTGCATTGTACTCAGTTCTTATCACACTGTACACTGCAATATACTCAGACCCTTATCACACTGCACACTGCAATATACTCAGTCTCAGATCACACTACACACTGCAATATACTCAGGCACAGATCATGCTACACACTGCAATATACTCAGACCCTGATCACACTGCATACTGTAACATACTCAGGTCTGATCACACTGCACACTGCAATATACTCAGGTTCAGATCACACTACGGACTGCAATATACTCAGATCTGATCACTCTGCACACTGAAACATACTCGGACCTAGGTCACATTGCACACAGCAATATACTCAGCCCCTGAACTCACTGCATACTGTAATACACTCAGATCTGATCACACTGCAATATACTGAGACCCTAATCACACTGCACACTGCAATACAATCAGACACTGATCACACTGCACACTGCAATATACCCAAATCTGATCCCACTGCACGCTTCAAAATACCATGTTCTGATCACACTACTCACTGCAATATACTGAGACCCTGATCTCACTGTACTCTGCAATATACTGAGACCCTGATCAGATTGCACACTGCAATATACTCAGACCCTGATCACACTGCATACTGTAACATACTCAGGTCTGATCACACTGCACGCTGCAATATACTCAGGTTCAGATCACACTACGGACTGCAATATACTCAGGTTCAGATCACACTACGGATTGCAATATACTCAGATCTGATCACTCTGCACACTGAAACATACTCCGACCTAGATCACATTGCACACAGCAATATACTCAGCCCCTGAACTCACATGCGCACTGTAATATACTCAGACCCTGATCACATAGCACACTGCAATATACCCAGATACGATCGCACTGCACACTGCAGTGTACTCAGGCACGGATCACTCTGCACACTGCAAAATACTCAGATCTGATCACAATGCACACTGCAATAGACTCAGATCTGATCACACTGCACACTGCAATATACTCAGATCTGATCACAATGCACACTGCAATATACTCAGACCTTGATCACACTGCACACTGCAGTGTATTGAGACCCTGTTCACTCTGCACACTGCAATATCCTCGGTTCTGATCACACTGCACACTGCAATATACTCAGGCTCAGATCACACTACACATTACAACACACTAAGATTTGATCACACTGCACACTGAAATTTACTCGGACCCAGATCACATTGCACACGGCAATATACTCGGACCCAGATCTCTCTGCACGCGGCAATATACTCATATCCTGATCACAGTGCACACTGCAGTATACTCAGACCCTGATCACACTGCACACTGCAATATGCCCAGATCTGATCACATTGCACACTGCAATATATACAGATTTGATCACATGGCACACTGCAATATACTGAGAACCTGATCACACTATCCACTGCAATACAATCTGTCCCTGATCACACTGCACAATGCAGTCCACTCAGGTGTGATCATACTGCACACTGCAATATACTCAGACCTTGATCACACTGCACACTGCAGTGTATTGAGACCCTGTTCACTCTGCACACTGCAATATCCTCGGTTCTGATCACACTGCACACTGCAATATACTCAGGCTCAGATCACACTACACATTACAACACACTAAGATTTGATCACACTGCACACTGAAATTTACTCGGACCCAGATCACATTGCAAACGGCAATATACTCGGACCCAGATCTCTCTGCACGCGGCAATATACTCATATCCTGATCACAGTGCACACTGCAGTATACTCAGACCCTGATCACACTGCACACTGCAATATACTCAGATCTGATCACATTGCACACTGCAACTTTTACAGATTTGATCACATGGCACACTGCAATATACTGAGAACCTGATCACACTGTCCACTGCAATACAATCTGTCCCTGATCACACTGCACAATGCAGTCCACTCAGGTGTGATCATACTGCACACTGCAACATACTCAGACCTTGATCACACTGCACACTGCAATATACTCAAATCTGATCACACTGCACAATTCAATATACTCAGGCACAGATCACGCTACACACTGCAATATACTCAGACCCAGATCACACTGCACACTGCAATATAATCAGATATGATCACACCGCACACTGCAATTTACTCAAATCTGATCACACTGCACAATTCAATGTACTCAGGCACAGATCACGCTACACACTGCAATATACTCAGACCCTGATCACACTGCACACTGCAATATAATCAGATATGATCACACTGCACACTGCAATATACTCAAATCTGATCACACTGCACACTTCAATGTACTCAGGCACAGATCACGCTACACATTGCAATATACTCAGACCCTGATCACACTGCACACTGCAATATAATCAGATATGATCACACTGCACACTGCAATATACTCAAATCTGATCACACTGCACACTTCAATGTACTCAGGCACAGATCACGCTACACACTGCAATATACTCAGACCCAGATCACACTGCACACTGCAATATAATCAGATATGATCACACTGCACACTGCAATATACTCAAATCTGATCACACTGCACACTTCAATGTACTCAGGCACAGATCACGCTACACACTGCAATATACTCAGACCCTGATCACACTGCGCACTGCAATATAATCAGATATGATCACACTGCACACTGCAATATACTCAAATCTGATCAGACTGCACACTTCAATGTACTCAGGCACAGATCACGCTACACACTGCAATATACCCAGATCTGATCACATTGCACGCTGCAATATATACACATCTGACCACACTGCACACTGCAATATACTGAGACCCTGATCACACTGTCCACTGCAATACAATCAGACCCTGATCACACTGCACAATGCAATCCAATCAGGTGTGATCATACTGCACACTGCAACATACTCAGACCCTGATCACACTGCACACTGCAATTTAATCAGATATGATCACACTGCACACTGCAATATACTCAGATCTGATCACACTGCACACTTCAATGTACTCAGGCACAGATCACGCTACACACTGAAATATACTCAGACCCTGATCACACTGCACACTGCAATTTAATCAGATATGATCACATTGCACACTGCAATATACTCAGTTCTGATCACAATGCACACTGCAATTTACTCAGTTCTGATCACAATGCACACTGCAATATACCCAGACCTTGATCACACTGCACACTACAGTGTACTAAGACCCTGATCACTCTGCACACTGCAATATACTCAGATGTGATAACACTGCACACTGCAATATACTCAGTTCTGATCACAATGCACACTGCAATATACCCAGATCTGATTACACTGCTCACTGCAACATACTCAGTTCTGATCACACTGTACACTGCAATATACTTAGATCTGATCACAATGCACACTGCAATATACTCAGATCTGATCACACTGCACACTGCAATATACTCAGACCCTGATCACACTGCATACTGTAACATACTCAGGTCTGATCACACTGCACACTGCAATATACTCAGGTTCAGATCACACTACAGACTGCAATATACTCAGATCTGATCACTCTGCACACTGAAACATACTCGGACCTAGGTCACATTGCACACAGCAATATACTCAGCCCCTGAACTCACTGCATACTGTAATACACTCAGATCTGATCACACTGCAATATACTGAGACCCTAATCACACTGCACACTGCAATACAATCAGACACTGATCACACTGCACACTGCAATATACCCAAATCTGATCACACTGCACGCTTCAAAATACCATGTTCTGATCACACTACTCACTGCAATATACTGAGACCCTGATCTCACTGCACACTGCAATATACTCAGACCCTGATCACACTGCATACTGTAACATACTCAGGTCTGATCACACTGCACGCTGCAATATACTCAGGTTCAGATCACACTACGGACTGCAATATACTCAGGTTCAGATCACACTACGGATTGCAATATACTCAGATCTGATCACTCTGCACACTGAAACATACTCCGACCTAGATCACATTGCACACAGCAATATACTCAGCCCCTGAACTCACATGCGCACTGTAATATACTCAGACCCTGATCACATAGCACACTGCAATATACCCAGATACGATCGCACTGCACACTGCAGTGTACTCAGGCACGGATCACTCTGCACACTGCAAAATACTCAGATCTGATCACAATGCACACTGCAATAGACTCAGATCTGATCACACTGCACACTGCAATATACTCAGATCTGATCACAATGCACACTGCAATATACTCAGACCTTGATCACACTGCACACTGCAGTGTATTGAGACCCTGTTCACTCTGCACACTGCAATATCCTCGGTTCTGATCACACTGCACACTGCAATATACTCAGGCTCAGATCACGCTACACATTACAACACACTAAGATTTGATCACACTGCACACTGAAATTTACTCGGACCCAGATCACATTGCACACGGCAATATACTCGGACCCAGATCTCTCTGCACGCGGCAATATACTCATATCCTGATCACAGTGCACACTGCAGTATACTCAGACCCTGATCACACTGCACACTGCAATAAACTCAGATCCTGATCAGATTGCACACTGCAATACACTCAGATCTGATCACTCTGCAATATACTGAGACGCTGATCACACTGAACACTGCAATATACCCACACCATTTCACACTGCATGCTGCAATATACCCTGTTCAGATCTCACTGCACTCTGCAATATACTGAGATCCTGATCACATTGCACACTGCAATATACTCAGACCCTGATCGCACCGCACACTTCAATATACTCAGATCTGATCACACTGCACACTGCAATATACTCAGGTTCAGATCACACTAAGGACTGCAATATACTCAGACCCTGATCACACTGCATACTGTAACATACTCAGGTCTGATCACACTGCACACTGCAATATACTCAGGTTCAGATCACACTTCGGACTGCAATATACTCAGGTTCAGATCACACTACGGATTGCAATATACTCAGATCTGATCACTCTGCACACTGAAACATACTCCGACCTAGATCACATTGCACACAGCAATATACTCAGCCCCTGAACTCACATGCGCACTGTAATATACTCAGACCCTGATCACATAGCACACTGCAATATACCCAGATACGATCGCACTGCACACTGCAGTGTACTCAGGCACGGATCACTCTGCACACTGCAAAATACTCAGATCTGATCACAATGCACACTGCAATAGACTCAGATCTGATCACACTGCACACTGCAATATACTCAGATCTGATCACAATGCACACTGCAATATACTCAGACCTTGATCACACTGCACACTGCAGTGTATTGAGACCCTGTTCACTCTGCACACTGCAATATCCTCGGTTCTGATCACACTGCACACTGCAATATACTCAGGCTCAGATCACACTACACATTACAACACACTAAGATTTGATCACACTGCACACTGAAATTTACTCGGACCCAGATCACATTGCAAACGGCAATATACTCAGACCCAGATCTCTCTGCACGCGGCAATATACTCATATCCTGATCACAGTGCCCACTGCAGTATACTCAGACCCTGATCACACTGCACACTGCAATATACTCAGATCTGATCACATTGCACACTGCAACTTTTACAGATTTGATCACATGGCACACTGCAATATACTGAGAACCTGATCACACTGTCCACTGCAATACAATCTGTCCCTGATCACACTGCACAATGCAGTCCACTCAGGTGTGATCATACTGCACACTGCAACATACTCAGACCTTGATCACACTGCACACTGCAATATACTCAAATCTGATCACACTGCACAATTCAATATACTCAGGCACAGATCACGCTACACACTGCAATATACTCAGACCCTGATCACACTGCACACTGCAATATAATCAGATATGATCACACTGCACACTGCAATATACTCAAATCTGATCACACTGCACACTTCAATGTACTCAGGCACAGATCACGCTACACACTGCAATATACTCAGACCCTGATCACACTGCACACTGCAATATAATCAGATATGATCACACTGCACACTGCAATATACTCAAATCTGATCACACTGCACACTTCAACGTACTCAGGCACAGATCACGCTACACACTGCAATATACCCAGATCTGATCACATTGCACGCTGCAATATATACACATCTGACCACACTGCACACTGCAATATACTGAGACCCTGATCACACTGTCCACTGCAATACAATCAGACCCTGATCACACTGCACAATGCAATCCAATCAGGTGTGATCATACTGCACACTGCAACATACTCAGACCCTGATCACACTGCACACTGCAATTTAATCAGATATGATCACATTGCACACTGCAATATACTCAGATCTGATCACAATGCACACTGCAATTTACTCAGTTCTGATCACAATGCACACTGCAATATACCCAGACCTTGATCACACTGCACACTACAGTGTACTAAGACCCTGATCACTCTGCACACTGCAATATACTCAGTTCTGATCACACTGCACACTGCAATATACTCAGATGTGATCACACTGCACACTGCAATATACTCAGTTCTGATCACAATGCACAATGCAATATACCCAGATCTGATTACACTGCTCACTGCAACATACTCAGTTCTGATCACACTGTACACTGCAATATACTCAGATCTGATCACAATGCACACTGCAATATACTCAGATCTGATCACACTGCACACTGCAATATACTCAGATCTGATCACAATGCACACTGCAATATACTCAGACCTTGATCACACTGCACACTGCAGTGTATTGAGACCCTGTTCACTCTGCACACTGCAATATCCTCGGTTCTGATCACACTGCACACTGCAATATACTCAGGCTCAGATCACGCTACACATTACAACACACTAAGATTTGATCACACTGCACACTGAAATTTACTCGGACCCAGATCACATTGCACACGGCAATATACTCGGACCCAGATCTCTCTGCACGCGGCAATATACTCATATCCTGATCACAGTGCACACTGCAGTATACTCAGACCCTGATCACACTGCACACTGCAATAAACTCAGATCCTGATCAGATTGCACACTGCAATACACTCAGATCTGATCACTCTGCAATATACTGAGACGCTGATCACACTGAACACTGCAATATACCCACACCATTTCACACTGCATGCTGCAATATACCCTGTTCAGATCTCACTGCACTCTGCAATATACTGAGATCCTGATCACATTGCACACTGCAATATACTCAGACCCTGATCGCACCGCACACTTCAATATACTCAGATCTGATCACACTGCACACTGCAATATACTCAGGTTCAGATCACACTAAGGACTGCAATATACTCAGACCCTGATCACACTGCATACTGTAACATACTCAGGTCTGATCACACTGCACACTGCAATATACTCAGGTTCAGATCACACTTCGGACTGCAATATACTCAGGTTCAGATCACACTACGGATTGCAATATACTCAGATCTGATCACTCTGCACACTGAAACATACTCCGACCTAGATCACATTGCACACAGCAATATACTCAGCCCCTGAACTCACATGCGCACTGTAATATACTCAGACCCTGATCACATAGCACACTGCAATATACCCAGATACGATCGCACTGCACACTGCAGTGTACTCAGGCACGGATCACTCTGCACACTGCAAAATACTCAGATCTGATCACAATGCACACTGCAATAGACTCAGATCTGATCACACTGCACACTGCAATATACTCAGATCTGATCACAATGCACACTGCAATATACTCAGACCTTGATCACACTGCACACTGCAGTGTATTGAGACCCTGTTCACTCTGCACACTGCAATATCCTCGGTTCTGATCACACTGCACACTGCAATATACTCAGGCTCAGATCACACTACACATTACAACACACTAAGATTTGATCACACTGCACACTGAAATTTACTCGGACCCAGATCACATTGCAAACGGCAATATACTCGGACCCAGATCTCTCTGCACGCGGCAATATACTCATATCCTGATCACAGTGCACACTGCAGTATACTCAGACCCTGATCACACTGCACACTGCAATATACTCAGATCTGATCACATTGCACACTGCAATATATACAGATTTGATCACATGGCACACTGCAATATACTGAGAACCTGATCACACTGTCCACTGCAATACAATCTGTCCCTGATCACACTGCACAATGCAGTCCACTCAGGTGTGATCATACTGCACACTGCAACATACTCAGACCTTGATCACACTGCACACTGCAATATACTCAAATCTGATCACACTGCACAATTCAATATACTCAGGCACAGATCACGCCACACACTGCAATATACTCAGACCCAGATCACACTGCACACTGCAATATAATCAGATATGATCACACTGCACACTGCAATTTACTCAAATCTGATCACAATGCACACTTCAATGTACTCAGGCACAGATCACGCTACACACTGCAATATACTCAGACCCTGATCACACTGCACACTGTAATATAATCAGATATGATCACACTACACACTGCAATATACTCAAATCTGATCACACTGCACACTTCAATGTACTCAGGCACAGATCACGCTACACACTGCAATATACTCAGACCTTGATCACACTGCACACTGCAATTTAATCAGATATGATCACACTGCACACTGCAATATACTCAAATCTGATCAGACTGCACACTTCAATGTACTCAGGCACAGATCACGCTACACACTGCAATATACCCAGATCTGATCACATTGCACACTGCAATATATACACATCTGACCACACTGCACACTGCAATACAATCAGACCCTGATCACACTGCACAATGCAATCCACTCAGGTGTGATCATACTGCACACTGCAACATACTCAGACCCTGATCACACTGCACACTGCAATTTAATCAGATATGATCACACTGCACACTGCAATATACTCAGATCTGATCACACTGCACACTTCAATGTACTCAGGCACAGATCACGCTACACACTGAAATATACTCAGACCCTGATCACATTGCACTCTGTAACATACTCGGTCTGATCACACTGCACACTGCAATATATTCAGGTTCAGATCACACCACAGACTCCAATATAATCAGATCCTGATCACACTGCACACCGCAATATATTCAGGGTCAGATCACACCACAGACTCCAATATACTCAGATCCTGATCACACTGCACACTGCAATATATTCAGGGTCAGATCACACCACAGACTACAATATACTCAGATCTGATCACACTGCACTCTGAAACATACTCGGACCTAGATCACATTGTACACAGCAATATACTCAGATGCGCACTGTAATAAACTCAGGCCCTGATCACTCTGCACACTGCAATATACTCAGTTCTGATCGCACTGCACACTGCAATATACTCAGACCCTGGTCACACTGCACACTGCAATATACCCAGATTTGATCACACTGCACACTGCAATATACTCAGATCTGATCAAATTGCACACTGCAAAACACACAGTTCTGATCACACTGCAATATACTGAGGCCCTGATCACACTGCACACTGCAATTTAATCAGATATGATCACACTGCACACTGCAATATACTCAGATCTGATCACACTGCACACTTCAATGTACTCAGGCACAGATCACACTACACACTGCAATATACTCAGACCCTGATCACATTGCACTCTGTAACATACTCAGGTCTGATCACACTGCACACTGCAATATATTCAGGTTCAGATCACACCACAGACTGCAATATACTCAGACACTGATCGCACTGCACACTGCAATATATTCAGGTTCAGATCACACCACAGACTCCAATATACTCAGATCCTGATCACACTGCACACTGCAATATATTCAGGGTCAGATCACACCACAGACTGCAGTATACTCAGATCTGATCACACTGCACACTGAAACATACTCGGACCTAGATCACATTACACACAGCAATATACTCATATGCGCACTGTAATAAACTCAGAACCTGATCACACGGCACACAGCAATATACTCAGATCTGATCACATTGCACACTTCAATATACTCAGGCACAGCTCACGCTACACACTGCAATATACCCAGATCTGATCACAATGCACACCGCAATATACTCAGATCTGATCACAATGCACACTGCAATTTACTCAGTTCTGATCACAATGCACACTGCAATATACCCAGACCTTGATCACACTGCACACTACAGTGTACTCAGACACTGATGACTCTGCACACTGCAATATACTCAGTTCTGATCACACTGCACACTGCAATATACTCAGATGTGATCACACTGCACACTGCAATATACTCAGTTCTGATCACAATGCACACTGCAATATACCCAAATCTGATTACACTGCTCACTGCAACATACTCAGTTCTGATCACACTGTACACTGCAATATACTCAGACCCTGGTCACACTGCACACTGCAATATAAACAGATCTGATCACACTGCACACTGCAATATACTCAGATCTGATCACAGTGCACACTGCAAAACACTCAGTTCTGATCACACTGCAATATACTGAGGCCCTGATCACACTGCACAGTGCAATACAATCAGACCATGATCACACTGCACACTGCAATATAATCAGACCCTGATCACACTGCACACTGCAATATAGCCAGTTCTGATCACACTGCACACTGCAATATACTGAGATCCTGATCACATTGCACACTGCAATATACTCCGACCCTGATCGCACTTCACAATTCAATATACTCAGACCTTGCTCACACTGCACACTGCAATATACTCAGACCCTGAACTCACTGCATCCTGTAATACACTCAGATCTGATCACACTGCACACCGCAGTACACTCAGATCTGATCACACTGCACACTGCAATACACTCAGCCCCTGATCATTCTGCACTCAGCAATATACTCAGACCCTCATCACATTGCACACTGCAATATACTGAGGCTCAAATCACACTATAAACTGCAATATACTCAGATCTGATCACACTGCACACTGAATCATACTCGGACGCAGATCACATTGCACACAGCAATATCCTCAAACCCTGATCACACTGCACACTATGACATATCCAGATCTGATCACACTGCACACTGTAACATACCCAGATCTGATCGCACTGTACACTGCAATAAATTGATACACTGATCACACTGCACACTGTAATATACTCAGGCTCAGATCACACTACACACTGCAATATACTCACATCGGACCACACTGCACACTGAAATATACTCGGGCCCAGATCACATTGCACAAAGCAATATACTCAGCCCCTGAATGCACAGTGCACTGTAACATACACAGACCCAGATCACACTGCCCACAGCAATACACTCAGCACCTGAACTCACTGCGTGCTTTAATACACTCAGATCTGATCACACCGGACACTGCAATACAATCAGACCCGATCCTGTTGCACACTGCAATATACTCAGACTATGTTCACACTGCACACTTCAATACACTCAGACCTAGATCACACTGCACACTGCAATATACTCAGAACCTGATCACACTGCACCCTGCAATATCCCCAGATCTGATCACACTGCACAATGCAACATACTGAGACCCTGATCGTACTGCACTCTGCAACATACCCAGATATGATCACACTGCACATTGCAATATACTCAGACCTTGATCACACTACACACTGCAGTTTAATCAGACCCTGATCACTCTACTCACTGCAATATACTCAGACCTTGATCACACTTCACACTGCAGTGTACTCAGACCTGGATCACTTTGCACACTGCAATATACCCAGATCTGATCACAATGCACATTGCAATATACACAGATCTGATCAGAATGCACACCACAATATACTCAGGCCTTGATCACACTGCACACTGCAGAGTACTGAGACCGTGATCACTCTGCACACTGCAATATACAAAGTTCTGATCACACTGTACATTGCAATATACTCAGACCCAGGTCACACTGCACACTGCAATTTACCCAGATCTGATCACACTGCAATATACTCAGATCTGAACACACGGCACACGGCAATATACTCAGATCTGATCATACTGCACAATGCAATATACTGAGACCCTGATCACACTGTACACTGCAATACACCCAGATCTGATCACACTGCTATATACTCAGGCACAGATGACACTACACTCTGCAATATACTCAGATCTGATCACACTGCACACTTCAATATACACAGATCTGATCACACTGCACACTGCAATATACTCAGAGCAGATCACACTGCATACTTCAATATGCTCAGATCTGATCTCACTGCACACTGCAATATAATCAGATGTGATCACAGTGCAAACTGCAATAAATTCAGATCTGATCACACTGCACACTTCAATATACTCAGGCACAGATCACGCTACACACTGCCAAATACTCAGACCCTGATCACACTGCACACTGTAACATACTCTGGTCTGATCACACTGCACACTGCAATATACTCAGGTTCAGATCACACCACAGCCTGCAATATACTCAGATCTGATCACGCTGCACACTGAAATATACTCAGACCTAGATCACATGGCACATATCAATATACTCACATGCGCACTGTAATATATTCAAAGCCTGATCACACTGCACACAGCAATATATTCAGATCTGATCACACTGCACACTGTAACATACTCAGGTCTGATCACACTGCACACTGCAATAAACTCAGACACTGATCACACTACACACTGCAATATACTCAGATCTGATCACACTGCACACTGAAAGATACTCGGACCCAGATCAGATTGCACACCGGAATATACTCAGCCCCTGAAAGCACTGCGCACTGTAATATACTCAGAACCTGATCACACTGCATACTGCAATATACTCAGACGTTGATCACACCGCACACTGCGGTGTACTAAGACCCTGATCACTCTGCACACTGCAATATACTCAGATCTGATCACACTGCACACTGCAATATACTCAGACCTTGATCACACTGCACACTACAGTGTACTCAGACCCTGATCACTCTGCACACTGCAATATACTCAGATCTGATCACAATGCACACTGCAATATACTCAGACCCTGATCACTCTGCACACTGCAATATACTCAGATCTGGTCACTCTGCACACTGCAATATACTCAGATCTGATCACAATGCACACTGCAATTTACTCAGATCTGATCACAATGCACACTGCAATATACTCAGACCCTGATCACTCTGCACACTGCAATATACTCAGATCTGGTCACTCTGCACACTGCAATATACTCAGATCTGATCACGATGCACACTGCAATATACTCAGATCTGGTCACACTGCACACTGCAATATACTCAGACCTTGATCACACTGCACACTACAGTGTACTCAGACCCTGATCACTCTGCACACTGCAATATACTCAGACCCTGATCACTCTGCACACTGCAATATACTCAGACCCTGATCACACTGCACACTGCAATATACTGAGGCTCAAATCACACTATAAAATGCAATATACTCAGATCTGATCACACTGCATACTGTAATACACTCAGATCAGATCACTCTGCACACTGCAATATACTCAGATCTGATCACACCGCACACTGCAATCCATTCAGATCTGATCACACCGCACACTGCAATCCACTCAGATCTGATCACACCGCACACTGCAATCCACTCAGCCCCTAATCACACTGCACTCTGCAATATACTCAGACCCTGATCACACTGCACACTGCAATATACTGAGGCTTAAATCACACTATAAACTGCAATACATTCAGATCTGATCACACTGAATTCTGCAATACACTCAGATCTGATCACACCGCACACTGCAATCCACTCAGCTCCTAATCACACTGCACTCTGCAATATACTCAGACCCTGATCACACTGCACGCTGCAATATACTGAAGCTCAAATCACACTATAAAATGCAATATACTCAGATCTGATCACACTGCATACTGTAATAGACTCAGATCAGATCACACTGCACACTGCAATATACTCAGGTCTGATCAAAATGCACACTGCAATATACTCCGTTCTGATCACACTGTACACTGAAACATACTCGGACGCAGATCACATTGCACACAGCAGTGTACTCAGACCCTGATGACTCTGCACACTGCAATATACTCAGATCTGATCACACCGCACACTGAAACATACTCGCACCCAGATCACATTGCACACAGCAATATACTCAGCCCCTGAACACACTGCGCACTGTAATATACTCAGACCCTGATCACACTGCACACAGCAATATACTCATCCCCTGAACTCACTGCATACTGTAATACACTCAGATCTGATCACACTGCACACTGCAATATACTCAGCCCCTGAACGCACTGCGCACTGTAATATACTCAGACCCTGATCACACTGCACACAGCAATATACTCAGCCCCTGAACTCACTGCATACTGTAATACACTCAGATCTGATCACACGACACACTGCAATACACTCAGATCTGTTCACACTGCACAATGCAATACACTCAGATCTGATCACACTGCATATTGTAATATATTCAGGCTCAGATCACACTAAACACTGCAATATACTCAGATCTGATCACGCTGCACACTGAAACATACTCAGACCTAGATCACATGGCACATATCAATATACTCACATGCGCACTGTAATATATTCAGAGCCTGATCACACTGCACACAGCAATATATTCAGATCTGATCACACTGCACACTGTAACATACTCAGGTCTGATCACACTGCACACTGCAATAAACTCAGACACTGATCACACTACACACTGCAATATACTCAGATCTGATCACACTGCACACTGAAAGATACTCGGACCCAGATCAGATTGCACACAGGAATATACTCAGCCCCTGAACGCACTGCTCACTGTAATATACTCAGAACCTGATCACACTGCAATTTACTCAGCCCCTGAACTCACTGCATACTGCAATACACACAGATCTGATCACACTGCACACTGTAACGAACTCAGGTCTGATCACACTGCACACTGCAATAAACTCAGACACTGATCACACTACACACTGCAATATACTCAGACCCTAATTGCACTGCACACTGCAATACAATCAGACCCTGATCACACTGCACACTGCAATATACTCAGACCCTCATCGCGCTGCAGACTGCAATATACTTAGATCTGATCACACTGCATACTGCAATATACTCAGACGTTGATCACACTGCACACTGCGGTGTACTAAGACCCTGATCACTCTGCACACTGCAATATACTCAGATCTGATCACACTGCACACTGCAATATACTCAGACCTTGATCACACTGCACACTACAGTGTACTCAGACCCTGATCACTCTGCACACTGCAATATACTCAGACCCTGATCACTCTGCACACTGCAATATACTCAGATCTGGTCACTCTGCACACTGCAATATACTCAGATCTGATCACAATGCACACTGCAATTTACTCAGATCTGATCACAATGCACACTGCAATATACCCAGACCTTGATCACACTGACACTACAGTGTATTCAGACCCTGATCACTCTGCACACTGCAATATACTCAGACCCTGATCACTCTGCACACTGCAATATACTCAGATCTGGTCACTCTGCACACTGCAATATACTCAGACCTTGATCACACTGCACACTACAGTGTACTCAGACCCTGATCACTCTGCACACTGCAATATACTCAGATCTGATCACAATGCACACTGCAATATACTCAGACCCTGATCACTCTGCACACTGCAATATACTCAGATCTGGTCACTCTGCACACTGCAATATACTCAGATCTGATCACAATGCACACTGCAATTTACTCAGATCTGATCACAATGCACACTGCAATATACCCAGACCTTGATCACACTGACACTACAGTGTACTCAGACCCTGATCACTCTGCACACTGCAATATACTCAGTTCTGATCACACTGTACACTGCAATATACTCAGACCTTGGTCACAATGCACACTGCAATATACCCAGATCTGATCACACTGAATTCTGCAATATAATCAGATCTGATCACACTGCACACTGCAATATACTCAGATCTGATCACACTGCACACTTCAATATACTCAGAGCAGATCACACTGCGCACTGAAATTTACTTGGACCCAGATCACATTGCACACGGCAATATACTCAGCCCCTGAACGCACTGCGCACTGTAATATACACAGACACTGATAACACTGCACACTGCAATATACTCCGCCCGTGAACTCACTGCACATTGTAATACATTCAGATCTGATCACACCGCACATTGCAATCCACTCAGCCCCTAATCACACTGCACTCTGCAATATACTCAGACCCTGATCACACTGCACACTGCAATATACTGAGGCTCAAATCACACTATAAAATGCAATATACTCAGATCTGATCACACTGCATACTGTAATACACTCAGATCTGATCACTCTGCACACTGCAATATACTCAGATCTGATCACAATGCACACTGCAGTTTACTCAGATCTGATCACAATGCACACTGCAATATACCCAGACCTTGATCACACTGACACTACAGTGTATTCAGACCCTGATCACTCTGCACACTGCAATATACTCAGACCCTAATTGTACTGCACACTGCAATACAATCAGACCCTGATCACACTGCACACTGCAATATACTCAGACCCTCATCGCGCTGCAGACTGCAATATACTTAGATCTGATCACACTGCATACTGCAATATACTCAGACGTTGATCACACTGCACACTGCGGTGTACTAAGACCCTGATCACTCTGCACACTGCAATATACTCAGACCTTGATCACACTGCACACTACAGTGTACTCAGACCCTGATCACTCTGCACACTGCAATATACTCAGATCTGATCACAATGCACACTGCAATATACTCAGACCCTGATCACTCTGCACACTGCAATATACTCAGATCTGGTCACTCTGCACACTGCAATATATTCAGATCTGATCACAATGCACACTGCAATATACTCAGATCTGATCACACTGCACACTGCAAAACACTCAGTTCTGATCACACTGCAATATACTCAGACCCTGATCACACTGCACACTGCAATATACTCAGATCTGATCACACTGCACACTTCAATATACTCAGAGCAGATCACACTGCGCACTGAAATTTACTTGGACCCAGATCACATTGCACACGGCAATATACTCAGCCCCTGAACGCACTGCGCACTGTAATATACACAGACCCTGATCACACTGCAAACTGCAATATACTCAGCCTGTGAACTCACTGCATATTGTAATACACTCAGATCTGATCACACTGCACACTGCAATCCACTCAGCCCCTAATCACACTGCACTCTGCAATATACTCAGACCCTGATCACACTGCACACTGCAATATACTGAGGCTCAAATCACACTATAAACTTCAATATATTCAGATCTGATCACACTGCACACTGTAATATACTCAGATCAGATCACACTGCACACTGCAATATACTCAGATCTGATCACACCGCACACTGCAATCCATTCAGATCTGATCACACTGCACACTACAATATACTCAGGTTCAGATCACACTACAGACTGCAATATACTCAGACCCTGATCACACTGCATACTGTAACATACTCAGGTCTGATCACACTGCACGCTGCAATATACTCAGGTTCAAATCACACTACGGACTGCAATATACTCAGACCCTGACCACTCTGCACACTGCAATATACTCAGATCTGATCACACTGCACACTACAATATACTCAGATCTGATCACACTGCACACTGCAATACACTCAGATCTGATCACACTGCACTATACTGAGACACTGATCACACTGCACACTGCAATACAATCAGACCCTGATCACATTGCATACTGCAATATACCCAGATCTGATCACACTGCACACTGCAATATACCCAGATCTGATCACACTGCACACTGCAATATACCCAGATGTGATCACACTGCACACTGCAATATACTCAGTTCCGATCACAATGCACACTGCAATATACCCAGACCTTGATCATACTGCACACTACAGAGTACTCAGACCCTGACCACTCTGCACACTGCAATAAACTCAGTTCTGATCACACTGCACACTGCAATATACCCAGATCTGATCACACTGCACACTGCAATATACTCAGACCCTGGTCACACTGTAAACTGCAATATACTCAGATCTGATCACACTGCACACTGCAATATACTCAGATCTGATCACACTGCACCCTGCAAAACACTCAGTCCCTGATCACACTGCACAATACAATATACTCAGACCCTGGTCACACTGCACACTGCAATATACCCAGATCTGATCACACTGCACACTGCAATATACCCAGATCTGATCACACTGCACACTGCAATATACTCAGACCCTGGTCACACTGCACACTGCAATATAACCAGATCTGATCACACTGCACACTGCAATATACCCAGATCTGATCACACTGCACACTGCAATATACTCAGATCTGATCACACTGCAATATACTTAGATCTGATCACACTGCACACTGCAGTATACTTCCACCATGGTCCTGGCTCGACTTGAACGTGCTGAAAGGATGCACACATCATCAGCTCTCTCCAATGCAGCAGCTTCAACAAAATATTTCAGTTTTCAAAGGCCCCAGAATCCAGGCAACCACTTTCTAGCCTCACCTCACTTAGAAAGAAGCTTGCTTTTCCTTATTCATTCTCAGGATGTGGGCAGCATTTATTGCCCATTTCCAATTTCCCTTGAGGTGGTGTTGGTGAGCTGCCTTCTTGAACCGCTGCAGTCCATGTGGTGTAGGTATACCCACAGTGCTGTGCGGAAGGGAGTTCCAGGATTTTGACCCAGCGACAGTGAATGAATGGCCAAAAAATTTCCAAGTCAGTATAGTGAGTGGTTTGGTGGGTAACTTCCAGGTGGTGGTGTTACCATGCATCTGCCGCCCTTGTCCTTTTGAAGATAGCAGTCGTGGGTTTGGAAGGTGCTGTCTAAGGAGCCTTGGTGAGTTGCTGCAGTGCATCTTGTAGATGGTACATACTGCTGCCCTTGGTGGTGAAGGGAGTGAACAGTTGTGGGTGGGGTGCCAGTCAAGTGGGCTGCTTTGTCTTGGATGGTGTTGAGCTTCTTAAGTGTTGTGGGAGCTGCACTCATCCAGGCAAGTGGGGAGTATTCCATCACACTCCTGACTTGTGCCTGTAGGTGGTGGACATGCTTTGGGGAGTCAGGAGGTAAGTTACTCGCCGCAGGATTCCTAGCCTCTGACCTGCTCTTGTTGCCACAGTATTTATGCAGCTAGTCCAGTTCAGCTTCTGGTCAATGGTAACCCCCAGGATGTTGATAGTGGGGGATTCAGTGATGGTAATGCCATTGAACATCAAGGGACAATGGTTAGATTCTCTCTTGTTGGAAATGGTCATTACCTGGCATTTGTGTGGCGCAAAGGGCCTGGGAAAGATCTTGTGACCATGGGGGATGAGTACAGTAGGGGTAAAGTGAAGAGTAGGAAACTGGGGCAGTTAGAAGTTATGAATTGGCTTTAGAAAATAAAATCTCTTTGAGTCTATACATTTCAGAATTCGTTATTGTGATTGGAACATAGTGACTTGGCTGAGTGTGTGAGTTGTTAATTGTGGAAATCTGGGCACCACTGGCAAGGTCAGCAGGTACTGCCCATCACTCAGATAAAAGCCAAATACTGCGGATGCTGGAAATCTGAAACAAAAACAGAAAACGCTGGAAAAACATTTCTCTCTCTCCACAGATGCTGTCAGACCTGCCGAGTTTTTCCAGCATTTTCTGTTTTTGTCACTGCCCATCATTCATTGCCCTGAGAAAGTGGGAGCTGACAATTTCTAAAACTAACAGAATCAACACAGCTTATAGCTACCACATGAAACTGGCACCTGTGAACAATCGTGCTATCATTTTTTTAAAAATATTATTCAGTGTGGGTCACATTTTTTGAAAGATTTGTGGCAAAGAAATGGAGCAATACCTTTGGTGAGCAGAGAATTCCAGGTGGATGAATGGCTCCTTTTCATGGGCAGAGGGCTTTGCACAATGATGCTGATAGCGTACTGAACCCCTGTCATACGATAGACCCTCATATCATTTGATAAATGGATTCAGCCTTGCTCCAGACTGCCCTAGAGGAGACAGAGAGTTCCAAATCATGCAGATACTCAGACATAGATTAGCAGACCAGGAACTTGAGATTGATAAAAACGTATTAAATTTGATTATACACTCCTTAGAGTCACTATTTCTATCAGGAATCTTAGTGGCATCTCAACAGGATTCCCCATTGTTTAAGGAGCCAGTCACATCTGCAGCTCCAAACTTCAACCATCAGTTGATGCTTCCAGTTCCACAGCTTTCTGCTCATTATCTCAGTGGGTAAGCTTTGCTTTTGTATTTTAATTTTAGTTTTCGCTCTAATTTTAGGCTATCATAACTTTCAGTCTTCTATTCCCATATAACTTAAATGAGAGAAATGTTATGTACACCTGTAAATCTACCAGTGGCCATTATAACTGTACATCTGTTCACCTACCTGTATCCATTGTGACTGGACCTACATCTGCAGTTTTTTTATTCATTTACCGGATGTGGGTATCGCTAGCTAGGCCAGCATTTATAGCCCATTCATAATTGCCCTTGGTGGTGGTGAGCTGCCTTCTTGAACCGCTGCAGTCCATGTGGTGTAGGTGCATCGACAGTGCTGTTAGGAAGGGAACTCCAGGATTTTGACACAGCAACAGTGAAGGAACGGTGATATTTTTCCAAGTCAGGATGGTGAATGGCTTGGAGGGGAACTTCCAGGTGGTCGTGTTCTCATCTATCTGCTGCTCTTGTCCTTCTAGGTGGTAGTGGTCGTGGGTTTGGAAGGTGCTGTTTAAGGAGCCTTGGTAAGTTCCTGCAGTGCATCTTGTAGATGGTACGCACTGCTGCTACTGTGCGTCGGTGGTAGAGGGAGTGAATATTTGTGGATGTGGTACCAATCAAGCGGGCTGCTTTGTCTTGGATGGTGTCGAGCTTCTCGAGTGTTGTTGGCTCTGAACTCATCCAGGCAAATGGAGAGTATTCCATCTATTCCTGACTTGGGCAGGCTTTGGGTGTAGAGTGAAGAGTTAACATCAGAAGCATACATAATGCCAGTTTAATAATGATGTCAGATCACATGATTGAGAAGTAAGCGAGATTTGGAAGGAGGAGAAGCTCCAACCTGGTGTAGAGGTCCAAATTTGTAAATACTTGCTATAAATAAAGAATGATGGTTTTGAGAAACTACAGATTCAAGCAGCATACTTTGGGAGTATAGACAATCCCCAAAGCCCCCATCTAAACCCTGACCACACAACAAAACATGGTGGCAGTGAGTAAAAGACTCAGGGAACCTTAAAAAGAATATAAATGACTGGAAAGAAAAGAGATCCTTGGACTGTAACTACTGTTTAAATATTGGAAATGTGGTGATCAATTTCTATACAGCAAGATCCCATAAACACAATGTGATAATAACAAGATAATCTGTTTTTATTTGTGATGGTTGAGCAATAAATATTGACCAGGACATTGGAGGGGTTGTTCCACTTTGAATTGGGGCTCTTTCACATCCGCTTGAGCGGACAGACAGGGCCTTTAATGTCTCACCTGAAACACAGCATTTTTAACAATACACTTTAAACTTGTATGCAAGACTCAACTAAGACTAAATACATACTTTGGTTCTGTCTTCACAAAGGAGGGCACTAATAACATACCAGAAATGTTGGGGAACACAGGGCTTAGTGACGGGAGGAACTGAAAGAAATCAGTATTAGTAGGGAAATGGTGTTGGGGAAATTGATGGGATTGAAGGCCAATGAGTCCCCAGGGCCTGATAATCTACATCCCAGAGTATTTAAGGAAGCAGCCCTAGAAATAGTGGATGCATTGGTGGTCATCCTCCAAGATTCTATAGACTCTGGAACAGTTCCTATAGATTGGAGGGTAGCTAATGTAACCCCACAATTTAAAAAGGGAGGCAGACAGAAAACTCTGGGGAATTATAGACCAGTCAGCCTGACATCGGTACTGGGGAAAATTTTAGAGTCTGTTATAAAAGATTTAATAGCTGAGCACTTGGAGAACAGTGGCAGAATCGAATAGAGTCAGCATGGGTTTATGAAAGGGAAATCATGCTTGACAAATCTACTGGAATTTTTCAAGGATGTAACTAGTAGAGTTGATGAGGGGGAGCCAGTGAATGTGGTTTATTTGGACTTTCAGAAGGCTTTCGACAAAGTCCCACATAAGAGATTAGTGTGTAAAATTAAAGTGCATGGGATTGGGGGTAGTGTATTGAGATGGATAGAAAACTGGTTGGCAGACAGGAAACAAAGAGTAGGAATAAACTGGTCTTTTTCCGAATGACAAGCTAGTGAGGTACCGCAGGGATCGGTGCTAGGACCACAATTATTCACAATATATTTTAATGATTTAGATGAGGGAATTAAATGTAATATCTCCAAATTTGCAGATGACACAAAGCTGGGTGGGAAGGTGAGCTGTGAGGAGGATACAGAGATGCTTCAGTGTGATTTGGACAAGCTGAGTGAGTGGGCAAATACATGGCAGATGCAATATAATGTGGATAAATGTGAGGTTATCCATTTTGGTAGCAAAAACAGGAAGGCAGATTATTATCTGAATGACTATAAATTGAGAGAGGGGAATGTGCAACGAGACCTGGGTGTCCTTGTACACCAGTCGCTGAAGGTAAGCATGCAGGTGCAGCAGGTGGTAAAGAAGGCAAATGGTAGGTTGGCCTTCATAGCCAGAGGATTCGAGTACAGGAACATGGATGTCTTGCTGCAATTGTACAAGGCCTTGGTGAGACCACACCTGGAATATTGTGTGCAGTTTTGGTCTCCTTATCTGAGGAAGGATGTACTTGCTATAGAGGGAGTGCAGCGAAGGTTTACCTGACTGATTCCTGGGATGGCGGGACTGACATATGAGGAGAGATTGAGTCGATTAGGATTATATTTACTGGAGTTCAGAAGAATGAGGGGGAATCTCATAGAAACCTATAAAATTCTAACAGGACTAGACAGGGTAGATGCAGGAAGGATGTTCCCAATGGTGGGGAGTCCAGAACCAGGGGTCACAGTCTGAGGATATGGGGTAGACCATTTAGGACTGAGATGAGGAGAAATTTCTTCACCCAGAGAGTGATGAGCCTGTGGAATTCTTTACCACAGAAAGTAGTTGAGACCAAAACATTGCATGTTTTCAAGAAGGAGCTAGATATAGCTCTTGGAGCGAAAGGGATCAAAGGATCTGGGGAGAAAGTGGGAGCAGGCTATTGAGTTGGATGATCAGTCATGATCATGATGAATGGCGGAGCAGGCTCAAAGGGCCGAATGGCCTACTCCTGCTCCTAGTTTCTATGTTTCTATGAACCCACAACCTTCTAACTCAGAAACAAGGGTCTTACCAATGAGCTTAGACTCACAGTTTACTTTGAATTTGGGACTGTTTTCTGCTGAGGGCTCATGGTTTGAAAGGGCACAAGACCCACAGCATTCCCAATCCACATTTGCTAAGTCCTTTTAAAAAAACCTACCCTTCTGGGGTGACTGGCACAATGCCCTTTAAGGAACGCTGTGCAGGCCACGTGATAACCACACTTTCCCGAATGCAATTTTCCTAGGGCCGATTGCATTCGGGGTAGCGTAGGTTTATAAAGTGGGCCTCAAATAGACAGTAGGCCCCTAACTGCCTGACGTCTATTTCAGGCATTTTCCTCTCTTTTGTTGCTTTTAACAAGATAGTGGCTGGGACACTTCTGGAATGTAATAAGCACATGTGCCCTACCTGCCATATTGGATGCTTGGGCACCTGAGCAACAGGTACAACAACATCGATTTTGAGAGTCATGGATTCCATTTATCCTTTTGATGATCTTATCTCCAGGCTCTTTCATCTTTAATGACCAAGCTCTCACTACTCATCTTCTCCACTTAGAATCTCACCACTTGGTGTGCATTTCCTTAATCTTCCAAAATGTATCACTGCAAAATTTTCTACACTAAATTGCACACCGACCCATGTAGAGAATGGTCTACAGTATATCTGCCATAACCCAGAGTGGGAGCTTCATTCTGAATCAAATCTATTGCTGAAGGACTTGGTATTGACATGGGGGGCCCTCCTTGGAAGAAATGCCCCATACCCCAACAATGAAACATCCTGAAACATTACGACAAAATTTATCAACTTATTGCAAATTAGACTTAAGATTCTCTGTTTTAATCCTGCTGAAATTCCTTCCATTCCTGTCATCAAGTCCATGCTCAGACAGGTCCCCCTCTCTCTCTCCCTCTCTCTCTCTCTCTCGGAAGAGTTTGAAGCTTTACTGAGTGAGGATTTTCAACATGTTTTACAGCCTCTTTTGGATTAGAACAAAACACAATGAAACTTTCCTTACCTGGAGGTGCTACAATGGAATAATCAATAGCATGGACAATCAGAGGGATGAAATACATGAATATCCACATGTTCTTTAATTATTGTCCTGTCACCAAACTGATAACTCTCTCAGCTGGTCTTTCAGACTCGTGTCTAGAGAATGAGTCTGATGGAATTTGATAAACTCAGTGGTATTGGATTTGAAGTCTCTGTTGTGAATTGTAGTGGGTTCAATGCAGTTCGTCCCCCCAAGAGCTGGTGCTGCAAAGACTGAAGAGCCTCTGATGGGACAGGAAGAAAAGATCAGTTTACCCTGACTTTTTGTCCATAGAGCCAAGTGCGCAATTGCAAGCACAAACATGCATTTAGGCAAGGCATCCTCAGCGTGTACATGTACACAATGTTGTGCATGTGCCCAAAGTTAGACTATTATAGAACGAGAATGAGAGACTTGCATTTGTATAGCACCTTTCACAGCCTCAGCACATCCCAAGGTGTTCACTGCCAATGAAGTACTTTTAAAATGTTACTGATGTAATGTGGGAAATGTAGCAGCCAAAATGTACACACCAAGCTCCTACAAACAGCGATGATAACGATCAATAATTTATTGCAGTAGTATCAGTGGAGGAATAAATATTGACGAGGAGCATAACTTCAAAATGCTGTCATGGGATCTCTCATGTTCAGCTAAGGAGGCAGACGGGGGCCTCATTGTAATGTCTTATCCTAAAGGTGAAATCTTCAGTAGTGAGGAATTCATTCAGTACCGCACTGGGGGTTTGGGTCTATTTGAATTTATTCATCATCTGAATGGATAGACAAGTGGACAATCAGTGGGACAGATTCCCGAAGAAGATGGTGAGAGCAGTTAGCATTGATCCATTCAGATGCAAATCAGGTAGATTTATTTCACAAAATAACATTCTGGACACAGTATATGAGTAAATAGAGTAAATGCCGGGACTGATGTGTGCATGGGATCCAGAGTGCAGTCGGTGGGGGAAGGCATGTTTAAGGTGGTGGATGGAACATTGATTAACCAGGCAACATTGAGTGTTGCTGCACCCACCAGGGAACTGGAGACTATTCCATCACAATCCCGACTTATGTCTTGTAGATGGCAGAAAGATTTTGGCACATCAGGAAGTGAGCCAATCACCACAAGATTCCTAGCCTTTGACCTGCTCTTGTAGCCATAGTAATTATATGGCTAGTCCAGTTCAGATTCTGGTCAATGGTAACCTCCCAGGATGTTGATAGTGGAGGATTCAGTGATGGTAATGCCATTGAACATCAAGGGACAATTGTTGGATTCTGTCTTGTTGGAGGTGGTCATTGCCTGGCAATTGTGTGGCATGAATGTTACTTGCCATTTGTCAGCCCAAGCCTGAATGTTCAACAGGCAGACACAGACAGTACCTGAGTCCTGAATGGTGCTGAACATTGTGCAATGATCAATGAACATCCCCACTTCTGACCTTATGATGGAAGGAAGGTCATTGATGAAGCAGCTGAAGATGGTTGGGCCGAGGACACTACCCTGAGCAACTCCTGCAGTGATGTCCTGGAGCTGAGCTGAATTGTCTCCAACAACCACAACCACCTTCCTTTGTGCTAGGTATGACTCCAACCAGTGGAGTGTTTTCCCACCGATTCCCACTGACTCCAGGTTGATTAATACACCTTGGTGCCACACTCAGTCAAATATAGCCTTGATGTAAGGACAGTCACTTTCAATCAAGCACAACAGCTTTTAAAGAGCTAATGATCAAACAAATCACCAATGACAGATCAGCTACATTTGATGAAGCTCCTTCTGAGGGGTGACAGTAAGAGACCCTAAGATGGAGGGAGTTTGTTTTGTAGCCAAAGGCCCAAGTGATACTGGATCAGCTTAGATCAATGCCTGGAACTATCCCCTCAGTCTCACCTGGCCATCAAACCTGGATGCAGGTGAGGGAGAGTCTGCTTAGTCTCATTGGGCACAACTGGATGAATGTTGCAATGCTGCCTTACATCTTAACAACGCTTTTACTGTAAAGCTAGCAACAGCATCACTGGGCGACAATACAGCACCGTACAACACTTCACCTATATCTCTAAGCCACAGACGCTCCCAGATATTAACTATGCATTCTCCACCGCTGCCACTGCTATTCATGTCTATTCTGTGCCCCATTAAATGTCCAAGCAATAGAAGGGTAAAAGTCTTGCATTTCTATAGCACCTTTCACCACCTCAGTACATCCCAAAGCACTCGACAACCAACGGTAGCTTTTGAAGTGTAGCAGTATAAAACAGTGCTTACACTAGAATGAATGAACTGTAACTTTTTCTGACAAGGTTATCTATGAGAGAAGTTCATAGGAGCTTCACATTGTTCAATGTATTTGACTAGTGGGTCAAACAGTGAGGTAGCAGCTTTAAAAAGAATACGGCATCACAGACAGCAAATTCTGACATTTATTTGAAAGTGGACGTGTGCACTCACAATAGTCAAATTTCCAATGCTGCTCACCTCATCGGTATTTTTAGTGCAAAGTCCAGGCTTGAAAAAATGCCAAGATTGCTATAATTACACAGACTCACCCTTTCTCTCAGAGTCTTTACTTTATCAAGTTCCTTTTTCCTACCGGGTTGCAAGGAAAGACAACACAATTATCAGCACCTCCAGTCTAACCTCAGCTCCCACTCACCTCTTTATGAGGAAAGTATCCTAGTACTTGTGGTTCTGTAAGTAATGAAGGGGGAGGTTGGAGCCTTCTCGAAGCTTATAGATAGTACTATCTGCTTCTCTTCATTCTCTTGTAATGACTCAATCACTCATTCACACTCAGGCAATAGATGCCACAATATAGAGCTGTATCAAGAGGTGAATTCCTGCCTACATGTTATCAATGTTTCTTTATCTGTTTCTCCAGTTTGCAATTAGGGGAACCCAATGATCAGCCTCAACTAAGCATCTCACTGTACCCTGCAACCCTAACTCTTAAAGTGCCAGAACATGTACCATGGGATCAAACTCCAGAAGGAAGGAGAAGGCATATAACCTGGTAGCCAAACTACTCACACCTCAAAGTGAACCTTGCCAATGTCCATGGAGTCAAGGAGATCCTTTCACTATCATGGCAATGGAACATGCCTTTGCCAGTAAGGGTCCATCTAGAGTTAGCTTTCACAGTTATATTTCACATGCCACAGCATTTAAAACAAATAGAGGATCTGAAGGGCTGAGGAGAGGAGCTCAGTCAGTGAGGCAAACAGGGGTCAGTAAACCAAAGACAGTAAAAGATGGAGTGGGTAAGGTCATTTAATGTCACTAATTCTGTAATTAGTGTGTCTAAGGCCACGGTAACATTTGGAAAATCACAGTATGATTAGATATAGTTAACACAGTTATATGAAAGGGAAATCATGTTTTACATTTTATGGGACCTGAGCAACGTTATCCTAAGTTCAAATCATAATGCATTTTCTTCCTTAAACTCATAGAACAAGTTCTTCTGGAATGAAGCATTAATGTTGAGGTTCACTGACTAAGAAGGGTAGGAATGCTCATGGTGATCACCCATGAATGAACTGAGATAAAGACAGCAAGCGGAAATATAAAACCCCATCAAATCCTTTTATCAAATAGTGATGCTTAAGAATTTGATGGAGAAGGTTTTAACTAAGTCACTGAGTCACGCTTTGTCAATCAGCCCCTTTATTAAAACCTTTGGCATCTTGCCTTAGACCAAACATTAATTTTAAAAAATTACTCCTTGTGCTACGATATCTTCATGGGATACCAGATGAATGATCAGACCCAGACAATTACTCAGCAAGAGATGTCAGAATGTTGTTTCTCAGACTGCTGGGCAAAGAAGGCTGCCAAACCAATCAAATGAAACAGAATTCCCCGTGTGAGGGAAGTATGCTAGCAAATCTCCCTCTTGGTAATGTTTGTACTTAATTGAAGGAATTGTTTGTCTTTTAGTTGTGTTTGTTATAGTGCACACAATGGTAGGTACACCTGGATGACTCATCACAACACCATTGGTGGTGGGAGGAATGAATAGCAGGCATTGCAATGTCACCCATATCCACACCAGAAGCTGCGGTGTTGCCATTACTCTTTAGGTCTTACCTTTAGACATTACCAGGGTCGCCAAATGTCACTAAATTGGGACAATGGAAAACACAAATGACAAATTTGGTTAAAAAACTTTTTATCACAGTTATGTTTGTTGTAACAGGCTCAAGGAGGTTATTACATCACCTCTGCAAAAAGTTAGTATATCATTCTGATATTCATTAATTTCAAGATGCCAAGTGAAACTGTCGTGATAATTTCTAAGAGTCTTAAGATTTTAATACTTTACATGTAATTCCAATATAGTACTTGTATGGACAAACTACACTGTAGATGCTGACTGATTTACTATTAAACCAATTTTTTGAGTTTATTGTCAGAGCATTCTCAAACTGGGAACTATCAAGAGCTGACAGAAGCCTGAGTGGTGAAAGGCAAAGAAGTGAGGGAAACAGTGAGTGAGTTACACCTCAAACATTCCCTAGAAAAATCTAATACAGGAAGAGAATGCCTGACAGCCAACAGAGACACTCGAAAGCTGACTGTGAATTCTGAAGAGTACTGGAAGCCATTGCATGGGTTTGGGCTGGAACAGTCCTTGGCATCTCACATCCAACACTCCAACTCTTGTCTAGACCCTCCCTTCATAAACCTCTTTGTTAAAGCCAATCCAGTACCTTGAACTTCAGAGACCCAGACTGCTGAAATGTCTAATAGGACAGTGAGGATGGACTGAACGCTACTTTGAAATATTTCACCTTTGCAAGTTTCAAGAATGGAGAAAAGTCTGCTGACTTTATAATAGGAACAATGGCCTGCATTTGTAAAGCACCTTTAATGTGGATAAACATTCCACAGAATTGGAATCAGATAAAAATCAACACTAAGCCACATAAGGACAGGTGACCAATAGTTCAGTCCTCCTTGACTGTCTCCTTGTAGGTGGTAAGGAGGACATTAAAGGTGGAGACAGGGAGAGAGGCAGAGAAGTTTAGGGAAGGAATTTAGGTAACACTCTCCACTGGTTGGATTCATATCTAGCGCAAAGGAAGATAGTTATGGTTATTGGAGACCAATCATCTCAGTCCCAAAGCATCACTGCAGGAGTTCCTCAGGGTAGTGTCCTAGGCCCAACCATCTCCAGCTGCTTCATCAATAACTTTCCTTCCATCATAAAGATATGGGGATGTTCATTGATGATTGCACAATGTTCAGCACCATTCTAGACTCCTCAAATACTGAAGCAGTACATGTCAAAATGCAGCAAGACTTAGACAATATTCAAGCTTGGACTGTCAAGCAACATCGCACCACACAAGTGCCAGGCAATGACCATCTCCAACAAGAGAAAATCTAACCATCGCCCCAAGACATTCAATGGCATTACCACCGCTCAATCTCCCCCTTTAGAATTGTACCCTTTATTTAATATTGCATCTCCACATTCTTCCTATCAAATTAAATCACTTCACATTTCTCTGGCACTTGTCTGCCCATGCCACCAGCCTTGATATTTCCTTTCGAAGTTCTACATTACCACCCTCACATTAATCTCTGATTGAGAACTTCTCATTAACCTTCTCAGTGCTGAACTACACATTAATCCTCTCAGCACTGAGAGAGAGAACCACCCATTAACCCTCTCAGTGCTGAGAGAGAACTACACATTAACCCTCTCAGTGCTGAGTCATGCATTAACACTCTGTTCACTAGAGTTTAAAGACTGTTTACTGATGTTATGAATGTAATGGAGATTAAATCAAAATGATTAAAGATGTTTCTAGTATTGTGTGATGATTTTGACATTTGGGTATCTAGTGTGTGTGAAAACTCAGCATCTCAACTCTGAACCTCCCAAACAATCTACAGCAAGATCCCCACAAGTAGACTTTCTTTTTGCCTGACATGGGGAGCATATCCTCTCCCAAGCTGCCCCACTCATGAGCTAACCAATTTATCAAAGGAGTTCTTCAACAGTAGTTAAGCCCCTAATTTACATGTTCACAGGGCTTGGACACCTAAATACATAGGTCCCACAACTTGGCAGTCGGACTAACACTAGCACAGACTAGGTGATTGCTATCCCAGTGCTAAACTAGTCTGCTTCATGTGCTTTCTGCCCAAAAGTAGATACAATGCACACCAACATCTACACTATCTCTGGGGAATCCTGGGGGTGGTTGAAAGGAACACAATGGGTTATGCCGGATACTCTGCCCCTCTACCCATGCATCCAAAACATGGTGGTAGGGACATTCACCAAAACCTTCTCCTTATTCCTGAAAGCCCACTAAGGCCAATAGTGGAAGTTCCCAGTGGGCACCAATGCCAAGCTTGTCAATGTTGGTAATCCTCAATTTCTGAAAGAGCTTTTATTCCTCCTAATTTGTCATAATTAACTTTGGAAGACAATCCAAGAGAAAAAGGAAGAAAGGGATTATCTTAGTCCAGATTGATTGAATCTTCCTGTACTATGTTGAAGATGTTAGCTCAATAGTGCTTTATAGATAGATAATGGCTACTTGCAGGCCTGGACCTGGTAAGTGAAGGAGGCCTAAGTCCTCAGTAATGTTGCCTGATTGTTGTTAGATAGAAGGCTGTGTGCTGTTTAGGTATAGCTGCAGATAATGCCTTGGACATGACTACTGAACTGGGAGTGTCAGCCTGGGTTTTGCCAAACCCCTGGAGTGGACACCATGACTGTCGAACTCAGGGGTGGGAGTCCTATCCCTGAGTCATGGCTGACACTACATATGAATGTAGACAATTACTCGTCAGTCAGGCCAGGAAAACAAATGAATAAAAATCCAATGAAAAATACATTTAAAACTGATCTCCTGAACCAGGTAGCCTCTTTTATCTGATGAGTGATATTGAGTGAGGACACAAAGCAGGGATTAAGTGCAGAGTAAAACCACCTCTACTCTTGAGTGGAAATGTGTCTAAACTTCTTTACTTGATGACTGCACTTAATATGAGTTATTCTTGTGGTAGCTTTGATAACAATGTGAATCCATATTGTGTTTCCTGTCATCAACACATGAAGATTTGGAAGTTTCGTGTTTACTAGAAACAATAGGCCGGATTTTTGCTGGATTTCCTGACTAGTCTGAACCCGTCTTAATAGAAAGTGTCCCTTCAGAACCAATTTTCACTCTGGGCTGTGGGGGGGATGGAGGTGTCCACAGGGCAGCTGAGAGCCAAGTCAGGATGATTAAAAAGCCCCAACTCGGTTCTCTATGCTTTAGGCCCTTTAGACCTCACAGTCCATCAACTCCCATGCCCCTCATGCCCTCCATGTCAACTCATGCACCCCTACCCACCACCTTGGCCCCTTATGGGCCCCAGGCCAAATTAATGCCAACTCTCATCCACCCTACTGAATATCCATCATGGGCAGACTGCAGCAACCATGTTAGGATGAAATAAAATAAAAATTGTAATACAGCCTTCAATATGTTAAAAATAATCCCATTCAAATGTTTAAAATCTCAAGTGGTTAATCTCTTAGATAAAAAAGCTTCTATTCATAAACTGTCTTTGATGTGGGGCTATCATTTAAGAACCTCTTTGAGCTGCCAACCAAACTGTGAACCCAGAACCACTACCATCAGCTGCTTCTCCCACCCCCACCCCACCCCCACAAATGAGATCATTATAGCCTACAGAAAGCAGTGAAGCATTCATGAAAAGCCCCTAGGGAAATGTTAACAGCCATTGTACCTGTTAGAACAGGGTTTTTTTTAAACACCTCTCACTTACAGCAGCTTTTTAAAAAAATTTATCAGGGTATTCAAATGACTTCAGATCATGACAGTTATACAGTCCACCTTTCAAGAGCTTTTATATCTATTCCATAAATTCATGACACTCACACCACAGGTTAAGGCTCTAGCAACAACCAAAATGGGGCGTGTTTGAACTCAGCACTGAGCTCAAATGACCCTGGCCCTGCTGAGTTTGTGTCTCCCTCACGCGTGAATCACACCCCATCCCCTTTTTCCTACCGATGAAAGCTGTCTGTCGGAAATGGGGGTGGGATTTTTGCATCCAGGTTCTGCCTGCCATTTTGAAAGTTCCTTGGAGTCTCCACAACTCTGAAAATCCAGCCTAATGTGAACAATATAAGAGCCACTGAATAAGTGACTACAGGGTCCTTGAAGGCCAATTGCAAGTATTATTGAAGGAAAGTCACAAATGACATCTAATATGACCGTGACAAGGGTAAAATTTCTCTCCTTACCATTCGTGACTTGTCTACAGCCTTTGACATATTCAAAGCTGCTCCACTGTCATTGAACTGGGTGCGACTGCTCACCCTACTTTCATTCTTATCTATCTAATCGTAGCCAGTGTATCACTTGAAATCTCTTCTTATGTTCCCCAAGAATCTATCTTTGGCCCCCTCCTATGAACATAAGAAATAGGAGCAGGGGCAGGCCATACAGACCATTAAGCCTGCTCTGTCATTCTGTATGATCATGGCTCATCTTCTGCCTCAACTCCACTTTCCCACCCACTCCTCATATCCCTTCATTCCCTGAGAGACCAAAAGTCTGTCCATCCCAGCCTTAAATTATTCAGTGATGGAGCATCCACAACCCTCTGGGGCAGAGAATTCCAAGAATTAACAATCCTTTGAGTGAAGAAATTTCTCCTAATCTCAGTCCTAAATAATCAACACCTTATCCTGAGACTGAGTCCCTGTATTCTAGATTCCCCTCCCAGAGGAAACAATCTCTCAGTGCCTATCCTATCAAACCCCTTCAGAATGTTGAATATTTCAATGAGACCACTTCTCATTCTTTTAAACTCCAGAAAATATAGGAAAGAATAATACAAAAGCAGAATACCACAGATGCTAGAAATCCAAAATAAAATCAGAAAATACCAGACACACTCAGCAGGTCAGACAGCATTTGAGGAGAGAGAAACAGAGTTAACATTTCAAATCAATGATGACACTCTCCACAGATGCTGCCTGACCTGAGCATTTCCATCATTTTCTTTAGTCCGGAGAATAGGGGCCCAGTTTACTCAGCCTGTCATAGGGTAATCCTTTCATTTCAGGGGCCAATCTAGTGAACCTTCACTGTACTGCTTCCAATATAAATATATCCTTCCCTAAATATGGAGGCCATCTGCTCATGGTATTCTAGGTGTGGTCTCACCAAAGCCCTGTACAATTGCAGCAAGACTTCTTTATTCCTGTACTCCAATCCCCTTGTAATAAAGATCAACACACAATTTGGATACCTAATTGCTTGTTGTACCTGCATGCTAACTTTGCGTTCCTTGTATGAATAGACTCAAGTCTCTCTGAACATCATCACTTAAAAGTTACATGCCTTGTTAAAAATATTCTGCTTCTTTATTCTTATAACCAAAGTAAATATTCTCACACTTCCCCACATTATCATCCACCTGCTACTTTGTTGCCCACTTACCTAACTGGTCTATATCTCTTTGCAGCCTCTGTGATCTCCTCACAGCTTGCATTCCTACTGAGCTTTGTCGCAAACTTCACCAGCAAACTAGATATACTATTTTCATCTAAGTTATTAGCATAGATTGTAAAAAGCTGAGGCCCCAGCACTGATCCTCGTGCCACTCCACTAGTTACAGCCTGCCAACTTGAAAATGCTGTTTATCCCTACTCTTTGCTTCCTTTTAAACAATCCTGTATCCATGCTAATAAATTACCCCCAACTCCATGAGCCTTTATTTTGCATATTAACCGTTTGTGTGGCACCTTATCAAGTGCCTTTTAGAAATCTAGGTATACTACATCCACTGGTTCCCTTTTATCTACCCTACTAGTTAGATCCTCAAAAATCCTAAAAAAAAAAGTCAAACATGATTCCCCTTTCATAAAACCATGTTGACTTTGTCTAATCATACTATGATTTTCAAAGTACATTGTTAAGACTTCCTTAATAATAGATTCCAGTATTTTCCTGAGGACTGATGTCAGGTTAACTGGCCTGAAGTTCCCTGTTTTCTCTCTCCCTCCTTTCTAGGGCCATTCTAGAATCAAGGAAATTTTGGAAAATCATAATCAGAGCATCCACTATCTTGGCAGTTACCTCTTTTAGGGTGTAGGCGATCAGGTCTTGGTAATTTGTCAGATTTTAGTTCTTTAAGGTTATCAATTTCTCTGCTGATATTAATTCCCTTACATTCCGTATTCTTATAATCCTCTTGGTTACCCTCTGTTGCTAGTATGTAACTTGTGTCTTCTACTGTGCAGTCAGACACAAGATGTTTGTTAATGTTTCTGCCATTTCTTTATTCCCACAATAATTTCTCCTGTGGTAAGAGCACTTAGCTTCCGGCAGAGAGGCAGAGAGGCAGACCTGCAGGAGATATACAGCTAGGGAGCGGATAACTACAGCCCAAGGAGCGAGGCACTTACCTTCCAGGAGGGGGTTCTTGGAGCGCCCTGATTTTATAAAAAGTGAACTGACATCACAGGAAAGTCAGAACTGAATACTGGTTAGCAAGTGGGTTCATCTAGGGACTGCAGCCAGAGCCAAGTTGGTTGGGTGGCACAGGCGGCTCAGCTATATAGGGGGTATGAGGAAGTCTGGAAGAGCAATAGTGATAAGTGATTTTATGGGGGAATAGACAGGCATTTTTGTGGCTGTAGACTTGAATCCAAGATGGTGCATTGCTTCCCTGCAGCCGTGGTCCACATTGGTACAGAAAGAGGGATGTGGTCCTGCAGTCGGGATTTAGGGAACTAGGTAGGAAATTAGCAAACAGGACCTCAAAAGTAGTAATCTCCAGGTTACTCCTGGTGCCACATGCAAGTGAGTGCATAAATAGGAAGGTAAGACAGATGAATGCATCATTGGAAAGATGGTGCAGAAGGAAGGGCTTTAGATCCTTGGGACATTGCGATAGCTCTGGTGGAGATGGGACCTGTACAGTTTAGACAGGTTGCACTTGAACAGAGCCATTTTGCTCATGCTGTTGGGGAGGGTTTGAACTAATTCAGCAGGGGTGTGGGAGCGAGGAAATAATATCAGAGAGGAATACCAAGGTGCACAGAATACTGGAAGAGAAAGATAGCATTAGAATAGAGAATAGTAACTTAATAGGTGGGGTCAGAGTAAAGGAGAAACCAATAGAGTCTAAATCAGGGTTACTGTGCATATATGCGAATGCAAAGTGTGTGCCAAATAAGGTTGGTGAGTTACATGTGCAGATTGCCATGTGGAAATACAATGTTGTTGGGATAACAGAGACCTGGTTCAAAGAAGGGCAAGACTGGGTGTTAAATATTCCTGGATACAAGATGTTCAGGGAGATAGGAATGGAAGAAAAGAGGGAGGGGTGACAACATTGATTAAGGAGAGCATTGCAGTGCTGGAGAAAGAGAGTGTCCTCGAAGGGTCAAAGACAGAATCTATTTGGCTTGAGGTAAGGAATGAAAAAGGTACAATTACATTGATCGGTGTAGTCTATAGGGCACCAGCTAGTGGGAAGATGTAGAGGAACAGATTTACAAGGAAATTACAGAGAGTAGTTATAAAGGGGGACTTGAATTATCCAAATATAGACTGGGATAATAGTAATAGAAAGGGCTCTGAGCAGCAAGGGTTCCGAGAGTGTGCTCAGGAAAATTTTCTACAGCATTATGTGCCCAGTCCAACACAAAAGGAGGCACGGCTAGACTTGCTTCTTGGGAATGAGGTGGGCCAAGTGGATCAAGTGTCAGGAGAACATCTAGGGACAGTGATCACTGTATCACAAGGGTTAGGGGCAATGGAAAAGGACAAAGAACAGTTCAACGTGAGAATTATTAACTGAGGGAAAGCCAACTTCAATGGGATTAGAATGGATCTGGACCGAATACATTGGAGTCAAAGGTTGGCAGGAAAAACTGTAGCTGAACAATGAGCTATCTTCAAAGAAGAGAGAGTTTGGGCACAGACAAGGTATATTTGCTTGAAAGGCAGGGGGAGGGTAAACAAAGCCAGAGCTCCCTGACAAAGAGGATAAAAATTAAGGTAAAGAAAAAGTGTGTTTATAACAGGTGTTAGGTAGAAAATACAATTGAAAACCAGGTTGGATGTAGAATGTTCAGAGGGGAGGTGAAAAAGCAAAGAAGGAGCATGAAAAGAGACTGACAGCCAATATAAAAGGGAATCCGGAAGTCTTCCATAGGCCTATAAATAATAAGTGGTAAAAGGAGGAGTAGGGTAGCTGTGGCATGTCCATCCCAGCATCGTCCTGAGGTCCTCAGCATCACAGATGCCATTCTTCAGCCAATTCAATTCACTCCACATGATATCAAGAAACAGTTGAAGGCACTGGATCCTGCAAATGTTATGGACTCTGACAATGACATCTTCCAAGCTAGGAATCCTGTGGCGAATAACTCACCTCCTGACTCCCCAAAGCCTGTTCAGCATCTACAAGGCACAAGTCAGGAGTGTGATGGAATACTCTCTGCTTGCCTGGATGAGTGTAGCTCCAACACGCAAGAAGCTTGACACCATCCAAGACAAAGCAGCCCGCTTGATTGACACCCCATCCACAAACATTCACTCCCTCCATCACTGACGCAGTAGCAGCAGTGTGTACCATCTACAAGATGCGCTGCAGAAATTCATCAAGGGTCCTTCAGCAGCACCTTCCAAACCCATGACCACTACCATCGAGAATGACAAAGGCACCAGACACATGGGAATATCACCACCTGGAAGTTCCCCTCCAAGCCACTTATCATCCTGACTTAGAAATATATCACCACTCCTTCACTGTCGCTGGGTCAAAATCCTGGAACTCCCTTCCCACCAGCCCTGTGGGTGTACCTACACCAGATGGACTGCAGCGGTTCAAGGAGGCAGCTCACCACCACCTTCTCTAGGGATGGGCAATAAATGCTGGCCCAGCCAGCGACACACACATCCCGTAAAAAGAATTTTTTAAAAATTAGGCTGTTAGATGATGAAATGGGCAAATTACCAGTTTTCCAAAATCTTTGAAGGCTGAATTTTGGAGCTTCTGGTAGGTGTGCACATTGCCATCATAGCCTCAAATTCCCAGAAATTGACCCAAATTTCCTGCCCTTAATGTCAGCCTTCACTCAATGGCAACACTCCTACCTTGGAGTAAGACACTCTCAATCCCACTCCAGAGACTTGAGTGCATAATTCAGGCTGACACTCCAGTGCAATGCTGATGAGAGTGCTGCATTGTTGGAGGTGTTTTTTTTTGGATTTGACATTAGACCAAGAAACATTGGAAGAAGGACATGGGAGCTCTTTCTGTTAATGCAATTTAACCCTCAAACATCATAAAACCTAAACAGATATCTGCAGATTCACCAGAATGCCATTTGTGGGACCTTGCTGTGCACTAGATGACCCATTTCCTTACATTTAGTTGGCTATTAAGTATTTGGGGGCATCCTGAATCAAGTACAGAAGAAATAGGAGTAGATCATATGTCAAGCCTGTCCCACCATTCAGTACAATCATGGTTGATCGTGGGTTTCAATTCCATTTTCCCACCTATTTCCCATATCCCTGGATTCCCTGAGGGACCAGAGGTCTATCTCAGTCTTAGATATATTCATTGATGGAGCATCCACAATCCTCTGGGATAGAGAATTCCAAAGATTCACAATCCTTTAAGTAATTTATTCTCATCTCTTTTAAATGATTAGCCCCTTACCCTTAGACTGTCTCTGTCACATTTTAGATTCCCCGACCAGCAGAAACAACCTCTCAGCGTCTATCCTGTCAAATCCCTTCAGAATCTTGTATGTTTCAATGAGATCATCTCTCATTCTTCTAAAATCCGGGAATATAGGCCCAATTTACTCAGCCGCTCATCATAGGCCAACTCCCTTATCCCACGGATCACTTTAGTGTACTAAGTTGCTAAACAACTTTGGTTTTTACTTCTGATTTGTAGCATTTTTTGTTTAAATTTACAATCATTTTATTTTCTTCCATTAATTTTTGTCTCAATTAAATTGAAAATATCAAAACAGCTGCCACACTCGCTCCCATTCCAAACTCTCCCTAACCTTTCTTTCAGCAGAGAGTGATTGAAATATGGAATGCTTTGCCACCCCAAGGCAGCGATCATTTCATCCTCTTTTGAGAGAGAGCAAGGGGCAGGGAGATTCATTTTGAGGTGCTCTAGCAAAGAGCTTTGCACAAACATGATGGATTGACATTGTGTGCTGCAAGCTATGGCTCTTCAGTGAATGGAGATTATGATGCAATTTTGAGTGAGGTGCAGATTAATTTTTACTAGCAGAGATTGAAATTGGTACAACCATATGGGGCTTAGAAGGCATCAGGGGAAGGGACATCATTTTTTACCCATCTGGGCTGCACCAGGTCTTGAAGCTAAGCTGCAGCTTGCAATCTCACTTTACTGATAAATTCCTATCAGAAAAATGAAGCTTTCATATCTACCAACTGGTCTCACTTCCAACTTTAACCTCCAGCATCGAAACGCTAGATTCAGTAAGAAGTTACGCCAAGGTGTGATAAACAACGTTTCGAGTCAACGTCAACTCTATTCTTCTCCGCCGATGCTGCCAGACCTGCTGAATTTTTCCAGGTAATTCTGTTTTTGCTTATGGTTGCTTGTTGCACATGATGGCTTCAGTTGACAATCTGATACTGGACACTGAATAGTGCACCTACAAAACCCACAATCCTACTGCATTATTGCATCGAGAATAATCAGTTGGGCCAATCCATGGCGGGGTCCATTGGTACATAATGCTTTGCTCACCACAAACTGATAGCATGAGGAAGCCCTAAGTAAGTGTAACATTATCCAAGGATGTGTTTACAGTAACTTCGGACAGATAATTGGAATTTACCCTTATTAGTTCTGGGAAATAAGTTTTGTATTTTTTCATAGTCAACATCATTACTCAATGTCAGAGATAACAAGGAATGTAAACAAAAATTCCCTTTGCACTGTCCCATCAATCACACCCAAGTCAGGCAGAAGGCTCCTGAAAGTCCATCAACATGCCTTAGTTCCAACGTTAGAAAACAGCTCTTTACCGTTCACTAGTAGATCCACCCTGTAGCCCTTCTGAGTGGAACTGATTAACTGATGAATTACACAGCTCTGTACTGTTGAACCACACCCACTTAAAACAGGGTTTGGATTGAAGTCATTTTATTTACAGCCCTAAAGAACGACTAGAGACTAGAGGGTTGTTTGCCTTCACCCTACTCAGTTATAAACCTGTGTAAATTCTGTAAATGTTTTAATCCCTTCTAAAAAGAGTTCGTATATATGGTTCAGGAAAGGGTTGAAGGTTACAGTTCTAAGTTCTGAAGAGTTGATAATTCCTGGTCATTACGTTGGCCCTATTATAGCAATCTCTCATGATATTGTTGGATTCAACACATTTATTGTAAGGAATGAGAGTTTCTTTTTACTCAAAGTATTATTGGTGGATATTCAGCTCCTTCAGATGAGTAGATAATGGGCTATCAATTTGATTGCAATGCCTTTGAAGCCTCCATTGTGGTAGGTAGGAAACGTACTCTCTACGAGGTGGAAGTGCACTGTCCACTATACTGGTGCAGGGCTTGTAACCGAAAGAGATATTACACTCTTTGTATATTCAAATAAAGAGCCAAACTCCTGTTTAAAGATCCCTTTGCAATCCTGAGGCAATCAGGAAAACCAGGCCTGCATGCAGCATAACGGTGGCAAACAAGGTGCTTAAAAATTTTCCACAAATGTGGAGAAGGGAGGAGATGGGAGTGCTTACCCAATCCTTCAGATAGAGGCCATTGTCACTGAAAGCCCTACCTCCTCTGATTCCCCAATAATCAGTACCAACCACTATCTACATCACCCCACCGCCCCAACCCATCCCAAACACCACAGCTTCCTCCCAACCACTGCTACCACCCCTTTAATAATTTACCAGGAAAGTTGCCGGTGTTTCAGTGGTGCGATCTCTCAGTTGCCCTTCATTGGCCAGTGCCTGTGGTGCTATTAGGTCACGGACTCAATAATAGTGAAGCCTGAGACCCTGTACCAAGTGCACCTCATGCCTATCCAAAGCACAGAAATCACTTTGGGCATGCTCCCTCTAGGGCAATGACAATAGTACAAGCTGATGAAGTTTTTATTCCATCAGGTTGGCTGGATTTGAAATCAAATACCAGAAAGTATTAGGTAGTTAACTCTGAATTTCAGGTCAGAACATTCTACATCAGAGCTTGATAAACTTTTATTTCATCTATCCACATCACGCAAGTACTGATCTGATGCCAGGTCTCTGGCAAAGGCACACTCTCAGCTGCCTGGATATGTCAGAATGTGATCCCAGGGAGGCACTAGACCATTGCTTGTTGCAGAAGTGTAAGGGTCAGGGGAACGAACTGGTGATCCACTATCCTGGCTCCATGTACTGGTGCCACTCTGAGAAGCCAGGGATTTTCATTGCTTGTTCCATGCTTGGGTACTCTTCGTGGAATAGAAAATGCTTTTGTATTTGCACCGGCTCCATTATCTACTACAAAGCCAGACAGATCTCCCTCTGTTCCCCCAGCAGAAAAAACATTAATTGAGCATAATTCTCAGCAGCTGCTTTTGAAACTGGTTTCATATTTTAACTATCTTCTCCCTTGACTTGGATGCAATTGTCATTTATGGGTGAACTTTCAAGATCTTCCTCCTCCCTCCCCCATTTGTTTTCCTCCACAAAGTGCTGCAACATGTTCTCACCATTCAAGAATATGGCCATTCAGGTGTCAGCCTCCAACTGGCAGTTGCTAGGAAGTAATGTGCTCTCAAGATCTTGAAATAGAGGGAGCTGAAGAGCTAGGAGTTTAGGAAGAATATTCAAGACAGAGGGTAGCTAAAGGCATTGCTACAAAAGGAGGGGGACTTCGTGACAGGATTTACTACCATTTGGAAGCAAATGGGCGCATCAGTGAGAGGCAGCATGGTTTTGTGAAGGGGAGATCGTGCCTCACTAACTTGATCGAGTTTTATTGAGGAAGAGACAAAGATGATCGACGATGGAAGGGCAGTGGATGTTATCTATGTGGATTTCAGTAAGGCCTTTGACAAGGTCCCTCATAGCAGACTGGTACAGAAGGTAAAGTTGCACGGGATCAGCGGTGAGCTGGCAAGATGGATACAGAATTGGCTTGGTCATTAAAGACAGAGGGTAGCAGTGGAAGGGTGCTTTTCTGAAATGGAGAGCTGTGACTAGTGGTGTACCGCAGGGATCAGTGCTGGGACCTTTGCTGTTTGTAGTATGTGTAAATGATTTGGAGGAAAATGTAACCGGGCTCATTCGTAAGTTTGCAAATGACACTAAGGTTGGAGGAGTTGCAGATAGTCAAATGATACGAGATATAGATCGGTTGGAGACTTGGGCGGAGAAATGGCAGATGGAGTTTAATCTGGACAAATGCAAGGTAATGCATTTTGGAAAGTCTAATACAGGTAGGAATTATACAGTAAATGGCAGAACCCTTAAGTGCATCGACAGGCAGAGGGATCTGGATGTACAGGTCCACAGGTCACTGAAAGTGGCAACGCAGGTGGATAAGGTAGTCAGGAAGGCATATGGCATGCTTGCCTTCATCGGCAGGGGTATTGAGTATAAAAGCTGGGAAGTGATGCTGCAGCTGTATAGAACATTGGTTAGGCCACACTTAGAATATTGCGTGTAATTCTGGTCGCCACATTACCAGAACGATATGGAGGCGTTGGAGAGGGTGCAGAGGAGGTTTACCAGGATGCTGCCTGGTCTGGAAGTTATTAGCTATGAGGAGAGGTTGGAGAAACTTGGATTGTTCTCACTAGAGCAACGGAGATTGAGGGGCGACTTGATAGAAGTTAAAATTATGAGTGGCATGGACAGAGTAGATAGTCAGAAGCTTTTTCCCAGGGTGGAAGAGTCAATGACTAGGGGACATAGATTTAAGGAGAGGGAAGAAAACTTTAGAGATGTGCGGGGCAAGTTTTTTACGCAGAGGGTAGTGAGTGTCTAGAATTCGCTGCCAGAGGACGTGGTAGAAGCAGGTACGATCGTGGTGTTTAAGAGGCAGCTTGACAAATACATGAATAGGATGGGAATAGAGGGATACGGACCCCGGAAGTGCAAAATGTTTTAGTTTGACAGGCAATATGATCGGCACAGGCTTGGAGGGCCGAAGGACCTGTTCCTGTGCTGTACTTTTCTTTCTTTGTTCTTTCTAAAGGAAACAGGATTTTACAAATTAGAGTTGAAGGATCAGAGTATTGTAGGGCTATCAGTTTTGGAGAGAGTGGGGTGGGGTAGGGTCAAGGGCAGCATGAGAATTTTAAATTTGAGGTGTTGGGTGATCTGGAGCTAATGTAGATCAGTGTGGGGGTGGGGAAAATGGGCAAGTGGGATTTGACGTAGGATAGATACAGATAACAGGAGCTGGAGTGCACATGATGAAGGATGGGAGGATGGCAGGGAATAATCAAGTCTGAAGGTACTAAAGTTGTTTATATCACCCTTCCAGTGGCTGATGAGCTGAGGTAGGGAAACAAGTAGATGGTTGTTCCAGGTGAAAATAAGGGGTCTATGATAGAGATGAATTTGACAAAGTGCCATATTGATTTGTTAACAAAACTTAAGCTCATGAATTTAAACAGACAGTGGCAATGTGAATACAAAATTAGCTAAGGAACCAAAAGCAGGGAGTAGTTGGTTTTCAGACTGGAGGGAAACATATAGTGTGATCCCCTCAAAAGCCAGCATTCAGACCACTTTTTTTTGATTATATATGTTTATGTCCTGGTCTTGGTTGTAAAGAGCATAATTTCAAATAAAACAGAAAACTCGTAAATGTAGTAACAGACTTCGGGACACAGACTAGAGAAATGAGCAGATACATGCAAATGAAACAATGCATTTTGCTAGGAAGAATGAGGAAAGCAATATAAACTAAATGGTATGACTTTAACATGGTGGTCAGAAAGACCTGGAAGGTGGGGTTCACATACAAACATTTTCGTGGTTGGCAGGACAAGTTGACAAGGCTATTAAAAAGGCATACAGGATCCAAAGTAAAAGAGCAGGCATAAAATAAAAAAAGGAAATAATGCTAAACCTTTATAAAGCACTAGTTAGGCCTCAGCTGGAGCATTGTATTCAAATTCTGGGAATGACACTTTAGGAAGGATGTCAGGCCCTTGGAAAGGATACAGAGATTTACCAGAACAATACCAGGGATGAGGAACTTCAGTTACGTGGGGAGACTGGGAGAAGCTAGGGATGCTCTCCTTAAAGCAGAGAAGGCTAACAGAAAATGCAACAGGTGTTCAAAATTATAAAGGGATTTGATAGTGTAAATAAGGATCAGTAATCAGAGGTCACTGATTTAAGATAATTAGCAAAACAGTAGAGGGGAGATGAGAAAATTTTTTACACAGCCAGTTACGATGATCTAGAATGTGCTGCCTGAAAGTGTACTGGTAGAAAATTGAATATTAATTTTCAAAGGAGAATTGGATATATGCTTTAAAAAGAAAAAAAATGCAGGGCCATAAACAGGAATGGGAAAACTCTTCAGGCACTCAGAACAGACACGATGGGCCAAATGTCCTCCTCCTTTGCTGTAAGATTCTATGATTGGGTGAAGAGAACTCTTGTACTGCACTAAGTGAAGATTGGGTGAATCTGTTTTAATTAATGCTGATGAAAAATAAAGTTTCCAGGTCATTGTAAATGTAACTAACTGTTGAAAACAAATCGTTTGCTTATGGATGACCTTGACAGTCACTCCTCCTAGCTGTCCCAAATGCAAAAGGAATCCCAGGGGGTATTAATGGAGGAAAATGGAAATGCACACCAAGAAAGCATTTATATTGTGTCTAGTTTTCCTGTTTGCAATTTTTACCATTATATTAATATATAACTTCAGTATTTAAAAAAAGGTGACAGGAAAATGTAACATTATCAAGCATGCATTTATATTAAAAATTACAAGGAAATAGTTGGCCTTTTCATCTGCTAAACATAAAATAAGAGGTTACTAGTCAGGTTATGTGCACCACTTCATGGGTACTAATTTAATCTCTGCACCATGTGCACCCAAAAAAGTTTACATAAACCCTGGCTTCTGTCCCTTCTGGAAAAAAATAACTTGGACTTCAAATTTAATTTATGGATGGTCTTTTAGAGTGAGGGTAAAATAAGATTGGCAACTTTTCTTCAAGGACAGTTAAGAAAATAAGGAGGCGAATCTGGATTTATTCTCTGTCCTTCACCCGAATTCAGACAGATTGAAAAGGACACCGCATGGAAAGGGTTTGGGTTTTCAGCCAAAATAACAGCAATTCAAGCTAGTCGATGTTCATTCCAAAATGCTGAATGTATATTGCAACAAGAAAATGTAACAACTTTTATATTCTTTACTTACCTACATTTAAGATTTGACTCTTCTCTTCAATCAAAATGCCAATGTGATTGCCACATCACCTGCTGGCACATGTTTAGTGGACAATTAAACACGGCACATAGGATTCCCAGGTGACAACAGATTTTGAAAGATTTATAGTTGTCTTGTATGTCAGACAGCCATAGAATTCAAGTAATATCAGTAATCAATGCACTACATGACTTCAAACACGTGATAGAAAAAGGCAAAAATGAATTTATCGATTCTTTGTCAAGACACACTCATCTAACAAAACAAATTATTAATTACAAAGTGAGAACTAGTCACTTTGAAACATACAGTTTAAATACTTCAAGACAATAAACAAAAGTCGACTACAGATTCTTGAAACAAATACTAAAAACATTTTCTTCGTGTGAAGATATTGAAACCATTTTAGTAAGGGCGCTGGTAACCTCCTGAAGCACTTCCTCCTGACATATTTAGTCCTGACATCATTTGGTTCGAGCGGTTATCGAATGTCATGGAGCCTTGTTGGTAACCCCCTTGCATGTAGTTCCCTTGACTGTGAAAACCAAGGATTACAACAGGTTATTTATGAAGGTAAAAATACAAAACATAATTTCTGCTCTAATCTAAGGCTGTGAGAGACAAGCAAGCAACAAGAGTGCGAAGATAGCATATGCCCAGAGTCCAAGGACATACCTTTAGAAAACTGGAGACAGAAACTGGCAACAACTTTACTGAACCCACAACTACATGAATGCAGCACAAGTCAATCAACCCATCATGCTTGTGCTGTTAGCACCATGTTGGATCTATTCTCAAACCAGTTCCTTGCATTCTTCTAAGGTAATTATTTTGCATGTTTAATTAATTTCATATTAAATGCTGTGACTAACTCAGCTTCAAACACACCTTGTGATTATGCATTCAGGTCCTAATGATCATGTGTGTGAATTCCTCAACCCATTTGTTCTTTTAGTATGAGTTCTCGTCTCATGCCTCCTTGTTTCAGATTCAATGAGCAATGGAATTACTTCTTTTTCTCTATTTCCTCACTCAAATTGGTTCAAAACAATGAAAAGGTGTTAGATCCTCTCAATTTTCTTGGCACTAATGAACACAATCCTGATTTTTCCCAAGTTCCTCATTATAACACCTCATTCCGATATCTGAGAATCTGAAAATTCCTTCAGGTAGGCTTCATTAATAAAAGCTGGTAAAGCTACCTTCAGTCAGCTCACCACAACCAGAGTCCTCATCTGGGGTGGGGAGAGGGCATGTGGGGTTGTAACAAACATCAGTAGGTGGTTTGGGGAGTGCAGCATTGCGAGGAATATGTTACTGAGTAGGATGGAAGAACCTTTCACTGGGCAAGACTCCACATGGTCATGGAGTTTGATTATCCTAACAGCAGAGAAGTGTTGTAACATGCCACCCTAATCTTTGCTTATGACAAGTGTTGGCGGTGCCCAGGGCTGCACTAGACAGGCAAGAGCCAGACTTGGTATTAATACTGACTGCAAGTTCTAAGGAGGTACTGGCATCCTAACAGGGGATCGGTGTAAAGAATACTAAAGCTACTGACAGCAACTTTTTATGTCCTTGTTGTGCACTGCCATCCAGTGGATTGAATAGGAGCTGCATGCTAACAGATAGCGAGAATAGCATTTTTTAATCACAACACTGCTTACTTACAAGCATAACTGTTGCTGTAGGCAGCTGTTAACACTTGAGACTGCATAACCCAGGCCTTTTGAAAGCTTTCTGAAATGTAATGCTGAGACCATAGCAATATTTATAACAGGCACAATGGTCTGAATAGCCTACTGTATCATTCAGCGTGGAGGATAAATGGACGGAGATACCCTAAAACAGATCCTTGCAGCCATTGGCTATTTCTCATCAATCCTGGAACGAGTGGCTGAGGGGCAACAACAGGTGGTGGAATGGTGGTATTGTCACTGACTAGTAATCCAGAGAACTAGGGTAATGCCCTTGGGACCTGGGTTCGAATCTCACCTTGACAGATAGTGAAATTCGAATTTAATTAAAAATGCGGAATTAAAAAGTCTGATCAAGTCCAGTCCATAAAACCATTGCCGATTGTTGTAAAAATCCATCTTGGGGCACTAATGCCCTTTAGGGAAGGAAATCTGCTGTCCTTACCTACATGTGACACAGCAATGTGGTTGACCCTTAAATGCACTCTGCATGGAATGGGCAATAACTGCTGGCCTAGCATTTTTAAAAAAGTCTAATATATTGGGAATTTGATAGATTTGGTAAGTGTGAGAAACTTTTTTACCCAGAGTGATTAGAATGTGAAAATGGGGAAGCAGCAGAGGCCGCTAGCAAAAAGGAACTAGATAAATACAAGTGGCAGAAAGGAGTATAATGATATGCTGATAAATAATTCGTGAAGATAAAACACCAGCATATATGTTTCTGTTCTATAAAAGGCTATCTAATTCTGCTCTGTTGAGTCCTTAAACCATTCCTTTACTTATGCCAGTGCTTCACCTTCAATTATATGGGATTTGATCTTTACTACTAGTTTATGTGGCACTCTAATCAATGCTTTTGAAAGTTCATTCATAAATCCATACACTACTTTGTTTACATTTGGTAATGTTAAGCTCTCGGTTACTTAAGGGTGATTTATTCTTCGCAGTTCTGTGTTAAGTATTTCAGTTGGCCTGGTTTAGCTTTCCCTTTTTGAACAGAAGTGTTACATTTTCCATCCTCCAGTTGGAATGAATTTCTAAATGTTATGCACTCCCACCAATGCCCCTACCCAGCTTCTTAGAAGCCTCTAATGACAGGTATGAAGCGTTTCAACAGCACAGAAACTGAGTGCGTCCGGACAGAATGTTATAGTTTTCAACCAATTTTTGGATTTCATGTAAATTACATTAATGAGAAAGTTGTAAGGGCACAGTGCCACATCCAAAAGTCATATTTTGAGACATTATTTATGGTATTTTTTCTGTATTTTACATGCCTGTAGTCATCTAATGGTTTCTTAAGCTTAATTAATTATGCTCCATGAGGCAAGGAAGAGTGGGGTGAACAAGGAAATGATTCCTATTCACACAAAAATAACAGTTATTGCTTCCTAATTTGCTTTGCCTTCCTTTGATCGCAAACTTCGGTACCCATACTTTCTCTTTTCATAGCTGTGCCCCTAGCTGCTTAATTTTCTTTCACAAGTCCATCGTATCTCCACTTTATTCTTGGGATGTAGGCAAAGGCATTCTCTGTCAATCCCTAAATGCAGATGGCATTAAGAATCAACCATATAGTGAGGGACAGTGGACCCATACCAGGTAGGGGTGGCAGTTTCTCTTCCCTTAAGAAGATGACTGACTCAATTAGGATTATACGACAACCCAACAGCTTTTCAGTCATTTTCTAATGCCAGCCCACAAATTACAGAAGTCACTGAATTCAATTTCACAACTTGCAATGGCAGAACTTATAGGAGTTGCTTGTCTAGTATCCTAGCCACTATGTGCATCTTTCACATACTGCTGTACTGAATTTTAATTTCTACCTTTAGGGAACTTAGCCAAATTCTGCTTGGTCAGAAGTGGGAATCTGGGAGGTGCTTCAGCACACATGGGAATAACAGAAATCAAAGTTTGGGCCTGGGCTGTGAGGTAAGGCTGATTCTGGACTCAAGTCGAAACTATATGGGAGCAAAACAAGCACCAAGGGTTAAAGATGAGAGGGTGATCCAGTGGTACAGAAAGAACACATCTGTGATGCTGTCAATTATGTTTAGGAACAAACCAGGAGCATCCGAATCAGCGGAACATCAAGATGCTGCTGCAGGCTGACAGCACAAGCTTCAGTCAGTGTCAGATTGGCTGAGTAATGCATTTCATAAATGCTGATTCTGCTACTGATCTGTTATTTGAAGGAGTATTACACAAATCAGCCAATTGCCCAGTCCTGAAGTTGATGACCTTAGTTGCCAGCTTCATGTTCATGGTTTACCTCAGCATCTTTCTGTGCTCCTGACCGAGGGAGTGCGTTTGGAGTTTAAAAGAGGCAGGACAGCATCAGGTGGGAACAGGATCCAGACATGCAGAAAACAGTGAAAAATGGGCCTCTCTTAAAACTGTTATAAGGTAGAGATCCACTGTATCTGTACAGAACCGAAAACCTTACAGAGCAAAGCTTAGACAGGACAGAACAAAAGTCACAAATAGGTCAGGCAGAGAACAAAAGAGAGGCAGAATGAGTGAAAAGCCCTTGGAATTGGTACTGAAGAAAGATTAATATCCTTTTCTAACGATATGACTGGTCCATGCTGTCACATGATTCTCTTAATGTGGCAATTAGAAATACTGTGACACCGTGCATAGCAAACTGCGTCCTTTCAGCTCTTCAGGTAAATGTGGTCCGGACTACACCAAAGTCTTCCATCACTGGCAGTCGGGAGAGCACTGGAAAACAGCACACACTCTTTTCACTTTCCAATTGAGGAGCATACCTAACTTATAGGTAAAAGCTTATAAGAGCATTACAATTATTTATGTCTGATAGAGGAAATGGTCCAACATAAAATTAAACTGGAACTTGGATGAAAGTGTGGCTGGGTGGTGGTAATTTGGCATAAATTGACAGCAAAATTATGGAAAGAGTACCGGGATGCACCAGAGAAATTGCAAACTTGATTTAGAGTCAGATACCAAAGCTGTCATGTGTGAAATACCTGCATATAAAGTGGAACAGTACTAGACAGGCAGGCAGAAACATTAAAAGGAAAAAAGTACTCAACACAGGAAGGGTTAAATTCCAGTTGTGCTTATCCATATTGCCAAATATTGAATAAAACACATGGACAGAAACTTTATCAAGTCAGACTCCAAGGATACGAGAGTCAGCGTTTTAGTAAGGCCTTAGCTGGCCAATGTTCTTAAGTGGAGCCAAGAAGTGATTTTTGTGCTACTTACTTCTGCAGTCCTCCTCCACCTCCTCTCTGCATATTGTAACCTGTCCCAGATGGGCCAGACATGCCCCGATCGCCACCTGCAACAACAGTAAGTTAGTGACTAACCTTCTAACACTCAATTAGTCATTCAAAAAACATGCAAGCACTTCAGGGAACATATAAGGATAGTAAACCACAAATTACACCTAAATTAAACAAGGCCCAACAAATAGCTACAAGATTCCAGATTTCCACCAGAATATTTCAACCTTTACTTTGTTGTATTATACAACTTTACAACACATTGCTAATTAGCCATCAATAATCTTTTATCCCAAGTATCACCACTGCAACTAACAAATTATTTGACCAGATATATTTGATTCCAGCCCTGCAATGAAATCCACTCAAGGAGTATATAATTAAAATAAAATCTCTGGGTCACTGTGGCAAAAGAGATTCCACATAGTCTTCATTCTGTGCATAATATGCACCCGCTGTACACCGCAGCAGCATAATTTGACATGGCAGAAGGGAGACCTGCACATAGCTGCTACTTGCCAAGTTATATATAACCTGCACAACGATACCAGTTACTTTTGATCTTGAGTGTGTTTCCCCTCTGCGGAGTCAGTTGGATGGCTATGAATGTGGGGTGTGGAGGTACGTGATTTAACCATCTTTCTTCCCTCCATTTTCTAAAAGTAGGTCAGTAAATTAAAAGCAAGTGCCAAAATTCAGGGCTGATCAGACACAGATGCCATCATTTATTTACTGGTTGGATCTGAACAGTGGATGAGCTGCCTTCTTGAACCGTTGCAGTCCTTGTGGTGTAGGTACACCCACATATATGCAGAATATGGTCTTTGCAGAAAGGACTTTAAATTGAATATCACATCATCCACTTGCTCTGAACCCAGTTCCCTTTCAGATGGATTTCCCAGTCAGCAGTTCACATATTGCCATTGTCAACTGTGGACGAGTATGGCACACAAACCACCATCAGGATGAATGCAACATGATTCAACCTCAGGCACCACTTTCCCAATCCCTGGTGATGCTCATAGTGGGGAGGGGAGGGGAAACAAAGGCAAGAGATGAAAATTGTCTCAATTTCAGCGAAATATCTTGCAAATTCTTTTTTGCCCTATTAAACAAGCTAGCTCCAAGAAGCCATGGTCACTGATGACAAGCCACTGGAATATACATAAATCACCCTCTACCACATGTCCAAATTTCTTTAGCCACACAGGATTTACCATCTCTATTCTTTGAGCTGGGCCCAAAGGTCAGAGACAGCTTATCTCGTTTCACTGCTGACTTCAATAATCAAAAATATCCATTAAACATTCATGAATAAATGGAACACACAATGATGTATTTTAGGGGAAACAAAATAAGCACAAGGCAGAAGGGATTAGAAAGATGGCAGGATGAAGCGAAGAGGGTGGTAGGGAACTCATGTGCAGTATTAATGCTGGCAGAGACCACTTGGGCCAAATGGCCCATTTCTGCACTTAGACTCTATATAACTCTATGCTTAACATACTTTGCTGTCACTGCTTCCTTCATTAGGCTAATCTCCCTCAGCGGATTGATATTTTGTTTTATTTGACATATATGTAAACATACATATAAAAGCAGAAAAACCACTGAGTTGCCCAAAATGTCTCTCACAATATTGGATCCTGCCAGGGTAGCAACCGGAATTTCTCAACTTAGAGAACTCTTGGCTTCTACAGTACAGGATATCTGTTGACATAGTTGTGCTGGTTGGCATCACACATGGGTTATCAATGAGTCAGGATATGGGGTAAACCAAAATCCCTGCACTTCAAAACATACTGCAGTAATGGAAGTGCTTGAACCTTTAAAATATTTTTTATTCATTCACAGGACGAGGGCATTACTGGCTAGGAATGAAATCGGACAGAGCACCCGGCATTGACCTAGGCATCGGAAATGACCACGGCAAACCCAGCCCTGTCAACTCTGCAAAGTCCTCCTTACTAACATCTGGGGGCTTGTACCAAAGCTGGGAGAGCTGTCTCAGCCAGAAGTAGTCCATAGTCATACTCTCGGAATCATATCTTACAATGTCCCTTTTGGGAGCTATGCTTGATTCTGCCTGCACCACACTCAAAAAGTGCATTCCAGATCCTAATCACTTGCTGTGTAAAACAACTTTTTCCTCACTTCACCCTTGGTTCTTTTGCCAATCACTTGAAATCTGTATCCTCTGATGTTTCAGCTCTTCTGCCAGTAGGAAAAAAATTCTCTCTATCCACTCTGGCAAGTCCCCTCAGGATTTTGAACACCTCTAGTAAATGTTTCAAGCTTCTTTTCTCAAAGGGGAACAATACCAGCTTCTCCAATCTAGCATCACTGGAACCATTCTCACAAATCTTTTCTACAATCCTTCCAAAGCCTTCATAACCACCCTAAAGTGCACAGTCCAGAACTGGACACAATAAATACTCTAGTTGAGACCGAATTCATCATAACTTCCTTGCTTTTGTACACAATGCCTCTAGTTATAAAGCCCAGGTTCTCACGTCTTTTTAACCACATTCATAAACTACCCTATTAGCTGCACTGTCAGATATGCTGTCTTTCAGATGAGATGTTAAAGTGAGGACCCATTTACTCTCTCGCTAGGATGTAAATGTTGCACTATTCAAAGAGTAAGGTAGTTTAGCCTCGGTGTCCTGGTCAAAATTTATCCCTCAACCAGCAACATTGACAAAGATCTGGTCATTCTCATGTTGTTTGTGGTTCTTCATTGTGCGGAAAGCAACTGCCACATTTCCTACATTGCCACAGTGATTTCACTTCAAAAGTGCTTTGTTGGCCGAAAAACACTTTGGGATAACCTGAAGTTGTAAAAACTACTGGCTTTTTTTAAACCAATTTATTTTAAAAGGAAAGCTCTAGCAGACACAAAGGTCCATGCCAGTTCTACAGTCTCATTCTACTGCTCCATCCCTGTAACCATGTAAGTTTATCTCCAAAAAGTGTCCATCCAATTTTTAAAAAATAATTCATCATCTCTGCTTCCACCGCCACCACCACTTAAGCAGCAACTTGCTTAACTGGGAGTCAGCGTAGGTCAGCAAGCACACAAGGCTGAGGGTGTATGGAAGTTGGAGTGAATTAAGATGAGCAGCAGGATTTTGGATGGCATCAAATTTACAGAGGACAGAATGAGGTAGGCCAGTGAGAAGTACATTTGAATAGTCAACTCAGTGACGCATGTACCTTTAGTACTGCCCTGTATCTAAATGTAAACACTGAGTTTAGTCTCTAGGAATCATATCTGGTGTATGCAGTTTTCACAGTAGAACAGACTGAAACTATGCTGGGAATTACCTGTGAAGTCCAGTATGCAAGTTACTATAGTCAAGGTTGATATCATATCTGGAACACGCCATCTCCACAAGGGAGACAATACATAATCAACCTCCTGAGCATAAAGGAAACGGATCCTGTTGACAGCAAGTGCTGTGAAATTACTGGACACGGATTTTTTTCGTAAAGGACTGAACTCTACCTGGGTATGCACAGGAGGGTTGCTGCTGGCTCAAGTTGACCTTTAGTCTGTCAGTTGAGCAAGAGAGCTCTTACAAGGAGCCTGGTTGTATATATGCCATTCTCTCAAAGCATCAATGTTATGCCCTTTAAATTATAGCAGCTGTTCTACTAATCTGCCAAAAACACATTTCCCACTGCAGGGTAGCTGCAAAAGACGCTGCTGCAATTTTTCAAGGGGACAAAAACACAGCATGGCAATCCGTAAGGAAGCTCAAGCAAAGCAAGGGATCACGTGGCTTTTTGCTGCAATGAGCAGCCTCCATTTGGGCGATCAGTGTGACAGAAAATATCCCCATCTGTTTTAGCAACTGCCTGGAACTTGAGTGGCCAACTACAGAGCATTCTAGGGCTTGCTGTTTGGAAGTCAGGGCCATTCCAATGGAAAATTAGCAAGGTTAGCATCCCATCAAGGTAAATTATTTTAGACATAACTTTGCTGTTTCTTTGTGTGAAGTATCGAAATAAGATAGAAACCACAAATTTATCAAGTGATAAATGCTATTCTCCATGACAAATTTCAGGAGCTTATCCTTTTTTCTAAAATACCCATTCATTGCTCAATTATGGTCATGTATATGATCTCTACAATTGAGGTCAAGGGGTTTTAGCATGCGACCATCAAAAACATGTATTTAGGTGGAAGCTTTAGCGTAGTAAAAAAAACTTCCCATGATACTTAAATCAGATAAAATCTGACACTGAGCCAGATAAGAGAATATTAGAACTGGTGAGCCTGAGCTAATGCAAAAGGCTAAGTATTAAATGAGTGCCTTAAAGGAAAGCGAGGTAGACAGGCACAGTGGTTTACAGAGGCTCTTGAATTAAGTCCTGTGTAGCTGAAGGCACAGCTGCCAATGGTGGAGAGCTGAAAATCAGTGATGTGTTGCTGGCTGAATTGAAGAAGTGTGAGATGTTGAGACTTGTAAAACTGAAGGAGCTTATAGAGAGAGTGCAACTCTGTTTATGACCCTTAGGTTATCAAACAGGTGGCTGAAGATAAATGATTATAGATATTCTGATCTCATCAATATTTTAAAGTTTATAGATAGTAGTTTCATTACATATGTCAATGCCAGAATACCTTCCTGGCAGTTATTAAAGAAAATAACTTCTGCCTCCTGGTTATTAAATTTACGGTGTTTTTATCCTGAGTCAAGAAATTCTAAAAGGCCATCTTCGTTGACTTACATTTTATCCTACCCACAGTTCTTAAATCAGCCATTCTGCCTTATTTTCAGCAAAAAGCTAAAAAGGGGAATATATACATCCTCCAAACTACTACATACTAGCTGATGTCCCACAACTGCTCTTGGCAAATAGACCAACAGACATATGTTCAGCTGAAGAAAAAAAAAGTGAATGGGAACAACTCCAAACAAGTATTTTTTTTTTTCTGTAAGGCATTCTGAATTTTTAAACCAGCTGCATTCATTTTATTTACAACATGAATAGCAGTTCTTGCATTAGTTTGGTGGGATGTTCTGAAAAAATCCTGATTTAAACATGCATATTTAAGTAAAACTTTTTGTGATACTAGGTGTTGCACAAGATATATATGAAGAAAATGCACAAAATCACTCTAGTTTTTCTGTCTGATGTGTTTGCTGCCATTTGCCAGATCCTAAACAGATGGCGAGTAAAGTAACGGTTAAGGTGAGCTGTTTCTCCCATATTAAATACACAAGGTCTATTATGTATGGGTATATAGAAACGCAACTTATCAATTACATAGAATATACTGCACAGAAACAGGCTATTCAACTCAACCAGTCCATGCAGCATTTATGCTGCACTCCAGCCTTAATCTACCTGTGGTGTGTATAGGGAAAACACTATTTACTCAGAACTCAAAAGAATGTACCTCGTTGTCTCTGGGAAGACTTCTTTCTAAATTTTCTCAATGAAGGTGTGCTATACTGTAGTAGTGCGGTAGTGGAGGCAGAAACTCTCAATTCATTTAAAAGGTGTCTGAGTATACACCTGACATTCTGTAAACTCAAGGGCTACAGACCAAGTGCTGGAAAATGGGATTAGGTTGGATGGCTAGTTTTTTGGCCCGTGCAGACACAATCAGCAGATGGGCCTCCTTCTGTGCTGTAAATTTTTCAACATTTTCTAAATATTTGAAAAGGAGAAATGTGCAGGAATCTGGGGAGAAGCCAGGGCAGTGGCATTATGTGAATTGCTCCTTAGGAAAGCCAGCAAGGGCACAATGGGCCAAATGGCCTCCTTCTGTAAAGATTCTATTCTATGCTCCCTCACCCATCATCCAGATCCTTTACAACAAACCTCAGCCTCATTAACTACATGGCATGATATCCACAGCTGAGGGCAGGGAACATGACCTACCAGTAATGCACATCAAAATAGGGACATGGCCATGACATTTTCTGACAATATTTTGAGGCCAATTTTCCTGACAGTGGACTCCAAATTACCTTCACTGTTTAAAAGACAAGTAAAGGCTGCACTTTGACAGGTCAGCAAACATGCTGACAACAGAACATTTACACTCCTGTACCTTCTTAAAATACATTCCAACCACCTATGGCAGTACAGTTGCTAATGGGTCAGTTTAATCTCAGCAAAATATGAGTCTGAATCTGTGTTATTGTCATGGGGGAAAATCAGCAACACTATATTGATATTCAATATAATTAATTTTGATAGCCTTCTTCAGAGAAGTCCATAAAGCTGAACTGTCTCAGCATTTACCTACCATAGCTTCCTTAACTACCCACTCAATTCCATTCCCTATTCCATTTTATTTATCAAACATTTGCCTATTTTTCTTTTCAAAGTAATTATCCACCCCTGTAGCTGGTGTGACATTCCATCTCGCAAGTCTCTGGGTCTGAAAAGCTTCCAAACATCTCCTTTCATTATTCTGATGATGGCCTTAAGTTTATGCGCTCTGGTAAACCAGCTCACTGACCAGTGGAATTAGCTCATGTGTATTTAACTCAAATCCCTCAATTTTTGAGTGCATTCAGGTCACTTTCCCTTTTAAATATTAAAGTATTAACAATGGCTTCTTTTGAGTTTTTTTAAATTCTTTCATGGGATGTGGGTGTTGCTGGCAAGGCCAGCATTTGTTGCCCATCCCTAATTGCCCTTGCTAGGTCATTTCAGAGGGCAATTAAGAGTCAACCACATGGCTGTGGGTCTGGAGTCACACGTAGGGCCAGACCAGGTAAGGACAGCTGATTTCCTTCCCTAAAGGACATGAGTGAACCAGATGGGTTTTTACGACAATTGATGATAGTTTCATGGTTGCCATTACTTTATATTCCAGATTTATTAACTGAATTCAAATTCCAATCTGGTGGGACTTGAATCCACGTTCCCAGAATTTAGCCTGGGTCTCTTTTGAGTTACCAAGCTATAGATGCTGCCTTTGCAAGATGCAAGTAGTAAAAACACTTTCTTTCTTCACATTATTCAGAAACATAATTAGTCATGTTTTTACCTTGCCAATGATCCCTTGACATCATTCCACTATCCATGCTTCCTTGCCAGGAACGATCATGAAATCCATCCATCTTCCGGCTGCGATCAGTATTCCAATCTCGGTTCAAAGGGCTAAGGAAAAGAATAAACCTCTCAATAAATATTAACCAAAAGTTAGAGGGTGCATGTTTAGGTCAAAGCCTCGCACTACTCAATACTGAATAACAGCAAGACACAAGGTGAGACAATTATTGATCAGAAATAATGCCCTCTATTTAATCAGTACATGTCTCTAATATGCTTCATAAATAGAGGCTCTTATAAGGTCTGCTGAAATAGTTTGCTCTTTCTGCCACTGCAGATTAACCAGGAACATTCTCCATTTGCCAGAGATTTCTTGTTTATTGGTGGCCTTTTTGTGGCCATCAAGGTGAAAAAGATCATTTTGAGGAAATGGAAACATTTTTCCATCGGTTCAGCAACAAGCACACCCAAATAAGGAGCTACCTCTATTGGTGCCCTACCAATGTGCTCGGTCCCCACCTCAAGAACACATTGACTCAATTCCACCGCTGATGCTCCTATCCCCAGCAAAACCTTCACAGCCTCTTCTGATAAGGCCCCTAGTCCATTCCCTCAAATCCAAGGGAATGTACATGGTACACAACTGGCTTCATCATCTACAGCCGTGCCTGTGAGCCATTTGCCACCCTCTGCCACCCTGTGCCAAGGTGAAGCGTACAGCAGCATACTGCTTATGTTAGATTAGTAATCCAGGAGCCTAGACCAATGATCCAGAGACATGGGTACAAATCCCACCATGGCAGTTGGGGAATTTAAATTTAATTAGGTAAAATTTAAAAAGTCTGTAATAAAAAACTAGCATTGGTAATGATGACTACCAGATAATTGCATAAAGCCACCTAGTTCACTGATGCTCTTTAGGGAAGGAAATCTTCCATCCTTACATGGTCTGACCTATATGTGACTCCAGACCCACAGGAATCTGGTTAACTCTTAAATGCCGTCCGAAATGGCAAACAAACCATTCAGTTGAATTCACCATCTTCTCAAGGGCAATAGGGGATAGACAATAAATGCTGGCCTTACCAGTGATGCCCACATCAGCTGAATAATTAAAAAATGATGTCATGTCGTAGTTGGACAAGCTTCTGCATAGTGAGGGTTAGAAGCCAATTATGTTGCACGTAGAGACCAATGACATGGAATGAGTAGAAGTCTCCTGCAATTAATTTAATATGCAGTTCCTGAAAATCTAAATAAGAGGCCCTCTGAAATACAATCTGTGGATTACCACCACACCACGTGCTAGACAGTATAGACATGTGAAGGTGTGGCTAGAGGCAAAGAGGGAAGGATTTAGTTATTTAGGACATGAGGGTGAGTTCAGGGACGGAGAGGCTAAACTGCATTGGCACCAAAATACTGACAGAGAAGGTAAATAAAACAGAAGGAAGGATTTAAACCAGTTTGGCAGTGTAAAAGCAACAGACAGCACAGTTATAGGAAGCGTGCTGAGAGTAGGGAATACTCAGTAGGTCAAGAATGGCATTAGATTGAGGAGGGGCAAACAGGATGAATAGAAGCTTAAATGGAGCTTAAATAATTTAAATGGAGAGAGACTGCAGAACTCTGAGGTACAGAAGAATCTGGGTGCCCTGGTACATGAATCATAAAACTTTGGTCTCTTTATTTAAGGATATAAATGCATTAGAAGCAGCTCACAGAAGCTTCACTCGACTGATACCTGGGAATGGGGGGTTATCTTATGAAGGAAGATTGGACAGGCTGGGCCTAAGTCCATTGGAGTTTAGGAGAACAAGAGGTGATCTTATTGAAACATACAAGATCCTGAGGGAACTTGACAGGGTGAATGCTGAGAGGATGTTTCCCCTTATGGGAGAAACTAGAACTAGGGGACACAGTTTAAAAATAAGGGGTCTCCCATATAAGACAGGAATGAGAAGAAATTTTTTCAGAGGGTTGAGTATCTTTGGAATTCTCTTCCCCATAGAATGGTGGAGGCAGGGTCATAGAATATTTTTAAGGCAGAGGTAGATTGACTCCCTCATTAGTCAAGAATCTAAGGTTATCGGGGGTAGGAAAAATGTGGAGTTGAGGTTACAATCAGATCAGCCATGGTTTTATTGAATGGAGTAGACCCGAAGAGCTGATTGGCCTACTCCTGATAATTCATACATACATAAGTTCCAGAAAGAATTGTCAAGCAATGAAGGTCAGTGGCTTAAACAATGTACTTAAAGGTAATACACAAATAAATTAGGTTACCTGGCACTATCCTGAACACTGAAATGCAGGGACACAGGAGTAATGTGTGCCCATAAAATATCTACAGCAGATAAGATATTTGTAACAAGGTGTTATGACTGAGGATAATGGGCGGGAAGGAGAAGCAGCTGGTTGCAGCAATCAGTTACAGGTCACAGATGATCTCGTGGAATTCCAATTTCATTTGCTCCACAGTTGGCAGCATTACCTTCAGCTATCTAGGCCTCAAACTTTGACATTTCTTCCTTAAGCCTCTCCACCCCTCACTTCTCCTTTAAGATGCTCCTTAAAACCTACCTCTTTGACCAAACATTTGTTTAAATATTTCCTTCTCTTCTTTGGTGAATATTTTTTTGTTTAATTATAATCCTGTGAACCATCTCAGGACACGAACATGTTAAGGTGCTCTATAAATTCAAGTGGTTGTGCTGTTCAAACAGATTAGGGAAGTAAATTTGATAACAATTCTGATTGTCATAGGGAATTTTAATCTACTGAGAAATTACTGGTAGGAGGAATAAACTAGAGATGGCGGAGCAATTTAATGTTAGGAAAGAGTGACCATAACAGAATCAAGTTTAGCACTAAACTCACCACGGATAAAAAGAGTACAACAAAGTCTGCTAACTTTAGGAAGGAGGATATTTGGGGCAGTGAGGGAGCAATTAATACAGCTGAACTGGAATGGATTGCCAGAGGAACTAAAGGGAAACTGGTAAACACAAATTACAAAGCCAACCTGCATGGGCAGCAAAGTAAATGGTGCAAGGAAAAAGGGCAAAAATGAGGCCATTCCTGAAATACGGATCTTCAGTATAGGCAAGAATGAGAGGATGGTAGACAAAAAAACCTGCTAGGCCAGGCAATAACAGATAATGAGATTAGGACTGAGGGAGCACAATAAAAACAATGGAAAAGGTAAATGCATCTGACAGTATCATACAAAAACAAAGTCAAATTCCACAAGTACACTGACACCACCTCTCTGACCCCTCTGCTGACTTGGATTTGTCACACTGCTTGTTCAACTTCTAGTACTGGATCAGCAGGAATTTCTTCAAATTAGATATTGTAAAGACCAATGCCATTACCTTTGGTCCATGCTGCAAAAACTGTTGCCTAGCCATGTTTGCCTTTTGACTGAGGTTAAACTGGAGTATTCATAATCTCAGTGTACTTGGGTATTTAGCTAAGTTTCCCATCCTCAAGAAAGCCTATTCCCATCTCTAACATCACTCGATTCTTACCCTGCCTCAGCTCAATTATTTCAAAGCTCCCTAGGCCGACCTCCCACATGCCACACTCTAAACTTGAGCACATCAATTATTTGGGTAGATTGGAGAAGCTGGGGCTGTTCTACTTAGAAATGGTTGAGAGATTTGATACAGGTGTCAAAGTCATGCGGGGTCTGAACAGAGTAAATATAGAGAAACTGCTCCCATAGGCAGGAGGGTCGAGAACCAGGAGTCAAGGATTTAAAATGACTGGGTAAGAAACCAAGGCGACAGAGGAAGAAATATCTGGAATGCACTGCCTGAGTGTGCAGTGGAAGCGGTTTGAATCTTGGCTTTCAAAGGGGAATTGTGTTATTGAAGGAGAAAAAAATGTAGGACTACAAGGAAAGAGCTGCAGAGCGGGGCTATCTAAATTGCTCTTGCAGAGGGTTATCATGAACACAAAGGGCTGAATAGCCCCCTTCTGCGCTGTAACCATTCTGTTATTCCATTCGAAGATTTTACATTCAAAACTCTTGAAGCCCATATCCTAACTCGCATCAAGTCTCATTCCTCTGCTCGTTGACTTACACTGACGTTCATTCCTGCAACACCTCAATTTGAAAATTCTTATCTTTGTATTCGAAATGCTCCATGGCCTCGCCTCTCTATCTCTGTAACCTCTTTCAACCCTCCGCAATCTGAGCTCCACCAATTCTGGCCTCGAGTATCTCCGATTTTAACTGCTCCACCAATGGTAGCTGTGCCTTTAGCTGCCTAAGCCTTAAGCTCCAAAATTCCTTCACTAAGTTTCTTCACCTCTCTACTTGTCTCTCCTTTATACCATTCCTTAAAACCTACCTTTTCAACCAAGCTCTTGGTCTAGTCTCTCTCTTGATATGGCTGAGTCAAATTATAGTGTTCCATGAGGTCCTAGAAAGCTTCTACTATGTTAAAGGCACTATATAAATTCAAGTTGTTGTTGATGAAAGGGGGCATCAAGGGACAACACCACCTTTGAAAAGATGGGGCAATGATTTCAGGTACATAGTACCATTTCTCATGGAACAACTTGCTTACTCTCTCCCAGAACAGAAGGTTGATTTTCAAGGAAATAACAGCCTGTTCCAGCAAAAAAAAATTTATAAGGAAGTGACAGGAAGGTTGATGATGCCAAGAGGCGCTAAGACCACAGGACCAGATGACCTGAACCCAGGGATACTTAGGGAAATGGTCAAAAAAACTGGCTTAATTTTGGTGGGGGTCTTTAGTGAAATATTAGAATTAAGAGCTGCACAGACTGGAGAGAATGGAACAAACCACCTATTTTTAGAAAAGGGAGAAAGGGTAATCCTGGAAATCTCAGGTCTGTAAGTCTGATGACTATAATTGGCAAAATGTTAAGGGTATCCAAAGAGGTATTGTGAAACATCCAAAGAAGTAAGAAATCATCAGTGCAAGGCAGTAGGTCTTATGGGGTTGGTGGGGAGTGGATGGTGGGTGATGCGATAATACTTGTTAGGATTCTTTGAGAAGGTATCACAACTTGTGAATAAAGGAAATTTTACAGACACTGTTTATTCAAACTGCAAGAATTTTAATGTAGGACTGCACTCAGGGTTGGTCCTCAAGATAGAAGAACACAAAATATATAGGCTGTTACATATGAAGGGGACTGGCAACTGTTTGTGCCAAGAGAGCCAGAGTGGCCATATGTGGAGTGGCAGAAATAATTAACAGGTTCTCAAAGGGTCATTGTTTGAAGCGGAGACAAAAAAGAAACTGTCAAATGATGCAGATGACACCAAGAAGCAGCAAATACTACCAGACTGAGCAGATGTACAGGAGTGAGACAAATTGGGGCGTTGGACTGAGAAATGACAAATGAAATTCAGTGTCAATGTGATGTGGCTAGGGAAGGAAAATAAATATTGAAACTACTAAATTAAATGGAAATGATGTAGGAAAGAAATGAAAGCCAGCAGTGATTTATTGAAGGCAAATCGTGTTTGACTAATTTGATTGTGTTCTTTGATGAAATGAGAGAGAAGGTGGGTGAGTGTAATGTGACTGATGTTGAGTATATGGCATTTGATAAAGTACCTCATAATCAGCTTCTTAGCAAAGCTGACACCCATAGGCTTGAAGGGAAAGTGATTGCTTTTCAGATGGGGGGACTTAGGCTGAGTGTGCAGTGGTTATCTCCCAGATATTGGTGTTGGGACCAGGAGCACAGGCTGGTGATAAGGGCAGACGGGCACTAAATAGTTTAAAAAACCAAGACTCCGTTGGGGGGGGGGGGGGGGGGGGGGGGGGGGGGGGGGGGGCGGTGCACACAGGATGGGTGTGGTCTTTGAAGCTGCCAGGACAAGTGGGAATATGGCAAATGGAAAACTTGGTTTTAGTATATACCAAGTATTGTGAGGGACATAGTACAAAAGCAAGTAAATTTTACTAAATCTTTATAAATCACTGGTTAGGTCTCAGTTGGTGTATTGAGGCCACTCTTGGCACTTCACTTTAGGAAGAATTCCAAGGCCTTTTCAGGTGCTGAGATTTACAAAAAATGGTACTAGGATACAGGACTTCAGCTATGAGCAGCGACTAGAGGAACTGGGCTGCTTCTCACTTACAGCAGAGAAGGTTAACGAAGATTGAATAGGTATTCAAAATCATGAAAGATACAGTAAATAAGGGGAAATTGGTTCCAGTGCCGGAAGGGCTAGTAAGCAGAGATGACAGATTTGAGATAACTGGCAAAAGAACCTATGGCAGCATGAGGGAAAATATTGTTACGCAGTGAGTTATGCTGAGGAGGAACAAACTGCCTGAAATAATGGTGGAAGCAGATTCAATAATAACTTTCAAAAGTAAAATTTACTGAGCAATGGTGGGGACAAGGGGTGGGAAAGAATAGAGGTGTGGGGAAAATTGGATAGCTTTTTCAAAAAGCCAGAGCAGGCACGATGGGCCAACTAGCCTCTTTCTGTACAGTATCATTCTACGATTCTAACATGTGAAAAGGATTCGGAGGAATTAGTGGATAGATTCCTAGCAGTCTGTACAAAGTACAATAGTAGTATTTAGGATTGTGGGCTTTATGTCACACAGAACATCATAAAAATCAAAAGATTTGATATATATATATATATATATATATATATTTATATTATATTATCTCCAAATACAGTAAAATAAGTAGTTCTGGTAGTTCTAGGGGTATTCAAGAGCATTAAAATGCTCTGAGTTGAATTCTGAGAATCTGTTCATTATGGCCCTGAGAGTGAGGGAACATGGGATGAAAGACAGAAAAGGGAAAGTAAATGAGCTAATCAGATACATGCATGGGCTGGTCAATGTTTGGAAACTGACTGCCCAGTGCAACAATCTAGACTTATATGTGCATCTGCGAAAAGAAAACATCAACTGAGGGATGCTGCTGAAATGTGCATTGTAACTTTGAACTCACCGGCTAGCCATATGAACCAAAATGATCTTTTCTGATCCTGGTCATTCCTACGTTCCAGTACTATGTCCCACACAATACTTGGTAAAGACTAAAGTGTGGTATCCTTGTTTAAAAATGGTATCAAAGTCAGTGAAAAGAGATCCCAAGACCCTTGACTCACTGCAATTTTCCATTCCAAAATAAACCACTTTCACATATCAATATGATGGATCAGTAACAGAATCACGCAGTGCAGAAGAGGCCCTTTGGCTCATCGAGTCTGCACCGACATGTGAGAAACACCTGATCTACCTACCTAATCCCATTTACCAGCACTTGGCCCATAGTTATGAATGTTATGACACGCCAAGTGCTCATCCAGGTAATTTTTAAAGGATGTAAGGCAACCCGCCTCCACCACCCTCCAGGTAGCGCATTCCAGACTGTCACCACCCTCTGGGTAAAAAAAGTTTTTCCTCACATCCCTCCTAAACCTCTTGCCCCTCACCTTGAACTGACCCTCGTGACTGACCCTTCAAATAAGGGGAACAGTTGCTCCCTATCCACCCTGTCCATGCCCCTCATCATCTTGTACGCCTCGATCTGGTCACCCCTCAGTCTTCTCTGCTCCAACGAAAACAATCTCTCTTCATAACCTAAATGTTTAATCTCAGGCAATCTCCTCTGCACCCCCCTCCAGTGCAATCACATCCTTCCTATAATGTGGCGACCAGAACTGCACACAGTACTCCAGCTGTAGCCTCATCAAGGTTCTATACAACTCCAACATGATCTCCCTACTTTTATAATCTATGCCTTGATTGATCAAGGCAAGTGTCCCATATGCCTTTTTCACCACCCCACGAACATGCCCTGCTGCCTTCAGAGATCGATGGACACACACGCCAAGGTCCCTTTGTTCCTCAGAACTTGCTAGTGTCATGCCATTCGTTGAATACTTCCTTGTCAAATTACTCCTTCCAAAGTGTATCACAGGAGCATCAGAATGTTAGAATTAAATCTTAGCAGCATACTGTGATAATTTTATTGCAGAGATGTAATTCAGTGATTAAAACTACAGTAAAATCTGTCTCCAAATCTTCTACTTGAGTTAGCATCACAAGAATTTTACTCAAATCTGATTCCTAACAAAAATCAGTGACCAGGAATACTCCAACGTCCAACCAAACTCACCATTAAAATACACAAACAGATGCAAGGTAATCGTCCATTTTCATTTGTAACTTTACATTACTTATTGCACACAAGTACTAACAAACCAACTGTACATTCTGATACAGTACTGCAGGAGGTTGTCATTTGGTCCAAAGTCTGCACTGGCTCTTTCGAAAAGTAATCGAGCTAGTTGCACTGCCTTGCTCTTTCCCCAAATATCTCTGCAATATTTTTTCCTTCAAGTATTTATTCAATTCCCTTTTGAAGGTTATTATTGAATCGGTGTACACCGATCTATCAGGCAATGCATTCCAAATCCTAAACTTGTGTATAAACGTTTTTCCACATATTACAACTGGTTCTCTTGTTCATCACTTTAAACCTCTCCCCTCTGGTTATTAACCCTTCAGTCACTGGAAACAGTTTCTCTTTATTTACTGAACCCTTTAGCATTTTAAACACTGGTCAAATCTCCTTGGCCTTCTCTGCTCCATGGAGACCAGCCCCAACTTCTCCAGTCTATTCAAGTAATTATACTCTATTCCAGTACACCTCTTCCCCACACCAGAGCCTTCACAGCTTTCCTAAAGTGTGATGCCCAGAACTGTGGCCTAACTAGTATTTAATTAAGGCTTAGCACACTGTCCCAGTTTTTGTTCTTTACCTCAATTCATATGGCCTGAGATCCAATATGTGTTATCTGTTGCTTTAAATTGCTCTGTCACCTGTAAGATATTTGCACAAACATCCTCTTTGCTCACCTCCATTAAAAATTGCAACATTCAGCATGAATTGTCTTACTAAAATGTATCACTTCACACTTTCCTGCATTAAATTCCATCTGCCAAGCAGAATAAATTTGCTTTTGGACTGAAATAGTTCAAATTTTAGCACCATTTCTGGCTATAACCAGGGTGAATATTGCAGGTTTGCCCTTTACAAAACATGTACGATTATAAATTCTTTCCCTTCTAAATTTCATGAATTACTTCCCTCATTTCTCAGCTCCTGAAGGAGTCAGTACCAGGGGTAACAGTTTGACAGATGCTGAGAGTTAAAACAGTTCATGCTGGTAGTCTAATTCAATCCAACCAAGCTCAGTGACATCCTCAACAAGCAGATATCGATAGAGGAAACCAAAACCAATACCCTGACCTGGGTTTTGAAGTAATTTCAGCACTCCACTGATGCCTGGCTAAGATCAGCTGGCTAAGCAGTGACTAAGAATCAAATCCTGGACTTTGTCAGTCTGTATGCTGCAACACAGTTTTTTTTTGTCAGGGCAGCTATCATCTTCCAGTGATCTGAAAAGCAAATTGAAACCATATTTACCTATCATCATAACGCCTTTTCAGAGTTTGCTCATAGCGCATCTCACGGAAAAGCTCTTCCTTCTCTCGGCGTATTCGCTCCTGTTCTCGCCTCCTCTCCTGTGGGGAAGGGACACAACAGTGGTATAAACGAATACATGCTTCATGACAGTACCTCCTTAAAGCTAACCTGCATGTGAATCATGTCATTTTTAGTAAGATTAATAGGGATTCTACTGTTCCTGGCTCAATATTTGTACCTGTCCAAACCAGTTCGGAAGGAACTTCAAACTTTTAAAAGTACCAGTAAATCACCACATGCTAATTTACAATATTCTCCCAGCCTTCCTTTCGCCCCATTCATTTTCAGTTGGTGCCGTTCAGATCCTTATCCAAGTATATCAATCTTTATGAACATTATTGCTTATCATCTATTAATACTGCTGAAAAGAGAGACATATGCCGAAGCTTTTCATTTTGCACTTATCAGGACAAACACAAGAATGCTAAATTCAAACAATCACAACAATTTATACCACAAGAGAAAACGGATGCTGATTTGTTGGCAAGTTGACTGGCTGGCCAAGCGTTGCCATGGAAAAAGCAATATGGAACTACTGGCTCCTCAAGCTCCTGGGTAATTCAAAAAAGGCACAAGGCTTGAACTGATGTTTGCAGAGAACGGGTCCCTATGTACAAATGTATGTCGCTTCTCACAAACATAAATGAGCCCAACTACTCTATTCCTTCTGTATTTTATTACTAGTCAAATTCCACTACACCGCTCATAATTTTCCACTCTAATTCTTTCAGAAAACCCGTTTTTCACCATCTTCCGCTTCTTTTTTCTCTCTATCTACCTGGCTTTCAATTATTCTTTCTCCATTTCTTACCTTTCAATGCCAATATAAGCCTGCAGCCAGACTGTGAGTGGTGCAGAAATGGTCTCGTCCCTTTCTCTAATTATGAAGCCATACTTCTATTCTCTTGCATTAGCATAATTCTGAAATTCCCTTCAGAATAGCCCAACTGCCATGGAAAATTATCACATTATAGACAAGGACCTCATTCTCATGACAAATAGAATGGTAATTGAAATAGCATACGCTAGTCCGGGGGGGGAGGTGAGAGAAGATGATCATTAGTATGGTGCTTTGGGCATTCTATCATAGAAAGGACAGCAAATCTACAGATCACATACGGTACTGATTCACCAGGACGATGCCAGGGATGGAAAACTACAGCTACAAAGCTCATGATACTGGGACTTTTCCCAGTGGAATGAGGAGGTTAAAAACATAGGACTTAGGAGTAGGCCATTCGGCCCTTTGAGCCTGGAGCATGAGATCATGGCTGATCAGGTTGTGGTCTCAATTCCACTTTCCAGCCTGCTCCCCATAACTCTCAACTCTCATACTTATCAAAAGTCTGTCTAACTCTGCTTTGAATAAATTCGATGACTCAGCCTCCACTGCTTTCTGGGGAACAGAATTTCACAAACTACCTTCTGAGAAAAGATGGACAAAAGAAAAGTTAGCAGATTTAATAGATATTTTTGAAACTGAGGGATGCTGTTCTTTCCTTTTTCATTCCCTATCATTTTTGAATATTTCATAGCAAGGAATGTTTAGTTCCCACTTCCCTCTGGATGAGGCCAAGTTTCTGTTCTTATTATATCACGTTAGCACCTCGAATTCCTCAGGTTAATGTATATTGCATGGTGTTTGCAAACAAGGATAGGGTTTTTTAAAACATTTAATCTTAGGATGAGAGCCAGCATGAGAGCCCATCTCCAATTGCGCTTGAGGTGGTGGTGGTGAGCTGCCTTCTTGAACCACTGCAGTCTGTTGGGTGTACACACACCCATAGGGCTGTTAGGGAGTTTCAGGAACTTGGCCCAGCAATAGTGAAGGAAGGGTGATAAGGGTTCCAAATCAGGATGGTACTTGGCTTGGAGGGGAACTTGCAGGCGGTGTTTTTTTCATGCAAAGGAGCCTTGGCGAGTTGCTGCAGTGCACCTTGTAGATGGTACTCACTGCTGCCACTGTGCACAGGTGGTGCAGAGTAAATGCTGTCTTGATGTCAAAGGCAGTCAATCTCACTGCGCCTCTGGAATTCAGCTCTTTTGTCCATGTTCTGACCAAGGCCATGAACAAATCTGGAGCTCAGTGGCTCTGGTGGAACCCAAACTGATCAGTAAGCAGGTTGTTGCTGGGTAAATGCTGCTTGATAGCATTGACAACAATTTCCATCACACTACTGACGATTGAAAATAGACTGACACGGCGATAATTGGCTGGATTGGACCTGTCCTACTTTTTGTGGATAGGTTGGGCAATTTTCTGCATTGTCAGGTAGATGCTGTTTTTCCTAATCATGCACCTTTCCATTTAGACAACTGTATGTTTTCTCAAAATCTGCCCTTTAGTTTCCTTTCCTTACCCCTTCTATAAGCAATCTTTCTCTTTCCAGTGCCTCTCGCTCCAGTCTCTCTCTTTCAAGACGCATCCTCTCAATCTGCAGTCGGTCTCGTTCCCTTGCCAGCATCTCTCTCCCTTCCCGTTCCCGTCGGCTTTCTCGCTCCCACATCTCACGTCCTCTGCTGCGAAAAGAAAATAAACTCATCAGGATTCATAGAATCTTAAGGGCAGAGGAGATCATTCAACCCATCAGTTCTTTGAAAAATTATCCAATTAGTCCCATTGCTCCATTCTTTGCCCATAACACTGCAAAATTTTCCTTTTCACATATTATCCAAATCCATTTGAAAATTATTACTGAATTTGCTCCCGCCGCCCTTTTAAGCTGTGCGTTCCTGATCACTGGCTGCATATTTTTTTTTGGATTTGCCAATTACTTTAAATCTGTGTCTTTTAGTTACTGACTAGTTATTGGAGAAATATGAGGTGATGCACTTTGGCAGAAGGGATAGGGAGGCACAATATAGATTTAATGGCACAGTTCTAAAGAATGCAGGAACAGGGAGGCCTTGGGATTCATACGCACAGATGGCAGGACATTGACAGAGGAGCTGGCAAAGCATAAAGGATCTTGGGCTTTGAAATAGAGGCATTGAGCACAAACACAGAGAAGTTATAAAGCCCTGGTTATTGCATCCAGTTCAGGTCACAAAACTTTAGGATGTGGAGGTCCTTATGAAGGTGTAGAGATTTATCAGAATGGTTCGAGGGATAAGGGAATTTAGAGTCACAGACTCAAGAGTCATAGAGGTCTACAGCACAGAAAAAGGCCCCTTAGCCCATTGAGTCTGCGCCGGTCAAACAACTATTCTAATCCCATTTTCCAGCACCAGGCCCATAGCCTTGTATGCCATGGCATCGCAAGTGCACATCCAAATACTTCTTAAATATTATGAGGATTTCTGCCTCTACCACCCTTTCAGGCAGTGAGTTCCAGATTCCTACCACCCTCTGGGTGAAAAAATTCTTCCTCACATCCCCTCTAAACCTCCTGCCCCTTACCTTAAATCTAGGCCCCCTGGTTATTGATCCTTCCACCAAGGGGAAAGGTTCCTTCCTGTCTACCCTATGTCCTTCATAATTTTATACACCTCAATCATGAACCCCTCAATCCCCTCTGCTCCAAGGAAAATAACCCGTCTATCCAATCTCTCCTCATAATTAAAATTCACCAGCCCAGGCAACATTCTGGTAAATCTCCTCTGCAATCACTCAAGTGCATACACATCCTTCCTATAACGTGGATTCCAGAACTGCACACAATACTCCAGCTGTAGCCTAACCAGCATTTTATACAGTTCCAGCATAACCTCCATGCTCTTATATTCTATGCCTCATCTAATAAAAGCAAGTATCCCATATGCCTTCTTAACCACCTTATCTACCTGACCCGCTACCTTAAGGGACCGGTGGACATGCACACCAAGGTCCTTGGTACTTCCCAGGGTCCTACTATTCATCTTGTATTCCCGTGCCTTGTTTGTCCTGTCCAAGTGCATCACCTCACACTTATCCAGATTAAATTCCACTTGCCACTGATCAGCCCATCTGACCAGAGTGTAGATATCTTCCTGTAATCTAAGGCTATCCTTCTCACTATTTACCACCCCACCAATTTTCTTGTCATCCACCAACTTACTGATCAACCCTCCTACATTCAAGTCTAAATCGTTTATATATGCCACAAACAGCAAGGGACCCAACACCGATCCCTGTGGAACCCCACTGGACACAGACACCCAGTCACAAAAACACCCCTCAACCATCACCCTCTGCTTCCTGCCACTCAGCCAATTCTGCATCCAATTTGCCAAATTGCCTTGGGTCCCATGGGCTCTTACCATCGTTATCAGTCTCCCATGCGGGATCTTGTCAAAAGCCTTGCTGAAGTCCAAGTAGACTCCGTCAAATGCATTCCCCTCATCTACACACCTGGTCACCTCTATGAAAAATTCAATCATATTGGTCAGACATGACCTCCCCTTAACAAAACCATGTTGACTGTCCTTGATTAATTCCCATCTCTCCAAGTGTAGATGAATTCTGTCCCTCAGAATTGCTTCCAATAGTTTCCCCACCACTGAGGTTAGACTAACTGGCCTGTAGTTCCCTGGTTTATCCCTTCGTCCCTTCTCGTACCACATTGGCTGTCTTCCAGTCCTCTGGCACCTCTCGTGGCCAGAGAGGTGTTGAAAATTATTGCCAGTGCCCCTGCTATCTCCTCCCTTGCCCCACTCAACAGCCTGGGATACATTTCATCCAGGACTGGAGATTTATCCACTTTTAAGCCTGCCAGACTACTTAGAACCTTATCCCTTCCTATGCTAATTTCTTTAATTATATCACAGTCCTTCTGCCTGATTTCCATACCCACATTTTCCCTCTCACCAACACAAAGTATTCATTTAGAACCCTACCTACGTCCTTCCGTCTCCACACAAAACTTACCATTATGTTCCTTAATGGGCCCTACTCTTTCCCTAGTTATCCTCTTACTCTTAATGTACTTTTAAGATAGCTTTGGATTTTACTTTATTTTACCTGCCAATATTTTTTCATGCCCCCATTTTGCTCTCCTAATTTACTTTTTAAGTTCCCCCCTACACATTCTATACTCCTCTAGTGTTTCCGCTGTTTTGAGCCCTTGGTATCTGCCATAAGCTTTCCGTTTTCCTCTTTAACCAATCCTCTATATCCCTCGACATCCAGGGTTCCCTGGATTTGTTGGTTCCACCCTTTATTTTTACTGGAATATGTACTCTCCCTATTTCCTTCTTGCATGAGTCCCAGGGCAGATTTACCCAAATGTAGCTGCTCCTGGTCCATTCTGGCCAAATCATATCTGATCTTATTAAAATCAGCCTTCTCCCAATTTAGAAGTCTGATTTCTGGCCCATCCTTGTCCTTTTCCATAACAACCTTGAATCTAACGGAGTTGTGATCACTATCTGCAAAATACTCCTCCACTGATACCTCTATCACTTGCCCAGCTTCTTTCCCTAAAATTAAGTCCAGGACCTTCTTGAATAACAGTACCACATTGGCTTATTCAAAAGTCTACACTCCTGTACATATGTCTCTTGTAGAACCTTCTTAAAAAGCTCTCCTGGACGCATTTTAAGAATTCCGCTCCCTCTAAACCTATCACACTATGACTAACCCAGTTAATGTTGGGCAAGTTGAAATCCCCCACTATTACTACCCTACTATTTTTACACTTCTCTGAAATTTGCCTATATATCTTCTCTTCTATTTCTCTCTGACTGTTTGGGGGCCTATAGTACAGTCCCAGCAATGTGATTGCTCCTTTTTTGTTTTTCAGTTCTACACATTTATTAAGGTTAGGCGAAGCTGAGATGGTTTCCCTTGGAGCAAGGAAGATTGAGGGGAGGTTTGATAGAAGTGTTTGTAACAGGTTTAGGTAAGGTAGAAAAAGAAACATTGTTCCCATTAACTGATTGTACACAGATTTGAGGTCTTGGCAAGAGATACAATGGTGATGTGAGGAAGAACATTTCTACACAGCAAATGGTAAAGGCCTGGAACTTGCTGCCCATGAGGATAATGGAAGTGGAGATAATCAATAATTTCAGAAGGAAATTGGATGGGCACTTGAGGGAAATAAACTTGCAAAGCTGCAGGCAGAAAGCATGGGAACGGGACTGACTGGACTTCTCTACAGAGTGTCGGCATAGACAGGGCCCTCAACCGTGTCTGGCCCATCTCCCGCGCATCCGCCCTCACGCCTTCTCCTCCCTCCCAGAAACATGATAGGGTCCCCCTTGTCCTCACTTATCACCCCACCAGCCTCCGCATTCAAAGGATCATCCTCCACCATTTCCGCCAACTCCAGCATCTTCCATTCACCCCCACCCCAGCGGCATTCCATAGGGATCATTCCCTCCGGGACACCCTGGTCCACTCCTCCATCACCCCCTACTCCTCAAACCCCACCTATGGCACCTCCCCATGCCCATGCAAAAGATACAACACCTGTCCCTTCACATCCTCTCTCCTCACCGTCCAAGAGCCCAAACACTCCTTTCAAGTGAAGCAGCATTTCAATTGCATTTCCCCTAACTTAGTCTACTGCATTCATTGCTCCCAATGCAGTCTCCTCTACATTGGAGAGACCAAACATAAACTGGGCGACTGCTTTGCAGCATTCCGCAAGAATGACCCAGACCTCCCTGTCACTTGCCATTTTAACACTCCACCCTGCTCTCTTGCCCACATGTCTGTCCTTGGCTTGCTGCATTGTTCCAGTGAAGCCCAACGCAAACTGGAGGAACAGTACCTCATCTTCCAACTAGGCACTTCACAGCCTTCCGGACTGAATACTGAATTCAACAACTTTAGGTCTTGAACTCCCTCCTCCATCCCCACCCCCTTTCTGTTTCTTCCCCCTTCCTTTTGTTTTTTCCAATAATTTATATAGATTTTTCTTTTCCCACCTATTTGCATTATTTTTAAATCTTTTATGCCCTGCTAGTCTTTCCACCCCATCCCCACTAGAGCTGTACCTTGAGTGCCCTACCATCCATTCTTAATTAGCACATACGTTTAGGTAATATCACCAACTTCAACACCTCTGTGTTCTTTTGTCTGTGACATCTTTTGATTATCTGCTCCTATCACTGCTTGCTTGTCCCTACAACCACACCACCCCCCCCCCCTCCACTTCTCTTCCCCACCCCCCCAAACCAGTTTATATTTCACCCCTCTCCTTATATTCACTCAGTTCTGTGGAAGGGTCATGAGGACTCAAAACGTCAACTCTTTTCTTCGCCACCGATGCTGCCAGACCTGCTGAGCTTTTCCAGGTAATTGTTTTTGTGTCGGCATAGACTCCTTCTGACTCGATAACTCTAACAGGCTGTGGGTGCTGGGGTTCACATGGGGCTTTCAAGTCTGAGATTGACAGATTTTTGCTTGCTAAGGGTATCAAGAGATATGGAATCAAAGGTAGATGGAGGGAGTTAGGCCAATCAACATGATCTCACTGAATGGCAGAACAGGCTTAACTGGCTAGAGTCTACACTCCTGTACGTTTGTCTCACTGCCTCCTACATTATTCTATATTTGAGTTGGAAGATCTTTATGTAGTTGACAATTAAGAGATAAAATGCAGTCAATTTGCATATTTTCTCCAAGATCACTCTCAGCATGAAGGCACTGCTAAGTTTTCACTCTTGCTACAAAGCATGCTTAGTTTCTCAACTTATTTTGCAACCACAGAAAGCCTTTATTGTCATCTAGGATAAGTGCTGCAACTCAGTCATACACAAACTTCTGCCTTTTCTTGTGAGAGAGTGCAGCAACTAACTTTATTCACTTGGCTATACTAGTGGCCTGTACTGTTATACAGCCCCACCATTTAACGGGCACACCTGTGAGAGTGCGATTTACCCACTGTACGGAAACAGGGCAACACAATGGCAGTGCTCTATAGAGATTCCCAACCAGGAGGTTTTTAAGTTGGTTTGTCTCAATATAGTCCCCCATGTGTTGCTTTTTCTCATCAGTAGTCTACCCTGTGTATTCCGATGACTGGAACAGTCTCAGATACAAAGACAAGCTCTCTCTGTTCGACGCAGTGAGTGGTCTGACAGACAGGTGGTGCTGAGTGGGAAACTTACAGCAGGTGGGGAGGCATTCTGAGCCAGTTACAGCTGAACACAGCCTAGCCTCCTGGACAGACACAGGTTCCTCACATCACTGGAGCCTGAAGGGAGCAGCACGTGATGAAAGTTCAACTTTTATTTTGAGTATTATTAATTGCAATGTGATTGGATGAGTTCCTCTGCACATCGCTAGCTGCTGATTTATCTGAGTGACTTTTTTTTTCTTAATTGCTTCTAAGTTCACAGAAATAAGTCACTTTTAACTATTAAATAAAATAGAGGGGAATCAATCTCCCTGAAAGCTAAGCTAGTCTCTGTGCCTGTGACAAAACTGTAATAAATCAGGGTCCGATGTGATTTTCTCATTCAACTTCTTCAGCCTGAGTTAATAAAGACACTATTACAGTTGTCCTCATGCCTCAAATCCGGAGCTTCATATTCATGGGAATATGCGGCTGCAACAGACATTATATCCTTTGATGATGCCACTGGCTAGTTATGAAGCGGTAGAGAGAAGAAAATGTGGGGGTAGTGGGGGGGCTTGCTGTGGTTGTCACTGAAAGAGTTATGGCAATGAGGTTGAGTGGGTAGAGTTGCTTAGGGTCCTGTTTATTTCTCCATTTTTCTCGCAATGTCTAATTGTAATTATTATCATTCCCCAATGAATCTCTGAAACCTTCCAAATTAGAAATATTTAAGACAGCAAGTAACGTATGAGACGAATAATGTTTCTTTATTGAACAAACTAGTTAATGTTAAAGAAGCAATGAAATCCACAATAACTACTGCGGATAACAAGCTTGTAATCTCATCCTTAGTGGCATAGAAAATTGCTAAAGCAAAAAAAAACAATTGCTGAGGAGTTGGTATTGCCATGTGAAATTATAAGGGAAATGTTTAGAGAGCAGAAGAGCAAGGACAAACTGAATAACTGCAAGATGTAAGAACTCAATGTTTTGCCCAGGGTTAAAGAGTTGATGCATTCAAGAGGGAACCTTAAGTCTGGAAAGTTCCTGCCTATGAATGGACTACAAATATGTTTGAATCCCTGCATTCAAGGAAAAAATGTTCTTTGTTGAGGTAATAAACTACATGAGGCAGTGGCATAGTGGTATTATCACTAGTAATCCAGAGACCCAGGGTAATGCTCTGGGGAACCAGGTTTGAGTCACGGGTTTGAATCAATAAAAATCTGGAATTAAAAGTCTAATTATGACCATGAAACTATTGCTGATTGTTATAAAAACCCATCTGGTTCATTCATGTCCTTTAGGGAAGGAAATCCTTACCTGGTCTGGCCTATTCTGACTCCAGGCCCACAGCAACGTGGTTGACTTTTAACTGCCCTCTGAAATGGCCAAGCAAGCCACTCAGTTGCATCAAACCACTATAAAGAGATAAGGAATGAAACCGGACAGACCACCCAGCATTGACCTAGGCACCGGAAACAACAAAGGCAAACTCAGCCCTGTTGACCCTGCAAGGTCCTCCTTACTAATCCTAACACCTGGGAGCTTGTAACAAAACTGGGAGAATTGTCTGACAGACTAGTCAAGCAACAGCCTGGCATAGTCACTCTCACAGAATCGTACCTTAAAGATGATGTCCCAGATTCCACCAACACCTTCCCTGTGTGTGTGCTGTCAACGTCCGACTCCAGACCCCATGAAGTCTCATGGCATCAGCATCCCCACCACCGCAACCCATTCCAATAAATGCCGGCCTAGTCAGTGATGCCCACACCTCGTAAATTAATTTTAAAAGTTTCAAGTCCCTTGCGTGAGAATACTGAAGCTAAACTGCCTCCCTCTTTAGAAGAGCCCACTAACATTTCAGGCTGCTCCCTCTGAACTAAATGCTGCTGGAGATGTTTTGTTGAAACTGCTCACATACATACAAATGAGTAGGCCACTCTGCCCTCAAGCCTGCTTTGCCATTTAATAAGATCATCGCTGATCCGATTGTAACCTCAACACCACATGCCTGCCTATCCCCATTAACCTTTCGCCCCCTTGTTATTCAAGAATCTATCTAACTCTGCCTTAAATATGTCCAAAGACTCTACTCCCCTCACCTTTTCAGGAAGAGGGTGCCAAAGGTTCTCAACCCTCAGAAAAAAATTCTCACCTGTCTTTAATGAGCGACCCTTTATTTTTAAACAGTGACCCTTAATTCTAAATTCTCTCATGAGGAAACAGCCTCTCCACATCCACCCTCTCAAAGACCCCTCAGGACCTTGAAGGTTTCAATTAAGTTGCCTCTTGCTGTTCTAAATTCCAGTGGATACAAGCCTAACCTGTCCAGCCTTTCCTCATAAGACAACCTGCCCATTCCTAGTATTAGTCTAGTAAACCTTCTCTGAGCTGCTTCTAACGCAGTTACATCTTCCTTTAAAAAAGGAGACCAGTACTGTACACAATACTCTGGATGTGATCTCACCAATGCCCTGAAGCATAACCTCCCTACTCTTGTAATCAATTCCCAGCAGTGCTGGTGTTGCTTCTTCCACAACACTGAAATTATCGGTCCCGTTTAGTACAATCTGCTTTGCGAAACTGGACCTTCAGTAATGACACCAACTAAAACAAAGTACTAAGCCAGTAAGTTTCGCATGAAGTAAAACAAAAAGTAAGATAGTTACTTGGTAGTGGAGAACTTGCATATTGCTGCAAAAGGACACTTTGCGGCTTTTTGCCTTGCACTCATCAGGACAGGTGCAAGAATACCAAATGTTAAAGGGAATAACAATTTATACTGCATGAGGAAAGGGTGCTGATTGATTGGCAGGTGGACTCTGATTGGTCAAGGCATTGCCCTGGAGAAGGCAACAGGGAACAGTTAGCTTTTGTTTAAATACAAAAAAGACATGTTGACTTTGATTCATGGAGGCATTGCCATGGGGAATGGATCAGGGAACAGCTGTCCCCTGCACTTTTGAACCTTTTTCATTTGAATAAAAAGGTTGAAAATACTTGTTCTACTTGCAGGGGACAGGATGGGCCGGCCAGACATTCCAATAATTGGTGGATCCCATCAAACAGCATGTCCCTTTAGCTATTTAAAACAGGCAGAGTTATTGACTATACTCAACCAGCCTGTGCTTGCAATACTCAGAATATAGCATCCATCATTAGATGTGAGTCTGTGATTGGATAGCACTTACTGAACAATTTGAAGTGTGCTAAGAATTATACCAACCAGTTTAAGATCATCAGTTGAGCTCACAATGTGGCTCACTTTCGCTTGTTAGAAGCTACATATATTTACATGCAGGGTCCTGCCCTCTGCAAACAAAGAATATGCCCAGGAATTGCACCATTTTCAATTGAGCAAAAGCACGAGGGACAACTGTTCCTTGCCGTATTTCTCATGGCAATGCCTTGACGAGAGCCGACTTGCCTTTTTCGAGTTTAAAAATAACTTGGGGGAATAACTGTCACCTGGTGCATTCTCCACGGCAACACCTTGACCAAAGTCCACTTGTTAACCAATCAGCATTCTTTTATCATGCAGTATAAATTGCTGCTCCCTTTGAAATTCAACATTCATGCGTCTGTCCTGACGAGTGCAAGGCGAAAAGTTTTGATAGCAATAAAACATTAAAATATATTCAAACGTACTATCTGCATAACTAATTTTCATACTGAAAAGATTACTAGTGTCACAGTGAGCCTCCAGATTTTGTTTGTAATATGGGAGAGATCCTGGGAAGCAAAGAAGTTGATAATCCCTGCTCTACTATACACTGTATATCACTACTGAAGAAACCAAAGACTATCCAAATCGTAATCCCACACCATTTATAACAGATTAGAACGATTTAAATAAACAACTTGACATTAAGGTGTTACTTCTATTTATTCTTGCATTCAGTAGATGTTAATGAGGTGTGAACACAGCTGTTAACTTATAAAATAAGTTGAGCTTTCTGCTAAAACACAACCCAAATTGACTTTCATGCAAATGGTTAATGGCTTTCGCTTTTTGGTTGATGTAAGCAACTGCCCCTTTTAGTGGCTGGATATTTGTGGGGGATGAGATTGTAGTTTCAATAAAAGGTCTGCAGGAAATGTGTAAACACCATTCTATGAAGTTTCTGCATGTCATCCAAAGTTACAGCAGCTGTAACTCAGATGTTTCAACCCCACTCTAGCAAACACTGATGAGCTTCATTGTCGCCTTTTAACATTGCTACCTTAGCTGTGTGCACTTTCAGCTTTTGTGTTATAAACGTAGGGCAAAGCCCAAGTACAATCTATGAGCTGAGGAGAGGCGGTGGGGTGGGGGGGTGTGTGTGTGTGTGTGTGTGTGTGTGGGTGTGTGTGGGTGTGTGTGGGTGTGTGTGGGTGTGTGTGGGTGTGTGTGAATGAAATGATGGGGGTGGGAGGGTGAGGAATGCGATTTGACGAAGTTCTCAGTACTCCTGATATCTATTTTGAATTGCTTGTCCCTCAGACATTACATTGTGTTCTTAATGTGCAACTGCCCCTAAATTAACATGCAGAATTGCATCATTTTTCTCACTCAGAGCAAGGGAGTAGAGATCATCAATTCAGCAAGTTGAACTGACCTGTGTCGCTCAATTTCCCAGAAGTCTCTCTTATAGTCCCAATGGCGTTCTCGCTCTCTCAGTGCGATCAGTTTATCAAAGGATACGAAGTCTCTTCCTCTATCTCTACTGTGAGATCTTCTGTGACGACTCCTGGACCTTGTCTGTTTTCCAATAGAAATAAAGTAATTGAGGGTTAACTCCAGCCTAAGACTGAATTCATTGGCACTCTAAACCCTACAGTTGTGCATGTTATTTTGAACAATGATCTAAGTCTTCTGCAATTTAAGTCCAATATAACCATGTCAAACCAGCAACGCATAATCTGACTTTGGCTGATACATCATTTGCAAAAAGCACACCACCTGAAGTAAGTGGACAATATCCCATGACTCCTGTCAGCTTTGCTGTCCAACGGAATACTAGATATTTTGCACTTCAAGCCAGCCGCTGAGTGACTTAAAGCCAAGATTGCATCAAAACCAACAATAATCATAAACATCTGATGAAGATAATCCCTACCATCTTTCAGATGAGAAATTAAATCAAAGCCCTGTCCACCTGCCCTCTTTGATGGATATAAAAGATCCCATGGCATTATTCAAAGAACAGGAGAGCTCTACCTGGTCTCTGGTCCAATATTTAGCCCCCAACCAATATCAATAAAACAAATGAGGTCATGTACCTCACAGCTGTTTATGTGACTCACATGTGCTGCTATGTGCAAATTGGTTGCTACATTTCCTACATTACAACAGTGGCTACACTTCGAAAAGGTACTTAATTGATTGTAAAGTGCTATGGGATGTCCTGTGGTCATGAAAGGGAGCTGGCGAGAAGAGGGCCGCGAGACAGGGAGCCGGCAGCACCTAGGGGAACGGGCAAGTGGAGGGCCCCGAGGCAGGCAGTCAGTCAGTCCATTCCAGTCTGTGGCTCCAGAACAAACTGCCCATGTTCTGAGAAAAAACAAGTTTGATGTCACAGGAAAACAGGTAGTTGATTGGGTGGTGAATATTCCTCTTGTCTATCTTTCAAAAAACCTGGGTAATTTTAGTAATTGGAAGGTTTTATTAGTAGGGGAAGCTTTACTAATAGTAATAAAGCTTATTAGACTGGCTGGTGAGTTTATTTCCCACTTATCTTTGCTAGCACATCTCAATTGGGGCAAATAGAACATTTATCGAAATAATATAAGCACAGACAGAAGTAGAGAAATTAATTTAAATTTATCAGTAAAATGATTAAACTTTTAAGAAAATGGCAGGGCAGGTGATGTGTGACAGCTGCAGAATGTGGGACTCATGGACACCAGCATGTTTCAAGGTTCAAGGCAAATATGCCTGCAGTAATTGTCTGTTGCTGGAGCTACTTTGGCTCAGTCATTGAGCTGGAGGCTGAGCTGCAAACACTGCAATACATCGTGGAGGGGGAAAGTTACCTGGACACTGTTCCAGGAGGCAATCATATCCCTTAGGATAGGATGGCCTGATTTGGCCTATGGTCAGGGACAGGAGGGTGTGTCTGCTAGCAAGGCAGGTAAGGGGACTGAGAAAGAAGAAGTGGAGGAGCCTCTGCCTTTGCAATTGTTCAACAGGTCTAAGGTTCTTACAGCCTGTATGAAAGAAAGTGGGGGCTGCAGGGTGAATGATTAAACTGACCATGGCACCATAGTGCAGGAAGCCAAGGGGGAGTTAATAGGAATGTAATGGGAATGTTAATAGAAATAGGTAGTCAGGAACAGAACAGTCAGGGGGACAGTTCTCTGCAGCCAAGAAAGAGAGTTCAGAAGGCTGTGCTGCCCGTCTGGTGCCAGGGTTTGGGCCATGTGCGCTGGGCTGGAGAGGAGCTTGCAGTGGGAGAGGGAGGATCCAGCTGTTGTGGTCCACGTAGGTACCAACGACATAGGTAGGTCCAGGAAAGAGATGGTTCTTACAGAGTTTAAGCAGCTTGGGCTAAAGAGAAACTCAAAGATAATAATCTCTGCATTATTACCAGGGCCATGAGCAAACTGGCATAAAGTAAGTATGATTAGAGAGATTAATGTGTGCTCAAAGGCAGGTGTGGGAGAAGTGGGTTTCAATTCATGGGGGACTGGCACCAGTACTCAGCAAAGTAGGAGCTGTACCGTTGGGATAGTCTTCACCTGAATCGTACTTGCACCAGTGCTCTAGTGAGTCATATAACTAGGACGGCAGAAGGGCTTTAAACTGAACAGTGGGGGCAAGGGATCATGTGAGAAAAGATGTGATAAATTCAGAGAGGGCAAGAAAGCAAGGGAAATGACAATCAGTGTGTGGCAGGAAGGGACAGAGCATGCAAACTTAAGCATTAAAGTAACAACTTTAGGGAATAGTGACCATATGAATTTTACATGAAGTTTTAAAGTGAGTTAGTTCAATTTGAAGCTAAGATCTTTAATCTTGTTAGGAAATAGAGATGGGTTAACTAAGATATATGCGTTTGTGTGTTAAACTGAAAAGTATAATTTATATTTTTTTTATTTGTGGGTTAAAAAGTGAAACTTGGGATCTAGTTTAATTTTATAGTGGAGACAGCAGGTCTAAAGCTCTGTTTGTATATCTGCATTTCTAAGGAATTTTATGACTGTGGAAGAGAAATTAAAGCAACAGGGGTCCAGAGAGGGTGACCCACATCCACAGAGAGAGGGAGAGGGAGAAAGCAGCAGTTTGTGTTCAGTTGGAAGAAGGTACCAGAGCAGGCAGGGCATGAAAAAGGACATAACAAGTCTCAAACTAAAGAAGAAAGTGCCCAAATCCAAGGGAGTGGAACAGGGAAGGTCCCAAGAAGACCCGCAAGTCAAAGGAAGGGCTGGAACATGAAAAAGGTCCTGTCAAGTGAAGTTAAGAGTGAGGAGCAGAGGAAGGCTCCAAGCTTTAAGGAAGAAGGGCTGCAGGAAGGACATTTAAAGCAAGAATGGTTTGTGATAAGTCAGAAGAACGAAAGAGACAGTCTGTAATTCTTTACCATGGGCATGTGAAGCAGTGCTGTACTGTTGAATGCTGAGTCGGTAAGAGTGCATAGAAGAAAGCTTGAATGCATGTCGTGGCCCAGGGGAGAGGAAAATCAGGAGGAGAGTTTGAAACTCTGGAGGGGGGCCCTTTTGGAAGGCATCTGAGAGAAAACGTCAGTTTGGGAGAAGATTTCAAAGCAAGTTCTTTGTAAGTGGAGATTGGAAACCCCCATGTGTGAAAGGCAGAGTTCAGAGAGACTGATTAGCTCATGGTGTAACAAGCGTCGGTGGGGGGGGGTTAGTTGAGGAGAGATGTGTTTGGCAGGTCGCCTAGTGGTTTACATGGGCAGTGTACTTACTGTGAACAATTGTGAGTATAAGATAGCTTTCGTAACTTGTCTTATTCTTACAAATCTGCATACATCTGTAAAGGTATAGTTGTGAGCGAAGGTGTATTGTAATATAGTTCATCTTTTCTTGTTAAATAAATGTTTTATTCTTTTGTTAAAAGTTCATCAGCTGGCTATTGTTCAGTAGCCACTCTCCACGTAACTAAACAAAAAAAAAAGTTAGGATCCATTAAGCCGGGTTCCACCCCAGGATGAGGCTTGTCCAGTAGTAACATCAGCTGACAAAATGAATGGGCAAGAACAAGGCAGATGGACTATAATGTGGAAAAATGCAAAGTTATCCACTTTGGTAGGAAAAACAGAAATGCAGAGTATTTCTTAAATGGTGAGAGGTTGGGAAGTGCTGATGTCCAAAAGGATCTGGGTGCCCTTGTTCACAAGCCATCCGAAAGCTAACCACAGAACCATAGAAAAGTTACAGGAAGAGCTACATTCAGCCCATCATGTCTGCACAGCCAAAAAAAAGAGAAAAAAGTAACTAGCCGCTCATTTTAATCCCACTTTCCAGCAACTGGTCCGTAGCCTTGCCAGTTACAGCATTTCAGATGAGTTTAAAATGTGTTGGGCATTTCAACCTCAACTACCAACTTAGGGAATGAATTCCAGACACCCGATGACCCTCTGGGTGAAAAGCTTTTGCTCATATCCCTTATAATCCTTCTACCAATCACCTTAAATTGATGTCCTCTGGTAACTGACCCCTCAGCTAGGGAAAACAAGTCTTTCCTGTTTAGGCATCTCGATTAGGTCACCACATAGCCTCCTCTGTTGTAAGGAAAACAACCCTTGCCTATCCAATCTTTCTCATAGCTGCAACTTTCAAGCCTTGGCAACATTCATGTAAACCTCCTCTGCACTCTCCAGAGCAATTTTGTCCTTCCTATAATGTGGTGACCAGAACTGAGTACACAATTCCAGCTTGCGGAACAGCTTTATACAGTTCTATCATTACATCCCTGCTTTTGTGTTCAATAGCTCCCCAAATAGAAGAAAGCATTCCATATGCTTTCTTGACCACCTGTCCTGCCAACTTCAAAGACCTGTGGACATGCACTTGCAAGGTGTCGCACTTCCTCAGACCCTCTCAATAGCTTCCCTTTTAGTGAGTATTCCCTTCACAAAAGAATTACCTCGCACTTTTATGGATTGAATTCCATCTGCCACTTCTCCACCTGCTCAACCAAACCACTGATGTCATTCTGGAGTCGACAACTAACCCCTTCACTATCAATTGTGGCCAATTTTTGTGTCATCTGCAAATTTCCCAATCATGCCTCCTACATGCAGATACAAAAAGCAATTAGAAAGGCAAATTGTATGTTTGCATTGACTGCCAGAGGATTAAAGTGCAGGAGTAAAGATGTCTTGCTGCAGTTGTATAGAGCCTTGGTGAGACCTCACCTAGAATAGTGTGTGCAGTTTTAGCTTCCTTACCTAAGGAAGGATATGCTTGCCATAGAGGGAATACAACAAAGATTCACCGGACTGGTTCCTAGGATGGCGGGATTGTCCTATGAGAAAGTTTGAGGAGACTGGGCCTGTATTCTCTAGAGTTTAGAAGAGAGGTGATCTCATTGAGACATACAATATTCTTACAGGGCTCAACAGAGTAGATATAGGAAGGATGTTACTTTTGGCTGGGGGATCAAGAGCAAGGGGACAAAGTCTCAGAATAGGCCATTTAGGACTGAAATGAGGAGGAATTTCTATGCTCAGAGGGTGGGGAATCTTTGTAATTCTCTACCTGAGAGGGCTGAGGAGGTGTTGTCATTGAGTACGTTCAAGGCAAACATTGATAGATTTCTAGATATTCAAAATATCAAGGGATATGGGGATAGCGTGGGAAAATGACATTGAGGTAGATCAGTTATGATCTGGTTGAATGGCGAAGCAAGTTCGAATGGCTGAATGGCCCACTCCTGCTCCTATTTCTTATGTTCTTATATCAATACAAATTCATTTCTTCTTATATCCACCTATGCAATCTAATCTTGATCATTGACATAGATTCTGCCCTAACCACTAACCCTAGAAGTTAATGACAACACCCATAACTCTGAAGGCTTTTCTCTTGTCTATTTCTCTGGCATTTAATCTTGTATGTTGTTTGTTGAACGTACTATTTATAAGAGATATTAGTTTTGGGTCTTCACAACAGAATTTTTTTTTTGAAAAGTCAATCAGAAACAAACCGCACCTATACTTAAAGAAAACATGCTTACAAAGGGAAAGGAATCAAACAATTTCAGCCTATGTCACATTGTGTTTGATCTGGAAAACCCTGGTGCCCAAAAATGACAAAATTAAATTCAGCAGCCCTAAACAAAGAACGATACGCAAGATGTTGCAACTACTCAGATTAGCTCAACATGATGCTCCTCTACACTTCAGGTCACAGGAACTATAGTGACAGGGTGGCAAGTATGCCTCTCACTCCTTTCAGCTGCAGCATACTGCAATCCAGGCAACCAACAATGACCCTTTGCATTCAGCTCCTGTAACTGTAAAACCAGAGTGCTTTTGTATGGCTCAAGGACCCACCCTTCTTCTTTCTCGACTTCTTCTTCTCACCGAGCCTCGACTTCCTAGAGAAAAATCAGAATGGAAGGCACTCACTGAAAATGCAATCACTCCTGTGCTTTTTATTCCACACCAAGCTTGACTTATGGTATTTATTGGGCACACAACGCAGTTTCTCACTCTTAATGGGTGATGGGTTGTGAATTAACAGCATCAAAATAAACAGATTTTTGCTAGTAGTGCTAAGTTATTCAGTCTGGAGGGAGATACACAGTGGTATCCCCCAGAGATGGATATTCAGGTCACTGCTTTTTTTTTTATGTATATACTGTAATGATCTGGGCTTAAATATACAGAGCATAACTTCGAAGTTTATAGGTGATACAAAACTCAGAAATATAGTAAACAATGAGAGCTTTGACAGATTTCAGGACACAGGAAAACTGGTGAAATGGACAGATATACAAATTGAAATTTGATACAGAGAAGCGCAAAATTATATATTTTTTCAGGAAGAATGAGGAGAGACTATATTAACTAAATGGTTATATTTTAAAAGGGGATGCAGGAAAACAAATCAGGGGGTGTATTATACTAATATTTGACAGTGACAGGATAAGTTGAGGCTCTTAAAAAATATGGGATTCTTAGCTTTCTTATACTGACAATATTGTACAAAATTAAAGTTATGCTCCTTCAAAAACATCGCCCAAACCTGCAACCTCTAACGCTTAGAAGCGCAATGACAACAGATGCACAGGAAAACCTCTTCTGGCAGTATCTTATCAAGTGGCGACACACACCAATGGACACATGGCCTGGATCATAGGAATAGGAGGTGACCACTTATCCCCTTGAGCCTGTTCTGCCATTCATTTAGATCAGGTTTGAGCTGTATTTTAACTTAATCTACCTGCCTTGGATCTATAACCCTTAATACCCTTGACAAAAATCTATCAATCTCAGTTTTGAAATTTCCAATTGACCTAGTCACAGCGTTTGTGTGAAGAAGTGCTTTCTAACATCAACTCTAAACAACCCCAGCTAGAATTTTAAGATTATGCCTCCCTGATCTGGACTCTTCTGCCAGGGAAATTAGTTTCTCTCTATTTTATTCGATCAAATCCTTTTATCTGAAAGCCTCAACTAGACCACCTCTTCATTTTCTGTTTTCAAGAAAATACAACCCTTCTTATAATTCAACCCTTTTAGCCCTAATATCAATCAAACCTGTTACTTCAATTGTATCATAATAATGAATTCAGCCACAATACCAGATTTCATCTCACTGCACCAGCATTGGAGAAAGCCCCATTTTTAAATAAAAATAAAAACTTTCCTGTAGAAATCTGATGATTATACTTAGGGCACCCATTACTCTGGCCACTGAGACTACACAGAATTTGTCCTGTGCTGATTTTCTCCCCATTTTCTTCCTGTAATTCATTGGATGGCTACCTATTGTTCTAGGTTTAAATAATGTCAGTTGACATGGAACTTCTATTCCCCATTATTGGAAAATGCAAGTCACCTCTGGTATAGTTTATATACTAGGCAGGCAACTCAATTATCTAACCCACCTAATTTCAGCTTCTTAATTAGTTCACTTTATCCAAATCACTGTTCTCAGCTCAACTGATCGAAGAGCAGCTATCAACAGTGACCCCCCCTTCATTCAGAAGGTACAAGTCAGGAAACTGATGGAATTTTCTCTACTTGTTTGGCTGAACGGGACTGTAACAACATGCAGTTGAGCAGCAGAAAGGAAGACCCAGAGGCAATTACCATCAGTTAGAACAGCTATACAGCCTGTGTCCCCCAGAGCAGCCGACTTCTAATAGAAATCAAAGTCTGACATCACAGGAAAGCAAATAAGTGGCTGGTTGGTGGATATTTTGCTTATTTATCTTTTAAACTCATTTTTGACTCACCTTTGGGGAGCAGAGAGAACTTGACCTCCGGGAGACACCTCGACTCAGAAGCAGATAAATGAGAGGGCGGGGCTCAGGGCCTTCGCTTACCTTCAAGGAGCAGAGAGAACTGGACCTGACCTACTGGGGAGCTCGCTGAGTTTCAAACAAAAAAATCACTGACATCACAGAAAAACCATAAGTTTATTGACTGGTGAGAAACTGCTGTTAGGGAGTGTCTTTAAATAGCTTAAACTTAGAGAAATATGATTTTTAAATAAGTAGCTTAGATTTAAGCAAGAAACACAAGCAAGAGGGAAGTAAAGTTAGGTCATGGCCAAGTAAAATAAAGTAATATAAGTAAACCAAAGTAAAATAAGTTAACATAAGTTAAGTTTAGGCATGAAAAGGGCAGCTCAGTTGTGTGGACTGTGCTTCCTGTAGTACGTGGGAAGTCATGGATGCTACCGGTGATCTAGGCAACTACATGTGCAGCAAGTGTCACCAGTTGCAGAAACTTGAGCTCCGGGTTTCGGAGATCGAGCAGCAGCAAAAGTCACTGTGGCACATCCGTGAGGCTGAGAGCTACGTGGATAGCACATTCAAAGAGGTAGTCACACTGCAGCTTAGGAGCGTGGGACCTGCTCACTAATTGATTTTCCATTTTGGATACTGTTGAGGGACTTGGTTCCTCAGGGGAGTGGAGTCAGAGCCAATTTTGTGACACCCAGGCGGCTCAGCTGTACAGGAGGGGAGGAAGAAGAAAGGAAGGGCAGTAGTGATAGGGGGAAGAGACAGGCATTTCTGTGGCCGTAGACATGGATCCAGGATAGTATGTTGCCTCCCTGGTGCCAGGGTCAAGGATGTCATGGAGCTGCTGCAGGACATCTAAAAGGTACCTGGATCTGAACCTGAAGTGGTGTTACCTACAAGCCTACAGACCAGGTGCTGGAAGGTGGGATTAGAATGGGTGGCTAGTTTTTCTTATGCTGGCCCAGACACGATGGACTGAATAGCCTCTTTCTGTGCCATAACTTTTCTACGGTTCTATGCAGAAGCTAAATATCATTCAAAACAGTCCACCTTGAATGATACTTTCTCTTCCAGCAATATGCCATCACTGGCATACTGTTGCTGCAGCCTGCTCTGACGACAAGGTGCACTGTGGCAACTCGCCATAACTCCTGCCATACCACCTCCCAAACTGACAAACCCCAGCAAATAAAACAATCAGCAACTGCTTAAGATCACCAACTCCAATTCACATACCATTGTGATGTGGACATGTGTCAGTGTTCCTTCTTCAGGTCTGGCAGCATCGGCAGAGAAGAAAAGAGTTGACGTTGAGTCCTCATGACCCTAGTTCTATTGAAGGGTCATGAGGACTCGAAACGTCAACTCTTTTCTTCTCCGCTGATGCTACCAGACCTGCTGAGCTTTTCCAGGTAATTCTGTTTTTATTTTGGATTTCCAGCATCTGCAGTTTTTTGTTTTTATTCCTTCTTCAGAGCTGGGTCAAAAGTTTGGGACTCCCTGTTAATTGCATGTTAATTGGATTTAATTGTATGCATACAAACATACAAATTAGCAGAAGGCCACTCAGCCCTTCAAACCTGCTCTGCCATTCATAACCTCAAATCCATATTCCCACCTACCCCTGATAACCTTTCACTCCCTTGCTTATCAAGAATCTACCTCACTCTGTCTTAAAAATATTCAAAGACTGCACTTCCACCACCTTCTAAGGAAGAGTTCCAAAGGCTCATGACCCTCAGAAAAAAATTCTCATCTCTGTCTTAAATAGGCAACCCCTTATTTTTCAAGTGACCATTAGTTCTAGAATCTCCCACAAGAGGAAACATCCTTTCCACATCCACCCTGTCAAGACCCCACAGGATCTTACATGTTTCAATCAAGTTGCCTCTACTCTTCTAAACTCCAGGAGCAGGTGGTAAGCATTAACTGCTGCCTCTATAAAAAGGAACAGATTAAAACTGTGGTGGTTGGGTGAAGAAATGTTTGCAATGTGCATCTCAGTAAAAAGAAAAATGCTTGTAAAGGTGTGCAAAGATTGGCTCCTGTTCTATCTTTCACCACCTAGCTTTCTGGAATATAACACTCTTTAGATGACAGCATTTTAAGAGCATCTTCACCACATGATTCATGAAGGTTCACCACCACCTTCTCAAGGGCATCTAAAGATGGACAATACATGTTTCCTTGCCAGCAATGGTCACATCCTGAAAATGAAAAAGGCCAGGTGTCTAGAATTCACTAGAAGACCAGAGAAAAGACTCAGGTTACCCAACTGTACTTCCATCCCCTGTGCTGATCTTCTCTTCAATGTTTTGTGAAGTTGTAAGTTTACTGGTAAACTTTGTGCTCTGCACTTTTATACATTTATTCATGAAGGATAAAAATTATTTAATTGGGGCACCAACCCTCAGCAAAGACAGACTGGCCTGATGCTCCAAGAACCTTTAGTCAAAAGATTAAAGTACAAGTACAGTATCCACTTATATTCACTTGAGTTTAGACTGTTGAGGGGTGATCTAATCAAGATATTTAATACTGAAGGATTCAATGAGAGAGAAAGAAGAACTAATTCCTCTTATGGGCAAATCCAGAACATGAAAACATAATGCTAAAATTAGAGCTAGCCCACCTAGACGTGATATCAGAAAGCACTTTTCACACAAAGAGTAGCGAATATCTGAAACTCTTACCCATTTTTAACCCCCACCCTAACAAAAAGGCTGGGGATAGTCAATGCAAAGTTAAGTTGGAGATCACTCAGAGTTTTGTTTGCTAACAGTATCACAGTTTATGGTACCAAGGCAGGGAAATGGAGTTGATGTACAGTTCAGCTATCAGTAATTGAATGGCGAGAGGGACAGAATGGCCTACTGTTTCTTACATTTCATTAATGATCTTTCCAGGCAGTAAAGAGACTTTAATCAATAATGAGTTTCAACCTCAGAGTAAAAGAGTAACATGCTAACCCAATGCACTGCCCATCTAACTCTCCTCATGCACATTTTCCTCAGCCTCCCTTACTTGAGTGTGATCTGTATCCGTCATCATCCATTTCTCTCCTTCTGTCTTTCCTCCCATCCTCCTCCAATTTTTTGGAGCCTCCTCGGTTGTCTTTCCTGTCATCCTTTTTTCCATTCACAGATGATCTGAAATGGAATCGGACTGTTTGACCAAGTCTCATTGACAAATACTTCAGATACATTCTCTTAATACGTTATGTAAAGGCAGAGCAGGGTAAAGTATTTCATATGCAATACAGAGCTTATTTACAATTCAGTGGCAGAATAGCACCGATTGAAAATTCCTGACCTCCATTAAGCTATCAAGACTGAATGAAGGATGGTGGCAGTGTACCAATTAAAAACGGTGCATTCAGGAAGCAGTGGGCATCCCTTGGAACTGGTTATGGGTGTGCAACCGCCCTTCTGTACTGGGCAGGCCATGCAGAGGGGGGCATTGGCACCGGTGACACTCACACACCAAAAATTCTGGACTGATCTGCTGTGCTTGGTACATTTCTGGACAGTCCTACCTCATCAATCAAGATTTCTTGCAACGAAGCTCAGACAAATAGACAGGGCTTCATCTCATCTCTACAACAAGCAACTTCAGGCACTGACTGCTTACCACTGCAGATTTTACAGTACACTGGCAGAAGATTCCTAGTCACCTTAAAAGACAAAATCTGAGATGTTTAAAAGAAAATTATTTTTTTGCAAGCAACTCTATTACATGTAGGTGGTCTAACTTGGACAGGAATAAACCTTCCAACATAAGAATCAGAGAAGCCCAACACATTTAAAAAATATGAAACCCATCCTTAGGGTCATTAGCCATACTAGTGAGTAAAACTTCCCACCTACATGAAGGCACATTAAGAGTTCAGGCAGCAGGCCATATTTTCAAATGTGAATAAAAAGAAGCCATAAAACTCCAGTCCTTTGCAGGAGATGTTTTGGATTGATGGCATTTTTTTCCCTTTTGTTATGATCAACCACTTGAAGTCCTCAGATTCAGGAGGAAGCTTTTCAAGTAAGCAGACTAATTGTCCTGCAAACTGACATGTCCACAGGAAATGATGTGGATCAGCAGCCCCCACAGTCAAGGAATGTCAATGTGCAGGTATCTGAGCTGGAAACCATCCGTAATGGTCCTGTTTTGTTGTGTGTTTAGCCAGGCCTGGCTATGGAGTGTTGTCCATTAGGAACCGAACAAAGTGAACAAAATGATTTTGTTACGAGAATATTGCTTCTTTTTTCAAAAAGAAAGTGCATGCAGGTGCACCACTCACACAAGTACACATAACTAAATGCACATACAACATCACATGCGACAACAGTGCACGCACACAGATGCAGACTTACATTTATATATCCTTAGAGTAAAATGTGCAAGGTATTTCACAGGAACTTTATCAAACAAAATCTGACACCAAACTATCTAAGGAGATATTAGGGCTGATGAGAACAAAGTTGGGTTTTAAGGAGCACCCCAAAGGTGGAAAGAGGGGTAGAGGGAGAGAGATTGGGACAAAACTCCAGCTTGTCACCTAGGCAACTGAAAGCATAATTACCAACGGAGAAGTGATTAAAATCAGGGATTCACAAGAGGCCAGAAATGGAGGTGCGCAAGCTATCAAAGGTTAGTAGAAGGCTATCGGTAGGGAGATATATGGCCATGGAGCAGTTTGAAAACTAAAATGAAAATTTTACGAGGCCGGAAGGGAGCCAACATAGGTCAGGACAAAAGTGATGAATGAACAGGATGTCACAGTAAAGCTTTACTATCTGACAGCCACATACTTGTTCTGCAAAGCCCTGGATAGAAACCAAGCGCAGGAGCATAAGTTGATTCCTTTCCTCCCTAACCTGGGGTAAAACGGCTATAGGTATTACTCCATGCTGGCTAGGGTTGGTATTACTCCATGCTGGCTAGGGTTGGCTAACTCAATGCGAACTGGGCATCAAACCTAGCATCTTCCCAGTCTGTAAGCTGAGTTAGTCACTGGATAAGTTAGCTGTCACTTTTGAGGGAATCTGTATTGTTGGGTTCATGGGTTGTTTGGACTATAATTCCTGGTTCCAGTGCAAGTGTGGAGAGTAGCGGGGGCCAGGCCGCATACGCTCTGTTCCAGTTTTTCTTTTGACAGCTGCTCGGGCATGGCTTGAAATTATGTTTTTTTCTGCTGGAGAGTCCAAGCTAAGAGCCTGGTTCACATCGCATTCGGTTCCGCTGGCGGTCAGAGGCCATCGGCCCCCAGGCCCTACTGCAGAACAGAAGCTGCAGGGCTTGGCCATCCTGACAGCAGTGCGCATGCACGAAGGATTGCGTGAAAAAAAAGACCACGGATTAGGTTACCGCGTGTAAGTAAGCCCATATGACAGGAGCAGACTAAGATGAAGGTCAGCTCCACGCAGCTTAAGTGCTGCCGTGAGCTCCATGCTGCTGAGAGCACTGGGGTCAAAGGCCCCAAGTACCGCATTTGCTTGGTGTAGCTGGGGAAACTGGAGCTCAGAGAAACCTAGTGCCAGCTCAGTGAATCTGACTGTTGGTGCAAAGGAAAGCCTGGGGACAGTGGTGTTTTACTCAGAGTAGCTGGTGAGCTGGAATTGTGCCAGTAATTAGATGCTGGGATGCAGCCTCGGGGATCCAATGGAACACAGTCTAGCAGAGACTGAGCAACTGGGAGGCGAGCAGCTGTTGGGCAGCCCAAGTTGCAGTGGCCGCTGAGGGAAATCAGAAACTATACCCTCGAAAGAGAGCTGAAATCCCTCTTCAGAAAGACAAAGTTGAAAGGATTTTGTGACTCAGTGATCGTTAATGTCTGGGTGGGCTGTTGAGAAATTCATTCTATGTGTCTTGGTTGTGCCTGCTGCTTAATGTGTGCTGTGTTCGGCCACAGCTTACCTGTTAATTATGTTTACTTCATATTAATTCTTGGATGTACAGACAGTGTCGACTGCTTGTTTTGCTGACTTTTGTATAGTAAACTCTCTTATCTTTGTTTAAAACCATGGAATTTTGCGGCTTTCTTCTCTAGTAGCTGGGATTTGAAATTTTGTCTACTTTACAACAAAAGCTGCTGGTCCCTAACTGGATTGTAACAAAATTTTGGTGGTCCGGGGGGGTCTGGTCTGGTCTGGGATCATAACATTTAGAAACCAAAAACACCTTCAGATGAAAAAAAAATAAATCACTCCAGGATTTCAGAGATTCCACTGAAGTCAATTTCCTTCAAAAGTCAAGATAAGCCCAAGATGAGGACAATTAGGGATTGGAAATATAACAGGAATCAACAAAGTGGAATGGAAATTTCTAAGAATATTTTCCAACCATCAGCCATAGCAACATCAGAGTCTCACAATGGGTGTAAAAAATAAGCACTGGTCAGGATATGCAACTCCTGCACAGCATGAGATCAATAGAAGACTACAGGATCTTTTCTTAGGATCACATTAAGCAAAGATTTTGAAGGAAATTTGCCTCTATTTGACAATGGACTGGTTCCAGTGAATGTATAAAGAATAAAAGAAATGAGGAATAATTTCTGTAGCTCAAAGCTACTTGGTAAAACCAAACAGTAGCTGTCGGTAAAGGCACTTACTTGTCTCTAGATTGATCGCCATCATTCGCACTTCTTCGGCTGGAACTCTGTTTGGAGACCTTCTTCACATTCCCTACTTTCTGCTCTGTGCGCTTCTTACAGCCAGGTTCACTCTTGGCCTGAAGAAACAAACAGCACACTGTAACTGTATTTTCATGGAACGGCTATTGCAGTGGATTGCTCAATCATGCACCACATTCATTATTTCCATCTCCAAGTGGAACCCAACATTTCTCCAAATAAAATCACAAATCCAACATATTACTTGGTTCCTATTGTACATGCCACCTCCCTTCCATCTACCTTCTTCTACCCATGCTGCTCAGCATTTGGCTGTTCCGGGGTACTTGTGACATTCACTACATTCCTTCAGGAAAGCGCCAGGTATTTTGTGCAAGAATACATGTCCTTTTTAAACTGAGATGAAAAGGTCATCTTTGGAATCTTTGCTTTCACCACTTAGAGGTTCTATGAAATAATTTCGATGTTCTTGTATATTTCAATACGTTTAAGCTATTGGTCCACTTATAGTGTGTTAATTCCTATTGCTGAATATTAGGTTTGCAGAAAAAACACTGCCTTTTTAAAAAAAAAATCACACAAATCTAAATAAAAACTTGCGTGAAAGAAAAATTATAGCCATTGAGCATTACTTCAGAATTGAAAATAATCATTATCCATCTTGTACCATCTTGACACTTCAAACAATGGACACTCTTCACACACTACTAGAACTTAGAGCTGTACTTCTTGGTTGTTTCATGTCAATTAACAGAATAATTGAGTGCTGCTTTATTTGGACAGAGAGGCTCCACTCAGCTATCTGGCATACAGGAATTTACTTCAGTTTCATATCATAAGAAATAGGAGGCCAGTCAGCCCCTCAAACCTGCTCTGCTATTAAGATCATAGCTGATTTGATCATTGCTTTAACTCCACTTGACCAAAAATCTAACTCAGCCTTGAATATATTCAATGACCCAGTCTTCACTGCTCTCTGACGAAGAAAATTCCAAAGATTAACAGACCCTTGGAGAAGAAATTCCTCATCTGTCTTAAATGGGAGGCCTCTTATTTTTCAACTTTGCCCCTAGTTCCAGGTTCCCCATTCTGCAGTCTCTTTCCATTTAAATAATATTCTGTTTGGTTTAAACTTGTTAACTGCAAGAAAGCTGAGCATTTCCATCTTTAGTTTTATAACTTTTCTGAATAAAACTGGCTCTTATTGAGCCTGTAAAAAGGAAAATTACAGTGCCTGGCTCTCCAGTTTTCAGCAAGTGCAAATAGGTGAGGTGCTCAAAGCTGAAAGGGTACATAGAATGGGCTTCGAAGTAAATATCATGAAATTTATGCAGGGCCTGACTCCATAGGTCAGAAATTGTAGGAGCGGAAGCAGAGGATTCCATGCGATGGGAATTTACTGATGTGACCTGGCTGGCCTGGGAGCAGGGAGCCATGTTGCCATCACCTAGCTTAATATCAATATGCAAATTTTTCTGGATATCTAACATCTGAATTCCTCAAGAGTCAATTTGAACTGGTCTGTGAAAGATGCCAGAATAAATGAGATGTTGAGACGCCAAGTGATGACAATAAACCAGATGCTGCCTTTCCAGAAATATCTCTCTCACTCACAAACAACAACTTCATTTACAGAGGCACACAAAGTGCAGCAAAGTAAAAATCTCAACATGCCGGCTAACAGTTCCCATTAGTACTTTATTTGTGCTCACCATTTCCACAGTGATGGTTTGTCCATTTAGTTCAGACTGATTCAGAGAGTTGATGCTTTCCATTGCCTCCTCGGGTGTCAACATGGTTATGAACCCGTAGCAGCGTGCACCAGGATTACGAGCATCGGTTACCACTTTGGCACAAATAACCTGCATAAAATTTATCAAGTGCAGGAGACACTAGTGGTTTTTCCAAGGAAATATTGTTACATGAAGTCATTTTTGGCTGTTTAAATGTTTACATGCAAGCCAATATTTTATGTAAAGCAAATACTGAAGTTCTCAAACTGTTGGGCTCATCTAATGTAAACAGGTACAGGTGTAATCTCACCTTAAAGAACGGAGACATAGTTTGACGTAAATCTAAATTATTGCAACCATGTCAAAGCAAGCTTTCATTTTTAATTGGCTAAATGGCCAGTTTCCATGCCGCAATTTCTATGACAGTACATTGCTGCCCAGCAACTATATCCTTTCCAACCATGTCGCCCTCAACAGCAACATTCCCTTCCATTCACCAATTTTAGCATGACTTGCATTTATATAAGCACTTTATTGTATTTCTAAGAAACAATTCAGAGTAGTCACGTATCATGCAGCCCGACCAATCTTTTGCCAATAATATCAGTTTACATTCAGCTTTCTTCAGGTTGCTTGCTATCTTCGTTCCTCTTTTTGTACAACCATACAGTCACTAAATTTGGTCTCTTCTACCCTTTCAATGCAGTAATGAAATCATGACTCCCATTCCTGGTCTTAGACCCATTAATTTCAAATGGAGCTCTTAAATTTGCTTCTTTCTTAATCTTTTCTCAACTAAAGCTCAAATCCATCGAACACGAAGTCTGATTCTAAATTTGAATGCAATCCTCCAGCATTTCTCACACTGCTGGATTTCAGACATTAAAAAAAACTCCTTTCATCTTCAGTCTGTCTCTACATCACAACCTTGTCTGTTTTATTAATGTTACTACATTTACTCTCCTGTTCTTCCCGTGCTATAGTTTCACTCCTTCACATTTTCAATGTAATAAATAGCCAGGACTAATTGCACCATCTCCTACTCTCTCTCATTCTCTCCTAAAACCTCCAAGTTATGAAAAGTTTGCCCTTCAGTTGGCTTCTTTCAATTATAAAGCTCAAAGTTAGAAGCTGATCTCACCTACCTACTTCGTTTTTGATTTCACTCTGGTAAAATGGTGTCCCACATAATGGCCCTTTAATATTATCTCTTAATGAATAAACCTCAAGGGATTATATTTGACATTTTGGTCTCACTAAGCTTCAAAAAATATCAGAGATCTATAATATTAATAAATAAGCTGTCATCTTTTTAAATTTCTCCGTGGTTCATACAACACTGGACATGGCACAATCACTGCTCTGCTTTATTCCCTTCAAGCTGATGTGTTGCTGTTATCGGTGGCCAGTCCTACACAGGATCTAGGTCTTAGAATGGACTGGAGCACTGTGTTATTACAGAGAACATGAAGGAAAACAAGCGAGATCCAATAATAATTCAACAGCCCTGTTGGTTTTACTCTAGTCATATTATAAAATAACAGCTTTTAAGCATAAGCTATCTCTGAATACAGTGACACCATCCTTCTCGTTTTGCATCTCATTTGGATATTTCAGCTCCAATGAGCTGTCAACAGTTAGATATCATTAAGTATCTGCTTGACAGAATTAATAGCGCTCATGATTCAGAAGGTTGAGAGTTTAATCCCTACTAAAGGACTCAAGCACATGCTAGGCTGACACTTAGGCGCTGTACCAAGAGAGTACTGCATTGCTGGAAGCACACCTGCTATCTGCTCAGGCGGGCAGTGAATATCCCAAGCACCATTCAATGATTGAGGAGTTCTGGGTCCTGGTCAACATTCCTCCCTCAACTCATAGCACCAGCACCAGAATAACATATCGTGTATCTGTTTTCTCGTTTGTCAGATCTCGCTAATTGGTTGCTGCACATGCTTAAGTAACAATAATCGTACTTGAAAAAGGGTATCCATTGGTTGTGAGCCATCTTGAGAATGTGGCAAACAATATGTAATTACAAGCTCCTCTACCCACCTTCCTTAACAGTAACAACATGAAAACTCATTCTCACCTTGCCATATTTACTGAAGAGATTCTTCAAGTCAGTTGCTCTGGTAGCCGAGGACAGGCCACTCACCCAAAGGTTCTTGCCTGGAGTGTCCAAAGCTCTCCCTACATCAAAGGAAAATGCTCATTCATAATTACTTAACAAGGGAAAAACTGGTGCAATAGATACATAGAGAAAAACTACACAACTTTAGCACTTCAATACTGAGATCAAGAGTAGTCTGCTCCCTCCAACTGTAACAATCTCTGTCCCACACACATCTAAGATTGGCAATATAGGGAAAGAATCTGCTGCAATTCAAAACATCAAATATATGGAAACCTGGGGATTGCACTCTGTGCTTTACTGTGCTTTACAGCATGGGGCACCTGGCCTCTGTCCAGTGCCTCAAACCCATCAAATGTTGTAAAGCTCAGGAATATGGGGAGAATGGAAGCACAAGGCCCAGGCCTAAAAAATCATTTATCCATGAAACTCTCTAAAAAAAAAATGCTGCGGTAGTACAGGGATCTGCGTGCTAGCATTAAAGGATAAATGGGACAGTCACAAGGGCTTTAAACTAGTAAATGGGGAGAGACCTCAAGTGGAAAAGGTGGTATAAATAATCGTAAAATAAATGAGAAGGAAGAGAGTAGAGTAACAGTCAGAAATTGTGTTGGACCCTACAGGTAATGGGAAAACTAAAGTAACTGAATCAGGAGTGCGATATAAGAAGTGTGCATGAAAAAACATCACAGAAAAAGAACAAGTTAGAGTGCATGGCCCAAATAAGCATTCTTTATACCAAAACATGGATTATAAGGTACAAATTGAAATACAGGTACAAATTCAACTCTCAGGATACAACTTGGTAGCCATTACTGGAGCATGGTACCAAGACCGGAAACTGAATATACCAGGTTACAAGATCCAAGATAGGGAAAATGTAGAAGGGGAGAAGTGGCCTTCGTAGTGGAGGATGGAATCATTTCTAAGTTAAGGTGGAGGGAGAGATAATGAGCAGTAAGCAGGCAGAGACAACTTTTACGGGTAGAATTAAGATAGAAAAAGATTTAAGGTTGCAGTGAGAGTTGTGCACAGGCCCCCTCATATCAGCTGTGAAGCAGCAGAATGATTAATGCAGAGATGAGACAAGCATGTAGAAAAGACAGAGCACTTTTAACGAGGGATTTCAATTTTCATAAAGATTGGGATAAGCAGATGAGCTCATGTCTGAAAGGTAGAAAACTTGGAGAACGTTCAGGTTAGCTTTTGTCCTGGAACCGACTAAGGGTTAGGTCATAGTAGCTTTAATAATGAGCAATGAGCCAGATTTAGTTAACAGTTTAACAGCACGTGAACATTGAACTCAGCCATATTGAATGCTATTAGATAAATGTGGAGAAACACGATGCAGGTAGTAAAATTCCAAATTTAAGTGAAGCTGATTTCAATGAGTTGAAACAGAAATTATCCACAGTGAACTGAACAAATCTGTTAATGAAAGAAACAAAAGATCAATGAGAGGTGTTCAAAAGATAATTTAATGTGATAAGGGGCAGGGGCTTCACCTGCAAAAAAAAAATAGCCAGGGATGACTAAAGAGGTGAAACTAAAGCCATGGTTAGATCACACCTGGAGAACCGTGCTCAGTTAGGGCACACCTTAGGAAGGAAATACTGTCCTTGGCTGGAGTGCAATATAGATTAACAAGAACAATAACTGGTCTCCAAGGACTATGAGGAATGTTATACAAAGCAAGGGTGCAATCCATGAAATTTAAAAGATTAAGGGGTGACATGATCTAAGTTTTCAAAACATTATGGACAATTGATAGGGTAGAGAGAGAGAGATACTGTTTTCTCTAGCTGGGAAATATAGGACTGGGTTGGGGGGGGGGGGGGGGGGGGGGGGGGGGGTGGCAGCGCAAAGGATTGAGTCAGGCCTCTCAGGAGTGAAATTAAGTAATACTTCTACAGGCAAACGGTGGTAGACATTCAAAACCCACACCAGTGAACAGAATGTTGGGTCAATTGTTAAATTTTGAATCAGAATAGTTATGGTACAGGAGCCACTCGACCAATCAGGCATGCGATAGTTCTCTTCAAGAGCAATTGAGCTAGTCCCACTTCCGCATTTTCCCTGTAGCTATGAAACTTTCTACCTTCATATGTTTACCCAATTCCCTTCTGGAGTTATGTTTGAATCTGCCTGCACCACACTCTACGGAAGTGCATTCCAGATCCTAATCACTTGCTACATAAAACAACTTTTTCCTCACTTCACCCTTGGTTCTTTAGCCAATCACTTGAAATCTATATCCTCTGGTGTTTCAGCTCTTCTGCCAGTGGGAACAATTTTTTGCTATCCACTCCAGCAAGACCCCTCAGGATTTTGAACACCTCTACTAAATCTTTCAAGCTTCTTTTCTCTAAGGGGAACAATATCAGCTTATCCAATCTAGCGTCCCTGGAACCATTCTCACAAATCTTTTCTGCACTCTCAAAGCCTTCATATCCACCCTAAGGTGTGGTGCCCAGAATTGGGCACTATGCTCCAATTGAAACCAAACCAGTATTTTATAAAGATCCATCATAACTTCTTTGCTTTTGTATGTAATGCCTGTAGTTACAAAGCTGTTTCCCACATGCTTTTTTAACCACATTCACAAGCTGCCTTGTCAACTTCAACAATTGGTGCAGCTATGCTCTCCCCAACACCAGCACACCTCCATTTCTCTATTCCTACATTCCTTTTAGAACAGTTTATATTGCTTCTACTCAGTCTTCCCACCAATATTTAATAATTCACACTCCTCTGCATTTAATTTCATCTGTCACGTGTCCACCCATTCCACCAGCCTGCCTTTATCCTCTTCAAGTCTATTACTATCCTCCTCCTCAGTTCACTATACTTCCAAGTTTTGTGTCATCTGAAAATTTGAAATTGTGCTTAGTACACTCAAGTCCAAGTCATTAACACAAGGAAAAGCATGGGTCCTAATCCTTGGGGATCCCCACTGTACACTTTCTTCCATACTGGAAAAGAACCTTTCAACATTTGTCTCCTGTCATTCAGCCAATTTATATCTGTAGTTTTTGATTAACCAAAAAATATTAAGGGACATGGGCCAAATGTAGGTGTATGGGGTTAGATCACAGATCATCCACGATCTCACTAAGTGCCACAGAACAGGTTCGAGGGGCTCAATGACCTATTCCTGTTCCTACGATTTGTCTGTCACCGAACTCTCACAGTTAGGTTCCTGAAACATTCATGATAATTGTTTTGGTACCAATCAATCTTATTAAAACTGCGAAATGCATAAATGTAACAGTCCAAGAAATTATTAGAAATGAAAAGGCACCCACTTCACATTTAGATTTGGGAACAATCCCATTATATTGGAAGTTGGCAAATGTTACACCACTTTTCAAGAAAGGAGGGAGGCAGAAAACAGTGAACAACAGGGCAGTTAGCGTAACATCAGTTGTAAGTACAATGCTGGCATCTATTATTAAGGAAGTCCTAACAATGCACTTACAAAAGCATAGGATGATTAGAACAAGTCATTATGTATGGTTTTACTAAGGGGAAATCCTGTTTAACAAATTAATTAAGAGTTTTTGAGGATGTAACTAGTAGGGTAGATAAAGGGGAACCAGTAGATACAGGATACCTGGATTTCCAAAAGACATTTGATAAGGTGCCACACAAAAAGTTAATAGGCAAGAGCTCATAGATAAAAGCAAAATACTGCAGATGCTGGAAAAACTGAAATAAAAACAAAAATAACTGGAAAAGCTCAGCAAGTCTGACAGCATTTGTGGAGAGGAAGACAGAGTTAATGTTTCAAGTCCGTATGACTCTTCATCAGAGCTCAGAGTTGGGGATAATATTTTAGCATGGGTAGAGGATTGGTTAACAGATAGAAAGCAGGGAGTGGGCATAAATGGGGTTTTTTCAAGTTGGCAGGCAGTGAGTAGTGGAGTACCGCAAGGATCAGTGCCAGGGCCTCAGCTATTCACAATTTTATATAAATGGCTTAGCTGTAAAGACAGGGTAATGTAACTAAGCTTGCTGATGATACCAGGCTAGGTGGAAAGGCAAATTGTGGGGAGGACACAGGCTACAAAGAGATATAGACAGGTTAAGTGACTGGGTAACAAGATGGCAGATGGAGTATAAAGTAGAGAAGTATGAAGTTATTCACTTTTATTGTAAGAATAGAAAAACAATTTTTTTTAAAAAGGTGTGAAACTTGTAAGTGTTGATATTCAAAGAGACTTATGTGTACTTATACAAGGAACACAAAGTTAGCATGCAGGTGCAGCTAGCAATTAGGAAAGCAAATGGCATGTTGGCCTTTATTGCAAGGGGATTGGAGTACAGGAATAAAGAAGTCTTGCTACCCCCAAAATGTTGTTACAATCCAGTTAGGGACCAGTAGCTTTTGTTGTAAAGTAGACAAAATTTAAAATCACAGCTACTTACTTAGAGAATAAAGCCTCAAGATTCCACATCTGGAATATTGTGCATAGTTCTGGTCTCCATATTTAAGGAAAGATATATTTGCATTGGAGGCGGTACAGTGAAGGTTCACTAGATTGGTCCCTGGGATGAGTGAGCTGTCCTTTGATGAAAGGCTAAGTAAATTGGGCCTATCTTCTCTGGAGTTGAGTAGAATGAGAGGCAACCTCAGTAAAACCTAATGAATTCCGAAGGCATTTGATAGGGTAGACGCTCAGAGATTGTTTCCACTGGTTGGGGTATCTAAAATACTGAGGCACAGTCTCAGGATAAGGAGCCATTCATTTCAGACTGAGTTGAGAAGAAATGACTTCACTCAAAGGGTTGTGAATCTTTAGAATTCTCTACCCTAAACGGTTGTGCATGCTCCATTGTAGAATACGTTTAAGGCTCAGTTAAGACAGATTTTAGCAGAGAATTAAGGGAAATGGGGAGTGGGCGCAAAAGTGGAGTTGAAGCCCAAGATCAGCCATAATCATACAGAATAGTGGAGGAGGCTTGACAGGTCATATGGTCTACTCCTGCTCCTATTTCTTATGATCACATTATACCATTGTTCAGTCTGATAAATAGAAAGGTATCCTGGAAATTTCCTGAGTTGCTTCACTGGAAACATATTGCAAAAGCTCGCAACTCCATCATCCCATCAACATCAGATGCCAAATTTCCAATCAACTCAACAAGCTGTACTGAATCCTAAGCCTAACTCATCAGTCTTAGTCTAGATATTAAGCAATCCTTATAAACAGCACATAGTTAATAGGAAAGAACAGAAAAATATTACATTTTCTGAAGTACAAAAATTACCCCCCCACCTCCATATTTTGTTATGGTAAACCAGCAACAGACGGGAACAAGATGTTCCTTTCACCCAGCGATCACTGGTCATGTGCCACTAAGACAGATGGAAGCTGCCCACAATTTCTTGAGTGGAAATTGGCTGATCAAAAAAGGACCATTTAAAGGCTGAATGAGGGAGTGGAAATAATCTAGGCGAGTCGTGTGGAGAGAAAAACAGACAGATTCGATAAACCAAAAGGGCTGTTTCTGTGTTCTAATATTTTCTGCTTCCGCATCTCTGCTGCCTTCTCACCAACATGTTCACTCAGAAGGACATTACACCTCAATGCTGGTTGCTTCAAGGAAGTGTTAAGGCAAATTAATGGAAGTGAACAGGAAGTACAAGTTGGGATATCTGTTCCACCATTCTATATTTTATTTACCTCAGACATAACAAAAAAGCAGATCAGTAGGTCTGATAAGACACTGGAGTTTAAATCCTAAAATTTGCAGGACCATCAGGCCCTAGCCCCTCTTGCCACCAAGGACAATACTATTTGTCAAAGTAACCCACAGGTTACACCCGGCTGCATTTGGCAAAGGAAGCGAATATTTTTGTTTGAAGTCATCCAATCTTTTGAAACAGAAAAACGCATGCCACACAAACACCCTCTGGCCCAAGCCTCTTGAAGCACTGGAACAGGAGTCAACATCACTACAAACTCTTCTCTTGCCAGGTAAAAGAAACTCTAGCCCTATGAAAATGTTGCTTTAAATAACAAATTGTTAATCACATCAATGACACTCCAAATCACACAAAGTTCATTTTTAAAAAACCTGGTCAGATTCGAGCAATAATCTTTTAAACTCAGCTAAATTTATATTGCCTCCTGCCTATAACATTTTCATTGTCATTAAACTGATATTATAGAAGGTTAGGATTAGCGACTAACTAACTGCAAGGATAATGAGTTGTAATTTTTAGTATTTCTTCAATATTCTGACCATATTTGTTTTAGTTTACTGAATATATGGCTGCTGAATACTATGCAAAACATGAAGCATAAATTGGAGTGGTGTGAGAAGAGGGGTAAGGCAAGCTGACTTGGATTATATTTGTAGTCTATGAGTTACCTTTCTCCTGATTTACTGCATTCTTGGAATCTTTTGCATCCTCTGAGCTAAAAACACAAATGTGGATTTCATTAGACATTTAGAAACAAATAAATAATTTCAAGAGACATCAAGCACCAACATTTCCACGAAGTCTACAAGATAAATTCTCCAATACCTACCCATTATTACAGCTACCATCAGCTGTACATCAATGTGAATGAAACACTTACAAACATGTTGTTTGCAGAGGTGAACATCAATGATGCTTTAGACCCAGCTTTAATCTGATCTGTATAAGAATTGCCTCAATTATATTTTGAAATCAGTGAAGAGTGTACACACAGAGCAAAATCCCCATTTGTAAGCAGTCTTGCAGGTTGGAGGAGAGTGCAAAGAATAAACAAAAGCAGCCTCTAACGATATAGGGGAAAGATTATAAGAGCTTTTAAACAAAAATAAAATCAGGATTAAAATTACCACCACTGCGCAGGACACTTCATCAGACAAGTTTACTGGAATCATCTTAGCATGAATGAAAATCTTGTCTAAAACTAAGAAACAACAAACCTCTTCTGATCACTGCCCTCTACAATCGAAGGTTCTTTCTTAGCTGCTTTGTCAGAACCTTCATCTTCTGGTTTCATTGCATTGTCTGTACATTCCTCAGGTCCAGACTGTGGCTCTTTCTCAATGCTCTCAGCCTCCGTCTTTTCTACTTCATGCTGGCAACTTTCCATCTTGTTCTCACTGTCAGTTGTATCCATCTTCTCAATGTCCACCTTTTCCTTGGTAGGCTGCTGACAGTCCATCTCCATCTTGGGTCCATCCACATGTACTGCACTATCCACGTCCAACGTATTGTCCTCCACTTGAACCTTGGTTAGAGTGCTATTTTCCTCTTCTTTCTGGTAGGCATCCATATCAATCATATATTGCATCAATAGCTGTGGATCTTCAGGGGGCTTCTCCTCTGTAGGAACTGAACTACAAGTTTCCCCCGAATTCTCAGCTACATTCTCCTTTTCTAAGGGATTAATGGAATAGAATAGCACAAGGTTTAATGACAACATTTATAGCAAGTATACACGTGGAGCTAGTATGTTCCCCTACCCTCGAATCCATTGAGAGATTGGAAAACTGAGGGAACATGAAGGATACTGACAGTGTTTAGTGTCACTTTCTCACTTATTCAACTGTAATGTCACAAACGATAGGATAATTGCTCCAGATGTTAACAGGAGCATTTCAAATGGTCAGAACTAAAAATATTTACTCAATTCCTGTAAGCTGAAATGGAATGCCTGGATTGAGGATCCAGAGATTCAACATTTTAACTCCTCAGATACCCTATTTGTAGGTTGACATTTTCATTATAAAACAAATGATTCTCCGTTGTACAACTGACATACAGGACGGCACTACACAAATGTGGTTTACCAGTCCGAAATCTTCAGCTCTTCAATGTAAAAAAAACACACACACAAAATTCAAAAACATTCCAAATGATTTCAAACTGTTTCATTTCCTTACTCTCTTACACAAACTCCTCCAATAAGTTAGCTAACAAATTTGTTTATGATTTTGTAAGACTTAAGAGATAGTTTTATCCATTCTATAAGGCTTCTGTAGTTTGGTATACTTACACATACTATCAAATCTGTAATCAAAAGCACAACTGGTGAAGTGTTGAAATAGCTTTGAAACTCAAGCATATAATCTGGGTAAGCCATGTCTGAAGCTTGATCACCAGTAGTGGTTTCCTACCCTTGCTGTCACCCACAAATGCTAAACATATTGCCTCTCCACCATTTCCTTGAACTCTTTGGTATAAACTTCTCTTGCCCCACAGAGTCAAGTACTAATTTTGTTTCCACTCACCCCAATTGGCCACAAGATTTCTTAACCAGATATTTCTAGGTTTAGTTTTTTTGTTCTCCCGTCCCCCACTGCCAGCTCCCAGTTTTGATCACTTCCATAGGATAGCAGAGACACTGGAAACTCTGGTGCTGGAAGTAGCCAAAACTTGGCTGTGCGGTAGCACTCTTTTCTTCAGGTCAGAAGGTTATGAATTCAAGCCCCACTCCAGAGACTTGAGCACATAATCCAGACTGAAATTCCAGTATTGTACTGAGGGAGTGCTGCACTGTCAGAGGTGATATTAAACCATGGTCCATCTGCTATCTCAGATGGACAAAGTATCGCATGTCACTATCCTTCAAACATCATTGAAATAGATTATCTGGTAATTTATCTCATGGTTATTTGTGCAGAAATTAGCTGCTGCATTTTCTACATTACAATAGCGAATGTCTTCAAAAGTACATCACTGGCTATCAGGTGCTTTGGGACATGCTGAGTTTGTAAAAAGTGTCATGTAAATACAATCTCCCTTTCAGCCTAAAAAACTGACTCATACTAATAATGGACAACATTAATCTCCACTCATCTTTTAACAAACACAGTTATACAGCACCACCTGTACTGAATATCTAAAAGTGACAATTTTTCTAAGAATAAAATGTTAGTGATTAAAACAACCTGCTTAACTCAAATGGGAAGCCATAGTAAACAGCAATCGGTCACCTTTTGAAGGCTCAAAACATCAACTCAGCATTACCAGTCATCACTATAAGATGTACTTAATAGCTCCCCTTCAATTTCCCCTCCTCTCCTGGCCATTCTACAAAGTCTAATGCTTCATCCTTGACACTGATCAGCTGATTGGAGTAGAGGAAGGCCAAGGTTAATCCAAGGTTCTCTCTAACTTCACCTACACATGAAGGTTCAGTATCATATCATCTGCCAACTGGCAGCTTGAACAATCATCAAAACAATTGGGTCAAGGCAGCCAGAAAGGTTATGAATTCAAGCCCCACTCCAGAGACTTGAGCACATAATCCAGACTGAAATTCCAGTATTGTAATGAGGGAGTGCTGCACTGTCAGAGGTGATATTAAACCATGGTCCATCTGCTATCTCAGATGGACAAAGTATCGCATGTCACTATCCTTCAAACATCATTGAAATAGATTAAGAATGGGGCACCTAGATAAAACCCAAGTGTGGCTGAATTTACAAGGAATGTACAACAACGAACCTAACATTTTCCTTCTGGGCGAGAGAAGTGAAAAGCAATTTTGCTATGAGAATCAAATTCAAGGGTATATTCTCTCATCCCCTTTATATGACAGCTTGGCTAGGAAATCATGGGTATGGCTTATTGCATGCTGATCTACATACACAGGGGCCAATCATTGCTAAGAGGAATTATTTAACCCAGATATTAAAAAAAATGTATAACTGTTTACTTCCTTCTTGCAAAATTTGGGCTGTGGTACTTGCTCACAAATAAATACCAAGGGTATTAAGTGATATGGGGATAATGCAAGATTCTGTAAACAAGTTATAATATCAGATACATCTTATTGAATGGCATAACTGGCTCGAGAAATCAAATGGTCTACTCCTGTTATTTCCTGCTTTAAGTACTTTATTGCAGTTTCAGACCCACTAACAACTCAAAATCCCACTTTTGTATTGATAAAAGCAATACATCAACTTTGCCAACTGTCTGTTGTTGAAAACTGAAGAACATTTGTGCTAAGCTGTCTAAAAGCAACCATGCAGTAAAAGCCTTGCAGCATAATTATCCAAATGGACAGATCGCCTCAGTTTTCCATTCTTCCTGTAGCTGTATTATTCCTCAAGTGACCAGTGCTATAAAATGCTGTTACACTCACTACTATGTTTTGAGAGAAAAAAGGGGGCAAATGGGAGAGAAGTATTTAGTAAGAAAGTTACAAGATGATCTTCAACAATACCTGATTCTTCTAGTACCACTTTAGTTTCCTAAAAAGAAGAAAAATATAAACGCATTAGAAATAGTAGCACTATATGCAGTACTATTTATTTAATAACACATACGAACATATGAATAGGAGGCAATTGACCCCTCAAATCAGCTCCATCACTCAATAAGATCATGGCAAGTCCAATTGTGGCCTCAACTCCACATTCCGCTTACCGTCCAATAACCTTTGACTTCTTCATCTACCTCTGTCTCAAAAATATTCACTGACACTGCCTCCACTGCTCTCTGGGGAAGAGAGCTCCAAAGGCACCAAAAGCAATTTCCCAGTTTAAAATAAGCCATCCTGGATGCAACCATGCAGCCTGTTTCATCAATTAACTAATGTAGGGGGGATATTTCCAAATCTTAAAAAAAAACATGCTTGCAGGTGTGGCCTTACTTCTTTCCTTTTTTTAATAAAACGTTGAACTAAAATGATGTTTATTAGATGTAAAAGGAGCAGGTTTCCCTCTCAGGGGCAAGATCTTTTTACATTTCCAAGCTTTGGAATGAATGACATAGCATTGATAAACTTCAGCTTCCAAAATCCAGTCCTCATTGAAAGCAATGAGGGATTAGGCTTTGCTCAGCAATGCAATGTCAAGCATCCAAAACATGATGGCAATGACTGCCCAGTGAAATAAAATGCAGATGTATATTCAAACTGACATTTCGGAAGGCCATTGTAGGAACTTCGCTTGGAATGTTATTTTAATTATATGAGAATTCTTATGTCATCTCAAGGAGAGTAAAAACAAATTCCTATATCAGAACTTGTACAACAATTCAAAATTGAGGAAGTTACGCTTCAATTGCCTAAGCTTTGGTCAGAACCCTTCTGGAATACTTCATTCAGTTTTGGGCATCGCACCCAAGGAAGAATATATTGGCCTTGGAGACTGTGTGGTGCAGATTTGCTAGAACGATACTGACAATTAAACTAAGAGGACAGGTTCTTAAGATCATAAGTAGTAGGAAAAGTAGGTCATTCAGTCCATTGAGCCTGCTTCAGCATTCAATATCATGATTGTGACCATAACTCTACTTTCCTGTCTGCTCCCCATAACCCTTAACTCCTTCATCAATCAAAAAGTGATCTAATTCAGGTCGCATTGGTTTGACATTATCTTCTGTAGTCAAGGAAATGCAAGTGGCAATCTGATCAAGATAATCTATATGGTAGATAAACTATTTTCCTTGATGGAGGGAAAAGTCTAGAACCAGTGGGCAGAGTTTTAAAACATGAGCCCTTGCCCATTTCGGAGTGAAATCAAGAAACAATGTTTTCATAGGGAGGGCAATAGAAATCTGGAACTCTCTGCACAACACCTCCCCCCACAACCCAATGAGTGCATATACTTTTAAAAAAATCATTCAAAAAATGTGGTTGTCATGAAGGCTAGCATATTGCCTATCCAAAATTACCCTTGAGAAAATGTTAGTGGTTGCCTTCTTGAACTACTGCAGTCCATGTGGTGTAGGTACACCCACACTGCTGTAAGGAGCTGCAGGATTTTGATCCAGTGAGTGAAGGAACAGTGATATAGCTCCAAGTCAGGGTGGTATGTGGCTTGGAAGGTAACTTGCAGGTGGTGGTGTCCCCATGTCATTGCCCTTCTAGGTGGTAGAGGTCACACATTTTAAAGGTGTTGTTGAAGGAGACTTGGTGAGTTGCTGCAGTGCATTATGTAGATGGTATACACTGCACCCACTGTGTGTTGGTGGTGGAAGAAGTGAATGTTTCGGTTGGTGGATGGGGTGTCAACGAAGCAGACTGCTTTGCCCTGGACGGTGTCAAGCTTCTTGAGTGTTGTGGGAGCTGCACTCATCCAGGCAACTGGGGAGTATTCCATCACACTCCTGACTTGTGCCTTGTAGATGGTGGACAGGCTTTGGGGAGTCAGGAGGTGAATTATTCATGGCAGGATTCCTAGCCTTTGACCTGTTCTTGTAGCCACAGTATTCATATGGCTAGTCCAGGTCAGTTTCTAGTAAATGATGATCCCCAGGATGTTGATAATGGGGGATTCAGCAATGGTAATGCCATTAAATGTCATGGGGTGATGGTTAGATTCTCTCTTGTTGGTCATTGCCTGGAACTTGAGTCTTGAATTTCACTTGCTATGCTGCAATGACCATGAACATTGGTTGCCTCTTATCAGCCGAGCTTGAATGTTATCAAAGTCTTGCTGCATGAATGCAGGCACTGCTACGAGGAGTTGCGAATGTTACTACTAAACACTGTACAATCATCAACAAACATTCCCACTTCAGACCTTATTTTGAGAGGAGGTCATTGATGAAACAGCCAAATATGTTTGGGGCTAGGACACTACCCTGAGAAACTCCTGCAGCAATGTCCTGGGACTGAGATGCTTGACTTCCAACAACCACACCAATCTTCCTTTAGGCTAGGTATGACTTCAACCATTGGAGCACTTTCCACGGATTCCAACGGACTTGCAATTTTGCTAAGGCTCCTTGATTACTTCACATAAATCTCTTAAATCAGTCATCACCACTTTGCTGATGATGACTGATCGACAGTAATTGACTGGATTAGATTTGTCCTGCTTTTTGGTTACCAGTGCTTAGCTGGGTGACAATTATGTGTTTTCAAGACTGAGACAGATATACTTGTTAGGTAAGGGTATCAGAGGATAGGGAGGAAAGACAGTTAAAGCAGCCATTATAAAAATGAATAGCTGAGCAGACAAAAGGCCTGAATGTTCTTGTATCCAGATTTAAGATAAAGGTGCATTCCATCAAATAATTATGATATACCTAACAATAAACAAAACAATCTATTCAATCTAAAATATCTTTCACCTAATCATTCCTCAAAGAATGTTACATAAGAATGATCTAATGAAGTTCCATCTTACTTCAGCAAGCTGCATTGGCTCCCCCTCCGCTGAATCTTCTGGTGTCCTTTTCAGTTCCTCAACCAGAAAATATTCACAACATTAGCCCAAACAACAATGCTACACAGTCTGCAAGATCAACTGTGGTTCAATTCACAGACTTTACAATTTAAGTCTCCACTTTCCCTCGCCCTTTCCTCATCCAAAGGTAGAATTAATGTCTGGTCTTGACCCAAAAATATCAGGGGAGAATTCTAATATCCAAGTGGATGGGGGCGATGGGGGGGGGGGGGGGGTTTTTAAAAAAATACATGACGGACAAGCAGCCCACAACCTAGCTGCCACCAGTTTTAATGGAGGAGGGTGACCAAGCCGTTTGCAGGTGGTAGATCACTCACCAAAATATCTTAAGGAGGCTGCATGCCTCCATTTTAAGAGAATATTTATTTTTAATAACTGTAAGCTGGGTTTCCTGGGCCTCAAGCAACCCCCACCCTGACCTGAAGGATGGGGAACAGGGCATTTTCATTAAATAAGTGCCTTATCACTCAATGAGGGCGGACAACAGGAGTGTTTTCCCCCAGCCTTCAAGCTGCCTTGTTTATCACACCTCCCCGTCACCCCCACCGCCCTGTTCAAACCCTCCCCGTTCCCAGATGTTCAACCACCCCTCCGCCCCTACAACTGATGTCTGACCCCTCTCAATCACGATGCTGGGCTTGCCTCCAATCCACTACCCTTCCCACTGCCTTCCAGCCCAAAAGCCTGCCAACCTGATAAGCTAGCTGGCTGTTGAGTGGAAAAACTGCATAAAATATTTCCAAGTCTTGTCCAATTGGATTTTCCATCAGCAAATCCTTCCCTTCTCACACTTCAGCGGTAATATAAGGCTATTGGTTTCACGAAAAATTCATAACCAGCTTACTTTTTTAACTGAAGTCAAGTCTGGAATTTGCTTGTGGCCCTTGTCCACATCACCATCTGCATGTCCTGTTTCTGAAATGCCCATTTCTTCTGTATCCTGTACCTGGTCAGCATATGCTTCAATATCCTCCTACAGTGAAGGGAAAATAATTGAGTCAAGAACCATGTACTGCTGGCCATGCTGCAATCCCAAAATCCAGCAGCAATTAATTGTGGGATGTAGATTCTTACAAATTGCCTACATTTGGTTACTGCGTTGGTCACTTAGCTATGTGCAAACACTACTGGGGAGTGGAGAAACAAATAGAAAGGCTGCTCCATTCTGCTCTCAAGACACCTCAATATTAAGTTTAGAGCAGCACAGCTGATTCCTGAAAATACATTTTGAGCCTCCCTTCCTCAGACCCCAATACATAGGGCAGGCATGGCAGGCAGGCCTGGGAGCTTCCGCGAAATGATCCGCCGCCCACGATCGGACTCCGGCCGCGGTTTCACACTGGCTCTTCAATTAAAGCGTGAAACACACACTGACAACCTCAGCGCTGCCGGGTGTGGGCGGGAGGAGTGCAAGTGCAGAAGCTTGCGCACGCGCTGGAGTGCGCTCAGAGAAAGCTCCCTGAAGTCACAGAGCTGCCTCAGGGAGCTGAGGATTTTTAACATGAAAAGTAAAGATTTTAAAAATAAGGAAAAGGGGCATGTGAAAAATGAGTTAAATTTTTTTTTAAGTCACTATTGGAAACCTCCATGGATGAGGTTTCGCAACAAATGCAAAGGCCACCTGGCCTATTCGCCTGCCTGCCAACCTTAAGGTTGGACGGGCAGTGAAAAATTCAATTTAATTAATTGATTAACGGGCTTAACAGGCCTCTTAATTGTCAGCGGGCGCACTGCTGACTCTCGCGTGCGCATGCCCGCCAACCAAAATATCACGCGAGTGCACGATGACATCGGGATGCTTGCCCAACATCATCGTGTGCTATTTCACACTCATGCCTCAGGCGCACACCCTCACGCCAAGCTGAAAATCCTGCCCATAAAGACTTTCATTAACATGACTGGACTCTCATAACTATAACTGTACAGGGTATTGTCTCTAGCCACACCGCATCATGCCATGGATCATCGATTTGTAACTGTACACATTCTTGTGGCAATTCAAGTGGCAATTCCATTGCCACTAACCTGATCACCTAACTGCCTGAGGCTGAACAAGACTGTTCAAAACCTTGGAGTCATATTTGAGCCCCAAGATGAGCTTCCAACCACATGTCCTAACCTTCAATAAGACTGCCCATTTCCTCCTCTGTAATAGCATCTCACCTGCACGCTTCTGCACGCAGCTCACCTGCTGAACCATGCTGGGACCAGTGTTCTGGCGAGTCGCATAACTAGGGCATTAGAGAGAGCTTTAAACTAAATAGTGGGGCATGAGGGATCAAGTTAGGGAAAGTGTCTTAAATTAAAAGGAGAGGATAAGGCAAGAGAGCAAGGTAGAAATATGGGAATTGATAACGAGTGTGGTCAGAAGGGACAGAGCGTAAAAACTTGAAGAGCATGTCAACAGACAAAGCTAGAACAATAAAAGGACAAATTAAAGGCATTTTAATGCTGCACACAGCATTCAAAATAAGGTAGATGAATTGACGGCACAAATGGAAGTAAACAAATATGATCTAATCGCAATTATGGAGACATGGCTGCAGGGTGACCAGAGCTGGAAACTGAATATTCGAGGATATTATTTAGGAAGGCTAGGCAAAGGGGAAAAGGAGGCACAGTAGCCTTGTTAATAAGAACATAAGAAATACGAGGAGTTGGCCATTTGGCTCCTCAAGCCTGCCCTGCCATTCAATAAGGTCATGAATGATCTGCCCCAGGCCTCAACTCCTCTTTCGTGCTAGCTCCTCATAGCCCTCAATTCCCCAATATTCAAAAAATCTATCTACTTCCTCTTTAAATACTTACAGTGATCTAGCTTCCACAACTCTCTGGGATAGAGAATTCCAGGCATTCACTACCCTCAGAAGAAATTCTTTCACATCTCAGTTTTAAATGAGTGTCCCCTTATTCTGTAACTATGTCCCCTAGTTCGAGATTCCCCCTACTAGTGGAAATATCTTCTCAACATCTAGCCTGTCAAAACTCCTCAGAATCTTGTACGTTTCAACAAGATCACCCCTCATTCTTCTAAACTCTAATGAATAAAGGCCTAACCTGTTTAATTGTTCTTGATAAGTCAACCCCTTCATCCCAGGGATCAGCCTAGTGAATATCTTTTGAACTGCCTCCAATGCCACCATATGCTTTCTTAAACACGGGGACCAAAGCTGTACACTGTACTCCAGGTGCGGCCTCACCAATACCCTGTACAGTTGTAACAAGACTTCCCTATTTTTAAACTCCAACCTCCTAGCAATACAGGTCAAATTCCATTTGCCTTCTTAACTACTTGCTGCGTCTGCATGCTAACTTTTTGTGTTTCGTGCACAAGAACACCCAGATCTCTCTGTGCTGCACTTTTTTGGAGTGTCTGTCCATTTAAATAATAGTCTGCCTTTTGATTTTCCCTACCAAAGTGCATGAGCTCACACTTTCCTACATTAAACTCCATCTGCCAAGTTTTTGCCCACTCACTCAACCTGTCTAGATCCCCTTGCAGATTCCTTGTCTTCAACACAACATGCCCTCCTACCTATTTGTGTATCGTCAGCAAATCTGGATACATTGCACTCTGCCCCTCCTCCAAGTCATTAATATAGATAGTAAATAATTGAGGCCCCAGGACTGATCCTTGTGGCACTCCACTAGTTACGTCTTTCCAACCTGAAAAAGACCCATTAATTCTGACTGTCTTCTGTGTGTTAACCAATCCTCAATCCATGCTAATAAATTACCCCCAATACAGTGAGCTCCTATCTTGTGCAATAACCTTTTGTGTGGTACCTTATCGAATACCTTCTGGAAATCCAAGTACACTACATCTACCAGTTCCCCAGAGTTGATTGTGATATCTAAAAAGAACTCGAGAAAATTTGTCAAACATGATTTCTCACAAAACCACGTTGACTCTGTTTGATTGTGTTAAGCCTTTCTAAATGTCCTATTTCTTGCTTCATAATGGACTCTAGCATTTTCCCACAGACAGATGTTAGGCTGACAGGTCTATTGTTTCTGCTTTTTGTCTCCCTCCTTTCTTGAACAGGGGCGTCACATTGGCAGTTTTCCAATCTGCTGGGACCCTCCTGGAATCCAGCGAGTTCTGGAATATTTCCACCAATGTCTCCACTACCTCTGCAGCCACTTCCATTAAAACCTTTGGATGCAGGCCATTAAAACCCTTGGATGTAGGCCATCAAGTCCTAGTGACTTGCCTGCCTTTAGTCCCATTAGTTTGTCAAATACTTTGTCCCTCGTGATAGAAACTGTTCGAAGATCTTTCCTCCCATTAGCCCCTTGCTTACCTGATATCTTTGGGATGTTTATAGTATCCTCCGGCATGAAGACCGATGCAAAATATTGGTTTAAATTGTCTGCCAATTCCCTGTTCCCCATTATCAATTCTCCAGTCACATCCTCCAAGGGCCCCAGGCTCATTTTGGCCACTCCCTTTCGTAGAATGGATGAGATCAGTATAGTAGTGAGAGGGGTCCTTAGACTGAGAGATCAAGAAGTAGAATCAGTTTGGGTGGAGCTAAGAAACAGCAAGGGGCAACAAACACCAAACATTGTGGTATACTGTGCCCTATAGCATGAGAGGTGCACGCAACAAGGGTAATACAGTTATCATAAGGGACTTCAATCTACAGTCAGACTAAGTAAACCGATCAGCACTAATGCTGTGGAGAGCGAATTCCTGAAGTGTATACAAGATGGTTTTCTAATATAGTATGTTGAGGAACCAACTACAGAATGGGCTATTTTAGATCTAGTATTGTGTAATGAGAAAGTGCTAATTAAGGATCTCGCTGTAAAGGAACCTCTACCAGTGACCGTAATATGATAGAATTTTACACTTAAGTTTGAAAGTGATGTAGTTCAATCCGAAACGAGGGTCTTAAATCTAAACAAAGAAAACTACGAAGGTGTGAGGGGCAAATTGACTCTAGTAGACGGGGAAACTACATTAAAAGGCATGACAGGCAATGGCTTGCATTTAAAGATTTAGTACTTGGTTTACAACAAACTTAAATTACTTTGAGGCGCAAAAACCCAGCAGGAAAGGTGACCCAACCATGGCTATCAAGACAAGTTAAAGAGTGCATTAGATCAAAGGAAGAGGTATTTAAGTGGTGAACAAGGGTAGCAAGCCTGAGGATTGGGAGCATTTTGGAACTCAGCAAAGGAGGACCAAGAAACTGATGAAGAAAGAGAAAATAAAATATGAAAGAGAAACATAAAAACAGACTGTAAAAGCTTCTATCGGTGTGTACAAAGAAAAAGATTAGCAAAGACAAATATGGGCTCACTGCAGGCAGGGACAGGAGAGTTTATAATGGAGAATTAGGAAATGGCAGTGACACTAAAGAAAGACTTTGTATCTGTCTTCATGAAGGAAAATACAAAAACCTCCCATGAATCCTGGAGAAACAATAGACTAGCGAGAACTGAAAGAAATTAGTTTTAGTAAAATAAGTGTTGGGAGAAATTAACGGGGCTAAAAACTGATAAATTCCCCTGGACCTGATGATCTACATCCCGGAGTAGTGAAAGAGGTGGGTGTATAGGCAGTGGATTCATTGGTGGTCATCTTCCAAAATTCTACACGTTTCTGCACATTGGAAGGTAGCAAATCTAAGAAAGGAGTGAGAGAGAAAACAGGGAACAACAGACCCATTAGCCTGACATCAGTATGAGGGAAAAATGCCAGCATCTATTCCAAAGGATGTGATAACTGGGCACTTAGAAAATAATGGTTGGATTGGGCAGAGTAAACATTGATTTGTGAAAAGGTGATCAAGTTCGACAAACCTGTTGGAAGTTTTTTGTGGATGTAACTAGCAGAATAGAAATGGGGAACCAGGGATGTGGTGTATTTGATTTTCAGAAGGCTTTCGATAAAGTCCCACACAGGAGGATAGTAAGCAAATATAGAGTGCATGGGATTGGGAATAATATCCTGGCATGGATTAGTGATTAACAGACAGAAAACAGAGTAGGAACAAATGGGCCATTCTCAGGTTGGCAGGCTGCGACTAGTGGGGTACCACAAAGGTCAGTACTTGGGGCTCAGTTATTCATGATCTATATCAATGATTTGGATGTGGAGACCAAATATGATATTTCTAGATTCACTGATGATACAAAACTAGGTAGGAATGAAAGTTGTGAGGAGGATGCAAAGAGGCTTCAAGGGGATTTGGACAGACTAAGTGAGTGGGCAAGAACATGGCAGATGGAATATAATGTGGAAAAATGTGAAGTTAGCCACTTTGTTAGGAAAAACATAAATGCAGAGTATTTCTTAAATGGTGAGAGATTGGGAAGTGTTGGTGTCCAACGGGACCTGGATGTCCTTGTTCATAAATCACTGAAAGCTAACCTGCAGGTACAGCAAGCAATTAGGAAGGCAAATGGTATGTCTCTTGAATTCTCTCCCCCAGAGGACTGTGGACATTGAGTGTATTCAAGACAGAGTATTGATAGATGTCTACATATTAAAGATAAAGGGATATGGAGATAGTGCAGGAAATAGCGTTGAGGTAGATCAGCCATAAATGGCCTACTCCTGTGCTATTTCTTATGTTCTAAACCTTCCATCCACGACTTTATTATCTCTAGACTTAACTATTCCAACGTACTCCTTGTCAGTCTCCCTCATTCTACCTTCCGTGAACTTCAGGTCATTCAAAACTCTGCTGCCAACGTCCTTACTTGCATTAAATCCTATTCACCCACTGCCCCTCTGCTCGCTGACCTACATGGTCTCTGTTTAAGCAACCACTCGATTTTAAAATTCTCATCCAGCCCCACCACCCACTGAGATATCTATATGCTTGAATTCTGGCCTCTTGAGTATCCATAATTTTCATCCCTACACAGCTTAAGGCATAGCCACCAATGGTAAAGGGCTAAGTTCTGGAATTCCCTCTCTCAATCTGTCTCTCTCTAATTCCTTTAAGACACTTCATTGTTACTTTGACAAAGCTTGTTGTCCATTTCCCTAATATCTCCTTGTGTGGCTCGATATTAAATTTTGCTTCACTATTCTCCTGTGAAGTACCTTGGATGCTATATTACATTAAAACTGTTGTATAAACATGAGTTACTGCTGTTCATCCTTCAGTTGAGAGTGGGCTAACAAGTTTGTTATTATACTTCCACCATAAGATGGTGTGGAAACTGTGGAAACCCAGTATTACAAGGCCTATTATTGTGACACATTCTTGAGGTGGCACTGTAACTTCTCTGAAAATAAGCCTAGCTAAAAGAACAGCTCATCAGAGATCTGGTATATGTCCATCAGAAATAGGAGGGTAGTGAGTAGAAATGTCTTAAATATGTCCAAGGGTGGCCTTAAAATGGACCTTTCAGCAATCCAACTAAAGTCAAAGATTGCAGAAGCAGTTAATGGCAAGCGCCCTGGATGCTTCAAGATAGCAGCACAACTATGAGAGTAGAAGCTCTTTTACCTTTATCAGTCATTTCCAACCAAGTGGTCAAAATTAAGACACACTCAGGCTTGTCAAGGTTAAATGACTGGGCCACCTTAATTTGCGTAGTCTGGGGATGCGATTTAAACAAAAAATGAAGGAACTCTGCACAAACTGACCTGTGGGACCTAACTCCTATTTAAACTCCCTCTCTGCAGGTATATATAGCCGGGGAAGATCGTGTTGTATTTAATGGGAAGTCTTACTATTTCCCAAACAATCACAAACTTGCCTGTCAGTACTTAAAACATTCTAGCCTTAGGTATGTCCCCTTGAGGAATAATTAGGAAAGTCTAAAAACAGAGTCTGAAGTGAAACTGAAGTCGAAGGAATTTGTTTTGTGAATCAAATGTACAAAGTCAGCCAGGAAAAATCAAAATTAGAACCTCGGTCAAGTAAAGGAGTAAAATAGTGACAGAGATCAGTTAACCACAGGGGATGAGAGAAGTATTAAGAGCTCCATTAGTCAGAGACAACAGTTAAACTAATAAACTACATACGCTTAAGAGACAAGCTCTTGATAACAAGGGCTATCAAGAAAAGAGGAATAAGATCATAATGACAGATTTATCATACCAACATATTAATAAACACAAACTTGGTAGACAGAGACACGACTAACTCAAAGAACCAGGTTATACAAGCTCCTGAAATCTTTGCTAAATGTTGTAAACTTATCACAAAAGTAACAATCTAGGCTCTTGATACACCCAACTGACTCATTGTTCAAGGTTGTTAGCTTGTCAGTTATAATGTTATCGTAACAAACCTTGTTGGCTTCATATTAATCATGGACACGGCAAAATATCAACTCTTAACAGGTACAGCTGTTGATGCTGAGTTACAGTAAAAAGTTTGAACTGCTTTTGTAACCTTATATTAATTCTGTTGGTTAATATCTCAGTACCTTGTGTATTATTTAACATTAGGATGTTACCATTTGTAATTTCCTAAGTGAGTTAATAAAGAAATGTTAGTTCACAATTTCATGGTGTCACTTTTTCTAAAAATGTTGAGGTAATTCACTCAAAAGCCTATAATTATCCGATAGGTAGCTGGTAGTGTAAATGTTAACACCACCGGGGCCAGATGATGTCAGCCAGTTCAATGAGCCAAATTCAGGCATCTGTAGCGTTCCTCTAAATAAGATATGCTTAATTCCTAGATTGATCTTTGCCAAGGAGTTAAAGTGAAGAGGTTGGATACATCTCGTACTTTGAGATATTAAACATATGGCCCATGAGGTGGTTATAAAAGTTCCTATGGCATTCTTTGAAGAACAGGTTGTCACACCCAACATTTAAGTCCTCAAAAAATAGACTAACCGATGATTCACCACTCTGCTGCTCAGCAAAGAGAATACACAACAAACTCAAAAAGTTAGCTGTGCTGTTTAACTGTGCACAAAGTGGCTAACACATTTGCATACAAACAGCAGTGACCACGCTTTAAAACTGTTAAACTGACTGTAAAGCACACAGTAAAGGATCTACATCTTTGACATTTCTTGTAGGATTTATTGGCTTACTGATCCCAATGATCTTACTTTTTGTTTCTACATTCAATACCTTAAGTGTAGATGGAAAGGGAAAACTGAAACAAAATAGTGAGGAAGCAAGATAGCAATGACTGCAATACAGAGTTCACATTCGCAAAAGGTGAGACAGGGTGCACATACAGGACAACAGTACACAGGAGTCGAATGGACAGCACCCAATTGTAGAAGTCAAAAGCAAAAGTGCGCAAGTGGGATAGAGTTTCAATCATAACTAGGAGGCATACAGTGAAAATCTGTAAACATGTACAGCAGATAAAATCAAAAGCGAGCACAAAGGGAGGGAGGAAGAGAGTCCAAGAGAGAAGCTTTGTTTCTCAATTCAAAAATCACAACCCAAGTTATCTAGGAATCCAAATTACTTTAGCATTAAATTCTTATGTTACTTCATTAAAATTACTGCATAATTCAATAATTTAATATAAAAAAAGACTGAATTACCTGCAGCAGACTGTATATTAGGATCAGATTTTAACTCCCACTACAGGGCAGAAACAGAAGCAGGTGGGTGCAGAATTTCACACCAATGGCCCTGTATCAGTTCCCCAACCTCAATCGCATCCCCGGGCCATTTTCCGAGATGGGCGGGGGTGGGGGGCAGCAATGGAGGCCAAGCAGCAAACGCCAATTTTTATTTTAAAAGTGGAAAAGTTAGAGAGAGGATACTTGCATTTTGGGGCGTACTCTTCCTCAACTACCTACAAGAGCATCCTGCAGCTACTCCACGCTGGGGGGGCCACAGCATCCTTATATAGACGGTGAGGTCACCCTGACCTGACCAAATTGGGGAAAATCACAAGTGAGCAATTGTTAAACAACGTGCAGGCTTCTAATCTCCCTTTGAGCTTGACGGCAGGATCCTGAAACCCACAGGAAAATCATGTCCCTAACTTCAACCAGAGGTATATTTTAAAATTTCTGCCACTCATTGAAGGTGGTTTCTGGTCTGTGACACTATCAGTTCTGAGTACACCAGAGAGAAAAAATCCCAATTCTTCCAATAATTGAACACCCTGTTGAATGCCAACCCATGAAAATTGACCAGTAAACATAGCATGTATAATATAAACCACCTATAAATGAAAATACTGTTATTTACCTCTGGAAAACATTTGCCAGAGAGAAATACAGCTTTATTTTGAGCCTGAGGTAGCTTAATTTGTTTTATTTAACAACCTCAAAACAACATAAACCTTGAACTTTATCTAGGCTAACTTTACCCATCAGAGGTAAAAGCAAAAAACTGCAGATGCTAGAAATCCAAAACAAAAACAAAAATACCTGGAAAAACTCGGCAGATCTGGCAGCATCTGTGGAGAGGAGCACAGTTAACGTTTCGAGTCCGCATGACTCTTCAACAGAACTAAGGAAAAATGAAAAAGGGGTGAAATATAAGCTGGTTGGGGCGGGGGAGACAAGAGCTGGATAGAGGGCCAGTGTTAGGTGGAGATAACCAAAAGATGTCACAGACAAAAGGACAAAGAGGTGTTGAAGGTGGTGATATTATCTAAAGGAATGTGCTAATTAAGGGTAGAAAGCAGGGCGAGCAAGGTACAGATAGCCCGAGTTGGGGTGGATGGGGTGAAGGAATCGAAAAAGGTATGTTCTGGGAGTTTTCTGATTAATGACAAGATTTGCTGTTTGTTAGCCCCTGAACTGCAATCCTACTTTCTATATGATGGACACATGTAAACAGGGAGCCTTTCTATGGTTTTAAAACATTTTGGACAAAAATACAAAAACCATAAAAAGTATAAAATGTCGAACTTTTTGTGGTGGTTTTTTAATATGAATTTAATTGAGCCTATGGTTTTAAAACATTTTGGACAAAAATATAAAAACCATAAAAAGTATAAAATGTCGAACTTTTTGTGGTGGTTTTTTAATATGAAAGCCAGCATAATAAACCAGCCATGTGCTGAGTTACTTTCTCTCAATACTACCCATACAGGCTCCATAAGGTAAAACAGGAACTCTTAAACTTACTTTAGTCAAGGCTTGTTAAACAGTGCAGAATCAATAACCTCATTGTCTCTGGACAGTTCACTTACAAAACACGTGCTGAGTATTTCATCAGTCATGTGCCTTCCCTCTTCTCTCGTGTAGCAGTGCAAGCAATCTCTAATTAACATGTGGCACTGCTCACAATAAATCAGAGCTTGACGGGAGCTAGTCCAGTGACAATACCACTGTGCCATCGCCACCCCCTGAAGTTCAACCCCCATCTTTGTTTAGATGGTGAGCTCATCCTGACCTGGCCAAATTGGGCAAGATCACAAGTGAGTGATTATTAAACACAACGTACATGAAAAGTTCATTTTAATATGTTTTAAAGTGTCAGTATTCTGCCTTTGCAGTCTGCCTAAAAGCAGCTTTACCATAACAGGTACTGCTATAGTCCAGAAGTGCTCAGCTTACCTAACTTTAAACCATGCAGGCAAGATGAATACTTGTTAACTGCGTTACTGGGCCGTAACTTTGGCAATTGAATCTACTGGAAATTTACTTACCTGGAAATCCAGGTCATCCTATGTCGCTTGACCTTCCGACTCAGAGATCCATTACTGCTGCTCATTCCCAGGGCCTACCGCCGAGGGGAGCTTGGTTGCAGGTAAAGAAGCCACGCCCAGCAGCCAAAACCAGGTAAGTTTAAAGGTCAAAGCCAAGATTAAAGGTCTTTGACAAAGCAGGGAGATGGTAAGTGGGTGGAATTTAGGGAGTGGGGTTGGGTCAGTAGAACAGTTATCCAGATGTTAGAAGTGGTTTTAATTCTAAGTTTGTCTGGGTAACTGTTGCTCTATGGCAGTTGGAAACATCCAAAGGTTGCAATTCAAATTGAATTACTGGATGGTTCCCAGTTCAGGGCATATGCCCAAACTAAGTTTAAACTTCCTGGGCATTTGCCATGCAATCCTTACCTGGGAACCTTGGTAGGGCGGGGGATGTCCCCCAGGTATGCTGCCCTACAGCTCTGAAGTTACAGCCCATTGTGGCAAGTAGTTCCAATTACATAATGCCTTTTAATATTAAGCAGCTTGGGAGTTTTTCCTCTGTTGTACTCAGAACTGCTACAGTCAGAGACTAGAAACCTCTGATTGAAATTGGGACAGGATTTTCCTTGGTCTTAAGGACTCCCATCAGGATCAAAAGGAGATCAGAAGTCTGCACGGTGTGTTTAATAATTACTCACTTGTGATCTTGCCCAATTTGGCCAGGTCAGGGTGAGCTCACCATCTAAATAAAGATGGTGGTTGAACTTCAGGGGGTGGCGATGGCACAGTGGTATTGTCACTGGACTAGTAATCCAGATACCCAGGGGAACGCACCCGGATTTGAATCCCACCACGATATATGGTGGAATTTGAATTCAATAAAAATCTAATGAGGACCATGAAACCACTGTTGATTGCTGTAAAAATCCATAAGGTTCACAAATGTCCTTTAGAGAAGGAAATCTGCTGTTCTTACCTGGTCTGGCCTACACGTGACTCCAGACTCACAGCAATGTGGTTGACTCATAAATGCCGTGAGCAACTCAGTTGTATCAAACTGCTACAGTCACAAAAAACGGAATGAAAACGGACAGACCACCCAGCATCGACGTAGGCACCAGAAATGACATCAGCAATCTCCACCCTGTCGGCCTTGCAAAGTCCTCCTTATTAACATCTGGGGGCTAGTACCAAAATTGGGAGAGCTGTCTCACAGACTAGTCAAGCAACAGCCTGACAGTCATCCTCACGTAATCATATCTTGCAGATAATGTTCCAGACACTGCCATCACCATTCCCTGGGTATGTCCTGTCCCACCAACAGGACAGACCTAGCAGAGGTGGCGGCACAGTGGCATACAGTCAGGTGGGTGTCGACCTGGGAGTCCTCAACATAGACTCAGGACCCCATGAAGTCTCATCTGGTCAAACATGGGCAACATCCTGCTGATAACCATCTAGAAGGACAAGGGCAGCAGGCACATGGGAACAGGAGGAGGCAGAGAAGGATCATCCACTTGGCACTTCTGGTTGAAGAGAGTTGCAAGTACTTCAGCTGGGCTCCTCCATCGAGGATGGAGATATTTGTGGAGTCTGCTCCTCCTGTTGGTTGTTTAACTGTCATCAACATTCACAACTGGATACGGCAGGACTGCAGAGCTTTGATCTGATCCACTGGCTGTGGAATCACTTAGCTCTGTCTATAGCATATCACTTCTGTTGTTGAGCATGCATGTGTTGTAGCTTTACCAAGTTGGCATCTCATTTTTAGGTGTGAATGGTGCTGCTCCTGGCATGCTTTCTTTCATTTCTCATTGAACTGGGGTGTCTTTCAGGATTACCACTAAGATTTCCCACTCGGATAGTCCTAAACCTGGATCAGGTGCCACGCTTACTGGTAATGGTAGAGCATGGGACATACCGGGGCATGAGGTTACAGATTGTGGTTGAATATTATTCAGCTGCCACTAATGACCCACAGTGCCTCATGGATGCCTAGTTGAGCTGCTAGATCTGTTCTAAATATATCCCATCAGTATGGTGGTAACACCACACAGCATAATGGAGGGTGTCCTCAATGTGAAGGCGAGCCTTCATCTCCACAAGGACTGTGAGGTGGGCATGCCCATCAATACTGCCATGGACAGATGCATCAGCAGTTGGTAGATTGGTGAAGGCAAGGTCCAGTAGGTTTCTCCCTCTTCTTGATTCAACTGACACCTGCTGCTGACCCTGTCCGGCAGATAAGTCCTTCAGGGCTCAGCCAGTTTGAGCACTGGTGAAGCTCTCGAGCCATTCTGACTGACAGGAACTGAAGTCCCTCACCAGAGTACATTGTCCCTTTTTTATCCTGAGAGTACTCAATATGGAGGAGCAGTGATTCACCAGCTGAGGTAAGGAGGAGGTCATAATCAGCAGGAGGTTTTCATGCCAATGTTTGACCTGATGCCTTGAGACATCATGAAATCCCCAGTCAATGTTGAAGTCTTCCACGGCCACTCCCTCCCAACTATGTACCACTATGCCGCCACCTTTGATGGATCTGCCATGTCATTGTAACAGAACATTTTTTAAAATATGCATTCACGAGGTGTAGGTACACTCACCCATCGAGCCTTCAAGAAATAAAACAAGCATAATAAAACATCACCAAAGTTTGAATGCTTGTTTTGGAAATGTACTACAAGGTGTCATACACTGCCGCTAATCTTCAGTTGTGAAACTGCACACAGATCCAGAATAAGATAGATCTTTTTTAAAAGCCACTGAGATAGATAATTTGGAACAATTGTACATTCTATTCATAAAGCTGTACACAACTCTTGTGACCAACCTTCAAAGTTGACCTTTTATGCTCAAGTAGAGGAAGGGACAATGGAGTGCATCATGGCAAAGGCAGGAGAAATTTTAACTAAAATATTTGAAGGAACGTCTTCAAAAATATAACTGTGGAAACGAAACATGGAGTGCAAGTAGTCAGTTAGGTGTGAATAACTATTGCTATGAAACAGTTATTTGAAATACCAGTGCTGTGAAATAAGAGCATAAGAAACAGGAGCAGGAGGCCATTTGGTCCCTCGAGTCTGCCCCGCCACACAATAAGATCATGATTGATCTGATTGTAGCCTTAGCTCCATTTTCCAGTCTGCCCACCATAACCTTCAACTCCCTTGTAGATCAAAAATTTGTCTAACTCAGCCTTGGATATATTCAAATGTCCCAACCTCCACTGCTCTCTGTGGTAGAGAATTCCGAAGACTAATACCCTCTGAGAAAAAGTTCCTCCTCATCTCCATCTTAAATGGTAGACCCCTTATTTTGAAACTACCCCTAGTTCTAGATATGCTCAGAAGCGAAAACATCCTCTCTGCATTACTCTGTCAAGCCCCTCAAGATCTTATGTTTCACTTGCCTGCTTTCCACCAAAATCATCATCTGCATAGTCTTCGGTCTCACAACCCTCAGCTCTGCATCCTGAAGAACAAACACATAAAAAACAAGGTAATTGCATTTTTATTTTCCAGGAGTAATCATGTCTTATTGTGAGCTGGATAATGGAGTGCACTAAAGCTACTAACTAGTTCGGGACAAAATCAAGTCACTTAGACAAATGCAGGTAATTAAGGAAAGCCATTAAGGGAAAATCATTCTTAACTAATTTGCTGGAGTTTCTTGAGAAGGTAGCAGAGAAGGTTGTTGGAGGAGACACTGTTGATGTGGTGTATATGGATTTTCAAAAGGCATTTGATACAATGCCACAAAACAGACTTGTGAGCAAATTTCTACCTCATGAAAGAAAAGGAAGAATAGGCACTTGGATAAGAAACTGGGCGAGTGACAGGAAACAGTAATGATTAATAGATATTTTTCAGATAGGAGGAAGTTCTGTAGTGGAGTTCCCCAGGGGTCAGATTGGGACCCTTGCTCTTCCTAATATACATTAGTGACCTGGGCTGTGGTGCTCAGGGCATGATTTTAAAATTTGCAGGCGATGCAAAGATTGGAAACATTGTCAACTGTGATGAGGATAGTTTTAAACTTCAAAAGGGTGTAGACATGTTGGTAGATTGGTAGACAAGTGGCAGATGAAATTCAATTCAGATAGGTGCAACGCGATTCATTTTGGCAGGAAGAATATGGAGAGACAGTGTAAAATAAAGAGGAACTCTAAAGGAAGTGCAAGATCAGAGGGATCTCGGTGTATATGTACACAAGTCATTGTTGATGGCAGGGCATGTTGAGAGCAGTTAATTAAGTATATGGTATCTTCTGCTTTATTAATAAGGCATTGAGTACAAGAGTAAAGAGATCATGTTGAACTTGTATAAGACACTAGTTAGGCCTCATTGGGAGCACTGCATCCAGTTCTGGGCACCAGACTTAAGGCTGTGAAGGCATTGGAGAGAGTACAGAGGAGATTGATTCCCAGGTTAAAGAACTGTAGCTAAGACAATTTGAAGAGGTTGGGACTATTTTTCTTGGAGAAAAGGCTGAGAGGTGACTTAATAGAGGTATTCAAGATCCTGAGGGGCATGGACAGGCTAAATAGTGAGAAACTGCTCCCCCTTAAGGGAGCATCAAGAACAAGAGGGCACAAATTCAAATTAATTGGCAAAAGGAGAAAAAGTGATGAGGTTGGAGTCTGAAGCGAATTCCCTGAAAGGGTGGTGGAGGCAGTTTCAATCAAGGTATTCAAAAGGGAATTAGATTGCTATCTGAAAAGAATGTGCAAAGTTACGGTGATAAGGCAAGGGAGTGGGACTAGGTAGAATGTTCTTTCAGAGAGCCAGTTCACGCTTGATGGGCTGAACGGCACTGTAAAGATTCTGTGAACTGCTGACTGCTGCCAGTTGGGCATAAATGTAACCCATACTGATTCAAAGTATCCTCTTCTCCCAATTGCAAGGGTGCCAAGGATCGCCAATGTAGGAAGAGGAACTGTCTACTGAAACTAACAGGATCCTTAAAAACTTCCCACGCTTCAGTTCAACAAGCTAACATAAAAAATACCTTAGTAAAAATTATCTGTATCTTGCAAGTGTATTTTTCTCCTACCTTTGCCCATTTTCTTTGATGTTCTACTGCTGGGGGTCTCTGAGCCAACTGAAATTTCATCAGGATTTCCTCCTTCCTCTTGTATTACCTGAAGACAGCAATCAAATCATTAGTAAGAGGCAAAAACAAAAAATGTATACATCATATTCCAGAAACTAAGAGGTCAGGTGCACCTAATAATGATTCCAGGAGATAGATTTCAGCAGGGCCATAGGTACAAATATCAGATCCAATGAAGAAAATAGGGGAAAAGAAAGTTGATGAGAAAATACCAGCGGGTAACATAAAAAGAACCCAAAAGTCTTTTATAAACATAAAAATAAAAGGGCAGTCAAAGGAAGGGTCGGACTGATGAGGAACCAAAAGGACATCTTTGGAGCAAACAGCATGGCTAAAGTACTAAATGAGTCTTCACAAAAGAAGAGAATGCTGCTAATGTAGCAGTAAAGCAGGAAGTAGATTTAGAACATACCCTAAATAGGATAAAAATAGGTAAAAAGGAGGTATTTCAAAGGTTGGCATTCCTTAAAGTAGAAAGGTCACCACAAGGCCAGATGGAATCCATCCTAGATTACCAAGGGTTGTAAGAGTGGAAATGGCAGAGGCTCTGTTCACGATCTTTCCATCCTCCTTCTATACTGCTGTGCTGCAAGAGGACTGGAGGATTGCAACCATTATTTTATTCATTTATGAGATGTGAGCCTCGGTGGCTTGGCCAGCATTTATTGCCCATTCCTACCTGCCCTTGAGAAAGCCTTCTTGAACCCCTGCAGTCCATGCAGTGTTGGTACCCCCAAATTGCTGTTCGAGACAGAATTCCAGGATTTTGACCCAGTGACAGCAGAAGAACGGCGGTATATTTTCAAGTTAGGATAGAGAGCAGCTTGGAGGAGAACTTGCAAGCAGTGGTGTTCCCATGTGTCTGCTGTCATGGAGTGTTACAGCACAGAGGATATTGGTAGTGGGGGATTCAGTGATGGTAATGCCATTAAATGTCATGGGGCAATGGTTAGATTCTCTCTTGTTGCAGATGGTCATTGCTTGGCACTTGTGTGGCGCGAATGTTACTTGCCACTTGTCAGCCCAAGCCTGGATATTGTCCAGGTCTTGCTGCGTTTGGACATGGACTGCTTCAGTATCTGAGGAAGCATGAATGGTGCTGAACTGCGTGCAGTCATCATTTTCCCTTACAGTGAAGAAATTTCTCATCTCAGTCCTAAATAATCATCCCTTTATCCTGAAACTGCCAGCTTGTTTTAGGTTCCCCAACAAGCTCACCCACCCCCCACAAACCCTCCCCCATCCATTCTCCCTGCTCCGCCCCCACACCTTCCCCACCCCCCTCTCCCTCCACCACACCCAGCCCCATCTACGCTCCCACTCCCTCCCCACCACCGACTTCCCCCTCCCCTGTCAGCCCTAATCCCCCCTCAGCCCCCACCGTCTCCATCCCACAACCTCTCATCGCCCTATCTCCAAACCTCTCCACCCTCTTCCCCCCTCTCCAACCACCTTCCCCTCCCTCCTCAGCCCCCTGCCCAACCACCCTCCCTTCTCCGCCCCCACTCCCTGCCCCCTTCCCCACCCCTTTCCGGCCCCTTCCCCAACCCCCTCTCCACCCCCTTCCCCCCTCTCCGCCCCCCTCTCCACCCCCTTCCCCACTCCCCCCCTTTCCCACTCCCCTCCCTTTCCCACTCCCCCACCCCCTCCCCCTTCTCCGACCCTTACCCACCCCTCTCCACCCCCTTACCCCCTCTGTCCCCCAAACCATTACCCTCTCCCCTCCTACCCCCGTCCCTCCCATACCCGCTGGTTCCTCTGCCCCCCGAACCTCTCCGCCCCCCCCCCCCCCCCACTCCTTCCACCCCCTACCCGTTCTGGCCTCCGAACCTCCCCGCCCCCATACTCTTTCCACCCCTCTCCACCTCCTCCACCCCATCTGGTCCCTCCCCCTGCACCCTCCCGCCCCCATCTCACCTCCCCTTACCCCCTCCTGTACCACCCCCATCTCACCTGCCGGAGACGCTCCGTCAGAACGCTTTTGTTTCCGTTGGTATCTAGATTTCTCTTTTTCAACTCTGCTTTCAAATCCACCACCCTGAGTTCGGTGATCCTGCGTAGGTCACCCTCGCTAACGGAAACTCCGTCCCCGCTCTCGTCCGCCATTGCAGCCTCCCCGCTCACAAACAGCAGCTTCAAAATGGCACCCGGACTCCCTGCCACTCGGTCGGTAATGCGCATGCGCTCCGCCCTGTGAAGCGTCGCCACTGCGCAGGCGTCAAGCTCCCGACTCTTGGCCTCTGCAGATATTTGGACAATGCCTTCTCACCGTGTTCTCTGCCTAAAGACAGCTCCTTGACTCATGGCAGACTTTTCATGTCTCTATACCCTAATCCATTCTTTCAATTTGCCAATAATTTCCTTAAGTTTTCAAGCCATCCAACATTGATGTTCTCTTTTTTCCACTTCTGCTTTGAATCTTACAAGTCCTCTCAAAATCTGCCCTGCCCAGACCCCTCTGCCTTTTCGTAATTACGTTCAGTAAATCTCTTACAAAAACAGAATCACCTGGAAAAACTCAGCAGGTCTGGCAGCATCGGCGGAGAAGAAAAGAGTTGACGTTTCGAGTCCTCATGACCCTTCGACAGAACTTCGAAGGGTCATGAGGACTCAAAACGTCAATTCTTTTCTTCTCCGCCGATGCTGCCAGACCTGCTGAGTTTTTCCAGGTGATTCAGTTTTTGTTTTGGATTTCCAGCATCCGCAGTTTTTTTGTTTTTATCTCAGTAAATCTCTTTGTTCGTTCTCTCTCCCCAGCACTTCATCATTTGTTACTTTTTCTGCCCAGCTGACCCTTTCCATTCTCCTCCAACCCTACATTTCAAAGCTACTTAGCAATTTGGTCTCCTCTTTCTATAAAGTCCACATTTCATTTTCATGCAAAACAACAGTCCAAATCAAACTCTTTATATGTCCCTTTTTGAATTTGTTATTTATCTTTCCCATTAGTAACCACCTCTTCTTACTAAATATAGTCTTTCCCATTGCTATCCTTGTTCTTGTTGCTTTGTTACATCTTCTATCTGCAGATATTATCCTTACTAAATATTGGAATTCTTGCACCTGCCCTAGTTCTTTTCCTTCAATGAATATATGAATATTTCTTGATGATTTTGAGATTTGCACCACTTTGGTTTTGCCAATATTCACTTTCATTCCAAAGTTCATGCCTGTTGTTATTAGTTTATCCAATGAGTGCTTGCTACAAATGCTTTGTCATCTGTGAATCTAATTGATGTTATCATTTACTCCCCAATCTTAACACCAGGTTCCGTGTCTTTCAACGCTTCTTTGATCAATCCTTCTGCATGGACATTGAAGAAGACTGGTGATAAACAACACACTTGTTGAACTCCTCTTCCAATTACACATGGTTCTGATTTTCTATTGACTACTCTTACTGTTGCTGTTTATCCCATGTACAGATTTCTTATGAGTCACCTATTTCCCCAGTTAGCTCCAATGCCATACAGCACTGTCAAGAGCTTAATCCAATCAATCTGATCAAATGCTTTTGAAAATCTTCAAAACAACATATCCAGGAGAAAAAAACAGTTCGGACCAGTACTCGTATTTCCCAATTTTTACTGGTGTTCCACGTTAAGGATAGTTCCTCTCAAAATTCTAAACTGTGTTCAGTCACTAATCTTGAAATGCCAAATGCTTCTCTCATCCCTCTTCCTAGCTGGAATTCAAACTGGTTATCTCCAACATAGTCCTGCGCCTTCCCACCCACTCTCTTTGTTACAATTCTCAGCACAACCTTCAATTCATGAGCAATCAGACTAATTGAACAAAATTCAAAACAACAGCATGCCTTTGGCTTCTCTCTTATTGTCTGCATGAAGTCCTCTGGCCATTCTCCTGAGAAGTAAACAACTTAAATGTTTTTAATCAACTCCATAGGTACTTAATCTATTCCAGCTGCTTTTCCAGTTTTTATCTAATTTATTACTGCTCATACCTCACTCTAATGTTTCTGGTCCAATTAAATCGATGTCAACATTACTCTGTTCTTTTAACTGAATCATTTCACTTTTTACATATAGTTCTTCAATATACTCCTTCCATCTTTTTCTTATTTTGTCAGAGTTTGTTAATAAAAAACTTGCATTATTCTCTACTGCTGTTGTTTTCAGTCCTTTAAACTGAGTGCCACTGATTTCCTTTGCTTTTGCATATGAGGTCCACCCATCCTAGTCGATCCAATTATTTGAGTATATCATACTGTCCTTTTAACCATTGTTCTTGTGCCTTTCCTGTTTCTCTTCTTAACTCGTTATTCTAGTGTCTGTATTTCAGCTTGCCTTCTTCAATATTGATATTCTTCCATTTTCTCCTTTCTTCCATCTTTTGCAACATTACAGTCATAACCTACGGTTTGTTGATCCTTTATCTTCTGATAAATCCTGTGCTGTTTTCTCTCCTTTCATGACAGATTCATTAATTTGTTTCCATTGCTCATTTGTGTTGGTGGTATCCTTGTATTTTCAGGCTAGTGCCTCACTTACTTCATTTGAAAATTCTTCGTTTACTTCTTTCAGCCTCTCGAGGTTCCACTGTTTTCTATGGATTCCACCTTGGACATTCTTCAGCTGGAATACTGTTTTAATTTTCAAGTGATCATAATGTGAGGTCGTATTGGCTCCTGGTTGGGAACCTCTGTCAAAGGACAGGTGTGGTTGCACTTGGCACAGGAGGAAGTGAGCCCTCCCAAGACACCATCCAGCAAAATCCTTATTTTTATATATATATATAATATATATATATATATACAAGCTGGGTAATATTCAAAGAATAGAAATGTGGAATGTACGAACAATGGACAGAAAAGCAAAACTAGAAAACCTAAAGCAAGAAATGGAAAAGAAGAAATTAAGCATCTTAGGATTATGTGAAATACAATGGACAATAGAAGGCAACTTCATGAGTGATGAAATGGAAATGATATATTCGGGGAGAAGCATATGATAGAATTGAAAAATTAATTGAACAGGAGAGCGGGAAAAGCTACGGGAAGAGCTATGCAATTTTTTTTTATTATTCATTCTCGGGATGTGGGCTTCATTGGCTGGGCCAGCATTTATTGCCTATTCCTAGTTGTCCTTGAGAAGGTGATGGTGAGCTGCCTTCTTGAATCGCTGCAGTCCATGTGGTGTAGGTACACCCACAGCGCTGTTAGGGAGGGAGTTGTAGGATTTTGACACAGGGACAGTGAAGTAACGAAGATATATTTCCAAGTCAGGATGGTGAGTGACTTGGAGGGGAACTTCCTGGTGGTGGTGTTCCCATCTATCTGCTGCCTGTGTCCTTCTAGGTGGTAGTGGTTGTGGGTTTGGAAGGTGCTATCTAAGGAACCGTGGTGAATTCCTGCAGTGCATCTTGTAGATAGTACACACTGCTGCTACTGTGTGTCAGTGGTGGAGGGAATAAATGTTTGTGTATGTGGTGCTAATCAAGCGGACTGCTTTAGCCTAGGTGCTGTCCAACTTCTTCAGTGTTGTAGGAGCTGCACTCATCCAGGCAAGTGGAGAGTATTCCATCACACTCCTGCCTTGTGCCTTGCAGATGGTGGACAGGCTTTGGGGAGTCAGGAGGCTAGTTACTCATCGCACAATCCCTAGCCTCTGACCCGCTTTTGTAGCCACAGTATTTATATGGCTAGTCCAGTTCAGTTTCTGGTCAATGGTAACCCCCAGGATGTTGATAGTGGGGGATTCAGAGATGGCAATGCCAGTGAACATCAAGGGGCAATGGTTGGATTCTCTCTTGTTGGAGATGGTCATTGCCTGACACTTGTGTGGCTCGAATGTTACTTGCCACTTGTCAGCCCAAGACTGGATATTGTTCAGGTCTTGCTACATTTGGACATGGACTGCTTCAGTATCTGAGGAATGGCGAATAGTGCTGAACATTGTGCAATCATCACCGAACATCCCCAATTCTGACCTTATGATGGAAGGAAGGTCATTGATGAAGCAGCTGAAGATGGTTGGGCCTAGGATACTACCCTGAGGAACTCCTGCAGTGATGTCCTGGAGCTGAGGTGACTGACCTTCAACAACCACAACCATCTTCCTTTGGGCTAGGTATGACTCCAGTCAGTGGAAAGTTTTCCCCCGATTCCCATTGACTCCAGTTTTGCCAGGGCTCCTTGATGCCACACTCGGTCAAATGCTGCCTTGATGTCAAGGGCAGTCACTCTCGCCACACCTCGCGAGTTCAGCTCTTTTGTCCATGTTTGAACGAAGGCTGTAACTAGGTCAGGAGCTGAGTGGCCCCGGCGGAACTCAAACTGGGCATCAGTGAGCAGGTTATTGCTAAGCAAGTGCCGGTTGATAGCACTGTTGATGACTCCTTCCATTACTTTACTGATAATGGAGAGTAGACTGATGGGGCGGTAATTGGCCAGAACAAAAACAGAATTACCTGGAAAGACTCAGCAGGTCTGGCAGCATCAGTGGAGAAGAAAAAAGTTGATGTTTCGAGTCTTCATGACCCTTCAACAGAACTGAGTGAAATTAGGAGAGGAGTGAAATATAAGCTGGTTTAAGGTATGGGGGGGTGTGGGGGGAGAGAAGAGGGGGTTGTGGTTGTAGGGACAAGCAAGCAGTGATAGGAGCAGATAATCAAAAGATGTCACAGACAAAAGAACACAGAGTTGTTGAAGGTGGTGATATTATCTAAACGAATGTGCTAATTAAGAATGGATGGCAGGGCACTCAAGGTACAGCTGTAGTGGGGGTGGGGTGGAATAAGACTAACTGGGCATAAAAGGTATAGATTTAAAAATAATGGAAATAGGTGGGAAAAGAAAACACTATATAAATTATTGGAAAAAACAAAAGGGAGGGGGAAGAAACGGAAAGGGGGTGGGGCTGGAGGAGGGAGTTCAAGATCTAAAGTTGTTGAATTCAATATTCAGTCCGGAAGGCTGTAAAGTGCCTAGTCGGAAGATGAGGTGCTGTTCCTCCAGTTTGCGTTGGGCTTCACTGGAACAATGCAGCAAGCCAAGGACAGACATGTGAGCAAGAGAGCAGAGTGGAGTGTTAAAATGGCAAGCAACAGGGAGGTTTGGGTCTTTCTTGTGGAGAGACCGCAGGTGTTCTGCAAAGCAGTCGCCCAGTTTGCGTCTGCTCTCTCCAGTGTAGAGGAGACCGCATTGGGAGCAACAAATGCAGTAGACTAAGTTGGGGGAAATGCAAGTGAAATGCTGCTTCACTTGAAAGGAGTGTTTGGGCCCTTGGATGGTGAGGAGAGAGGAAGTGAAGGGGCAGGTGTTGCATCTTTTGCGTTTGCATGGGGAGGTGTCGTAGGTGGGGGTTGAGGATTAGGGGGTGATGGAGGAATGGACCAGGGTGTCCCGGAGGGAACGATCCCTACGGAATGCCGCCGGGGGTGGGGTGAAGGGAAGATGTGTTTGGTGGTGGCATCATGCTGAAGTTGGTGGAAATGGCGGAGGATGATCCTTTGAATGCGGAGGCTGGTGGGGTGATAAGTGAGGACAAGGGGGACCCTATCATGTTTCTGGGAGGGAGGAGAAGGCGTGAGGGCGGATGCACGGGCGATGGGCCGGACACGGTTGAGGGCCCTGTCAACTACCGTGGGTGGAAAACCTCAGTTAAGGAAGAAGGAGGACATGTCAGAGGAACTGTTTTTGAATGTAGCATCATCAGAACAGATGCGATGGAGGCGAAGGAACTGAGAGAATGGGATAGAGTTTTTACAGGAAGCCGGGTGTGAGGAGCTGTAGTCGAGGTAGCTGTGGGAGTCGATAGGCTTGTAATGGATATTGGTGGACAATCTATCAACAGAAATTGAGACAGAGAGGTCAAGGAAGGGAAGGGAAGTGTCAGAGATGGACCATGTGAAAATGATGGAGGGATGGAGATTGGAAGCAAAATTAATAAATTTTTCCAGGTCCCGATGAGAGCATGAAGCAGCACCGAAGTAATCATCGATGTACCGGAGAAAGAGTTGTGGGAGGGGGCCGGAGTAGGACTGGAACAAGAAATGTTTCACATACCCCATAAAGAGACAGGCATAGCTGTGGCCCATGTGGGTACCCATAGCCACACCTTTTATTTGGAGGAAGTGAGAGGAGTTAAAGGTGAAATTATTCAGTGTGAGAACAAGTTCAGCCAGACAGAGGAGAGTAGTGGTGGATGGGGATTGTTCGGGCCTCTGTTCGAGGAAGAAGCTAATGGCCCTCAGACCATCCTGGTGGGGGATGGAGGTGTAGAGGGATTGGACGTCCATGGTGAAGAGGATGCAATTGGGGCCAGGGAACTGGAAATTGTTGATGTGACGTAAGTGTCAGAGGAATCACGGATGTAGATGGGAAGGAACTGGACAAGGGGAGAGAGAAGGGAGTCAAGATAACAGGAAATGAGTTCAGTGGGGCAGGAACAGGCTGACACGATCGGTCTGCCGGGACAGTCCTGTTTGTGGATTTTGGGTAGGAGGTAGAAGCGGGCCATCTGAGGTCGGGCGACTATCAGGTTGGAAGCTGTGGGAGGCAGATCTCCAGAGGAGATGAGGTCAGTGACAGTCCTGGAAACAATGGCTTGATGTTCAGTGGTGGGGTCACGGTCCAGGGAGATGTAGGAGGAAGTGTCTGCGAGTTGACGCTCAGCCTTCGCGAGGTAGAGGTCAATGCACCAGACAACAACAGCACCACCCTTGTCAGTGGGTTTGATGACAATGTCAGGGTTGGACCTGAGAGAATGGAGTGCAGTAAATTCAGAGAGAGACAGATTAGAATGGGTGAGAGGAGCAGAGAAATTGAGACAACTAATGTCATGCCGACAGTTCTCAATGAAAAGATCAAGAGAAGGTAAGAATCCAGAGGGAGAGGTCCAGATGGAGGGAGAATATTGGAGGGGGGTAAAAGGATCCGTTGAATGGGGAGAGGACTCCTGCCCAAAGAAGTGAGCCTGGAGACGAAGACGGCGGAAGAAGAGTTCAGCATCGTGCTGAGCCCGAAATTCATTGAGATGAGGGCATAAGGGTATGAAACTAAGTCCTTTGCTGAGCACTGAACGTTCAGCACCAGAGGGGGGGACGGTCAGGGAGTATAGTGAATAGATGGCCGGGGCTGGGATTGGAAGATGGGGTTGGGATGGAGAGACAGGCAGGGGTGGAGGGTCCTAGATGGGTGTTGGTGTCGATGAGTTGTTGGAGCTTGCGTTCCTTAGCACTTGAGAGAAAGAGAAAAAGTTTCTTGTTGAGGTGTTGGATGAGATGAAGAATAAAATGAAACTGGGGGCACGCGCAGCTTTGAAAAAGGGTGCGACGGTGCTGCTGGAGGGAGAGGTCGAGTGTGTTCATATGGTGGTGCATGGCACTGAGTGTGGATCTCAGAAGGCAGCGGGTAATTGGCGAGGTTGGATTTGTCCTGCTTTTTGTGTACAGGACATACCTGGGCAATTTTTCACAGAGCCAGACAGATGGCAGTGTTATAGCTGTACTGGAACAGCTTGGCTAGGGGCGCGGCAAGTTCTGGAGCACAATGTCTTCAGTATTATTGCCGGATGGTTGTCAAGGCCCATAGCCTTTGCAGTATCCAGTGCCTTCAACCGTTTCTTGATTTCACATGGAGTGGATTGAACTGGCTGGAGACGGGCATCTGTGATGCTGGGGACCTCCAGTGGATCATCCACTCAGCACTTCTGGCTGAAGATTGTAGCAAATGCTTCAGCCTTATCTTTTGCACTGATGTGCTGGGCTCCTCCATCATTAAGGATGGGGATATTTGTGGAGCTACCTCCTCCAGTGAGTTGTTTAATTGTCCACCACCATTCACTACTGGATATGACAGGTCTGCTGAGCTTAGATCTGATCCCTTGGTTGTGGAATCGCTTAGCTCCATCTATCATTTGCTGCTTATGTTGTTTGGCATGCAAGTAGTCCTGTTTTATAGCTTCACTAGGTTGACACCTCATTTTTAGGTATGTCTGGTGCTGCTCCTGGCATGCCCTCCTGCACTCTTTATTGAACCAGGATTGATCCCCTGGCTTGATGGTAATGGTAGAGTGGGGGATATGCTGGGCCATGAGGTTACAGATTGTGTTCGAGTACAATTCTGCAGCTGCTGATAGCCCACAACGCCTCATGGATGGCCAGTCTTGAGTTGCTATATCTGTTTGAAATCTATCCCATTTAGCATGGTGGTAGTGCCACACAACACGATGGAGGGTATTCTCAATTTGAAGGCGGGACTTTGTCTCCATAATGACTGTGCGGTGGTCACTCCTATCGATACTGTCATGGACAAATGCATCTGCAGCAGGCAGGTTGGTGAGGATGAGGTCAAGTATGTTTTTCCCTCTTGTTGGTTCCCTCACCACCTGCCGCAGACCCAGTCTAGCAGCTATATCATTTAGGACTTGGTCAATTCGGTCAGTAGTGGTGTTACCAAGCCATTCTTGGTGATGGACATTGAAGTCCCCCACCCAGAATACATTTTGTGCCCTTGCCACCCTCAGTGCTTCCTTCAAGCGATGTTGAACATGGAGGAGCACTGATTCATCAACTGAGGGAGGGTGGTATGTGGTAATCAGCAGGAGGTTTCCTTGGCCATGTTTGACCTGATGCCATGAGACTTCATGAGGTCCGGACTCGATGTTGAGGACTCCCAGGGCAACTCCCTCCCGACTGCATACCACTGTGCACCACCTCTGCTGGGCCTGTCCTGCCAGTGGGACAGGACATACCCAGGGATGGTGATGGTGGAGCCTGGGACTTTATCTGTAAAGTATAATTCCATGAGGGTGACTATGTCAGGCTGTTGCTTGATTGTTATGGGAGTTTGGAACAACATTATTGGAGAAGGAAGAGATGACAAAAAAATGCGTCTTGGTAATAGAAATGAGTGAGGCCAAAAAGAACAGGACTCATGATAACAAACACATGGTTTGGGGCATCATAAAGTAAAAGAACATACATGGAAAATGTCTGGCAATACAGGAAGATTTCATCTGGACTGTATAATGGTGAGGCAAAGAAACAGGGATTACGTTGAGAACAATGTACTGTATCACACAGAAACAGGCCTTTCAGCCCTTCCTGTCCATGCTGGTGTTTATGCTCCACTCAAACATCCTCCTACCCTTTCTCACCTAACTCTATCAGCATAACCCTCCATTCCCTTCTCCTCATACACCTGCCTAACTTCCCCTTCAATGTATCGACCACTTCCCTTCCTGGCAAGTATAATTTGGCATTTCTGGTGTCATCCTTGCAAACTTTTTTATACACCCTCTCCCCTGACTATTTATTTTATATAATATGTCCTTAGATAAATAGATGACCAACATAGAGATGCATATGCTAGTCACTGCAAATAGTTCCACATCCGCACCATGCTCTGGATACAGAAATTTCTTAAGAATTCATGATTCTGAGTAAGCAAAGTATACCAGCTGTGGTCTAATCGCAGGAGAATCTTGAATTAGGGGACATTGTAACAAAATAAGGGGCCTCCCATTTAAGATGGAGAGGAAGGGGGTCATTAATCTGTGGAATTCACTTCCTCAGAGAGTAGTGGAGCCTAGGGTCAGTGAATATATTCAAGAATGAGTTGGAGAGAATTTTAATCGATAGGGGAATTGAGGTTTATGAGGGAGGGTGGCAGAAAGTGGACTTAAGACCATACAATCAAATCAGCCATGATCTTATTGAACAGCAGTGTCATGAAGCTATTAAATGTATATATTATTCAAAATTATTTTTTTTAAATAGAGGTTTAGTCTGTGGGTGTGTCTTAATTGAATTAAAGCCAGCTAGTCAGGGTGCTTTGATGTGTACTAGTTTTGAGATGTCAGAGAGGTAGAGTGCATTTGCATTTTTTGAGTAGAGCATTGAAGAAGTGGGGTGAAATCTGGCGCCTAGCTAGCAGAGACCAAGCTATATGTTTATATTACTAATAAAATTGGTACTATGAAAGGGGTTTTATTGTTAGAAGAGTTGCAGTTTAAAGAGGCTGGTGATCCAATGAGAATTTACATTCAATGAGCTGTGCTAGTTATAACGGACTGTGTGTGCAGGGCAGAGGCATTGTAATTTCAAAACAGCTGTAAGCCTACAACTGTTTGAAGCACAGGAACCAAAGTGAAAGGAACCTCATTTTGAATTCGTAAGGTGAAAATGCTTTGCCTGCTGTCTGGTTAAGTCTATGGGTGCTGTTGCCTTAATGGAGATTAATTTGGGAATTTGTCGAAAGTTATGATAGTAATTTGTAGCCATGTGTATATATTTAACTTGTGTAAATTAATAAATGTCTCATGTATTTTAATATAAAAACTCTCGAGAACTGGTGATCTAATTCCTGAATTTAGAGCTGCATCTCAAACATACAAAAATAAAAATATAGGTTATGACAGTTGTTTAAAGTTTCCCTCTGGGATTTTTCAATAACCCAATCTTGACAACTGCTGGATCATAACAAGCAGAGTAAGCTTGATTGGAGGGCCAAATGGCCTAATCCTGTTCTCATTCCTTATGAGATTTACAATTTCCTAGTTCTACAATTTCCTGGTTCCTGGGTTTTCTCTTACACCTTTCTTAAATAATGGAGTTACATTTTCCAATCTAAAGGGATAATTCTGGAATCAAGAGAACTTTGGAAGATCATGGCTTTATAGTCCTGGATTGAAACCCATCAGGCACGAGAGATTTGTTAGACTTCAGTGTCATTATTTCGCTGACATTGTATATTTGCTGCTGGACAAGAAGATTGATCCAGAAACCTTTACTAAGTTACATATTTATTATTTTTCATAAAATGAAAAGCACGGGAACTTTGAAACAGAAATAGAAAAAAAAATGGAAACATGCAACAGGTTAGAATCATAGAATCCTAGAGCCTTACACAGATTATACCTGTGCTGGTTAGCATATGCCAGTTGTTAGTAAATACAGATTCTTTGAAAGCTATCCAATTTACTCCCACACTCTAGATTTTCCCCACTAACTCTGCAATTAAGTTCAATTTGTCTTTTGAAAGTTCTTATGGAATCTGAGTGCACCACATTTGGTGCATTCCCAATCTTAAAGTGTGAAAAAATATTCATCAAAATATTCATCACTCCCTTCCAGTTCTTTTGCAAATGATTACTGATCCAATTATCAGAGGAAATAATTTCTCCCTACTTGCTTTATCAAAACCCTCCATTCAACCTTCTCTGCTGTGATATGAACAAGCCCAGCTTCTCCAATCCTCCATATTTCATCCCTTGTATCATTCCTGTAAGCCTCCTTCTACCGTTCCCAAGGCCTTGACATACTTCCAAAAGTATGGTGTCCAGAGCTGTAAACAACACTCAAGATGAGGCCTAATCAGTGATTGGTAAAAGTTAAGTATGCCTTCCATGTTTTTTTATATTCAATGCACCAATTTACAAAGACAAATGTCCCATATAATTTCATAACTGCCTCCTCAACTTGCTCTGTCACCTTCAAAGATTTATGAATACGCACCCCAAGTCCTTCTGCTGTTGTGCTCCCTCAAAACAATTTAGATTAAATTGCTTCTTCACATTGTTCTTCCAAGGCATCACTTTACACTTACCCACATTAAACTGCTTCTGTTAGGTGCATGTCCATTTCACCAATCTGTTTATGTCCTAATGTGCCTGCTAGCCTGACCACTATTTACTGCACCACCAGTTTCATATCATCTGCAAACTTTATCGTGTTGTATAGAAGTGACCTGAACTTGGGTATAGGAGTACAATTTTGAACAATGGTCATAACCATGATCTCTGGAGAACCCCACTGTACACTTCTGTCCAGTAAGAAAAACATCCATTCATTGCTGGTCTCAACCTGCTATCTTTATCCAATTATCTACCAATGTTAATAGCATTCCTTTCATCCCATGTCTTTTTCAAATAAACCTATCATGGTCCGTTGTCAAATGCCTTTTGAAGGGCCATGTATATGGCTGCTGCACTACCTTCATCAGCCTCCTCTGTTCCATCATTAAAGGCCTCAATCAGCTTTCTCAGATACCATTTGCTTTTAACACACCCAGGCAGACAGTCTCTTATTAACCCATACTTTTCCAAGTGAGAATTAATTTTGCCCTTGACAATATCTCGTAGTTTTCTCACCACTGAAGATAGGCTGACTGGCCTGTAGTTACCAGGTATATCCCTCTCCTTTTTTTATAAAGTAAGGTTGTATCATTTACTCCCATATCAGAGTAGAATTGAAAGATTATAGTCAGTCTGCTATCTCCACTTTTGCTTCCTTCAGCAACCTAGAAGAACAACCCCAGCATTTCCAACCTAACCTTGTAACTAAAAACCCTTCCTTAATAATAGATTCCAACATTTTTCTGATAACTGACGTCAGGCCTGCAGTTCCCTGTTTTCTCTCTTCCACTTTACTTGAATGGTGTTGTTGCATTTACTAACTTTCAATCTGTTCTAGAATCGAGGGAATTTTAGAAAATCATAATTTTATGCACGTTATTTCTGCAGCTACCTCTTTTAGAATCATTGGATGCAGGCCATCAGGTCCTGGGAATTTGTCAACTTTCCAGCCTCTATTTATGAAGCCTGAGATCCCATATGCTTCAATAACCACTCTCTCAATATGCCCTGACATCTTCAAGATCGATGCACATGCCTCCATCCCTGTACTATCTTCAGAATTCTGCCATTAAGTCTATATTGCCTCTCCCTGTCCCTTCTGCCAAAATGCATCACCTCATATTTCTCTTTATTAAATTCCATCTGCCACCTGGTTGCCCATTCTGCTCACCTATCCATGTACTGTTGTAGGCAATTCAAAGCGTCTTCGCCATTTGCCATTCCTCCAAGTTTGATTTCATCAGCAAATTTTGAAATTTTACTCTGTATTCCATGATCCAAGTCATTTACATGCAGCTAAAATAGCAGTGGTCCTAGCACTGACCTTTGGGGAACATCACTGTCACCATCCTCCAGTCCAAAAAACAACCATCTATCACATCTCACTGCTTGTATACAGACCCTCCTATTCCATAAGTCTCACTTTTGTTAACCAGCCTTTTATGTGGTCCTTCGTCGAATGCTTTCTTAAAACCCACTGCATTCCCTTCATCAAAAACATCAATTAGTCAAATATGGTCTGCCTTTTCCAAATCTCTGCTGGCTACCCTTAATTAACTCAAACCCACATGGAATGCAGCAGTTCAAGAAGGCGGCTCACTACCATCTTCACAAGGGCAATTATTGCAATAAATGCCTAGCCAGTGACGTCCATACTTCATGAATGAGTTAAAAATCAAATCTCTCCAAGTGCCTGTTGATTTTTTCCCCCTGATTTTGGATTCCAAAACCTTACCTATCCCTGGCCTTTAATTGTTAGGACTGTCCTTACTCCCTTTCTTGAATAAGTGTGTCACATTTGCCAGCCTCCAATACCCCATATCTAGGGGAGATTGAAAGATTAAACTAAAATGAAGCCATTAAACTAAGATTAGGCTGAAAGATTAAGCCCTTCTGCCATCTCCACCCCTCTGGTGACTGGATGTATAGTCACTCCCTCCTGCCAATCATCATGTCATGTGATGTACTGTGGGGGCTCCGACCAGTGAGTTCTTAAAGCGGACAATCCGTGGGGTGGGGCTTTTCTGATGAGCGATCTGGTCAAGGGTGCAAACACTAAAAATGTCTCTGTAATAAAGTTTAACCATCCTTAACAAAACCAGTCTGCTCTACACAGTCATCACAACCCCCACTTCATTTAATAAGCTGGGATGCAAACCATCTGGACCAGGTGACTTATCCACCCTATCCATTGTGTCACAATCACGTAAAAGGCGATCCCCAAAGTGATCTGTGACCTAAGAAATTCTGTAGCCCCCTTTTTTCAAATTGCAAATGATTCAATTCAAAAATAATCAAGAGCAAAGCTTTAGTCTTCAACAGGATAAAAGTTAGTTTATTGCAAAAACACAGCTGTAAGTTACCCAAGTAAAAGTAATAAAGTTACTAACTGAATACATATGAAGATTTTTTTTTACTCATTCATGGGATGTGGGTGTCTCTGACTAGGCAAGCATTTATTGCCAAGTGTAATTGTCTTTGAGAAGCTACCTTCTTGAACCGCTGCAGTCCATGCATTAAATGCAGATAAGAATAGAAGATACTTATAAAGATGAAATTCAGTTCAGTCCTTTAAAATATTGATGCAGGCCCATAGCGTGCATGTGAATTGTTGGTTGTCTGGAGTGAAGGGTTGAAGTTGAAAAGTTTTGATCATCAGCTGTGATGGCTTCTTTGTTGAATATTTGGAGGTTTGCTTTTTCAGGTGGACTCAGCAGCTCAGCAGGTTTTTGGCAGAGAGACGTTTCCTATTCCTCACTAATTCTATGGTTAAGGCACTTGCAGATTACCTGGATTCTTTCGGCCAAACAGTGGTTGATTTCTTAATAGCGTTCTCTTTGTCCTTCCTTGGCCAAGAACCCTCTCTGATGTTGACTCTTAGGATTCTCCTTGGGGGTTTTGCACCCTGCCACCAAGATGGCTTCTTACAGCCTCCTTCATGCAATTCAAAACCACAAAAATGGCTGCTATGTTAATTTTTAATAAGTCATTGTTTCAAATAAGGAAGTTAATTACGCTGAAGTCCTTTGCTGTCCCTTCCTGTCTCCTGTTAGAAGCCAAAGGGTTCTCCCACCTTTTAAAAGATTCAGTGGACATCCCTGGAGGGGGCTTTGCAGTTTAATCTTCGTAGCCAGCTCGAGAGATAACTCTAGAAACAAACACAGAAAGATGCCAGGTTGGCAGTCCACACTTCCATTTTAAAAAAAGGCTTTTAAATTCAATGTAAAAGTTTGAAAATAGAAATATACCTTTAAAAACCTAATACTCCTCAGCAGGAGCATTGCATCCAGTTCTGGGTGTCGCACTTTGGGAAGGATGTGAAGACATTGGAGAGTGCAGAAAAAATCATGAGAATGATTCCAGGGACGAGGCACTTCAGTAATGAAGATAGATTGGAAAAGTTGCGACTATTTTCCTTGGAGAAAAAAAGGCTGAGAGGAGATTAGATAGAGGTGTTCAAAATCATGAGGGATCTGGTCAGGTAGATAGGAAGAAGCTGTTCCCCACTCATGAAAGGGTCGAGAGCGAGAGGGCACAGATTTAAGGTAATTGGCAAAAGAAGCAAAAGCGACATGAGAAAAAACATTTTCACATCGTGGGTGGTTACGGTCTGGAATGCACTGCCTGAGAGTGAGGTGAAGGCAGATTCAATTGAAGCATTCAAAAGGGAGTTAGACTGTTATCTGAAGAGGAAGAATGTGCAGGTTATGGGGAGAAGGTGGGAGAATGGCACCAGGTGAATTGCTCATTCAGTCAAGTTGACTCCTCCTGTGCTGTAACAATTCTGTGAAAAAGTTGTCCTTAGAATCTCTAGTATCATAATTACGGGTTCATGACAAATGCCTCCACCATTTCCACTCCTACCGATATTTAGTCAAATTCCTCTTCCTTAGTAAACACCAATACAAAGAACTCAATATTCTCGCCTTGCCTTGCACCCCTAAGTATACATCACCTTCTTTGTGCATAATAGGATCCATTCCATCTCTTACTACCCACCTACTATTTATATGCCGGGAGAAGAATTTTTGGTTCCCTTTTATGTTGACTGCCATACTATTCTCATATTCTCTCCTTGCCAGTCTTATTTTCCTTTTGACCCACCCTCCCACAAACATATTGTCTCTGAGTTGGTTCCCACTTGAACAATTCACCTGACGTGCATCATACCCCTTCCTTTACTGTTTCTTCATAATCTCTATCTCCTTTGTCATCCAAGAAGCCCTGTTTTTAGCTCCCTTACCTTTCATCCTTGTTGGACTATATCATCCACTGTTGAGGTGCAGTTTTTCCTGCCAGTCTCTGATTCCATTTTATCCTCAAAACTATTTCTCCTGCCTAACATATGTTGCCCAGGTCACGCCATTGTAGAGGAGTGCACTGAGGATGAGGGTTTGGTTGACTCGCAGTTTAGTGTTCTCAGTCAAGCTGCTGTTGTTCTATGCTCTCCTACTCAGCTTAGACCTAACAGCAGCTGCTGTTGAACATCAAGTGACAGATTGCTGGTGATCGTAGAGCCTAGATATGTGAAGCTATCAACAAACCCCTGCATCACATTGTCAATACTGTTAAAAGGCAGTATGGCATCTATATCTGCCTTGATGTGTAACCATGGGTAATTGGCTTCACTATGTTTTCTTCCTTATGTTTCCAGTTCACTTATGTTCAATCTCTCCTCCAATCACACAAATTAGTTATCTTCCAGCTGGGTATTTTTGCCTTGGTTTTTATTTTATCCCTTTTCATAGTTACTTTATAGTTAATTACATTATGATTGCCATAACCCAGTTATTCTCCTGCTGACTAGCCCCACCACCCCCCCCTTCTCATACCACTTCATTCTTCACAATGTGATGTAGCATTGACTAGGCCAACATACTCAATAAGATGAAAGCATTAAGATAAAAGCAAAATACTGTGGATGCTGGAAATCTGAAATCTCATCTCATGTTCTATATATCCTCTGTACATTCCAGTTAGCACAACTTTAGTGTCAACTTTTCCCAATCTGAAGTCTTGTGTTTTGAATACATTCTCCTGAGATCACTGGCAAGGTTGGATGATCCATCTTGTTAAGTGTAATGGGAACAAAAAATGCTGCAAAAACTCAGCAGGTCTGGCAGCATCTGTGGAGAGAGAAGCAGAGTCTTCTTCAGAGTGTACAGAGGATATATACAATATGAGATGTTTAAAGTGTTAATAACCTGATAGAAACAGTTAATAATCTGAAAATAGTTTCAAGAATTCCCACATGACCAACCGGAAATCCTAATATAGGCCAAAGCGTCAAGTTGAGTGATACGTATTTCATCCAATAGGAATGCGTTGCTAGGACAGTGACGTAAACTAGAGACCAATCAAATCCCAGGGTCGGGCGCTCCTGTTCACGGAAGCTGCCTTACGTCATTGTGATTGATGGCCCCACGGATTAATGCGAAGTAGATATGTGTGCGTGACGCAATACGTACAACCAATAGGTTGACACGTTGGAGCGCAGGGGTGGGGTCACCGAGCAGCCGATGACGCGGGTGGAGATCGGTAGCAACTGTTGCCTTGAGAATAAACGCCATAGTCACGGTAGCCGTGGAGACTGTTACCCACCAACAGCTCGGGCCCGCAGCAAGGTGAGCATCGCTTCCCAGTTAGAGTGAGGCCTGGGCCGCCTCTCGGGTTCGGACTCCAAGCCTCGGGGAGGGGGAGCTGGGGAGCGGGACGGGCTCTCCGCCTTCCCCGGGAGCCATGTGCGGCCCCGCGCTCTGTTTACCGCGTCCGCCGCAAAATGGCGGGTTCACCCGGAGCGGCTCCCGGGCCCGAGGGTGGGAGGGTAAGGGGGTGGCCTCGGGGTGCGGGGCGCAGGAGGGGGTTGGGGGTTTGGGGGTGGGGGTGGGGGACTCGGTGCGGAGCTTCCTGCCCGTTGTCCCCATGCCCGGAGTGGTGCCTTGGGGGTCCGTCCCCGCCAGCGGCCTGAGCCCCGATTCCAGCAGCAGGAACGGGTCAGTGGAATGTGGTGGGGGGTTAGAGCGGACTCTCTCTGTCCCAGCGCAGTAAATTCTCCAATGATCCACCTGGCGAGGGTGTATTGTCTCTCTGAGCGTGTCCAACATCAGATAACAGAAGCTGGGAAGAGAGGTTTCTGTGACCTGCGCCAGTGACACTGGGAGCAATTGAAGCTCTTTCTAGTGGTGTCCAGACTGAAAGATCATGGGCTTGATGGACACTTGTCATCAATTTCTCTATCTCTGGGTGATTCGTGAAGAGCTGCTGCTCCCTTCAATTACAACATGAGGAAGTGGTTTAAAGAAGCCCTGAAGTAATTTATTAAAGACTAGCCGTTCTGAGGTTTCTCTAGGACCCGTTTGGCTTTTGTTAACTCCACAGTCTGATGTGTTTCTTGCTCTGTTTTTTTGTTGTTGTAGAGAATTGTTTAGATATGCCTTGTTTGTGATTTATACAAAACAGGTGCTGTAAAAACTTTTTTTTATTAAACTAGTGAATCTACCAGGATTTTCTCAAGTTAAATCAGTGTCCTGTGTAATGTGAGGAGATGAATGTTATACAGCTGTAATTCAGAAAATCAGTTTTTATATTTAAAGGTTTGGGGGGCAAAGAGCATTGTTTAATACTAATTGTTTAGGAATTGTCTATTGGAAGATCAAGGTTATTAGGGTAGATGAGAATGTGGAATTCAAAACACAAGCAGATCAGCAATGATTTTGTTGAATGGCGGAGCAGGCTTGAGGTCTGACTTCTGCTCCTATTTGTTATGTGCTTAGATACTTATGTTGAGGGGTGACATTTCATGGTTACAAGGCAAGAGCAATGAAGACAGATGGGCAATAAGCACGGCCTTGCCAGTGACACTCCTTCCATGGAAAAAAACTACAGCCTTTCCTGAAAATTTTGTTTTCAACCTTAGTTGTTATGTGGCTAAATGTCAAATTGGGGAACAGTGTTGATTGAAGTATTTGAGGGGTCTGTGCTGCAGTGTTAACCTTAAATTAATAATTTAGTAAATTGATCCATCTAGGCCTTCCTGGGCATTTTGTCAGTATGTCCCCTGTGCTGTGAGCTTTCAGAAAGTGATGGAAAATAGGGTGTGCAGCTGCTGATTGTGTTTGGATAAGGGAAATGGCGAGGGAATGGTGAAGTTCGTGGGTAGTGTGATTTTTAAGTGTGAAACGTTTTATTGTATTTGGTGAGTTGGGTGAGGGTCAGGTGGCTCTGATATTTTGTGGTTGAATACACTTGGTTGCTTTTTAAAGATGGTGTGAAATATGGTGCCTGGAATCTGCTAGGTTGAATCACAATTTATATCAATGACTTGGATGAAGGGACTGAAAGGTTGCTTTTTTTGCTAACAAAGTTAGGTAAGAAAGTAAGTTGTGAGGAGATCATAAGTGGCCAGAACTTCCAGGGAGTGGCAATCACAAATGGATTGCTACTTCGCTCCTTTTTATATACCCAGGTCAGCTGGGCCTAGTGATAAATGTGCAGTGGACCTGGTTCCCAAGGCCTTCCAGCACAGAGCAACGATGTTGGGGGAAATACAGCCACGCTGCCATTTTATGGCATTAGCTGCCATAAACCAGTTTAAAGGATGCTGCCAGATCTGCTGAGTTTTTCCAGGTATTTTTATTTTTGTTTTTAAGTTTAAAGGTTCCTGTGTTTAAAAGCATTTTGAGAAGCCAGGAAGAAGGTAAGTGGGTAAGATGGGTTGGGGGGGGAGGGGTCAGTTGCAAGGAGTGGGTGGTGGTTCGGGAGTATTAGTCAGAGGGTGTTGGTGGGGTGAGGGGGGTAGGGTGCAGTTGGCGGGTCAGGAGTGTAAGTGGGGAGTCGGGTTGTCGATATATTTACCCAGGAGTTAGGGGTGGTTTTAATCTTAACTTTTCCTGGGTAACTATTCTGTGAAGAGAGTCAGAGCAGCCTGATTTAAAGTGGAGTTTTGGAGGACTCCCATTGCAAGGTTCCTGGTCAATTCCTGTAATTTCCATACAGCCTTTGTGTGGGACCCACCCCTTGGAGATCCACAAGCAAGTTCTGGGGTGCAATGCCCTCCCACCCACATCCCCAGTCCAAGATGGGAATTTTTTGGTCAAAGGATTTGGGCAAAAAATTTGGCAGATAAAGTATAATGTGGGAATATGTGAACTTCTCCACTTGGACTGGAAGAATAGAAAAACAGTATACTAATTAAAGGGGCAGAGATTGCAGACCTCTGAGGCAGACAGTGATCTGGGTGTCCTTGTTCATCAATCACAAAAAGTTAGTATGCAGGTACAGCAAGTGTTTAAGAAGACAAGTGGAATGTTGTTGTCTCTTGCAAGGGAAGTGGCATATAAAAGTAGGGATGCTTTGCTACTGTTATACAGAGTGCTGGTGAGGTCACTAGAGTACTATGTACAGTTCTGATCTCATTATTTAAGAAAGGATAGGAAGGCATTAGTTCGGCCAACGTTCACTAGACTAATTCTTGTGATGTGGGTTATATTATGAGGGAAGGTTGGACAGCCTGGGCCTGTATTCACCTCAGTTTAGAACAAAGAGGGATGATTTTGAAGCATAAGATCCTGAGGGACCTTTGAAGCTGAAACGATGTTTCCTGCTTGCGGGAGAGATTAGAACCTAGGGACACAGTTTAAAAAATGGAGGTGAGGAGAATTTTTTCCTGAGGGTTGTGTCTTTGGAACTCTACCCTCCAGAGAGCAGTGGGGGCTGGGTTGTTGAATATTTTTAAGGCTCAGTTCGATAGATGTTTAACTAACGAGGGAGTCCAAGGTTATTGGGGATAGTGGGGATAGTGGGGAATGTGGAGTTGAGGCCACAGTCAGATCAGCCATGATCTTATTGAACGGTGGAGCAGGCTCAAGGGACCGAATTGCCTATTACTGCTTCTAATGTGTATGACAGGCAAAAGAGTTATAGAGTGTAAGGTCACATTTGTTGGAATTCTTGAATAAGATTGGTTTAGGGCAAAGCCACCAATTTTATGATTTTTGTGCAATTATGGGAACTTAGCATGCAAAGTCCAAAATGCTAGTAAAATCCTTTTTCAGTTTCAAAACAATTGCCATGGTTGAAAAGATTATCTCAGGTCCTGCAATCTCCCCGGTGAGGGGTTTCTGTGACACAAATTAAGATTTCTTTCCTTGTGCAAATGCAAAAACACAAGCTAGATGCAAGATTAAGTAGTATGAAGAATTTTGGTCAGATATTTGACAAGTTTGCTTGCATTTCATTGCCAAACAACATACCTAAGCCGTTCATTATTTAGTTAAGTTGGACTTGGGATCCCTGAGTACCAGCTTTGTAACTATGCTGAGGTGCTTCAGGGATTCTATGAATTACTTCATTTTGTATAAATGTTCAGCTTCTGTTCAGATTAAGCAGTTTGATATGGGCTGGTGGCAAACACAACCTTGCAGTAGCTGTTACTTGTGATTTGTGTAGTGTCTGAATATTTCAGTGTCTTATCCAAGGAGCTCTCTTTCTGGGTTAAGCTTTCTAGAAAAGGTGAGAACAAAACATAGTTGGATATTTAACACTTTTTGAGTATTGTTTTGCATCTTGGGTGAAGCCACACGCTGCAGCCAGTGAGTGTCTTTGGTGGGGCCTAACCTGAGAGTTGTAGTAGCGGGAATACTTGTTCTTGGTCTGAAGTCAAAAGGTGGGAGAATACGGTTGAATAATGTACAAATCTGTGAACGAAACATCTTGAGTACTTGAAGCCTAAACTTTTGTGTCTGACTGTGACTAAAAATGTATAGATTGAATTGCAAGAATAAAATTATAGCTAAGTTTGTGTGTGCCTGCTGCTGAACAACCAGAATAACTTTTGATGGCGATTTAGAGCTCAGAAGCCCTTGTAGTGGAAACATGCTGGTGCACTGAGTGACCAATCACTTTCGAGTCTCCTGGGGCCTGAGTGCAGACTGTTGAATGCTGATGACTGGGTTCACACCGAGTCCTGGCACATGTGAGCAGCCAGTTTTTTTGAATCTTTTGATTTCATCATTTCAAGCTGAAACTATTAACATGCATCCCAAATATGCATTCATATTCCATTAATGTACCATAGTTGTTGACTCCCAATATAGAAAGACACTTCCATTTGCCACCCATGATATGAAAATTTGGCTGGAGCATTCATATGCAGTTCAAGTTTGAGATTGACTTGCTGTGTACTGACTTTCCTTTTCATGTGGGTCCCCAAGTATTTTATTCTTGGGTAAAAGCAAATTACTGCGGATGTAGGAAAGCTGAAATAAAAAGCTCTGAAGAAGGGTCATACGGTCGAAATGTTAACTCTGTTCCCTTCTCCACAGATGCCAGACGTGCTGAGTTTTACCAGCATTTTTTGCTTTTATTCTTGGATGTCTGGTCTTGCCAGCTATTAAAATGATTCTGAACTTAATGAGATAATCTGGGACTTTGAGGTTTGATTGTTGGAAGCAAGTATGTATCTTGATCTTGTCCTTTACATTATTTTTATATTTGTGTATATTTTGAAGCATTCTTGGTTTTCTAGGTTAAATGTTTGCTTTTATTGGTTTGTTTGGAAATACCTGAGTAAGTTTTCCAATAGCCTGTACAATATTGTCCCTTATATTGACTTTACCTGATATCTCTGTTAGAGAGTGTAGGCAAAGAGCCCACCATCCAAGGAGCTAAGTGGCCAAACCACCTTCGGTTTGGATCTTCACCATCACCCCTGCCCATCCCATTCCTGGCTGGTACACTGCAGGCCTTGCAGCTCAGATTGGGAATTGAGCAGAGTGACCCTGAAGCCTGCAACATTGCCATAGTGCAGCTGTTAGTTTTGTTGTTAGCTTGAACTTGTTTATGTTGATGAAATCCTGATGATGGTGGGGTACAAATGGACCTCTCATGTTTGGGGAAATAATTTGAATTCCACCCAGACTGATGAGAGAGATTAATAATTTCCAAAGCGTTACTCTGTTTCTCTCTCCACAGTTGCTGCCAGACCTGCTGGGTGTTTCCATCAGTTTATTATTTCACATCTCTAGTACCTGCAGTATTTTGCTTTTATTATTTATGAGACTTTCTTCCCTTCGCTGGTTTGAATGGATCTTGATGGAATTAATTTAGCATGATCCTTCTGAATTTGTACTGTACCCTTTCCATTGCTTCAGTGTTCAGTCTGTACCAGACACTGCACTGAATGTTTTAATACAGGTGATGGGCATGATAGCCTTGTAGTTGTGTAACTGAATTGGTGATCCAGAGGCCTGGTCTAATAATCTGGAGAGATGAGTTTGAATCCCACCAAGGATATAAATTAAATAATCTGAACCTAATATCAGTAAGAAAACCTACAGTCCTTATTTGATCTGACCTACATGTGACTCCAGTCTCTCAGCAATGTGATTGACTTTTAACTGCCTTCTGGAATAGCCTACGTAGCCACTCCGTTGTATCAAAAACTGCTGCATAAAACTTTAATCCACATGGACTGCTATGGTTCAAAAAGGCAGTTCACCACCTCCATCTCTCGGGCAATTGGGCATGGGTGATGAATACTGGCATCCCTGGCAACGCTAGCACTTCTTGCCCAACATTCTGTGAAGGAGGAAAAAGAAATCAATTTATTTTAATATTTTTCATCTACCATCACTCATAATTTGAGAATTATGTATTACAACTTATTGGAATCCCAACCTCTTCACATCTTTCGACTGAGTGTGCATTCCTATTCCATGGTTTTTCTCCCAAGATGTGTTCCTGTATACTTCACTGCTTTAAATTGCACTTACCACCTGTCTGTCCATTTCTCCTCTCTAGTAGACTTTGCAAGTGCCAGCTGTGGTTCATTGGCAGCGTTCTTACTTCTGAGTGAGAAGCCTGAGCCCCACTCCAAGACTGAAGTGCACAATTTAGGCTGACACTTGGAGTATTTCACGCAGTTCTGTTCACCATAGTATAAAAGGGACATAATCTTTAGAATGATTGACATAAAGGGAGTTGGTGTATTTGGTGACCGCTTTCGTGCCTTTGGAGATGGTGTGTTTGGCCAGTTCCCTTGGCGGCATGAGGTGGCCGGCACTCAGGATCTCCCTGACTGATATAATATGGCACTTGTTGTAGTGAATGAGGTGTGAAGCCTCTGAGGTGATGTACTCAAATGTTGACAGCAAAGGAATTCATAACACTCATGGCCTTGGATGAGATCCTGGTTGAAGGGTGGACCTGGGTCAACACCCTGTGCGCCATGTGGAATAGCTCTACTTGTGAGATTTCCTCCGTTTATTGGGCGGCTTCTTGGTGAATTTAGTCAGCAACTACTTTGACTTGCGGGTGCACTGCCCTTAGCCACATCCGCCACCTCAGGCATTCCACTCGACTTGGACCAACTCAAGTCAGATAATTTTTGAGCTCAGTTCCTGGAGTACGACTTGAACCCAGAACCTGAGGACTGGGATGAGGAGAAATTTCTTCACCCAGAGAGTGGTCAGCCTGTGGAATTCGCTACCACAGAAAGTAGTTGGGGCCAAAACATTGTATGTTTTCAAGGAGGAGTTAGATATAGCTCTTGGGGAGAAAGTGGGAGCAGGCTATTGAGTTGGATGATCAGCCATGATCATGATGAATGGTGGAGCAGGCTCGAAGGGCTGAATGGCCTACTCCTATTTTCTACGTTTCTAACCTTCTGACTTCAGGTCAAGAGTGCTAACAGCTGAGCCACAGCTGAAAACCTTTGGCCGATGTTTGGAGCAAGGACTTGCCTCCCCGTCAGTGAATTGAACCCTGGTCTCCCGTGTGACAGGCAGAGACACTAACCAGCACTGTGCAGAGAAGATTTACAAGGGTAGTATCCAGAAATGCCTGGGTATACGTACAAGGAAAGGTTTTCTGCCTGGATCAGTGCTTTTCTTTTTAGTTTGCTTTCTTCCTCATTGTCAAACCTGCTTTTGCATCATCAGCAATTTTGCAGTTATGTTTCCCACACCCAAATCCACCTCATCTATTCACCAAGAACAAAGGTGGACTGAGCACTTGCCCTTGGGATCCACCACTTACAACCTTCCTCTAATCTGAGTGACCGTCTATTTACCTTAGCAGCATGGCTGACTGAGGGAAAGCTACATTCTGTGGAAGAGTCATACGGACTCAAAACGTTGACTGTGTTCCTCTCCGCAGATGCTGCCGGACCTGCTGAGTTTTTCCAGGTATTTTTTTTGTTTTGGATTTCCAGCATCCGCAGTTTTTTGCTTTTACTCTTGCACTATATGGTTGAAGCTTTCTAACAAGCCTCCTGTATAACACCTTCTGAAAATTCTTATACACTGCATCCCATGTATTTGTCCACAATCAGGAGAACTTTTATCTAATTTCCAAAAACATTTAAATTTGTTACATACAAACCATGTGACTTACCCAAGTTGTTACAGCAGTGCTGTATAGAATCTAGTTTCAGTAATTATTCCTCTCTGCAATTTTATCCTTGTGACTTTTCATTAACACCCATTTGTTTGCTATTTCTGTAATGAAATTATTCTTTTTAGGAGTGTGATTACAACTGATTGGCATTCTTCTGTGTAATTTTGCCTGAGGAAGAGTTGGGCTCTGTTAATACCTTGCATGCTGTTTTGCGACGCAAATTCATACTGACTTGTTTGCTGTTTACATTTGCACTATTTTGATTGTAGAAAATGGTATAATTAATGTGTGTATCACTCATTAATATCTTGTCATTGTTTAAAGCTAGCCTTCACAGCCTTAAATCCAAATCTACCATCATGAACAGGTTCCACATTATCTTATCTATGTATGTGCTGATTTGAGTAACCAGTCAATTTGGAGTTTAGTAAAGACTGTGTATGACTCTCTCAGGTTGTCCTGCTGCGACTAATGCTGACAGTTCTGCACAGGCTGTAATGTAAGTGACTGCTGCGTCTTCTAGCCTAACATTTTGCCTTGCAAACAATGTGGAGACATAAGTACTAGTCATTTCTTTTGGCAAATGCCTAATTAATTTTATCTTTAATTCCAGCAGATTTTCTAACACAATTTTTGTTTAGGAATGGGTGGGTAGTGTTACTTCAGTGTATAGCTGCACCTTTTCAATATTTTTACTCTGCAAAACCATTTCTTTTTATTAAAACTGTACAACATTGTTAATGGGCAAATAATTCTCAGATCGCCCACAACACAAGTGAATAAAACCTCATTCCTATGTTACTAAATTCAGGGTGCATGCCAGTTGCTGTTTATTCTGTTCCTTTTCTGTTTCTTTGGGATGTGACTGATGGCAAGGTGTTTGCAGATCCTCTTCAAAATTCACTGTGGCATCAATGTGTGACAATCTCAATATCTAACACTTAATGCTTCAGCTTTACAAGGGCTGCAGTCATCAATCAATCATTTTGAAGAGCAATTTCAGTTGGCCCTCTACTAACATTAAAAACTTAACAGGGTTATATGGCTGGCTCCACATCATTCTCTGCTAATGAAAGCAGCAATCCTTACATTAGTGAGCAAATACTAATTAAGTTTTAATTCTGAGCATTACATTTTAGGCATGATGTTGAGGGCTTGGAGAGGGTGTAGAAGAGATTTATGGAAGTGAGAAGTCTTTTCTCTCAGGGTTGTTAGTCTTTGCAATTCTCTTTCCCTGGAGGCAGGGACATTGAATATTTTTAAGGCTGAGTTAGACAGATTCTTGATTGATGTGGGAGTCAAAGGCTAGGCAGGTTACAATCTGATCAGCCATGATACCAAATGGAGCAAGCTTGAGGGGCTGAATCGCTGCCGCCTTATTTGTGTGCTCATAGCAGAAATGGTTAAGGGGGAAGATGTGACATAGGTGTTACAAATCATGAAAGGTTTTGATAGCATAAATGAGAAACTGTTTCCAGTACCAAAATAGTCTGGAATCAGTGTACATGGATTTAAGGTGATTGGCAAAAGAGCCAGGGGTGACATGAGGAAATACTTTTTACAAGTTGTCATCTAGAATTTGCTTCCTAAAATATTGGAGAAATTGAGCCTTGAAGTGGAAACAACATAGATGAGGGTTTCAGCAATGTCATTTGAGGAATGGGCTAGATTCTGTAGGTGGCCTTGCAGATTCACCAGATGTATGGTCTGAAGCTCACCTCTGCCAAATGTTTCATCGCGTGCTCATCAATGTAAAATAGGTTACTGAGGGTTTTGAGGGAAATCAGGAAATAGCTGCATTGGTAAACAATTGGCTCAAGGTGGGTAGCTGTCGAGTGATCAGGGAACCAGGTAGCAAGCAGACCTGAAAGAAAATGATTTTGAGCCTTGCACATAGTAAAGAGGAGCTTTGAAGTGTTTGGGGGTGAAACAGCCATTTTCAGCCCTACTCCCATCACAATGGTGTTGAAGCTGTATATTTAGTTCAGTTAAGGTCCTGGTCACCTACACCTTAGGCCGTAGATGATGGAGGCGTTCAGGGAATGCAAAGGAGATGGCTTTGTTTTCTCTTGTTTGAGATAGTCATAGCCACTCAAGTACAAGGTAATGTTACCTACCACTCATCAACTGAAGCCTGGGTGTTGTCCAGACCCTGCTTTAGGCTGGCATGGATTGCTTCGTTACTGGGAGAGTTATGACTGGAGCTGAAGAATGGTTATTAATGAAGCAAATGAAGATGATTAAAGCACACCAAGTTTTAGATTGTTTCCCAGTCGTAGACTCTCCCACCAGCAGAAATAGGTTATTTCTATCAATTTTATCTGTTCCCCATAATACAAAAATATGAAATAAAAGAAAGAGTAGGCCATTCGACCCCTCGAGCCTGCTCCGTCACTCAGTAAGATCATGGCGGATCTGTTTGTGTTTCGAATCCCATATTCCTGTATACCCCTGATAACCTTTGATTCCTTTGCCTATATGAACTTCAAGCAGATATCCCTTAACTGTATAAATTCCAGGGAATACAGCCTTCCATCTACAATTTAGCGTTTGCTATGTGACCAATTGCACTTCACTAAAAAATTTTAACAATCCAATCTTAACAACTGTCCATCAGCTGGAACAATATCCAACTTTGACTTTGTAGAAAAATGAAAACTGTTGCATCGTGTTTCACTATTTTGACACAAAGAGAATGAAAGCCTTGACGTGAAAATAAATCCTATTTTATAATACGCCACATCTTACACATCATCTTCAATGCATCATCTCACCTTTCTCTCATCTCCCATCTAACCTTGTGTCTCTCTCTCTGAAACAATAGAAACAACTTGCATTTATATAATGCTTTCAGTGTGCTAAGTACCTCAAGGTGCTTCATACAGGCATAATCAGACAAAAATGGGCACAAGCCAAATGAGTTATGACTTGCTGCCCTAAAGGTGTGAAATGTGTGATATAAATGCAAACTGCTTGTCCAAAATGTGTTGTGCTTTACATAAATTGGTTTTTTGAGTGTGGTGACTATCACTTCCTCACAGCTAACTCTCCCAATACTGCCTGAATAATCTCTCTCATATGAAAATGAATGCAGCAGTGCCCACATTCCACACTTAGTCACTACCCATTTTGTTTAGTTTTCCCTCCCATGTGTTTGGGAATGTTACAGTTCATTCAGAGCCCAAGTTGCAATGGCAACTGCACTTTACATGTATGTTATAGTCTGGAGCTATAGATAGTGATGGTAGAGGCTTAAACGCTCTTTCCACCACATGGTTGACCAGGAATCTCTCTTCTGCTCTTACCACCTGCCACTGGAGTGTGTTGGAAGGATTTCTATGTTGATACTCAACCTGTTTGTGGCTTTAAGTCCTGGGGTGGGACTCTAAACTGGAGCTTCTGGCTCAAGAGGCAGGGATGCTACCTACTGCATCACAAGATCTCCTGCAACATGTCTAGCTGATAGCAAAAATACAATAACTTTTTAGCTTGTTTTATGTAATGAATGTGACAGTGCAGCCAATGTGCATTCAGTCCCAAACTACAAAGCCACAAACATCATTGGAGAAATTATCCTCAAACCTTATTGTACTCCCAAATCCTGCTCTTAAGCCAATTTTCATTTTCCTGGTTGACTTCAAGCTTACTCAGAATGGATGCACCTGTACTCAGCTTCAGTGTACTATGTGTTTCAGAGCTCCTGTGGAAGATTTGAAAAATCCCTGATGAAGTTGTGCTGTGTTGCCATCTTGGCTAATGGAGTAATGTTAAAATTGTGCTTCATTTTTGCTCTAAAGGTACGGTCGAATTATTTACAGTTGGCACTTTACTTGCCTGCTGTGGTTTCGTACTCTTACTGTATATCAATGTTGGAAAACGGCCAGTGTGTAAGAAAGAGCAAATTTCCCAAACCCTTGTCCTGCTTTAGTTTTGATGTGATGGCAGATTCTGGAGCCACCTGAGAGTGTATCGTGACTCACTTAGATCTGCATTGCTGGTGAATTTCATGTTTTTCAGGAATGAATTCTGAAACTGATGAAGTTTTTGTTTTGTTTCCTCAGTGGGGCTATTCCTGTTAATTTTAAATGCTAGAAAATTTAATGTGCAAGTGAGCTTTTGATTCAAATAATTAAATTGTCATTGAATACCTTGAGACAGAAGTACTGCCAATCATACCAACAAAAGCTGTTTTTGGATTTGAAGTGTGAAATTGCTCGTTCTTGATTTGCATGGACTGTGATGCAATTCCAGAGGGAAGAGGAGATCATTTTGAAACCATGTGCATCATGATGTCCTTGAGCTATCTTTCAGTGCTTCTGGATGTTTATATTGTGCTGAGGCTTTTTGCTTCAGATCTGATTGGACTCTTGCTGTTTATTTTGGTGGCTGCAATATATATATATATATATATATATATATATGGCTTATGATTGGCAGATATCACAGATTCCTTTGTGGTAACTGATCCAAGCTGTAAAAAGACTCCATTTAGCGTCTTTCATGACTGCCAGATATCTCAAGCTTGCAGACCAATTAAGTTTTTTTGGAAGTGTAGCTATTATTGTCGTGTAGGAAATATGGCCCCACAAATGGCAATTGATCATGACCTGTTTTTGTTATTTGAGATTAATATCGGCCAGGATATCTTCCCTGCTCCTCCTTGAAATAGTGTAATGGGTTCTTTTACTTGAGAGGGGCCTTGGATTAATACCTCATCTGAAAGACAGCACTTCAACAAGGCAGTGCTCCTTCAGTACTGCAGTCAAGTGTCAGCTTTGATTTTTATGCTCAAGTCCTGGAGTGGGACTTGAACACAGAACCTTGTCATTCAGAGGCGAGAGTGCTACCAACTGAACCACAGCTAACATTAGAATGTCTTAGAATTACTTATCTCCTGCAGTGCGCTTTTTCCAACTCTGTTTCCACTGATTTCTTTGTTTTTCTCTTCATTACATGGAGCACAGTCTCTCCCCTTTGAGAAATGTCTTGCTGGTCCCCTAAGGCTTTGAATACTGTAGATTATGTTAATTCTAATCAATAGCTTTTCAGTGCAGCCACACTAAGGCAATGTATAAATGTGACTGATTTAGTTTTAATTGTACTGAAATGGTCATCTCTCTATCCAATAGTCATCAAATGAGGGGGGTATAAAAGTTTGCTCTACCACAGCACATGGGTTGCATGTCCTGACTTGTTTCTGAAGAGCTTTTGAGGGTTACCGCCCAGTTCAATTCTAATAATTTAACATGCAGCTAAACACGATTAGCTTTTGTGATGCAAAGGTGAAGAGATTTCTGCTCCTTTGCAACTCTGCATGGGGCCTGCAACCTGCCTCATAACATTCCACCCATTCAATGTTAGATTTTGAACAAGTAAGGTGATTACCGCTTTCCCTTTCTTTGCCCCTCTCTGCTCAGCAGAATTCCTATTCTTCTTAATCTGACTGAACCTCACTGTGAGTTGGGCAAGTTGACCACTTAATCTTTCAGTTATTGACAGTCAGGACAATAACATATTTTAAAACGTATTCACTAATTCAAACAGTTTGTCATCCTACCCCAGTGTTCAGCAATTGTGTACATGTGGGATGTTTCCTAGGCCTGTGCCTTTTATTTGGAGATTGATACTACATACCAAGATGGAGAAATTTAAAATTAACCATTCTTATTGTAGTGACCAGGTGACCTCAAAGGTTTTGATTTATATGATATGGTGCTTTCTTTGAGCACTCTGAATTGCAATACACCTATTTAAGATTTAGTTTAAGATAAACAAAGTTCTCATTGAGAATGTGCTCCGAACTATCCCTCTGTTAGCATTGCATTTAGCTTTATCCAGACAAATTATGGTTGCTTGTTCCGTACATACATTGCTGCTTCTAGTGGAAGTATGGAAAGAGGCTTCCCTATAAGATCTGCTCTGAAAGCTTATTTTTATGTTGGTGTCTATTTTGTATGCTATTCATCTTTGTGTTTACTCCCAGACATCGGTCTCCAGTTTAATGCTGCAGTTTGTTGTTTTGGATAAGCTTGGTTTATTTAAAGCTGAACCTCCTAAATGGAAGCTTTTCAGGGTCACATTCTGGCTTTATACTAGGCATTCTGGAGTGGGTTGCTTATTACTAATATTAGTCCCTGATGATGCATAAAATAGGCAACCCAATGGCAAGATTCATAATCAGTTGATTTTCAATCCTTCTTTTCATGAAGATCCAATAGTTGGAGTGTAATATGTCTTTTGAAAGGTTATTGTTAAAGTATTCATGTCATTTTATTTGGCTTGTTGCTTCCAATTCTCATTTCCATCACCCCAGCTGTCATCAGGGCATTCAACCGTGTGGTCCATACAATTTGGTCCCCACACAATGTCTGCAGAAAAATCTGCACATGAACACATTTTCCAGCAGGGAAGATTGAATAGTGACTGGGAATTGGAAAGCAGCTGGTCCCTCTCTGGCACAGTGTAGTTAGGATCAACAAATGATCAATTAGATTTTAAAAAGAAATTCATAATCATTTCGAGTTAAACATTTAAATTTCAACATGTTTATAAAGCTCGAATGGATGATCCTAGCCTTAATATGACCATTGAGTCACAGGGTACTAGGTTAAACCACATGTATGTTGTAACTTTCTTGCTGCCGGTACCATCTGTGTTTTCCTCTATTGTAACAGGTGTTGGAGTTTAATTTTAGATGGGTTGAATCCATCATTAAAATAGCAGAGAGGGAATCAAATATTAACAAGTTGGGCATTGGTGCCAAAACTGGCTATTGTGTTTTTAAAATTGCCATATTTATATATCAGTCCAAATGCCATCTTATAAAATAGTATTCATTACTATTTCAGCATGAACGCTTTTTATAAGCTGCTTTGAGAATATTTTATGCCAGTCCCTATAAAATTTTCCCAAGCTTCAAGCTATTTGTAGTGCAGGTAGTTGACAATTCAGTTGGGACATTGTTCTAATAAAGTGGATTTAAAAATCATTAACTTCTCCTTTTGAGCCACCCCCATCCCCCCACCACATTGCTACCCTGTGACAGTACTGAAGCACTGTGATTGCTAGGTTATGCAATATGTTTTGTGCTTTAAATAAATATGTTGGTAAAGTACAAATGCAAAGCAAGTCTCAACAAATGGGTTTTTGTTTCAGAAGTGCTGTCTGCCCTTCATGGATTTTCTATCTAGTATCATTTTTATTACATTGCAATAAATACCAAAACATAGGTCAAATTGATTTGGAGCCCAGCCTCCTTATGACCAGTGTGCAGTATGAGACTTGCACATTTCAATTACAAGGATGAGCTGTTTTAAATTGCTGAGCTTAATTTTTGTAGGTAGATTGGAAGCTTTTTGCTGCTCCTTTAAAGTGAGCAAGTTAGGAATGAAGAAATCCCATGCATATTTGGCATAATTGGTGAAATATTAATGGGTATTTAGTTAATGAGGAGTAGAGGCAGGATTTGGGGTATAGCATTGTTTGGTTTCCAGAGTATTCATTGAGTAGCCTGGCAACTAGCTCCTAGAAACAGAAGTGGACTCGGTCTCCCATGGCAACTGCTGTGATTTAGCAAACAATGTGAGCTAGCACAAACATAGCAGCCACTTTGGCTTGATTTTAATTGAACATCTGTATGTGTTTTTCTGTGATTAAATGGTGTTTGTTACACACACCAGTGATGCATGTCTGAAGGTAACCCTCATTATAGAATATGTTGCAAAGTACAGATAAGTATTCAACCAAATAAAGGTGCACACTGTGCCAAACCATCAACTTTTGGTAAATGAGCACCAGATTTTCAGAAGATGCAAGGCTGGTACTTGCTGTTTTGGTGTACTTTATCCAGAACTGGAACAAAATATTAAACTTCTACAACAACCTTGCTTCATCTCTGATCATGAAGAGCACTTCTTCCTGTTTTACACTTTATTGGCAGCCATCTCCAACAAAGCAAGCTTTGCAACACCTTTCTCTCTCTCTCTCTCTCTCTCTCTTATTACAATAACTAGTGTGGATTGTGCTATGCAATTTTAATTGCAATGCAAGGTAAGAATTAGGGTTGGACAGAAATGGGTCTGTTGTAGCTGGGGTAGAGGGGATATTATATTACTGGAATCCCCTTTGATTGTACAATAAGGAACTTTTTTTCACTAATAGCAGTTGTCAAAAATTTTGCAGCTTTCTAAAATCATGTCATGGATGTGATCATACACTTACCACAGACCATGCTTCAACTGATGATTTAACTGGGTGATGATGCTGCCTACTTCAGTGCAGATCAGGAAGGCCCAGGTTCAATTGTTAGACTGCACTAAGTGAGCTGAGAAGCTATGATTGGTCTCAGCTCCCTGGCACAGCAGGAGCTGGGAATGGGCAGATCAGTCAATGTTATTGCTCCTGATGCCTTGCACTGATAATGTAAATGGTTGAGGACAGAGTTGGGCTGCGTTTTGAAGCCCTTTACAGCTGAATGCTCAACTGAAATTGCTGAAGGCTTGATAAAGTGCCACATAACAGGCTGGTGAACAAAGTTAGAGCTTGTGAAATAAAAGGGACAGTAACAACATGGACCTGAAATTAGCTGAATGACAAGAAACAGTCATGGTTAATTGTTTTTTGGACTGGAGGGAGGTTTATCATGGAGTTCCTTAGGGGTCAGTGTTGGAACCCGTTCTATGTCAAAGATTACGACACAAAATAAGAGCTCATGATGTAGGGGGTAATGTATTAGCATGGATAGAGGATTGGTTAGCAAACAGAAACAGAGTATGCACGAATGGGTTATTTTTGGGTTAGCATGGTGTAATGAGTAGAGTGCTATCGGGATCAGTGCTGGGGCTTCAACTATTTACAATCTATATCAATGACTTAGATGAAGGCATCGAATGTGTGGCTGTTAAAGTTGCTGATGACACAAAGATGGGTAGGACAGTAAGTTGTGAAGAGGAAATGAATCTGCAAAGGGACAGCAGTTAAGTGAGTGGGCGGATATTTGGCAGATGGAGTATAATGTGGGGAAAATGTGAACTTCTCCACTTTGGCAGGAAGAATAGAAAAGCAGTATACTATCTAAATGGAGAGAGATTGCAGAACTGGGGCACAGAGGGAACTGGGCGTCCTGGTACATGAATCACAAAGTTAGTATGCAGGTACAGCAAGTGATTAGGGAGGCAAATGGTTTATGTCGTTCATTGTAAGGGGGAATGGAATATAAAAATAGGGAAGTTTTGCCACAGTTGTACTTTGGTGAGACCGCATCTGGTGTACAATTTGGGCTGCTGATTTAAAAAGGGACATAATTGTACGGGAAGCAATTCAGAGAAAGTTCACCTGACTTATTCCTGGGGTGAAGTAGCTGCCTTATGAGGAGAGGTTGGACAGGTTGAGTACACTGGGAGTTTAGGATGAGAGGTGATCTAATTGAAACTCCTCAGGGGACTTGACAGGGTTGATGCTGAAAGGATGTTTTTCCCCCTTGTGGGAGAGACTAGAACTAGGGGACACAATTTAAAAATAAGGGGCCTCCCATTTAAGAAGGGGGTGAGAAATTATTTCTCTGCAGTTGAGTCTGTGGAATTCTCTTCCTCAGCATGGTGGAGGCAAGGTCATTGAATGTTTTTACAGCAGCATTAGATTCTTGACTAATGATGGAGCCAAAGGTATAGGGGGTAGGCAGGAAAGTGGAGCTGAGGCCACAGCCAGATCAGTCATGATTGTGTTAAATGGGCAGAGCAGGCTCAAGGGGCTGAATGGCCTACTCCTCCTAATTCAGGTGGCAGATGAAATTTAATGCAGACAAGTGTGAAGTGATTCAATTTTGGTAGAAAGGATTTGGAGAGATGAGAGAATTCAGGATACAATTCTAAAGGTGATGCAGGTTACAGAGGGACCTGGATAAATCATTGAAGGTGGCTGGGCAGGTTGAGAGTGTAGTTGAGAAAACATAAGGCAAGCTGGACTTTATCAATAGGAGCATAGAGTACAAAAGCAAGGAGGCTATTTTAAACTTTACTAGAATGTAGGTTTGGCCTCACCTCAAGTATTGTGCCCAGTTCTGGGCACTACACTTTATGAAGGCTTGAAGAGAGTGGAGAAAGGATTCATGAGAATGGTTCCAGGGATGAGGAACTTCAGTCATGTAGCAAGATTGGAGAAGTTGGGACTGTTTTCCTTGGCAAAGAGAAGGCTGAGAGGAGATTTGATAGTGTTCAAAATCATGAGGCCTTTGGAAAGATAGGGAGAAACCGTTCCCATTGGTGGAAGGATCAAGAACCTGAGTGCCCAAATTTAAGATACCATAAATCATGGCATATAAGTTGACCCAGATATTTTGCTGGCCCCAAAAATCATGTTCTTGCATATACCTGGTGTAGAAGCCTACCCCCTTTTTCAGCCACATGTTATACTTACACTAGTGGTCAGCCTCTATTTTTCAGCCCACAAACAGATGTTTTGCTTACCAGTACCTTTATAACTGGGCACAAGGGATCAAGCAGGTGCCTTGGACTATGTTGCAATGATGCTTGGGAGTTTAAGACATGGCTTCAGATGCTGATAATATTTCAAAATGGCAGCCACCCACACCCATGCCGGAATCACTTTCTCCTCGGCCTATGTGTCGACCTGCCCAATTTGGGAGCGGTTTTGAAGCTTCAGCTGTTGATTTATATGTTGACACCTATGGTAATTGGCAAAAGAAGCAATGGCAACATAAGGAAAAATGTTTTCATGCAGCAAGTGGTTAGGACTTGGAATACACTGCCTGGCCTGAGTGTGGTTAGAGGCACATTGTATTTAGGCATTCAACAAGGAATTAGATTTATTATCTGAGAAGGAAGAATGTAGGGCTATGGGGAGAAGGTGAGGAATTGGCACTAGGTGAGTCGGTCCTTCAGGGAGCCAGCACAGACACAGTGGCTTCCTTCTGTGCTGTAACTATTCTATGATTCTGCGATTGCAACTCTGGATGGCGATGGACGCCAATAGATCCCTACCTCATGGCTGGCAAAAGCATTTCAATCACAGATATGACATTAAACTGGTGACCTGACAACTACTTCGTAAACTTTTAACTTTGACTCATTCTGACTTAATCCTAATGTAAATACCTAATGTAAAATTGCGATGAGAATTATACCAGTGTTAGGTGGCCAGCACTTGTTACATGTTATTTTGGGCTATGCTGAGTGGAAGGTTTGTGCAAAGACAGCAAGGTGTCACAGTTGCTAATATGTAGTCAGTGCTTATTACTAAAGTGACCCTTTGGGCTTCATTGTCAGGGTCACGATGACCTTCTGAATCATTGGTGTTTTTGGTGGGATATAAAAGAGGATGTCCCTGATCTTGTATGAAGTTTCTACAAACCCCGTCCCATCATTCTCCGAGTCAGTGATATAACCTCCAAAACTCCAAATGTACTCAGATCTCTCAAAATTACCATCCACATAGTAAATGTTTGTTGACAGATTAATTCTTCGTGAAAAAAAATTACTGCCTGTCACTAGATCACTTTACCCATCTAAACTGGCTTTCTATGGATGAGTATGCTGACATTGCAGATTTCAAGCAGTTGCTTCTTGGAATGCAATTCCTGGACCTTCTTCTGCATTGAGCAGGTATTCACATTGCACCTTGGATTTACTTCAGCTTGCCAGCCCTATTGCAGGGAGGCCCCCAAAAAACCTCTGGAACTGGTCCTGAGACTTGCAGGTCTTGTTTTGAGTGCTTTAGATATGCTTCATAGCCCAATCTTCTGGCACCTTGTGTCTCTGCCAGTGAAAAGGGTAAAGAGACACTGTTTCTGACTGGAGGGGTAAGAGAAATGTGATTCTGGCAGATTTCTACTCTGCTGAATGTTATTTAGATTTGGAACATCTATTGCTGAATGTTACGTAGATTTGGAGCATCTGTTGCAATCAGCCAGGCCATTGATAGATCTTTGCATATTTACATTGCAGTCTGCATAATTTTTACTAAGATAGAAATCACTTTATGTGTAGAAGTTGAAACTGAATTAAAATTGGCTTAAAAGTAAGGATAGTTTTCAATCAAGGGCTTCAATTCCCTTTTCCCGCCCCTTACCCTGAGACAATGTCCTGTGTTTTAAATTCCTGACTGGCGGAAACAATCTCTCAGCATCTACCCTATTAAGCCCCTTCAGAATTCTGTAGGTTTCAATGAGATTGCTGCTCTTCTAAATTCTGGAGAATGTGAGCCCAATTTATTTAACCTTTCATCATAGGACAGCCCCTCATCCCCAAGACTAATTTAGTGAACCAAGTAGTTAGAATTTTCATTTTGGAAGCAAGAGTATGGGAGATTTATTTATAATAGGCTTCCACTAACCAGGTTTTGAATTCTATTACTCTATTTGTCAGGTGATGTCAGCAACAATTTGGCCGACCACTTTAGCATTGCGAGGCATCTCCACTGTTTTCCATGTGGTTGTAGAGATGGATTTGTTACCAGTGGATCTAGACTGATTATAAACTCTTCATGCTCCAACAAGATATAGTAGAACAGGTGATCGCTACCAATATCTCTCTATAGCAAGACGCTGGAGGTTTGTATAAGTAAGTCAGAGTTAACTAACTATCTCTCCTGGCATCACCTGCAATGCTGCTTAGCTTGAACAGTCCTGGCTAAGCTATTGAAAATTTATTGTGCTGAAACACTGAACTGCATCTTGAACCAGCACAGTGCGTAACCTTGTGTTCGTGTAATTGTTTTCCTACTGTTACTGTGGGGAGAATATGGGTTCAAGATTTCAGGGTCATTAACTACCTTTTGAGAAGCAGCTAATAGCCCATCCCAGCCATCAGCTTAAAAAGCTGACTTGTCAGGTTGTCAATGTATGTCTCAGCTTGTTTGATATGAAAATCTTTCTTTTTACTGGGATTGAAGGTCATTGATATAAACTAGATACACAACCTGGAGACTTGAAACCCAAGAGGTTAACTGGAAGGAGAACTGAAAGTTGATAGAACTAACTTCTTCCCTTGCCATTGATCGCAAGCAAACTTGAAGCAACATGGGTTGATGGTTTTAGGATAGAATTTCTAGGTTAGAATTATTTTGTGCCCTAAAAAAAATAAAGCAAGCTGCTGAATCCAACTTCTCTATTTTTCTGAAAAGAGCTTTCTGGCTCTTGTTTTGAATGAAGGTGAATTTTTCTTTAGGCCTAGTTCTAGCAATTTGTTTTTGACCAAATGCTTTCCAGAGTATTCCTGTCACTGCATTTATAGAATTGCCAAAGTTTGAAATGAGTGTCACTTGTATTAAAGTAGGTCAGTAGGACTTGATCACTTCTTCCCCACTGAGATTCTTATATTTAGGATTTTAACTCAGTAAACTGCTGTGCTGCATGACGCTGATCACTGTTGTTTTGGGTGATTTGCTGTGCCTGACTGTATTCTGTAACTTACCTGTTTCCAATCTCCTCTAATGTGTATCTGGTTAAGGCTGGGGAAATTTGAGGAATAGCATTGATAAGATTATAATCAATTGCTGCCTCCATATTGGAAGCAATCAGTCAGGTGGGTGAGAGAGATAAAAACAAAAAAAACTGCGGATGCTGGAAATCCAAAACAAAAACAGAATTACCTGGAAAAACTCAGCAGGTCTGGCAGCATCGGCTGAGAAGAAAAGAGTTGATGTTTCGAGTCCTCATGACCCTTCGACAGAACTTGAGTTCGAGTCCAAGAAAGAGTTGAAATATAAGCTGGTTTAAGGTGTGTGTGTGGGGGGCGGAGAGATAGAGAGAGAGGTGGAGGGGGGGGGGGGGGGGGGGGGGGGGGGGGGGGGGGGGGGGGGGGGGGTGCGGGGGGTGTGGTTGTAGGGACAAACAAGCAGTGATAGAAGCAGATCATCAAAAGATGTCAAGCACTGATTTCAGCTCCGCATTCTTGATCCTGAAAATTACATTTTGATGCATGCCATCCTTTTATTCCGTGATCACTTTTTGGATTAGTAATTAAAGAATAATTAAAACAAAGATAAACCTTTTCTTGGGGTCAAAGCCAACATAGTCTGAATGACACTGGTAGTACATTTATTTCACGTTTCTTAGCTATTTTAATAGATGTTACTAATGGAGTCCATACAGATAGTCTTATTTCCATGTTTGGAATATCTAACTTTTCCAGGACGCACTATTTTTACCTCTGAAAGTAGAATTTTAATAGACACCAAAATGCACAAAATAGTGTGGAAGATTTTGTGGGGATAACCACAGATTCTCCCAGGATACCAATCTCACCCTTGAGCATTCATCCCCTTTCAATTTCACAACTTGCCATGGTTGCAAATTGAACTTTTATGTACCTTCATATACCATGGATATTTTTCTTTGCAACAAAATTGACTAAATGTTGGGTACACATGTTGAGGTCATTACTGGCCTAATGTCCCATTGCATTTAAAGTGCAAACTCTACTTTTATTCAGGGCTCCTGAATTATCATCATTGAACCAGAGGACACAACCTACACATGAAGTACATGGTGGTGAGGTGGAGGGGGATGGGGGGAAATGTGGGGGGAGATAAATTCAAAACTGACCTAGGAAACAGTATATTAATAAGTTAGTTGTCAATTTAGAGATTTGTTTCAGAAAATAATATTTTGGAATGCAGTATATGAGTAATTTGGGACATGATGGCAATGTAGCAGGCTTCGGAGGAACAGGTGACTTTAGACTTCTGGTTAACAGCATGAGATATAGGAGATGGAGTAGGCCATTTGGCCCTTTGTACCTGCTGCACCATTCAGCTACGATTGTAGATGATTTATTTCATATCCACCTTCCTTCACTATCCCCATATCCCTGGATTCCCTTAGTACCCAAAAATCTGTTGACTTCTGTCTTAACTGTACTCAATGATTGAGCATCCACAGCTCTCTGTGGTTGAGCATTTGAAAGACTCAGCCTTTGAATGAAGAAACTTCTCCTGTCCTAGTCCTAAATGGCTGACCACTTTTGACACATTCAGATGACACAAAGCTGGGTGGGAGGGTGAGCTGTGAGGAGGATGCAGAGATGCTTCAGTGTGATTTGGACAAGCTGAGTGAGTGGGCGAATGCATGGTAGATGCAGTATAATGTGGATTAATGTGAGGTTATCCATTTTGGTAGCAAAAACAGGAAGGCAGATTATTATCTGAATGGCTGTAAATTGAGAAAGGGGAATGTGCAACGAGACCTGGGTGTCCTTGTACACCAATCACTGAAGGTAAGCATGCAGGTGCAGTAGGCAGTAAAGAAGGCAAATAGTATGCTGGCCTTCATAGCCAGAGGATTCGAGTACAGGAACATGGATGTCTTGCTGCAATTGTACAGGGCCTTGGTGAGACCACACTTGAAATATTGTGTGCAGTTTTGGTCTCCATATCTAAGGAAAGATGTACTTGCTGTAGAGGGAGTGCAGCGAAGGTTTACCAGACTGATTCCTGGGATGGCAGGACTGACATATGAAGAGAGATTGAGTCGACTAGGATTATATTTGCTGGAGTTCAGAAGAATGAGGGGGGATCTCATAGAAATCTATAAAATTCTAACAGGACTTGACAGGGTAGATGCAGGAAGGATGTTCCCGATGGTGGGGGGAGTCCAGAACCAGGGGTCACATTCTGAGGATATGGGGTAGACTATTTAGGACTGAGATGAGGAGAAATTTCTTCACCCAGAGAGTGGTGAGCCTGTGGAATTCATTACCACAGAAAGTAGTTGAGACCAAAACATTGTATATTTTCAAGAAGGAGTTAGATATAGCTCTTGGGGCGAAAGGGATCAAAGGATCTGGGGAGAAAGCGGGAGCAGGCTATTGAGTTGGATGATCAGCCATGATCATAATGAATGGTGGAGCAGGCTCGAAGAGCTGAATGGCCTACTCCTCCTAGTTTCTATGAGACTGACCCCATATTCTAGATTCTCCAGCCAAGGGAGAGATCTCCTCAGCACCTACCCTGTCAAGCCCCTTAAGAATTGTATATGTTTCAATTAATTAATCTCTCTCTATCATCTCACTCTTGTGCTCACTCACTCCCTCTCCTAAACTATAAGAATTATAGGCCTAGCCTGCTCAATCTGCCAGGCCAATCTCCTCATCCCACAAACTAGTATAGTGAACATGTGTATGCCCTAGGGTAAGGCTTACTACTCTTTGACAACTTTGATCTAATTCTATCAAGTTTACAATCTTCAACTCTTGTTAGTAATGTTTGGACTACTTTTTCTGTGGGGTTTTTGTGTCTCAAAGGAGTGTATATTTTTGGTAAATTATGTATTTATTCTTTAAATGTCAGCCATTGCTTCTTTATTATCATCTCAGCAGAGTTTACAAACTATCTTGGTCACCTTGCCTCTCACGGCTATGCACTTTGCTTCATTTAGGTTTAATACCCTAGTTTTGCAACTTGACTAAATTTTCAAACTCAATATAAAATTCTTTGATACGATCACTCTTCCCTAGAGGCCCCTTTACCAAAAGGTTATTAATTAAGCCATTCTCATTTCACACTGTTAGATCCAAAATAGCCTGTTTTCTAGTTGGTTCCTTGGCATATTGCATGAACTTGTTCCCCGCACAATTACTACAAATGTGGTTTGTCCAGTCTATGCAAAGATTAAAATCCTCCATGATCACTGTATTACCCTTAATACATTCACCTTTAATTTCCTGATTTATACATCGCCGTACACTACAGCTACAATCTGTGAGCTATTCAAAGCCTCCTTTCCTCCATGCCCCCCCCCACCACAAATGTTTTCTGCCCCTCGCTTTACTTGTCTCCACTCAAATTGATTCCACACCTTGATTTATCTGCCCATAGTATCGGTAGGAATGACCACTACGCAGTCCTTGTGGAGACAAAGTCCTGTCTTCTTAATGGGGATACTCTCCATCGTGTCGTGTGGCACTACCACCATGCTAAATGGGAGAAATTTCAAATTGATCTAGTATTTCAAGACTGGACAACCAAAAGGTGCTGTGGGCCATCAGAAACAGAATTGTACTCAGCCATAATCTGGAACCTCATTACCTGGCATATTCCCCACTCTGACATTACTACCAAGCCAGGGGATCAATCCTGGTTCAATGACGAGTGCAGGAGGGCATGCCAGGAGCAGCACCAGGCTGTTTAGCACGCGAGTAGTCCTCAGCAGCAAGTGATGGACAGAGCTAAGTGACTCTACAACCAACAGATCAGATCTAAGCTCTGCAGTTCTGCCACATCCAGTTGTGAATATTAGTGGATAATTAAACAATTCACGGGAAGAAAAGGCTCCATAAATATCCCCACCCTCAATGATGGGAGAGCCCAGCGCATCAGTGTAAAAGAAAAGGCTGAAGCATTTGCAACAGAAGCCAGAAGTGCTGAATGGATGATCTATCTAGGCCTCCTCTTGAGATCCCCAGCATCACAGATTCACATTCATTCGATTCATTCCAAGTGATATCAAGAAATGGCTGAAGACGTTGGACACTGCAAAGGCTATGGACCCTGACAATATCCTGGCAATAGTACTGAAGACTTGTGTTCCAGGACTTGCAGTGCCTCTAGCCAAGCTGTCCCAGTACAGCTACAACACAGACACTTACCCAGCAATGTGGAAAATTGCCCAGGGATGTCCTGTACACTCAAGCAGGACAAATCCAACTGGGCCAGTTACCGCCCTAACAGTCTACTCCCAATCATCAGTAAAATGATGGAAGGGGCCGGTAATAGTGCAATCAAGCAGCACTTCCTTAGCAATAACCCACTCACTGGCGCTCAGTTTAGGTTCCGCCAGGACCTCTCAGCTCCTGACCCCCTGACAGCCCTGGTTCAAACATGGACAAAAGAGCTGAACTCCAGGGGTAAGGTGAGAGTGACTGCCCTTGACATCAAGCAGCATGTGACCAAGTGTGGCATCAAGGAGCCCTAGGAAAACTGGAGTCAATAGGAATCGGTGGTGAGGGGGAAACTTTGCTGGCTGGAGTCATACCTAGCACAAAGAAAGAAGGTTGTGGTTGCTGGAGGTCAAGCATTTCAGCTCCAGGCCATCACTGCAGGAGTTCCTCAGGGTAGTGTCCTAGGCCCAACCATCTTCTGCTTCATCAATGACCTTTCTTCCATCTTAAGGTCAGAAGTGGGTATGTTTGCTGATCACTGCATGATGTTCGGCACCACTCGTGACTCCTCAGATGCTGCATTTGGACATGGGCTGCTTCAGTAAGACCTGGACAATATCTATGTTTGGGCTGTCAAATGGTAAGTAACATTTGTGCCACACAAGTGCCTTCTCCAACAAGAGAGAATCTAACCATTGCCCCTTGACATTCAGTGGCATTGCCACCACTGAATCCCCCACTACCAGCATCTTGGCGGTTGCCATTACCAGAAAGTGAACTGGACGAACCATATAAAAACTTTGGCTGCAATAGCAGGTCAGATGCTAGGAATCCTGCCACCTGACTCCCCAAAGCCTCTCCACAAGGTGCAAGTCAGGAGTATGATGGAATACTCCCCACTTGCCTGGATGAGTGCAGCTCCAACAACACTCATGAAGCTTGACACCATCCAGGACAAAGCAGCCCGCTTGATTGGCATCCTATCCACAAACATTAACTCCCTCCACCACCAATGCACAGTAGCAGCAGTGTGTATCATCTACAAGATGCACTGCAGGAATTCACCAAGGCTCCTACGGCAACAACTTCTAAACCCATGACCACTATCATCTAGAAGGGCAAGGGCATCAGACACATGGGAACACCACCACCTGGAAGTTTCCCTCCAAGTCACCATCCTGACTTGGAAATATGTTGACATTCCTTCACTGTTGCTGGGTCAAAATCCTGGAACTCCCTCCATAACGGCACTGTGGGTGCATCTACACCATGTGGACTGCAGTGGATCAAGGCAGCTCACCACCACCTTGAGGGAAATTAAAGATGGGCAATAAATGCTGGCCATATACCATGAATGAATAGGAAATATTGATAGAGATTGATTGTAATGATTAGTCAGCAACTCCCTTGTTATTTTATCATGTTTTAATTTTTTTTCATGGGATGTGGGCGTGTTGCCAAAGCCAGCATTTATTGCCTGCCCCTGCTTGCTCTTGAAGGTGGAGAGGGGGTGTTTTCTTGAGCTGCTACAGCCTCAGCGCTGTTTGGTAGGGAGTTCCAGGATTTTGACCGAGCGATGAAGGAACAGCTGATATCATTCCAATTCGAGCTGGTGTGTGATTTGCAGGTGAATGTTCAGGTGATGGTGTTCCCATCTGCTCCCCTTGTCCTTCTAGGTGGTAGAGGTGGCGAGTTTGAAAGGTGATGTTGGAGGCTTGACCAGTTGCTGCTGTGCATTTTGTGTATGGTACACACTGCTGCCACTGTGTGTTGGGGGTGGAGGGAGTGAATGTTTAAGGTAAGAGTTGGGTGTCAATCATGTGGCTGCTTTGTCCTGGATGGTGTCAAGCTGCTTGAGTGTTGTGGGAGCTGCACTTATCCAGGCAAGTGGAGAGTATTCCATCATACTCCTGACTTGTGCCTTGTAGATGGTGGACAGGCTTTGGGGAGTCAGGAGGTGAGTTACTTGCTGCAGAATTCCCAGCCTCTGACCTACTTTTGTAGCCACAGTATTGCTGTGGCTGGTCCGGTTCAGTTTCTGGTCAATGGTAACGCCCAAGATGTTGGTCATGCCTTTTCAAATTGAAGGGGAGGTAGTTAGATTCTCTCTCGTACGAGATGGTCATTGCTGGTACTAATGTGGAGTGAATGTTACTTGCCAACATTCAGGCTTGAGTTGATCAGACCTTATGTGGACATGGACTGATTCAGCACCTGAGGAGTCATGAATGGCACTGAATATGGTGCAATCATCAGCAATCAGTGAACATTTCCACATCTTTATGATGGAAGGAAGGTCATTGATGAAGCAGCTGAAGATGGTTGAGTTCTGTTGAAGGGTCATGAGGACTCGAAACGTCAACTCTTTTCTTCACCGCCGATGCTGCCAGACCTGCTGAGTTTTTCCAGGTAATTCTGTTTTTGCAGTGATCATAATGTGACTGAATTTTACAATCATCTTAAAGGATAGAAGATTGTGTCAAAGACTAATATTTTAAACTTAATTAAGGGTAATTATGAGAGCATGAAAGCAGAGGTAGCTAATGTGAAGTGGCAAATGAGGTTAAGGGATAGGTCAACAGAGATGCAGTGACAGACATTTAAAGGGATATTTCAGAATACACTGGAATTTTTATTCCAATGAGGAGGAAAAATTCCAAGGGAAGGACTCATGATCTGCGGTTAACTAAAAAAATTAAAGATAATTTCAAAATTAAAGAAAAAAACATCTGCATAAAGCAGCGTAGGTCAGAACATTAGACAGAATATAAAGAACAGCAAAGAATGACAAAAAGATTAAGGAGGGAAAAATTGGAGTATAAGAGGAAGCTAGCTAGAAAAATAAATACATAGTAAGGGTTTCAATAGATATTTGAAAATGAAAAGAGTTAACCAAGGGAGTGTTGGTCCTATAGCAAGTGCATCTGGGGAATTGATAATGGAAAGTAGGAAGAAGAGCAGATGAATTGAACCGGTATTTTGCATTTGGTTTTCACTATAGAGATGCAAGTAACATCCCAGAAATAACTGTCAAATCAGGAAATGGAAGGGAGGGAGGAACTCTGGAAAAATTACAATCACCAGGGAAATGGTAAGAAGTAAATTGTTGGGGGTGCAGGCTGACAGATCCATAGGTCTGGATGAGCTCCATCCTAGGATATTGAAAGAAGTGGCTAGTGAGATAGTTGTTGCTTTGGTTTTAATTTTCCAAAATTCCCTAGATTTGGGGAAGGTTCCATTAGATTGGAAAATAGCAGATGCAATTCTTCTATTCAAAAAGGGAGGGAGCCAAAGCAGGAAACTACAGGCCAGTTAGCTTAACATCTGTCATTGGGAAAATGTTAGAAGCTATTATTAAATATATTATTGCTGGGCACTAAAAAATTAAAGGCAATTGAGCAGAGTCAACATGGTTTTGTGACAGGGAAGTCATGTTTGACCAGTTTATTCTTTGAAGGAGTCACGTGCTATGGATAAAGGGGAACCAGCGGATGTACTGATTCCCAGAAGGCATTTGATAAGTTGCCACATCAAAGGTTATTGCGGAAAATGAAAGCTCATGGTGTTGGGATAATATATTGGCATGAATAGAAGATTGGTTAGTTCACAGGACACAAAGTAGGACTTTTTTGGTTGGCAGTGTATAACAAGTGGTGTGCCACAGGGATCAGTGCTCGGGCCTGAACTTCTTACAATTCATATAAATGACTTGGATGAAGGGATCGAAGGTAAGATTGTGAAATTTGCTGATGACACAAAGCTAAGTAGGAAAGTAAGTTGTGAAGAGGACATAAGGAGGCTACAAAGGGAAATGGGTTAAGTGAGTCGGCAAGGATCTGGCAAATGTGGAATGGCCCGTTTTGGCAGAAAGAATAAAAAAATTCGATGGTGAGAGATTGCAGAGCTCTGAGATTCAGAGGGGCTTGGGCGTCCTAGTGCATGAATCTCAAGGCCAGTATGCAAGTAAAGCAAGTAATTAGGAAAGCTAATAGAATGTTATCATTTATTGTGAGAGGAATTGATTACAAAGGTAGGGAGGTTATGCTTCAGTTGTGCAGGGCACTGGTGAGACCACATCTGGAGTATTGTGTACAGTATTGGTCTCCTTGTCTTAAGGAAATATGTAAATGTGTTCTGAGAAGGTTTACTAGACTAGTACCTGGAATGGGGGTTTACCTTATGAGGAAAGGCTGGACAGACTAGGCTTGTTTCCGCTGGAATTTAGAAGAGTAAGAGGTGACTTGATTGAAACCTTAAGATCCTGAGGACTCTTGATAGGGTGGATGTGGAGAGGATGTTTCCTCTTGTGGGAGAATTTAGAACTAGAGGTCACGGTTAAAAATAAGGGATCAATCATTTAAGACACAGATGAGGAGAAATTTTTTGAGGGACATGAGTGTTTGGAATTCTTCCTCAAAAGGCATCGAAGCAGAGTCTTTGAAGATTTTTAAGATGGGGCTAAGATAGATTCTTGATTAACAAGGGGGGTGAAAAGTTATCAGGGGTAGGCAGGAATGTAGGTTTGAGGTTACAATCAGATCAGCCATGATCTTATTGAATGGCGGAGCAGGCTCAAAGGGCCAAGTAGCCTAGTCATAATTCGTTCTATCAATGTTTGTATGCTTTATGGCATCCTAAATTGTGAAAGAAGCTTTAAAAATGAAGTTGTTACTTTCAAGCTTCGTAATCACTTGGCAGTCTGCTGAATTACAAATCAATGTTGAAATCATGAAAAAAGCTACAATATGTATTTAATGTTTTATTGTACAGAATTAGTCTCTGGCCTGTAACTGACCACAGATCTCAGTAGTTCTGTGCCACTACTGCATGGATAGTCTGAAAACAGCTGCAATCTTTCTCAGACTAATGCCTTGTTTGTCTTTTCACAGAAACTAGCATGCAGAGTTCAGAGGGTGCATCCGACTCGGCATCGACTGTGACCCTGCGGACATCCGCTGCCGGTCCACCATCTGTGCAGGCTGCTGTGGTACAGCAAGTGGCAGCACCACAACAGGTGCGTATCTAGAGCACTGACATCACTGAGACCCTGGACATCCAATATTGTATTTGAAAAGAACGATGTAGGATGACAGATCTGTCCAGTTCCAAAAACTCTTGCCTCTCAAATATCTATTTAATTATCCTTCAAATCTTTCCTTGCTATCTGGCTTCCTATACAGTGTTAATTGTATAAATGAAGGTTGAATCTAAAAGTTGGTGGGGGTGGGGGAGCATTGGGGACACTCATTCGATAATTACCTGCGCAAATATGAAGGGATGCTTATTGTCACTAGTGTGGTTGTTGTACGGCTATGAGCTACAAATTTGTAATGTTTAACTTTCCAAATGACTTTAAAACAGAGTAAAGATTGACTTTTGGTCTCTGTCACCAACTGGCTATAAAAAGTTTTGCATCGTAACAGAGAATGGTTGCCTACAGGTGAAGATTCGAAAGAATCTTTAAAAGGAGGATTGCAGTCCGATTTAGCTTTTGTGAAGACTGGCTGAAAGCGAATGTAAATTGTCAGAGCATGAATACCCACTGATGTTCTTGGAGTCTGAATCTTGTGGAAGAATGAAGCGAATGTGTGAAGGGGTTATGTTTTCACCACCTCCCCGCCCAGCCTCCAAAGAGGAAACAAGGTATGTCCCTGGCATTGTCACTGCCTAAAATTAGAAAAGTATTTTGTGAGCTGGAAGCCCATCAGTTGGATACTGAGGAAGGTTTGGCTCTTCTGAGGTTTCATGGATGAAATGTACCAGGAAAACGATCTAGTTGATGTTTACGAGCCGTGGACAGAGATTTTGCAAGGTGGCTGGCCATTCCATTGGAGGAATATATCATGGACATTAATAGACTACATGAAAGATCGCATAAATTGAATTTGGTGATCCTTTGTTCAGTTCTTGCATTCGAATTGCAGATTTGTGCTGCGGTGTCGCTTATTGACAGATTCCTGGTCTTAACTGGGTTCATTTCTCAGAAAGAGACTCCCTTCTGGAGCATATGTCTGCTGCGTTGGAAAAAAATCCAGGGGAAGCCGTCATTTCCAGTAGCCTTGTGGTACAAATGGGAGATTCTACAGTGCCACAAAAGTTGGGGGACTCTATGGTTGTGGTATTTCCAGATCGTCCAGATACTGGACACAGGCACCAGCACAAAAGAAGAGTGACAGACAAAAGGAATGAGAATGAAAGCACTTTTAGCAAACCTGGATACCACAACAGACAACAGGATTGGAGCAGCAATAGTAGGTGAATGAATCCCAGGAGTGCCCAGGGAACAGTTAACAGGTGCTTCAGATGTGACTGAAAATATCGTAATGCAATTAACTGCCCAAAGTGGAACAATGGGGCTCTTGGAGTGATGCTTGGCACAGAATTTGGAGGCTGAAGATGATAACGATTAGTCTGAAGGAATTGTACTCGTCACAGGAAGCTTTAGTCTGGTAATTAGTATATTAGTCCTGGATTCATTTAACAATACGGTCTTAGTAGGTGCACCTTGACAGTATGTGGAACAGATCGGCTAAAATATTACCTAGATTTACTCAGTAGAGAGGATAGTAAGCCACTGTATTAATACTGATGTGGTCTCTAGTGAGATACTTTTGCTATTAACTAAGCCTCCCATGAAAAGGCATAAATGAAACTGGACATGGAGCATAATAAAGCAATTGATTTTGGGTAAAACGCTGATCCACTGACTTTCCAATCAGGGCATTATTATATACCTCTAACAAAGCCTGGCATCTGTAATCACAGTATTAGAGAAGTAATAATGTCATCAAGTAGTAATCAGGGAGAAAAGAAACAAATTGTCTTCAAGCTGCACAGACAATTTGCTCACCCTTGTCAAAGATTACAACTTTAATGGGGCAGTTGCCATGGATCTAAGAAATATTTTTCATTTTACATTTTGGACATGGCAACCAGATTTTGTCTTTCAACAGTAGTACATGGGAAGGGCAGAAGGGTGATTGTAGATAAAGTCATGAAGAAATGGATAGGGACCAGACTTGGGACTCCAGCTAAATTTCTGAGTGGAGTCCAGTGAATGGATTATTGTGGGACATGCAGGAGAAGTTACTGGAAAATTTAAATATTGGTTAAATGTTCAAGATGATGGCCAAGAAGTGACATGCAAGGACTGGCAAGATCAGGTAAAAGAATGGAAAATAAAGCAAAGTACAAGATCTAATAGTGGGTCTGAGAGTGACTTGCACTGGAAAATAATCACTTACTGAAGAAGGTCCCTGACCAGGCAAAAGAAGGAGCTTACAATAATCGTCCTGAAAGACATCGAAGTAATGATCAACCCTAGCTCAATGAGGAATGCAGGAGATCATGCCGGGGCAGCACCAGGAATACCAATAAATGAAGCGTCAATATGGTAAAGTTACATGCAAAAACAAAAGCAGCATGCAATAGCCGATGCCAAGAGATCCAACAATGAGTGGATCAGATGAAAGCTCTGCAGTTCTCCACATCCTCTTGTGAATAGTGGTGAACAATTAAACTAACAGGAGGAGGCTCCACAAATATCCCGATCCTCAATGTTTGGGTAACTCAGCACATCTGTGCAAAATGCGACTGAAACATATGCAACTGTTCTCCACCAGAAAATCCATCTCTGCCACCCCCTGAGGTCCCTAGCATTAAAAAACCCCAGTCTTCAGCCAATTCAGTTCACTTTTTAAAAAATTCATTCATGGGATGTGGGTGGCTAGCTCAGCAGTTATTGCCCATCCCTAATTACCCTTGAGAAGGTGATGGTGAGCTGCCTTCTTGAACCGCTGCAGTCCATGTGGTGTAGGTACACCCCACACTGCTGTTAGGGAGGGAGTTCCAGGATTTTGACCCAATGACAGTGAAGGAGCGGCAATATATTTCCAAGTCAGGAGGGTGTGTGGCTTGGAGGGAACTTCTAGTTGGTGGTGTTCCTATGTGTCTGCAGCCCTTGTCCTTCTAGATGGTAGCGGTTGTGAGTTTCGAAGGTGCTGTCTAAGGAATGATGGTGAGTTTCTGCAGTGCATTTTGTCGATGGGGGACATTGTTGCGTTGATGGTGGAGGGAGAGAATGTTTGTGGATTGGGTGCCAATCGAGCAGGCTACTTTCTCCTGGATGGTGTTGATCTTCTTGAGTGCTATTGGAGTTGCACTTATCTAGGCAAGTGGAGAGCATTGTGTCACTCTCCTGACTTATGCCTTGTAGATGGTGGAAAGGCTTTGGGTGGGCAGGAGGTATTACTCGCCACATGATTCCTAGTCTCTGATCTCTTGTAGCCAGAGTATTTATATGGCTAGTCCAGTTCGGTTCCTGTTCAGTGGTAACCCCAGGAGGTTGATAGTGGGGGATTCAGCAGTAGTAATGCCATTGAATGTCATGGGGCGATGGCTAGATTCTCTCTTGTCATTGCCTGGCACTTCTGTGGCATGAATGTTACATGCCAGTTGTCAGCCCAAGCCTCGATATCGTCCAGGACTTGCTACATTTGGGCATGGACTGCTACAGTACCCGAGGAGTTGCGAATGGTGCTGAACATTGTACAATCATCAGCGAACATCCCCACTTCTGACCTTATGATGGAAGGAAGGTCATTGATGGAGCAGCAGGACATTACCCTGAGGAACTCCTGCAGTGATGTTCTGAAACTGAGATGATTGACCTCCAACAACCACAACTATCTTCTTTTGTGCTAGGCATAACTCTAAATATCTGTCTTTTAATGTTATTTTGGGCAGAGTTTTTCCCTTGGGCAGGCTCGTGCCCGACCTGAGCGTGAGTAGAATAGTGCATGATGCCTTTGGGTGAGTATCCCGATGTCATCATGCACACTCGCGATCTTTCACTCGGAGGGCACCCGCCATTAATTCACAGGCCACTTAAGGCCCATAACAATGCAATTGTCTGAGATTTTTGTTGCCCGAGTGATTTACTGCTCGTCGCATGGGCAAAATGGGCAGGCTGCCAGGAGACGTTTCCTCAAACCTCATTTGAGGGCAGGATAAAAAGCAGCATGGCCAGTGTGAGTAGTGGGCTGTTTTGGAGATAGTTTGCAACTGGTTGCTTATTGGTACTTGGCAGGCTCATCTCTGTCTGGGGCTTCATTCTTAGCATTTCCAGGCCTCGTTTCAGGACTCATTGGTGTCTGCCAGGCCCCTGGAGGACTCAGACCATGTGGACCCTTCCAGGTATCAGACAGCCTTCCTTTACCCTGGTAATGGGGTTTGCGGTCTCTTCTGGATGCACCTCCCCTGAGAAGGAAGAGAGGCAGAAGGGAGAGGAGGCCACATGCAGCTTTTAAGGAGGGACCTGTGGGAGGAGAGACGCAGGGCCAGTAGGTAGTTCAAGGTGGAAAGGACCGCAGAAGATGTCACTATCTTGCCAGGGTTTACAGACGGCGATGCAGCTACCTCAATATGTCTGAGGTCAAATGCCGAAGGAGGCTCCGCCTCTCAAGGGAGACCATCACTTCCATTTTTCAGATGATTGGCCTGCGATCAGCTCCGACTGTGTGGTTGGATACCCCTTGCCAGTGGCTCTGAAGGTCACAGTGGCCCTCAACTTCCATGCCTCTGGCTCTTTTGAGGGCTCAGTGGGGGATCTGGTGGAGTCTCAAAGTCATCTGTCCACAGTTGTCAAGCTGGTGACAGATGCTCTGTTCAGGTGGGTACTGGCCTTTATTCTTTACCGTGTGGGCGAGGACAGCCAGGCTGAGTGAGCCCAGAGGCTTTGCAGCGATTGCTGGGTTCCTTCATATCCAGGGTGCCATCGACTGCACATGTGGCCGTCAAGGCTCCTTTGCTAACAGGAAGGGATTCCACTCCATGAACGTGCAGATAGTGTCTGACCACAGGCTGAAGGTTCTGCAAGTGTGAGCAAGGTAATCTTGCAGCTCCCATGACACTTACATCCTGAGAGACTCCAGGTGCTGAGGCTCTTCGGTGCTCCAGCTTGACTGGCTAGATGGCTGATGGGTGACAAGGGCTATCTGTTGATGAAGTGGCTCATGACACCTCTCTGCCACCCAAGGACAGAGGCAGAGAAGCATTACAGTATGAGTCATGGCTCCACAAGGGCGGTGCTGGAGAGGGCCAACAGCCTTCTTAAGATAAGCTTCTGATGCCTGGACCGTTCAGGGATAGCACTAGAACACTCCCCCAAAGCAGTTGTCTGTGATTGTGGTTGCATGCTGTGCTCTCCACAATCTGGTGCCAGCATGAGGGGACCCACTGGAGGAAGATGATCTTGAAGCAGCTGCACAGGCCACAGATGATGAGTCCAGTGGTGATTCCGAAGATGAGCATGGCGAGGAGAACACTGAGGGCGTGGAGCCAGACCTCGGTAACCTCCAAGGAGGCAGAGACACCAAAGATGCCTTGACCCAACGCTCCTTCAGCGAGGCTACCAAAGATCAGCTTCAATGCATGCCAGGGCTGCCGCCTCCATCCCAGATGTCTGAAAGGACCCTTTCATTTGAACACAAAGAACACTCAGTACCTGTACAATTAAGTTCAGAGCCATGTATGTCCAGCATTACATACTGTTGTTCCTCACACCAATGAAGTAAAAAGGTGAAGCATACTCGGGCCATGATGACTGAACCAGGTTTATATCATTTTGACTAGTACAGACTATTTACATCAACCTCTCTGGTCTTAAGTCCCAGACCAGTAAACATTAACGAAACATAAATTAATGTAAAATCACCCATGACCTGTCCCTCTTGTGCTCATGTTGTCTTTAACTTATGCTTGTGAGTGCTATTACTAGGTGCTCCCCATCACTGGCACCAGTATTGGAGCCACCCTGCTGCCTTGTTGGCCTTGATGACCTTGGCGGTCGTTCTCTGGCCAGTGGAGCCTGTGCTGGCCCTGCCTGGGAGGGAGCAGCCAGTGCCATGCCTGTATCTCTCCAGTTGCCGCAGCCTCATCAGCAGCCACGATCACTGGTAGAGGGGCAGAGGAGCTGCTGCAGTCATCCGGAGCGCCCTGAAAGGAGCCCACAGAGATAACCGACAGTCCGTGTGCCAATGTAAGGTCGCTGTGGACCTCCCTGCACACCATTGATGGATGAGCATCTAGCTGAAATACTGGGTGCCTCTCCATCTCCCACACGGGCACTGACCAGCTGAGATCAGTGCCTGTGTGAGGGCTTGCAGGTCTGAGCGCAACCCAGGAACCCCTCATTCTGGCCCTGGAGCTGCCTCTCCATGAGAGCTGCCACTCTCTCAATGGAAGAGGTAGTGCGCTCACCCATGACGGTCAACAGCGTTCGTGCTCCGCATGGACTCCTCCATCATGGAGACCATGGCACACAGACCCTCATGGATCTCCGCCAGATGTTCCCGCACATCTCACTGGACATCCAGCATCTACTGCCTGGACGATTCCAGAGGCTCGTCATCAGCCTTAGATAGAGCATCGTTTGGTCCCCAGCATTCCTCTGACTGTGGGAGCCCTGGGTGCACTCTGCATGATAAGTGAGTGTGAAGCGTACTCACCAATGTGTGTTGAGATACTAGCTGCTGAACTAATGCCCACCGAGGTGCAGGTATCTGCACTGGTGCCTGCTTCAGAGAGCGGGTGTGACACAGGTGACAGTGATGCCCAGTGGTCCTCTGGCGTTGGGGTGGCCCTTCCGGGTCTGGATGGGATGCCTGCTGGCAAGCCTAAAAGGGAGAAGAACGAGATCATTAGTTAAAGTCATCATACTGTCACTGCGCATGCCAGGCACCATGGTGAGACAACAGAGATCTGTATCACAGTGCCATCATCTTCCACCGATCAATGGAGACGCCAGGTTCGAGGCTCACATCAGTGAGGAGACTGCATAATCCGAACGTCTCACCTCTGTGTGCTGTGCCCTGAGAGGCACCCCTGCCTCTCCACACCTGGTTGCATGGGGAGCGTGCTGGCTCTCCAGCTCAAGGGCACCCTGCTCGAACCAGGAGAGCAGCAGCTGGTTGGGTGGGCCTCCACATGTCGGTGCCTTCTCTGCTTGGTTATGGCTTGTCTTCTCATGAAAGGATAGAGAAGCATTGATAAGTCCACTCTCTACCTGTGGCGCCATTGCAACCTGGCCAACCCCAGCTGAGGAACACCTCACAGGGCACATCCGAGTGCTGGCCCTTGAGCCGCAAGGCACTTAGTCCAAGCAGCCAGTGGCCATCTCCTTGGGTCAGCACTGACAGTGGCACTCGGACTGTAGCACTGCTGAGGTCCATGGGGGATGGTTGAACCTTAACACTTCTGGACACTGACCCATGCCAACATGGCACTCACCCTTCTTCAGCGCAGCAGGCCATTGAAGTGCTTCTGGTACTGCACCCATGTGTGCCACGCCACATCATGGCTTGTCACCCGGGCTGCTACCTGTTCCCATGGCCCCTTGGTGAGGTACGGTGGCCGCCGCCTCTTCCTATCCCTGGAGACAGGGGTGTCCCTCCTGGCAGTCACCTCCTCCAGCAGGATGGCGAGGCACTCGTGGAAAAAGTGGGGGCCAAGTGCCCACCTGCCCTGCTCTCCTGCTTGGCTTTTGCTGCCGCACTCGAGTGCATTGTCAGAACGGCAGCCAGACATCCTCCCGACAGCCTTTCTGGGCCGCCTTTATACTGCCCGCCGGGTCGCCATTGGACCTGGTGGCTAACAGGCCCCTGCCCCCGCTTGGCCCTTCCTGGTTAGTGACTAAAAGCGTTTTACACTGGCGGGCCTTAGTTGGCCTGCTAGTGTGAAATCGCAGTTAGGGCCCTATTTAGGGCTGTGGTTGGTTTCACAGCTGCTCCTGGGCCTGCCTGCCTGAGGGCAAAATTCAGCCCTTTGTATGTGCTTTGCGAACATGCACTCTCATGCCTCAGTTCTTATATTCACTTTAAAATTGTTTTTCTATTGCTTCTCCTCGTTCCTCCATCTTAAATGCATCACATCACACTTGCCTGCACTAAATATCATCTGCGATGTGTTTGCCCTTTCCACCAGTCTATCTAGTTCCTTCTGACATTTACTACAATTGAATTTTGTCACCTGTAAGCTTTGAAACTTTTGGCCTCTCCATCTAATCATTAATATTTATATCAAAAGCAGCTCTGACCTGTGGTGAATACTGTTATGCTTCATTCCAGTCTGAAAAGTTCACTATTACTCTCAGCATAAGTATCTATTCTGCCACTTCCCCTTTAATCCCATGGGCTTCACTTATTCTGGCAAGCCTATTACGTAGTACTTGATCAAATGCCATTTGAAAGTCCAATTCTCTACCTACCACACATGGACAAATTCAAGAACCACTATCTCCTTAAGGGCAATTAGGGATGAGTAAGTAATGCTGGCCGTGCCAGGGATGCTTATGTTCTAAGAATGAATTTTAAGAAAAAATTGTGAAGCAGTTGGGGCTTGTCGTTTTTGGGTACTAACTACAAATTGCTTGGTTATTTAATGACCTTTGGGTTCCTACTCAGTACTCATTTCTTATTGCTTAATGTTGGGTTCAGTATTACTGCTTGGGTGGATTCTTGACTACTTCCTGTAACAATCCAGTTTTTCTCTAGGGGTGTGTTAATAATGCCCTGATTTCTTTAATCGTCTGTCATTGTGTGATCTAATTGTATTGCAGATGTCACACATGTAAAATATCTTTGGTTTAAAGTTTTCTGCCTCTGTCATGAACTATTAAAGGAAAGACTTTATCTAGCTTCTTAACACAGGTAGTAGCCTATGACTTTGCAAAGAAAACCACTTGGTGGAAGGTAATAATGGTGACTGTTCAAATGTGGAACATTTGATTCAAATGTAGATTCCTAACTGAAAACCTCAGCAAAGTGGGGCAAAAAATGCAGCGTCCATGTTTGTTTTGCATAATTTCTGGTGTCTTTCGTTTTATGTGGAGGTGTTTTGTCTATTTGCACTTGTATTGATATGACAGATGACATTTATAAAGATCAGCACAGGTTAGTTTATTAGTGGCAGTTATTAAGAAGGAAAACAAAAACAAAATTACCTGGAAAAACTCAGCAGGTCTGGCAGCATTGGCGGATAAGAAAAGAGTTGACGTTTCGAGTCCTCATGACCCTTTGACAGAACTAGGCGAATCCCAGGAAGGGGTGAAATATAAGCTGGTTTAAGGTGGTGGGGGGGAGGTGGGGTTGGGTGGGGGGAGAGAAGTGGAGGGGGGTGGTGTGGTTGTAGGCAAATGCAGTGATAGAAGCAGATCATCAAAAGATGTCACAGGCAGCAGAACAAAAGAACACATAGGTGTCGAAGTTGGTGATATTATCTAAACGAATGTGCTAATTAAGAATGGATGGTAGGACAATCAAGGTATAGCTCGAGTGGAGGTGGGGGGAGCATAAAAGATTTAAAAATATTTTAAAATAATGGAAATAGGTGGGAAAAAGAAAAATCTATATAATTTATTGGAAAAAAACAAAAGGAAGGGGGAAGAAACAGAAAGGGTGGGGATGGAGGGGGGAGGTCAAGACCTAAAGTTGTTGAATTCAATATTCAGTCCGGAAGGCTGTAAAGTGCCTAGTCGGAAGATGAGGTGTTGTTCCTCCAGTTTGCGTTGGGCTTCACTGGAACAATGCAGCAAGCCAAGGACAGACATGTGGGCAAGAGAGCAGGGTGGAGTGTTGAAATGGCAAGCGACAGGGAGGTTTGGGTCATTCTTGCGGACAGACCGCAGGTGTTCTGCAAAGCGGGCGCCCAGTTTACGTTTGGTCTCTCCAATGTAGAGGAGACCGCATTGGGAGCAACGAATGCAGTAGACTAAGTTGGGGGAAATGCAAGTGAAATGTTGCTTCACTTGAAAGGAGTGTTTGGGCCCTTGGACGGTGAGGAGAGTGGAAGTGAAGGGGCAGGTGTTACATCTTTTGCGTGGGCATGGGGTGGTGCCATAGGTGGGGGTTGGGGAGTAGGGGGTGATGGAAGAGTGGACCAGGGTGTCCTGGAGGGAACGATCCCTATGGAATGCCGACAGTGGGGGTGAAGGGAAGATGTGTTTGGTAGTGGCATCATGCTGGAGTTGGCGGAAATGGCAGAGGATGATCCTTTGAATGCAGAGGCTAGTGGGGTGATAAGCGAGGACAAGGGGGACCCTATCATGTTTCTGGGAGGGAGGAGAAGGCGTGAGGGCGGATGCGCGGGAGATGGGCCGGACATGGTTGAGGGCCCTGTCAACGACCGTGGGTGGAAAACCTCGGTTAAGAAAGAAGGAGGACATGTCAGAGGAACTGTTTTTGAAGGTAGCATCATCGGAACAGATGCGACGGAGGCGAAGGAACTGAGAGAATGGGATGGAGTCCTTACAGGAAGTGGGGTGTGAGGACCTGTAGTCGAGGTAGCTGTGGGAGTCGGTAGGCTTGTAATGGATATTGGTGGACAGTCTATCACCAGAGATTGAGACAGCGAGGTCAAGGAAGGGAAGGGAAGTGTCAGAGATGGACCACGTGAAAATGATGGAGGGGTGGAGATTGGAAGCAAAATTAATAAATTTTTCCAAGTCCTGACGAGAGCACGAAGCAGCACCGAGGTAATCATCGATGTACCGGAGAAAGAGTTGTGGAAGGGGGCCGGAGTAGGACTGGATCAAGGAATGTTCCACATAACCCATAAAGAGACAGGCATAGCTGTGGCCCATGCGGGTACTCATAGCCACACCTTTTATTTGGAGGAAGTGAGAGGAGTTGAAGGAGAAATTGTTCAGAGTGAGAACAAGTTCAGCCAGATGGAGGAGAATAGTGGTGAATGGGGATTGTTCGGGCCTCTGTTCGAGGAAGAAACTAAGGGCCCTCAGACCATCGTGGTGGGGGATGGAGGTGTAGAGGGATTGGACGTCCATGGTGAAGAGGAAGCGGTTGGGGCCAGGGAACTGGAAATTGTTGATGTAACGTAAGGTGTCAGAGGAATCACGGATGTAGGTGGGGAGGGACTGGACAAGGGGAGAGAGAAGGGAGTCAAGATAACGAGAAATGAGTTCTGTGGGGCAGGAGCAAGCTGACACGATCGGTCTACCGGGACAGTTCTGTTTGTGGATTTTGGGTAGGAGCTAGAAGCGGGCCGTCCGAGGTTGGGCGACTATCAGGTTGAAAGCTGTGGGAGGAAGATCCCCAGAGAAGATGAGGTCAGTGACAGTCCTGGAAACAATGGCTTGATGTTCAGTGGTGGGGTCATGGTCCAGGGAGAGGTAGGAGGAAGTGTCTGTGAGTTGACGCTCAGCCTCCGTGAGATAGACGTCAGTGCGCCAGACAACAACAGCACCACCCTTGTCAGCGGGTTTGATGACAATGTCAGGGTTGGACCTGAGAGAATGGAGTGCAGTAAGTTCAGCGAGAGAGAGATTAGAATGGGTGAGAGGAGCAGAGAAATTGAGACGACTAATGTCGCGCCGACAGTTCTCAATGAAAAGATCAAGAGAAGGTAAGAATCCAGAAGGAGGGGTCCAGGTGGAGGGAGAATATTGGAGGTGGGTGAAAGGATCCGTTAAACGGGGAGAGGACTCCTGCCCAAAGAAGTGAGCCCAGAGACGAAGACGGTGGAAGAAGAGTTCAGCATCGTGCCGAGCCCGAAATTCATTAAGGTGAGGGCGTAGGGGTATGAAACTGGCGTAGGGGTATGAAACTAAGTCCTTTGCTGAGCACTGAACGTTCAGCATCGGAGAGGGGAAGGTCAGGGGGTATAGTGAATACACGGCTGGGGCTGGGATTGGAAGAAGGAACCTGTTGTCAATTACCTAGGGAATGCTGTCTAATATAGATTAGAAAGGAATGATTTAAGGGCTGATTATAAAGTTCCAGTATTAAAAGATGAAAGATTGTTTGCAGTAATGTATAGTGGGATAAAAATCACTGCAATTATTGGTCACTATTTGCAAAGAGGTTTCTGTTTCTCAAACAAGTGTTGGGTGATCCTCCATATGACAGTGACTGAGAGTGACAGTTTAAGCAGTAGCACTCAAGTTTTAAGTACAAGTGTTCTCATGCAAGGTTCTAAGAATTCACGACGAATTTCTTTTTCTTGGAGTAAGTCTGTGTTGCTTCATAACGCTGTGGTGAGGCAACTTGGAACATTCTATTACCTTCAAGTCACTATATAAATACTTGTTGGTGTTGTGTCCTAGGAACTAACTGAAATCCTTTATATTGATGTATTAATAGCTAATGATCAGATGACTTGTAGGATTTAGATGTGTATAGCATTTAGCACATTCCAAAAGATGGAATCTATATGCTTTATATATTTTTTAAATATATCTCTTTACCTTCTTGGGTTTCAAGCAATGTGAATCTGAAAAGGGTGTATCCTCAAGAGTTAACCAACCTAAAAATTAGAATCCCATTTTTGATCATCCAGTAGTAGCCTTTAGCACTCTTGGGTTAAGTGTGTTGTTTCCTAGGGCACATGTTGAGAGTTTTAACATCTTGCATGAATCACTGGTGAGGCTGTATTTGGAATTTTGTGTACCATTTGAGAAAAGTGATCAGCATTTTTTGTCGGACTTGAAACTCTGAATTTGCAGAAAGACTTGGAAAGGGACGAGACGGAGAAATATTTGAGATGGAACATGATTTCATAAATTCTACGAAATGTTGTGAGGGGGAAATAATGCCAATGCTAGCGGGCCTTCTGACTTGGACTGAAAGTTCAGAACCTGACCAGCCCCTCCTTGATAAATCGGTGAGTAAGTACTCTAGTGTAGCACTGAGCCATTCAGACAGGTTTGGTTCTCAGTCTGATTAAACCATAGCAGCAGTGTGAGGACATTATTATTGGTCTTGGAGACCTATTTTTGATCGCCAGCCAGTGAACCTTGTTGAAAACTGAGTGCCTTAAGCTTTTCTGTGATTCTGCCCTCCCCCCTCCCCACAAGCTGAATAGCCTTTCTGGGATCACTCATGAGAAACAGCCACTTGTGCAAGTCATGAGGGGGCCACTAGCATCATTGAACAGTTTCCAAGCATGAGTTATATCTACAGGAGAGGAATGGAAAAAATTGGTGTACCTTTTCTTTAACAAAATAAACCAGAGGCTATAAGGTCACAATGGTTTAGGAGGGCATAGTGGTGTGATTGTACTCCACACTCAATCCAGGGAATGCCAGCTCAGTTCTCACCATGGCAGTTTGAGAATTTTCAGAGTTCAGTATTTTAAAAAGCTGGTATCAGTAAAAGTGACCATGAAGCTGTCAAGATTTTTGTAAAAACTGCATCTGATTCCACTAATGCCCTTTAGGGAAGGAAATGTGCGGTCCATATCATTTCTGCTTTATGTAGCTCCAGACCTACACAACAACTTGTGTTTGTATAGAATCTTCAATAAAACATCCCAAGGTGCTTCACAAAAGTATTATTAAAAATAAGTATGACACTGAGCTACATAAGGTGATGTTAGGTCAGATGACCAGAAGCTTGGTCAAAGAAGTAGGTTTTAAAGTGTCTTGAAGGAGACCGAGGTGAAGAGGTGTATGGAGGGTACTCCAGAGCTTAGGGCCCAGACAACTGAAGGCAGTTTTGGAGTGACTAAAATTCTGAATGCTCAAGAGGCCAAAATTAAAAGGAGTGCAAATTTGTCAGAGGATTGAGGGGATGGGAGATTTTTTTTCATTCATTCATTCATGGGAATGTCATCTTTGCTGCCTGGGCCAGCATTTGTTGCCCATCCCTAGTTGCCCTTGAGCCTTGAGTGCTGTTTGCAAATATTTTGACCCAGTGACAGTGAAGGAACGGTGATATATTTCCAAGTCAGAATGGCAAGTGACTTGGAGGGGAACTTCCAGGTTGTAGTGTTCCCATCTATTTGCTGCCCTTGTCCTTCTAGATGGTAGTAATCATGGGTTTGGAAAGGAGCCTTGGTGAATTCCAGCATTTTGTAGATGGTACATACTGCTGCTACTGTGTGTCAGTGGTAGACGGAGTGAATATTTGTGGATGTGGTGCCAATCAAGTGGGGCTTCTTTGTCCTGGATGGTGTCAAGCTTCTTGAGTGTTGTTGGAGCTGCACCCATCCAGGCAAGTGGGGAATATTCCATCACACTCCTGACTCGTGCCTTGTAGATGGTGGACAGGCTTTGGGGAGTCGGGAGGTGAGTTACTCGCCCCACAGGATTTCTAGCCTCTGACCTGCTCTTGTAGCTACAGTATTTATATGGCTATTCCAGTTCAGTTTCTGGTCAATGGCATCTACTAGGATGTTGAAAGTGGGGGAGTCAGCGATGATAATGCCATTGAACATCAAGGGGCGATGGTTAGTTTCTCTCTTATTGGAGACAATCATTGCCTGGCATGAATGTTACTTGCCACTTGTCAGCCCAAGACTGGATATTGTCCAGGTCTTGCTGCATTTGGACATGGACTGCTTCAGTATCTGAGGAGTTGCCAATGGTGCTGAACATTGTACAGTCATCAGCAAGCATCCCCACTTCGGACCTTATGATGGAAGGAAGGTATTGATGAAGCAGCTGAAGGTGATTGGGCCTCGGACACTACCCTGAGGAACTCCTTTAGTGATGCCCTGGAGCTGAGGGGATTGACCTCCAAACACCACAACCACCCTCCTTTGTGCTAGGTATGACTCCAACCAGCACAGAGTTTTCTCTTGATTCCTGTCGACTCCAGTTTTGCTAGGGCCCCTTGATGCCACACTCGGCCAAATGCTCTCCCCTCACCTCGGGTGTTCAGCTCTTCTGTTCATGTTTGAACCAAGGCTGTAATGAGGTCAGGAGCTGAGTGGCCCCAATGGAACCCAAACTGAGTGTCAGTGAGCAGATTATTGCCAAGCAAGTGTTGCTTGATAGCACTTTTATTACTTTACTGATCAAGAGTAAACTGAAGAGGTAATTTACTGGGTTGGATTTGTCCTGCTTTCTGTGTAAAGGACATACCTGGATAATTTCTCATGTAGCTGGGTCGATGCCAGTGTTGTAGCTGTGCTGGAACAGCTTGGCTAGGCGTATGGAAAGTTCTGGAGCACAGGTCTTCACTACTATTGCTAGATTATTGTCAGGGCCCATAGCCTTTGCAGTATCCAGTGCCTTCAGCCGTTTCTTGATATCATGTGGAGTGAATCAAATTGGCTGAAGACTGGCATCTATGATGTTGGGGACCTCTGGAGGAGTCTGAGATGGATCATCCACTTGGCACTTCTGGCTGAAGATTGGAGCAAATGCCTTATCCTTTGCATTGATGTGCTGGGCTCCCCCATCATTGAGCATGGGGATATTTGTGGAGCCTCCTCCAGCAAGTTGTTTAATTTTCCTCCACCATTCACAACTGCGGCAGGACTGCAAAGCTTAAATTTGATCCGTTGGTTGTGGAATCACTTAGCTTTGTCTATCACTTGTGCTTGGCATGCAAGTAGTCCTGTGTTATAGCTTCACCAGGTTGACACCTCATTTTTAGGTATGCCTAGTGCTGCTTCTGGCATGCCCTCCTACACTCCTCAATGAACTAGGATTGATCCCTTGCTTAGTGGTAATGGTAGAGTGGGGGATATGCTGGGCCATGAGGTTACAGATTATGTTCGCATACAATTCTGCTGCTCCGATGGCCCACAGCGCCTCATGGATGTCCAGTCTTGAGTTGCTAGATCTGTTTGAAATCTATCCCATTCGTACCACAAAACATGATGGAGGATATTCTCAATGTGAAGTCTGGACTTTGTCTCCACAACGACTGTGTGCGGTGGTCACTCCTCCCGATACTGTCATGGACAGATGCATCTGTGGCAGGCAGGTTGGTGGGGATGAGGTCAAGTACGTTTTTCCCATGCTTACTGACCTACACTGGATCCCAGTCATTCTCATCCTTGTTTTCAACTCCTTCCAAATCCTTTATTTATTCCCTGACCACCTGCTGCAGACTCAACCTAGCAGCTATGTCCTTTAGAACTTAGCCAGCTCAGTCAGTAGTGGTGCTACTGAGCTGCACTTAATGATGGACATTTGAAGTCCCCCACCCAGAGTACATCCTGTGCCCTTGTCACCCTCAGTACCTTCTCCAAGTGGTGTTCAACATGGAGGAGCACTGATTCATCAACTGAGGGGGTAGTAGAACCTCATAATCAGCAGATTTCCTTACCCACGTTTGACCTGATGCCATGAGTCCTCGTGGGGTCCGGAGTCGATGTTGAGGACTCCCATGGCAACTCCCTCCCGACTGTATACCGCTGTGCCACCACCTCTGCTGGGTCTGTCGTGTCCCACCGGCAGGATGATGGTAGTGTCTGGGACATTATCTGTAAGGTGACTATATCAGGCTGTTGTTTGATTAGTCTGTAAGACAGCTCTCCCAATTTTGGCACTAGCCCCCGAGATGTCAGTAAGGACGACTTTGCAGGGTCGACAGGGCTGAGTTTGCTGTTGTTGTTTCTGGTGCCTAGGTCGATGCTGGACTGTCCAGCTTTGTTGTAGCGGTTTGATGCAACTGAGTTGCTAGGCCATTTCATAGGGCATTTAAGAGTCATATTGCTGTGGCCAGACCAGGTAAGGACGTCTGATTTCCTTCCCTAAAGGACATTAGTTGGGTTTTTACAGCAATCAACAATGGTTTCATGGTCATCAGTACACATTTAATTCCAGATTTTTATTGAATTCAAATTCCACCATCTGCTGTGTGGGATTTGAACCCGGATCCCCAGAGTATTATCCTGGGTCTCTGGATTACTAGTCCAGTGACAATACCACTATGCAATCTCCTCCCCCTAAATAGGGATGGGAAAGCCATGGAAGGATTTGAAAACAAGGAATGATTGGTTTGCAGTGTAGGTCAGTGAGCATAGGAGTGATAGGGGAATGGGATTTGGTGCAAGTTAAGACTCTGGCAGCAGTTTGACCTCAAGTTTACAGAAAATAGAATGTGGGAGACCAGCCAGGAGTGCATTGGGATATTCAACTCTTACGGTAATGAAGGGTTTCTGCAGCAGATGAGTTGAGACGAGGTGAAGTTGGACAATCTTACAGTGGTGGAAATAGGCAATGTTGGTGATGGCACCAATCAGGTTGGAAGCTCATTTCTGGGTCAGATATGACACTAAGTTTGTGAACAGATGGCTTGAATCTGACTGTTGCCAGGGAGAGAATAGAAGTCAGTAGCTAGGGAACAGAGTTTGGAGTGGGGACCGAAAACAATGTCCTACAGAGGTGGTGGCAGCGAGGTAAAGGTGGGTGTTGTCAGCATACATGTGAAAGCTAACACTGCCTTCAGAGGATGAGAAATAAGAGGGGAAGCAAGGATAGATCCTTAGGGGACACCAGAGAAAATGGTGCAGGAGCAGGAAGAGAGGCCATTACAAATGATTCTCTGGCTCCGATTTGGGTAGATAGGATGGAAGTACCTGAGAGCAATTGCACCCAGCTCGATGAAGGTGTAGAAGTGTATGCTGTGATCAACTATGTCACAGGCTATGGACAGCTCGAGAAGACCAGGAGGTTTATTTGGACATGATTGGTTCATAACTGCCCTCTGAAGTAGCCCAGCAAGCCACCGTAGGGCAGCAAGAAATAGACAATAAATGCCAGCCTTTTCAGCAATGCTTGCATTCAGGAAATGAAATATAAATTTTTCATCAATTGAGATGAGATTTGAAGAATCTTCTCAGTAGTGAATGCAGTATATGCAACAGCATTCCAGTCAAAGTAAAACCAGAATTACCTGGAAAAACTCAGCAGGTCTGGCAGCATCGGCGGAGAAGAAAAGAGTTGACGTTTCGAGTCCTCATGACCCTTCGACAGAACTGGCTTCGGTTCTGTCGAAAGGTCATGAGGACTCGAAACGTCAACTCTTTCCTTCTCCGCCGATGCTGCCAGACCTGCTGAGTTTCTCCAGGTAATTCTGTTTTTGTTTTGGATTTCCAGCATCCGCAGTTTTTTGTTTTTATTTTTGTTTTTATTCCGGTCAAAGTAGTTGTGTTGATTGATCTCTTTTTGAAATGCTAAAAAAGGATATGGCAATGGAGTTGAATTTTAGCTTGCAGGTGCAGCAAGCAGTTAGGAAAGCAAATTGCATGTTGGCCTTTATTGTAAGGGGATTGGAGTACAAGAATAAAGAAGTCTTGCTACAATTGTACCCAGCTTTAAGAACACACCTGGAGTACTGTGCAATTCTGTCTCCATAGTTAAGGAGGAATATACTTGCATTGGAGGTCGCAGAGTGAAGGTTCACTAGATTCATTCCAGGGATGAGAGGGTTGTCCTAACATAGGCTGAGTATGTCGGGCCTATGTTCTCTGGAGTTTAGGAGATTAAGAGGTGATCTCATTGAAACGGGCAAGATTCTAAAGGGCCTTGACAGGGTAAACAGAGAAGTTGTTTCCCTTGGTTGGGGAATCTAGAACATGGGGCACAATCTCAGGATAAGGGGCTATTTGTTTAGGACTGAGATTAAGAGAAATTTCTTCATTCAAAGGGTTATTAATCTTTGGAAAGCTCTACCCCATAGGATTGTAGATGGCCCATTTATTTAAGGCCAAGATAAACAGATTTCTGGTGTCTCAGGGAATCGAGGGATGTGGGGAGCAAGCGGGAAAGTGAGTTGATGTAGAAGATTAGCCATGATCATAGTGAATGGTAGATATTCAAATATTCAATGGCATAAAGCCCACTCTTATTTCGATAAATGAAAAATGATAGCATGCTCCATGGAATGCACTGTTTGTTTTGCGATGTGGAGCAAGATGTATGTTGGTTTCACCTGGGAAGCTTTGACAATGATGGACTCCACAGTCGGTTACATTGTACATGGTGTGCCAAAGGGCAGCTGTGTTAGACCTTGTGTAATGGGGACCAGGTGCACAGAGTTCTCCTAATTAATTGTGATGAGGTGCAATCCTTACTCTTAACAGTGTAATATTTCCATATCCCAACCTGTAGACCCTTCAATCCTCAAATTCTTGATTTGGTCCCAGCTGCATTGAATTTAAGTTGGTTTATTCCCTATGCCATGTCGTGTGGTCACTAGTGATTCCCAATCTCCCTCTCCTTCTCCCTCCCTCTCTCTCTCTCGTTTAAGTCTATTAGCCGCCATCCAAGATTGGGCAAATGGACTCAGATTTCTGATGCTCAGTATCAGTCACTGATTAAATCTAGACAGCGGTGCTGAGACTGTCGACCAGTAGCTTCCAATACAAGCGATAAATATTTTTTTGAATTTGCCTCTAGCAGAACAATTCATCCATTTAAAATAAATTAATTGAAATCTCATCTAAAATAGCAGAGAGAGAACTTTCAGATTCCAGAAATATTCCATGCCAGTATTCCAAGGCATACTTTTCAGGACTGGGTTCAATGTTTAAAATAAATCTGTAAAGGTAACAGATGGTTAATCAAAAATACTATTGTGTGGAGTAGTTGCATGAGTTTGTACCCTTGATTCCTCCTGTGGCAGTTTTTAAAAAAATGTCACTGAAGGAATGTGAAGAGCATACGAGGCATAATCATAGCAGAAACTGAAAAATCATGAGGCATAGGGTAACTGAAAAGCATTCTCAATTTTAATATCAAAGGCCTAGCCATAGGGGTTGCCCCACCCCCTAGACTGGGATTCATTGGTGCAGAATAGATTTTTAAAAATCTTTAAACTTGGACCAACAAATAAAATGAAAAGTTTAACCTTGCATCCTCCACAAATAACTTAAGGAGACAGTAGCTTACCTTTACTCTTTGTTGCCCACAGCGGCTGGTGGTCCAGGCAACAGGTTCTTCTCAGAAAGGAGGCCAGGTACAGCAACTTCAGGTTCAGAGAGTGCAGCAGGTAAGAAAGGGCGATAAACCTGAAGGAGGCAGCTGTGTGACCTAATCTTCCTCCAACCTTCAAGCTATTTTTATTTTTTCCCCAAGACTTTTAGTGCAGCGCTAAAATATAAAAAGTTACTTTAGGGGTGCAAGACTTTGTCTACGTTTTAATGATTTCTACGTCCACTTTTCTCCCCTCTCCCAGTGCCATGATTTGGGGGAGGGAATAGTTTCATGGTTATCAGGTGGCTCCTGACACTCTGTCCAAGATACTGTTCTTCACTTGTGACCTAGATAACCCTTGGGAATTATATGAAAGGAATGGGAAAGAGGCTGAAAAGTAGCTTGACTTGAAGATGGCCTAGGATCATGTAAAATACTGAGTGCTGCAAGATTTCAATCTAGGTTTGGATAATATTTTCTGTATTTGTTTTAGGTCCAACAGGTGCAGTCGGTCCAACATGTTTACCCGTCACAAGTTCAATATGTGGAGGGAGGGGATGCAGTCTATGCCAATGGGACCATGTAAGTGACCCAAGTTTGATCGACCCTACTCTGTCGCCATTTCTGTTTGTCTTGGCAGCTCTTTTTAATCTCACTATTCTGCCTTCTCTCCACATCCCTTAATAACCCTGCTTCTCAAATAAGCTTCTCTGTTTTAAACCCCTTGGTTAACTTTGCACCTAGAGTCAATCTGAAATGTTTCTCCTGAATTAGATTTGAACTGTCTTCAGGTCAAATTCTAATTTTGTGTCCCCTTGTCCTGTACCCCCCATCTACTTGAAAGAGTTGTTCCCTCTGTTTCTTTAATTAAGAATTTCAATCTGATCACTCCTTAACCCCTTCATCTTCAGGGATTGGAACCCAAATTCACTCAAAATAAAAGCGCAATGCTGGTTAACTCGGCAGGTCAAATCAGAATTTGTTTCAGATGGATGACTTTTGCTAGAACTGGAAAAGTTAGAAATGCAACATATTTTTTAAGTAAAAATAAAAATACCTGGGAAAACTCAGGTCTGGTAGCATCTGTGGAGAGAAACACAGTTAACATTTCAAGTCCGTATGACTCTTCAACAGAACTAAGTAAAAATAGAAAAGAGGTGAAATATAAGCTGGTTTGGGGGGGGGGGGGGGGGGGGGGGGAGAGATAGAGCTGGATAGAGGGCCAGTGATAGTACACTGCAAAAGAAAGGGAGGAGGAATGAGAACACAAAGGGAAGGTCTGTGATGGAGTGATTGATGGGAAAGATCCTGACAAAATGAGATGGTGACTGGACAAAAACAGAAGATGGGTTTAGAGGAGGTATGAATGAGAGAGCGCTGAATTGTCATGAACAATTGCTGGCTGGAAAAAACAGGTTATGATCTGAAATTGTTGAACTCAGTTGAGCTGCTGCCAATAACCTAATTAAAAAATGAAGTGCTGTTCCTCAAACTTGCTTTGAGCTTCATCGGAACAATATGAGGCTGAGGACAGAGGTCAGAATGGAAGTGGAGCAGAGAATTAAAATCATAGGTAACTAGTGTTTTGTCTCGAGTTTGGGGTATACATGGGGTCCCTTTATGGTTTTCCCGTCACTCTAAAAACACTACTATAGACTGTTTGTAAAAACCATTCTTGTTTATATACAGATGTGCTGAACTCCCAATAATTATATGTAAGGGAAGAATGAGTCTGAAGCTGGTCTTTTAACTCATACAGGTTTATTCTTCAGACAGCCCAACCAACAGACTCCCAGTTCCTTTTCCCTGGGAGTGTTACAGCTGTACCCCATTTATGGGTGAGCCAATGCCCATCACTTGTTTTAACAATGCCGTTGCCTTTATGTAATTGCCAGTCAACAGGTAATGGGATGTTCTTCATGTCGCCTGAACCACCACAATAATCGCACTGATTTTTGGTTTAATGTCTCAGCTGACTGCTGCTTCTCACCAGTATCATCTAGACTTTGTGCTCTGTGCTGGAGTAGGATTTCAACCCAGAATCTTATAACTTTGGAGGCAAGAGAGTTACCAACTGGGCCAAAATAACATTTGTATAATGCATCAACTGGTAGGGGCAGAGGGTTGATGATGAATGAAAGGTAGTACAAGAGGCTGATGGGTTAGAGTTGGGATTAAAAATTGACTTGATGTTACAATCAGAACCTAAAATGAAAATGATCAAGACAATCAAACAACTAGCAACACGATCCAACTATTGATTCATCAGGTGCCAAAATCCTAGAGCCATGTAACTAAAACACTTGATTCAAGAATCATTTTTGTACTTTAGCTTCTGATTGTGATTGGTCCTTTTATGCATTTTTATTCCACCCTCCCACCCCACAGCAGTATGTGCTGTTTAACGCAAAAGCGGAGATTGTACCCACCTGTGCTCAGCAGCCTGAGATTTGCTACCTTTCATTCATTTTAACATTGTCAAAAATCACAAGCTGAGTCAAAAGGTATCAGTGACTAAACATGCACTTTTAACAATTCAGGAGAAAAAAATCATAGACTTGTACATTGCATTTTCCAATAATTTCTGTTTGGGTTTTTAGGTTCTTTTACACTTTTTTGAGTTCCATGTTGCAGGCTACCCCTGTAACTGAGCCCAGTATCCTGCTGAGTTTTCACTTGCCCGAATGTATAAGTAAAGTATTCTGAGTATGCCCAGAATCATGAAGAGAAATGTATTGCTTATGCTCTAAGCTAGTGACTATCCCGTGCTCCTATAAGATCTTATTTTGAAAACACAGCAGAATTAACACTATATACTCGATTCTGTAACAAATTTTGGGTTCAAAGTCATTGACAGGTCCTATAAGTTGACCTGGCATTCCTTACAATCAGGACTTTACCTTTATTGTTGAATAGCTAATATAGTGTGAGCCAGGCATTGTGACAGTGCAAACCCTTGTGTGTTATTGGAAACTGTAATCTTGCAAATGCTTGATCTGTCTTCTGGAATGCAGATTGGTACTGTCTCTAGTGAGAGAAAGCCAACAATTAATGACCAGTCTGGTTCATTTTACATGTAATAAATGAGCAACCAGAATGGTAAATTTCATTTCTTCACAATATTTCTCATAACGGAAAATAACAAAGCATATCACGTTATTTGGCAAACCAAATTCTCTAAGGATGAGCAAAATCCCCGAAATCAGTCAGAATTTGAACATGGGAACCGGAATAGACCAATTGGTCTCTTGAGCCTAGTCCATCATTCTGTTAGATAATGGCTGATCTGCAACTCAACGCTGTGTTCCACTTTTTTTTGCCTGCAGACTTGTCTTAACAGGAAGCTAAGAAACTTGGCCTCTGCCTCTCTACTGCAGCTTGTCAGGGATTGGCTGGTTAAGCTGCCAATCAAACTAGTTACCAATTTCCTAGGTGTGGGCTCCTTGACTCTGGCTGGCTAATGCCCACAGGCCCTGTAATGACTGGACTTTGCTCCCTAACTGAAACAGCCAAGCCTGATGAAGGGGTTTGGTGACTCCCCATCTGGCCAATATATCACATGAACTTCCATGATTTCCCTAGAGTAGGCAAGACACACCTCAGCAAGTTGGACCTCTGTTTGTCTAGGAAATCATTCTCTAGCAAAGCACCCCTTTAAAATTAGACAGAATTGAAATGTGAGCTATTGTTCCTCCTTTACTTAGATATTCGGTTGTGATTGGCTGGTTGCACTTTCTCCAGTCCCTTTGACTTGTATTATCCATTCTTCTGCTGCTCTGCATACCTCTGTGCTTGGAGTCAACAGATGGAGCCTTCTGCCTGAAATCACATTCCTAGCAATCCTCAGGTGGGAGAAACCCTGAATCCAGTATCATTATATCAACTGAATTCATGAAACTGTCCCGTTTCTACATTTCCCTGGGAAATAATTTTTTAGCGTGAAGCTGTTTTTTTTCACTGCTTGCGAGCCATCACTGAATTCAAGAAACAGGTTAAATCTTTGACAAAAATGTGCCTGGTGTGAAGGATTATTTCCATCGGCAAGCCTATATTTTCCAAAACACAATTGGTATTTTGTGTAATCTTGAAGCTAGTGTGACTCAGTGATTTATCAGCTTCTCAATATATACAGCAACTCCAGACCAATGGACAAGTAATACTATAAGATCACCTGGCACAGCTACTACTATAGATTGGCTTTAAATAAAATTATCAAGTGTTTCTGTTACCTGTTACAAAAAATGTTTTTTCTTGATTTCCAAGCTGTTCTCTGTGGTGTTGCATTTATTTTCACAAGTTAAGTACAGGTGCTGTTAACTCAGTTAGAAAAGCTCCCCCATTGCAGCTGTTTTTTTAATTGATTCCAGGTCTTTTACCTCCAGTGGTCTATCTCAGTACCATGTGAAGAACTTCCTGTCATCAGTCCTAACTTTGCCTTTTACAAATTTAAGTGCATGCCTTAATTACAAGTAATTTTTCCATATTATTGACTGTTTTGTACCTCTTAAGTTTGCCTCTTAAGTTGTTGTTTTCAAGGCATCAGTCCAAGTTTTCCCAATTTTTCTTCACAACTCAGATTGGCACTAAGAACTAGCCCTGTGGATTTTTTTCTGTACTACCTCCAATGTTTGAGTATCTCCTTAGTGTCTCAATTGCTAAAGTATGACAGTGTTTCAAGTGTAGTCTGGCTAGAACACTCTGCAGTTTGGTCTTGACTTATTCTGACTTCTATTCTTTTGGCCATATGGTTCAACATTGACTTTTTCTCTCCCTTGGTTGGACATGTTGATGATCATGTCCAGTAAGACCCCAAAATTTCTTTATGAATGCAGGGCATAGCCTAATCCTAGACTGTATTGTATTTGTTTTTATTCCTTCCTTTCTGCAGTATTTTACAATTATCTACATAAAGCTTCATATGCCACTGCTCTGTTCAGTTACTTATTTTCAACTCATTCTGAAATTTGAGTGCCTTGCTTATTAGTCCATTACTTGTCTAGCTTGGTATCATCTACAAATTTGACCAAGGTGGATTGAGTTTCAGAGAACAGACCATTGACATTAATTAGGGACTATAGACTCCAAGCTTTGATCTCTAAGAAACCTTCTTGGTTGTCACTTCTAGGTGTCAGCTGTGGCTCAGTGGCAGCACTCTCACTTCTGAATCAGAAGGACATGGCTTCAAGCCCATGTCAAAGAATTGTGCACCTAGTATAAGCTGACGCTACAGTGCAGTACTGAGGAAATGTTGCCCCATCAGAGGGTGCTGCTGTTCAGCTGAGGTATTAAAGCAGGCCCTGCTTGCCTGCAGGTGGATATGAAAAACGCCATACACAATTTGAAGAAGGATAGGGGAGTTCTCCATTGTGTTCTCATTGACCAGCTCCACCAAAAAATCTTGTCACAAAAACAGATAATCTGGTTAGGTATCTTATTGAGGGACTTTGTGTACACGTGCTGCTTTGTTTCCTTACATTACAAACTTCAAAAGCACTTTGGCTGTAAGGTGCTTTGGGATGTCCTGAAATAATGAAAGGCACTGTATAAATGCCTTGTATTCTTTCCATTAGTTATTGTTGTTCCTTCCTTCCCCACCACCCCTTCCTGACATAACTTCTTGAATGGAAGAAAACAATCATTTATTAAGTCAGAATATCATCTATTTCCAAGATTTTTCCTGAATCTCCATAGCTTTGAGTTTAACTAAGTCTTTTGTTTGAAAATGCCTTTTGGATGTCCAGCATAAAGTAGGGTTTTCCAAAATTCACTTGATAATTGCTTAAGAAAATAGGAACATAAGTAGGAGTAGACCATTCCGCTCCTTGAGTGGGCTCCACCTGTCAATAGATCATGGTTCACCTGATGCGCTCTTAGCTTCCACTTTCCTGCCAGTTGGCATAACCTTTGACTCCCTTACCAATCAAAAATTGCGAGGTTTACTAGGTTATCGTTGTATGCAACTCCTGAGTAAACTGTAACTAATTCTGTTACTTTAGCCTTGCTTCACTCAAGTGTAATGTGTACCCCTTTATATACTCAGTTTATGCTGATTATGTATTTATCTTTCATGCTCAGTATTATGCCACTGTCCTCTGCCAGAGTAGTGTTAAACAACCTCACCATGATCTATTGTCTGTAATGCCATGTTATACGTGAAATGGAACTCCCTTGGAGTCTTAAATTCTATTCATTAAGCAAGCTGGAACTGCTGTACTGGCAAAAGACTTCAATATTTATTGCTCTCGAGCATGGACTTTAAACAGGGTCTTCTCAACTGACGTCGGCATCTCTTACCCATTGACCAAAATGCCAACTAAAATAGACTTACCGCCTGATACATGAAAAGCCATGGCCTGATGACCAATATTAACAGAAGTTAGAAGTCTAATAATTCGATAAGCTTTGCATTTAGTGTTTGTTCCTAGGAGCTGGAACCCCAAAATAAGTATATAAGGCGTTGTAATTAAATTACTGTCTGATCACACCTCTGAAGAATTTTTGAATGGTCTGCTGTATGGTTTTACAGGGCACTACAAATTTATATAAGGTAAATCTGTGACCTTTTTACTTCAATTCGGCATCACAGAACTGGCTGGAGGTTTGGCTTTCATGCCTATTGGATCACTTAAAATGTTGGCTTGCCTCTGAATTCTACACTACCCTGTCCAATACCTATCAGAGGTTACTCAAACCAAGCCAACTATCAAGGGAACATAGCAGGCTGAGTGAACTAATCATTTTCTTCCTGCTAACTGATCTTGATGGAGTCAGACACAGTAATCTCTGTGCATTTATACTGCTTTTATTAATACATACTTGAACACAATCATAAGATAAAGCATTGAGGACTAAAATAGTACTTAATGTATATTATTAATCGTGAGTCAACCATCATTGGTACAATAATGCACCTCCCCATCCCACCATTTACTGGCTTCTGTTTTAACTATTATAACTGTCCACAATTGCTTTCAGTTTATGTTAATTTTTTGAAGAGGTAACAAGGCGTAGATGGATGGAATATATCTAGATTTCTAGAAGACCTTTGATAAGGTACCACATAATAGACAAATGACTAAGGTCACAGAATACAGAGTTGGGATGAGTAGTAAAATGGATAGCTGGCTGCAAGACTGTAGGGATAAAGGTAGTTATTCAGAGTGGCAGGTGGTGGAAAGTGGGACCCCATAAGGATCAGTACTGGGAGCCTTGTCTATAATTTATATCAATGATTTAGATCTTGAAATCAAAAACGCAATTTCTAAATTTGTGAGCTACATCAAATTGGTGGTATAGTCAACCCTGAGGAGAGGTTTGCAAGAAAACCATAAACTTGAAGAATGGGCTTGTAATTGTAAATTAAATTCAATATAGGAAAGTATGAATATTACATTTTGGTAAGAAAATGAACAAAACTAGAGGTCATCAATATACAGTAGTCAAGAAATTAAATAGGAAATTCAGAGGAAATGTAATGAGAATGTAGAATTTATAGATGCATTGATGGGGAAACTAGATAAGCATGAGATTCTGTGACAGACGAGAAGATGAGAGGAGGCTGAAGAGGAGCATAAATGCTGGCAATTGACTGGTTAGGCCCTGTTCCAATACTGGTCATTCTATTCTATGCAATTCCGCCTTATTTGTCCAGGGTTGTATAAATCAGGTGGTATGCCTTCTATTTGAACACTTGCATTCACATCCAGGCATGCTTCCACGATTAATTTCTGTCTGTAAATCTTGTAACCCTCCCCTAACTTCCCAGATTCTGGCTTTTTCTGACAAATGTTTTTGTGTTTATTCCCAAATAGCCAAAAGCACCATTCTTATATAGTTAATTTTGCAAAGTAAAATCCTTTTACCCACCAATGTATTATATGACTTAAGGTTTTCCATTTTACCATGAGGATTCCCTTTTAGATGCCAGGGAATGATCTGCAAACCAGGCTGGAAACAAGGCAGATGCTTAACTCCCTTCTAATCAAAATGAAACTAATCTTCCAGGATCTACCCCAAATATTCCTGATCTGGCCCAACAATATAGTCCATTTATCCTAAGTATTGTGAATGAACTTCTTACATGAAATGGCTGTCTGTTGTAAGACATTTTTGTGTCAGTGTTCTGAATGTTGTCTGAACTTCTCAATTCTAGCATTTGGGTTTCCTGAAATTCAGTAATATAACTTGGTGCCCCCTATGTTCGGTATTGATCTGCAAACCAGGCTGGAAACAAGGGAGGTTCATTGCCCTCCTGAATGGCCCTGCCTAGGGGGTTCTTTCCCAGTGGCGCTCTCTCCAGTATACCATCACACTATTCATGGGATTTCAAAAGTGTTAGGTTTTCCTTCAATCTTTGTAAGTTCCCTTTCCTCCCGTTTAAATCTCTATAAACAATTAGAATGATACTGAAGAAATTAGGAAGTGGGGGGGCTGCATGTGCTCACATGTGAACCTTTTGGATCTGTGCTGAAACCTGGAGGTAGTACAGTACAATATGGAATTTGTAAATACTAAAATGGGTTGAGAGATCTACTTGTGCAGGGTTGGAACCCTGATCATGACATTCAGCAAGACCTGGGAGGAGTTTGGAGCATTGGGGGGTTGGTAAAATCTGACAGAATTGAATGGGGCAGAGAGGATTAGGAGAGTTGGACCCAAACTGTAGCAGACTCCTGCTGGATCATAAGATCCCGGCCCCTCCACATATCCGGTATTGGCACCACTAGTTTTTGATCTTTATCTTGTTTTCTGCCACTAAAGTGTAAAGATTCAGCTTGTTAAATTTAATTGACAAACTAAGGGCTGAGGATGTCATATCTTGTGACCATCAGGGATATAGAGTAGAAAATTTGAGTTCCCTAATTTTATGAAGTCTTTAATAAACATATACAGGTTAACTTCTAAAACATAGGTTATTTGCTTATGCAGTTTATACATGAATGTTTAGTATCAAAAGTTCAGTGGAATTTTAACCAAATATCAATGGCTATTTTCCAGTCAATCCTTGGCCATTCTCTAAATGGCCATAGCTCAATGGGCAGCAGCTCATCTGTGGTAGTAGATTCCTCTCATGCTCCACTCTCCTTTTCTGCCCTTTCCCTTTTTTTCTTTCCTTTTGTTGTTTGGTTTTGGGAAAAGCAGAAAAACTTTAACATGGGCAGGATGATGGGATTCTACCGTCTACCATTTAACTGTCCAGGTTATAAGATGAGAAATTCTGGAAATTGCACATGTTCAAAATAAATGTGATTTTAAAACTGGCACTTGTTGGTTTAAAAATATCTAGGCAAAACCCAGACTTTTGAGATCAGCTTGGACTTCAAGAACAAAACTTTAATGAAGGCTTTAAAAGCCACAAGGCAATTTAATTAATTAGTTTAATTGTTATTGTGCGATACACAATTTTCAAACATTTTATTTCAGCACATTTCAGTTAAGGAGGGGGTAAATGGTGGATCAAAAATCTTCAGGCAAAGATCGACAAATCTATGCTACATCTGTTGGTAGATGAACCAACTTGTCGTGGACTAAAATGAATAGCAAAATCCTATAAAAATCTGTGTCTGGTACTATTGGATTTGGATACAATCACATTAAAAAGAGTGTTTGACATTGTTAACATGAGTTTTGGACAAAATTATGTTTCTAAATAAAATATGGGTTGGGATCTTCCACAAAACAGCAACCATCATTGGATTGCTACTCCACTTGAACTTCTCCACACCTAGACGCTGCTCTGCATTTCTTGCTGAGTCTTCTGAGCCCAGCTTCTCTGGAAATGTAGAGCACAGCGTTCATTGGAGAACTCTATTGCAGCACTGTGGCATTGGGGGAAGACAAAACATGCCTCTGTTTTACGGCATTAACTGCTGTATGGCAAGTTTACAGGTCCAGTGTGAATGCTCAACAATGGGTAAGATGGCAAGTCAGTGAAGGGATGTCGAGGTGGGGGGGCGGTGGTGGTGGAGGGGAATCAGTCCTGGAGTTGCCCAGGATTAGGATTATATTGGATTTGGAATTTATGTATTTGGATATTATTATCATATTAGGGTTTACAGTTCCTGGATAACTATTCAGGTAAGTAAATCAGAACTATCTGAAGTTTGGCTCCGAGTTGGAGCTGGAGACATTCGTAGAGGGTCCCAGGGAGCAGGGAAATTGCCCTTCGGAAGTTGAAAGTTCGCAGGCAATTCCCACAAAAGTTAACATATCAGATCTTCCGCAGGGTCCCGATGTGCACCTTGGGCCGTATGTCTGGTCTCCTGATAATTTATACACTGGGAGATCTGGGTCAATGATGCAACTGAATATGCCCAAAGGCTGAAATGGTAGAGATGGCAAGCAAAACCCAATCCCTAGCACACTATATGTGGGAGGGCAGGGATGTAATCTGTTGTGGTGATGGAGTGGGTCAGCACTCCAAACCCTTATTTGAAGTGTAGACATTCCTGTAGGAGGTATGTTGCGGACCTAAAATAGGCTCCCAGAGGAAAACAGTGGAGAAATTGCAGCCTGGGTGAACACTACTTTCATTATCTTCAAGAGGCCAGGAACAGAGGTGGAAAAAAAGGTGCACAGATTGAAGAAGTGGCTAAAGCAAGTCCACATTTTGAGACCTTTCGGTTGCATACATGTAGAAACAAAATGCCTCATGCAGGTTCAAAATTCTTTTGACGCTTGCTGAGGTTAAGGGAAACTTATCTGTTCTTGAAAAGGAGAGTTAAGTGCTACTCATGAAGCTGGGATGGCTCCATTAACTTTGAGAATAGCAAGAAATGGTGATTAGGGAGGGGTTGGCGGTGCACAGGTGATTTTATTATATAGAAGCAAAATATTATGGATGCTGGAAATCTGAAATAAAAACAAAAATGCTGGAAAAACTCAGCAGGTCTGGCAGCAGCTGTGGAGAGAGAAATAGAGTTAACCTATTGAACCTTCTTCAGAGCTGGGATGATTTTATTGACTCTCTCTCTCTCTCTCTCTCTTAATGCATACGGGAAAACCAGTCAATCCAGTTAGACCTAGAGTGAAACAACAATCATCTTAAAGTCAGAACACAGCTGACCAGGAAAATAGACTAAGTTGCTGTGGCGTAATGTAGTATGTATTTTTATATTTCTCATATATGTGAAAGAAAATGAAGTAAAGTTAATAAGATTGATTGATTCTGTTACTCTTCATCCACAAGCTCATCAAATAATGAGGCAGCTTAATGTTTTATATCTGGGTTTGTCAACTGTGTTTTCACCCCATCTATTGAAAATTGGAGAACTGTATGTTAGGAACTGTGTGAAAGACACTATACCCAGTACAGAAGGGAATCCTATCATTACACTCTAGGTTACATTATTGTAAAATTAGATAACGGGTAGCATGGGTACATTCCTGATGAGGAGGGACATAGGCACCACTAAGTGTGATTAGTGGTGAAATTGAGTATTTAAGGTAGACCTGAAATTTGTAACGCTAAACTTCAGCTGCTGTTCAAGTTAGTAGATAATAAGGCCCATGTATCCATGTCAGAAAACATTTTGGCTAGTGTGCTGCTGCTCCGTACCAAGCCCTCCACCCACCTTCTAGCTCTTACATTGCTGACCACATATCCCTACTGCACACATTACAGCTGCAACTTCTAATTGAAAAGCCTTCTTGCACACCAGGAATTTAATACAATCCAGTTTCAGGAAGTATGATCACTTAATTATATTTGGGTTGGACAAATATAATCAACAATCATTGCAGATGCTTGTTTAAACTCCAACATGCCAGGCTACTACTATATTTGTATGACAAGATGGTATTTAATACAAGGGAACAGAGCTGATCAGGGGGATGGCTTCAAAACTACTATTGCTCCCAGAGAAGCCACTCTGATATTGTTCCCTATAAGGTCATTGCGAAGGTAAGAGAAAATAAAATCAGAATTCTTCAAACTTTGGATTAGGACCATCTGTATCTTGTGTTTTACTTCCTTTACTCCCACATGGGTAAACAGGCATCCAATATGAACCCTTATCACCTTTCATAAGCAGTCTGATGGATGGTGCAGCTTGGAGGCAATTCTGTCATTGTCAACACAAAACAATAGCCTGCTGGCATTGCTACTGCACCTATATTCCTCCTGCCAACTTTTGAAAGTATCAGCACTGTGCCGCAGATCTCAAGAATTAGTGAGCTTGAAGTCACAGCAGCAGTGAGTCTCAGTGCAAAGTTAAGAGGCAAGAATTAACTCCCCAGATGGTCTGTTGGCTTCCCATAGTTTCCCAAATGTAACAATACAGCTATGTTTCAAGTCCCTGTTATTCAGCAGGAAAAGCTGAACTGCTGACCAATGTATTAGTAACCTGTATGATGTGTGGAGTCAGTGTATTGCCTCATGATAGCTATGCTCCACAAGAATCGGCTGCATGCCGAGATGGTGATTTTGACTGCCATGGCTGTGCCTTCGTTGCCGTTTGGCTGCAGAGGTTTTTGGCAAAACTTGACAAGTGATTCTGTATTGATCCAGAAACTCTGGAGGTAATGGGCCTCAATCATTGGCAAATAGCTATGGGAAGGGCTGCAAGTGTGGTTGGTTGTATCATGGTGAGTTCAACCAGCATAGCTTAGGGTTCAGTGATTTCCCTCTTGTAGCACTCCAGCCAGAACATAGAGTGCTGGTGCACTCCAAATCAGCTCCCATCATACACTTCATCTTCACTTGCTGTTCATCCTGGATTCCCGCCGATTGTACCTCGGTGCCTTGCACGGTCATGGAAGTTGTTATTGGGAGAACTTCTATTTATGTCCCCTCTCCTCTTGTCTGTTCCTGCTGAAGTCCTGTAAATGACTTGATTAGACTGCACTTTGATGAACGGATTTTATATTCCCAAGACTTTTGAAACACGCAAATGCAGTCAATTATGAAAACTATGGGTAGTTTGTCCCCTTAGGCCCTTTTCCAATTCTCCAATTTCTCACTGCATTGATGACTGAGTAAGCTGATAATTTATCCTATGGCATGCGAAAAGCAAAATAATTTGTAACCCAGCACTCTACGCATCAAGCTCTGAGGTTTTCTTGGGCTCAGCTAACATCTGGGGAGGCGATGGTGTAGTGGTATTGTCGCTGGAATAGTAATCCAAAGACCCAGGGTAATGCTCTGGGGGTTCTGGCTTCAAACACTGCTACGGCAGCGGGTGGAATTTGAATCTGGAATTAAAAGTTTATTAATGACCATGAAACCATTGCCAATTGTTGTAAAAACCCATCTGGTTCACTAATATCCTTTAGGGAAGGAAATCTGTCCTTGCCTGGCCTACATATGACTCCAGACCCACAGCAATGTGTTTGACTCTTAAATACCCTCTGAATAAATGCTGGCCTAAAAAAAAACTCCTCGTGATATTCAATGACATTACCACCACTGACTGCCCCACCGTCAATATCATGGGGGTTATTTTGATCAGAAATTGAACGGGCCTAGCCATATAAATACTGTGGCTACAATTGCAGGTCAGAGGCTGGGAATTCTGCGGTGAATAACTCACCTCCTGACTCCCCAAAGCTTGTCTACCATCAAGAAGGCACAAGTCAGGAGTGTGACCACTTGCCTGCATGAGCTCAGCTCCAACAACACTCAATAAACTTGACACCACCCAGGACAAAGCAACCCCATCCACCACATTAAACATTCACTCTCCCCACCACTGACACAGTAGCAGCAGGGTGTACCATATACAAGATGCACTGCAGCAACTCACCAAGGATCCTTAGACAGTACCTTCTAAACCCATGACCTCTACAATCTAGAAGGACAAGGGCTGCAGATACATGGGAACGCTACCACCTGGAAGTTCCCCTCCAAGCCACTCACCATCCTGACTTGAAACTATATCGCTGTTCCTTCACTGTTGCTGGGTCAAAATCCTGGAACTTCCTCCCTGACAGCACTGTGGGTGTACCTACACCACATGGACTGCAGCGGTTCAAGAAGATGGCTCACCACTACCACCACCTCGAAAAGTTAGGAATGGGCAACAAATATTGGCCTAACTCACGATACCCACATCCTGTGAAAGAATTGAAGGTAAAAAGCTCATTCTTTCTGCAAGTTGCACTGCAGTGAGAGCACGAATTCCACTCTGGCACCTCGGCACCATGCTGGAACACAATACTAAATATTTAGTGTCAAACACTCAATGGAATTCCTCACCAGATGATTGGTTTGAAGAAAAGTTGAGTATAAATTAACTCCCTTGATTCAATATACCAGTACATATGTAATATGTTATAAGAGTAAAACTGAAAATATGTAAGCATTCTTATGGCCATTGTCATGGTAATATGTCAGCAAGTACTTGTTTTACTGATGTGGCAACAGTGCTGTAATAAAGTTTTCACTGTTAAGTGATCACTAAATGCAATGCTTATAACATCAACAGTCAGAGACATGAGTGGCTAGCACCTGCCACTAGATGGTGCTATGTTCTGTTTCCCACCAGTTCTTCCAAATGCTTTCTGAAAACTTTGCTGTTTTCCCTCTCAGCAGCTAAAGTTTCTCATCTCCAAAATAACAGTTTAAATAGGGACTGGGTAAGAGCACAGTCAGTAGGACTAATAAGTTAGCTCTTTAAAATAATAGCTCTTTCTGTGCAGTAGGATTCTATGAAACAAAATAAAATACATGCCTTACAGTAACATAATTAAATTGATGCTGCCTTTTGTGTCGTCTTATGCCTTCATGTTTAAATTATTAGTTCAAAGCTTCTACCACTCCCAAAAGCATAGATTTAGATATTTTACTTTGAGCTGGAATGCTGCTAACTGAATTTAGATCCTCTAACCTATCCCTGGCCTTCCCTTTTGTTCCACCTGACCCTCCCCAGCATAAAACCCATCACATTTCTGTCTCGCTTCAGTTCTGAGTCATATTGGACTGGAAACGTTAACCCTGTTTCTGTCTCTACAGATGCTGCCAGACCTGCTGAATTTCTCCACTTTGTTTTAACTAATACTCAGTATTTTAGTTTAAGCTATTTGAAGGAAAACAAGAGTCAAATTTCAAACTTTATTCTGATTATTTTCTTTCTGTTAAAACTGTGACGCAGGAACAAGAAAATACAGTCTACTGTTGTAGTAGCTTTTAATGCTTCTATAAACTTCAGAAAGTGCAATAAGCTGAGAAAGACAATTTAATTTGTTAATTTAAAAAGAATTTGAGTATTTTTGAAGCAAATGGCCTCAGCCATGTCACCATTTTACATTTCCAATCCGAAGATTTTGTTGTAATTACTTTTGACTACCAGACAGCGACAGGACTTGCTTTTCTTTTAGAAATAACTGACAAACCTCCATCAGTTCCACATACTTGCCATCCTTTTGGTAAGAACACTTTCTGGGAACTTCCATTTTTCCTTTTAAAAATATAGATAGCAAACTTGCATGCAGTATTCCAGATGTGGTCTCACCAGAGTGAAATATAGAATTCAAATGATGTCTTTTGATTTCTATGCTGTTGTGAAGTATCCCAACTTTTTTTTTAGCAGCCTTGGAACATTGCATTGATGGTTTTAATATGTGGTCATTGGTGCTTCCATTTTTGTGTATCCTGTTTGTGACATTATGGCTGTGTTTTGAATTATGTTTACAAGTTTCATCCTGCAAGCTTAGATTTATAAAATTATGAGTTGTTCACTTTTTAGTTCATCAGATGTTCGATTTTTTTTTTTCTGCTGTTTTTGCCAGTTCTTTTTAATGATTAATCACTGTTTGTATCCCCAGCCCAGCAGCATCTCATGGCAAGAAACATATGCAAATATGCACCTCTTTCTAATTAGTCCTCCCACCCTGAGCTGGCCTAGCGATGTTTTGCAAATATCATTGTGTTCAGATTCCAAGTGAGATTTGGTATCATGTAAGGTGGAAATTATAGTCTGGAACTCCCTTTTTTCCACTTTTGTTTTTATTGGACGGTTGATGGGCTGAAGCTAGCGTGTAATTAATAATGTGGGAAAGTATATTTTCCAGCAATTAATGATCCAAGTTTCGAAGTATTTCTGTATTTTTCAGTTTTACAGAAAAGGTAAAGTTAACAGCAAATGTAACCCCTTAGTGCAGGAATGGGGAACCCTTTTCTTATCATGGACCATTCACACACAATCAGTTGCGGGCCCCACACACAATAATCAACTTAATTTAGTTTTTTAGAGAGAATACAGAAATGTTCAACTCACTTTTAATGCGATGACTGAATTTGAGTATATTGTTAAATATTATTATATTACATATTATCCAAAGCAAATTCGTAACGATGATAAATGCTATTTTGAAGGTGCTGTTGTCATAGGTCTATATTTTTAGAAACCTTGCTGCGGGCAGGATGAAATTGAGCAATGGGCCGGATCTGGCCCACAGGCCGTATGTTCCCCACCCCTGCCTTAGTGTGTCCCCATGTCCACCCCCCGCCCAATCCTCGCTCGTTTTATAATTAAAAGCCTGTTTTGAGCAAGACAGTAGGAATCTATGTGCATTTGTGGACAGAATGATTAGAAAGCATATTCTGTAATCCAAGAATTCAATTCAATCTTCTAGCATTTATTGTGCAAATTTATACAAATTCTAGATATTCCTGGCTGTTTATCTTTAAATAGAGTGTTGATTGTTAAATAGGTAATGAAAAATATAGTATCGAGAACAACAGGTTGATGTGATGTGTCTAGTGTGTGAGTGAAGAGAGTTAGCATCTTTCTGCTTTTGTGTGCTAGTTTGCTTCTCATTTTCAGCCTACACCACTGGCTAGCAGCGAAATGAAAAAGAAAGCCAAATGTGTAATTCTCTCCCTGTCAGGACACAACCTCTCCCATAGGAAGTCCACAGCTATGCCTCCTCACGGCAACACACAGAAACTGGGTCCCTTGCAGCCCCAGGCTAAAGCTTCTGAGGAACTCTGAGGAGATTTAGCCCTCAGACGTGCAGTGTGCAGGCCCACCGGCATGTGGACATGCCCTAGCCCTCATGAACCAAACTCCCAGCTATGGGGTGAATAGCTCCACTCCCATGTGGCTAGCTCGGGAGAGTTGAAGGCTAAGGGAGTAAATCCTGATAAAAAATCTGGACTGGAGCCCCAAGGCGGAGTGATATGTCATCTTTCCAGAAACTCCTGTATACAAGCTAGTGCCAAACGTAACGCCTTCCATTCTTTTGGATTCAGGTGGGGAGGTCGAGGAGGGACCCTGACATTTGGGTTGCCCAAGGGCCTCATAGATTTTGCACAGGCTTGTACCCTAGAGAGGACACTGTTTCGCTGCAGTGTTAACACAACATGAAAGACAGCAGTTACAAGCGATGAGCTTAACTTGATTGGCATGGAGAACAGGTCTCTGACAGTGGGAGGGAACATAGTGGCCCGCTGGTCAGCCACTGCCCACCTCAAGTTGAGCAGCCTCCCTGACTAGTAAGGTGTTGACCTGCCACTGTCCATCTGCTTCAATCGGTGTTTGGAGCTTAAGAGTCTTTGCTCAAAAAATGATGGAATCCATTGCACCCGGCAAATAAATGAAAAGAAAGAAGATGCCAGATCTTCGATTAGCAAGTTGGAATGTCCGGACCATGTGCACAGAATTGACAGATGACTTGCAGCTGGTCGATAATGCGTGATGACAGCTGTGATCTACATGGAATGGCTGAACATCAACATGGCTTCCCTACGAGAGACAAGGCTCACCAAGAGCGGATCGCTGAAAGAAAATGTTACACATTCATCTGGCAAGGGAGGAGTTCAAATGAAATACATGAACAGGGTGTAAACTTCACTATAAGGATCTTGCTCCTCTTGATGATAGAATCGTCCCAAGTGTGTTCCCTTCACCCACTTCTCAACTCAAACAGGGCCAGTTAACCTTATGAGTATCTATGCTTCAGTGCTGTGCTCCACTGCAGAAGTGGAAGACAACTTCCACGTGGAGCTTGACACTACTATTAGCTGTATCTCTAGATCAGAACATAAATATCTACTGAGGGATTTCAATGCAACAGTGACTGTGGATCATGAGGCATGGTCCTCCTGCCTTGAACATCATGGCCTGGGTAAGAAATACGAACGGACAGAGACTACTTGTGCTTTCCTGCTACCACACGCTTTGAGTAACTAACACCTCCTTTCAGAACAAACCATGCCATAAAGTGTCCTGGAGACATCCAAGATTGGCACTAGTTGGATATGATCATCATCAAACATGACTCTTTGAATAGCATTCTCAAAACACACAGCTAGCACAGCTCTGACTGTGATACAGATCACTCCCTGGTGTGCATCAGGGTGAGGATGCAGCCCTTGAAGTTTTTTTCATTTGAAGTACAAATGCCACCCTCATATCAACATCAGCCATACTGCTTACCCAGATAAAAACCAACAGTCCTGTGACTCAATTGAACAGGCGTTCTCTGGCATCCCCACACTGGTGTAGGAGCGAAATGGAACATACTTCGAGACACTATCTACAATACCACACTCTCAACATATGGGAAGCAAGAGTGGAAAATGCTGACTGGTTCAAGGCTAACATCACTGTGCTAGAACCTATAATTGAAACCCAGCAGCCTACTGGCATTACTTATAAGAGGGAACTGAGTGAGAAGATTCTGAATGCACCAAGGGCCACTTGAAGTGAAGTCCAATAATCTGCAAGGTAGTGTGCTAATGACTACTGGCTACAACTGTACCAGAATATCCAGATATCTTTTGACACCGGAAATGTCAGGGACATGTATGAAGGGATCAAAAAGGCAATATGTGCATCACTAAAGAAAATGCATTGAAAACAAAACGATGGGAGGTCATCATCGACTGCAATAAACAGTTGGAGAGATGGGTGGAACACTACCTTGAGTTGTAGTTCCAGGAGAATACTGTAGACACTAAGAAAACCTGCCTGGCATGGCAGAGCTGGATATCGAACCCACAGTGAAGGAGCTTAGCAAAGCTAAGCAAACCCACTTGCCATGGGCAAAGCTCCAGGTGCTGATGCTATAGCACCTGAGTTCATCAAGCATGGGAAACCGGCACTCCTGCAGCATCTGTACAAACTGCTGGAGGGAGGGGTCAGTGCCCCAGAATATACGTGATGCAAAGGTTGTGACCCTATACAAGAACAAGGGCGACTACAGCAATTGCAGCAACTGTTGAGACATCTCCATGCTGAGCATCGTGGGAAAAGTATTTGCCCGTGTTGCTGTTGTTACACTGCAGATCCTGGTTGAACACATCTACCCCAAATCCCAGTGCGGTTTCAGAACCGGAAGATCTATAATTAACATGATCTTCTCCGTCTAATAGCTGCAAGAGAAATGCCGTGAACAAGGAGGACCACTATATATTACCTCCATCGATCTCACCAAGGTAAAAGCAAAAAACTGCAGACGCTGGAAACCCAAAATAAAAATAAAAATACCTGGAAAAACTCAGGTCTGGCAGCATCTGTGGAGAGGAACACAGTTAACATTTCAAGTCTGTTTGACTCTTCAACAGAACTAAGTAAAAATAGAAAAGAGGTGAAATATAAGCTGGTTTAAGGGGGTGGGGTAGAGCTGGATAGAGGACCAGTGATAGGTGGAGATAGCCGAAAGATGTCATTGACAAAAGAACAAAGAGGTGTTGAAGGTGGTGATATTATCTAAGGCATGTGCTAATTAAGGGTAGAAAGCAGGACAAGCAAGGTACAGATAGCCCTAAGGCTTGGCCTAAATAGCCAAGTGGTTATGGTACTGGGTTTGTAACCCCGAGATCAAGAGTTCAAATCTCACAGTGGCAAACTTTGAAGCAATGTAACTTCATCTGAAACAGATGGAAACGTGTTTGTACTCGAAAGAGTTACAAAATGTACAGACAGCCCTGGTGGGGTGGAGGGAAGGGGTCGAAATAGGCTAAAAGGTAGAGATAAAACAATGGATGGAAATACATTTAAAAATAATGGAAATAGGTGGGAAAAGAAAAATCTATATAAATTATTGGGGAAAAAAGGGGAGGATCGGAAAGGGGGTGGGGATGGAGGAGAGAGTTCATGATCTAAAGTTGTTGAACTCAATGTTCAGTCCGGAAGACTGTAAAGTGCCTAGTCGGAAGATGAGGTGCTGTTGCTCCAGTTTGCATTGAGCTTCACTGGAACAATGCAGCAGGCCAAGGATGGACATGTGGGCATGAGAGCAGGGTGGAATGTTGAAATGGCAAGCCACAAGGAGGTCTGGGTCATGCTTGCGGACAGACCGAAGGTATTCTGCAAAGCGGTCACCCAGTCTGCGTTTGGTCTCTCCAATGTAGAGGAAACCGCATTGGGAGCAACAAATGCAGTAGACTTAATTGAGGGAAGTGCAAGTGAAATGCTGCTTCACTTGAAAGGAGTGTTTGGATCCTTGGACGGTGAGGAGAGGGGAAGTAAAGGGGCAGGTGTTGCACCTTCTGCAGTTGCGTGGGAAGGTGCTGTGGGAGGGGGTTGAGGTGTAGGGGGTGATGGAGGAGTGGACTAGGGTGTCCAGAAGGCAACGATCCCTGCGGAATGCCGCTTTGGGGGGGGGGGGGTGGTGAAGGGAAGATGTGTTTGGTGGTATCTTGCTGGAGTTGGCAGAAATGATGGAGGATGATCCTTTGAATGTGAAGGCTGGTGATGTGATAAGTGAGGACTTGGGGGACTCTATCATGGTTCTGGGAGGGAGAGGAAGGTGTGAGGGCGGATGCGCGGGAGATGGGCCAGATCTCACCAAGGTATTTGATATGTGAGCAGAGGCTGTCTATTTAAGCTGCTGGAGAAAATTGGCTGCCGATTTGAAGCTGCTCAAAGTGATCTGTTCTTTCCATGACAACGTGATGGATAAGGTCAGCTATGACAGGGCAACACCAAAACCCTTTGAGATCTGCCGCGGGGTTAGATAGGGTTATGTTCTGGCACTGACACTCCTTGGCATATTCATCCCTTTGCTGCTACCATATGCCTTCAGGTCAACTACAGAGAATGTCCACTTGCAGAACTGACGGAAAGCCTTACTCGCCTGACAAATGTGCACCAAGTCCTCAGCAGAGAGTAGGTTGACAATGCCACATTAACATTCCATACTGAGGAACACCTGCAGTGGCAAATGGACAGATTCTCTCACACCTGGACAGAGTTTGGTTTTGACCTTCAGTAGCAGGAAGACAAATGTCATGGCCCAGGATGTTGCCATAACTGCCATCTATCAGCGTTGACAATGTGGCACAATCACAGTGATCTGTCACCTGACGTTGAAATCACATCGCGAAAGCTGCTATGTCCAAGCTGAGTGAGAGAGAGTGTGGAACAACAGCAACCTGACTGAGAACATCAAACAGAGAGTCTACCAAACCTGTGTCTTCAGCACACTCCTCTACAGTGGCGAGAATTGGACTACATTATGATAGGCAGGAGAAAAGGCTGAACAGTTTCCATCTATGCTGTTTCTGTCATATCCTCGGATTCTCTTGGCAGGACAAGCTCACCAACTCGGAGGTCCTGGAGTGTGCTAATACCATCACCGTGCACTCATTGCTAAATCAATGACATCTGCGCTGGCTCGGCCACTTTCATTGGATGGATGATGGCCGCGTACCCAAAGACCTTCTGTCCAGTGAATTGGCCACTGGGTCATGACCTCCTGGGACTTCCGTATCTCTGCTACAAGGACACCTTGTAGCAAGCGAGAAATGAGGGTGGTGGACGTTGAAACTGACAGCTGGGAGAGAGTCACCGACGGCTGCCTGGAAACTGACTGAGGAACATTTTTTTTCTTTAATGGAATATGGGTGTCACTGGCAAGGCCAACATTTTTATCCATCCCTAATTGCCTTTGATATTAATTGCTTGCTAGGCCATTTCAGAGGGCAGTTAAGAGTCAACCACATTGCACCCTGGCAGGGCAGTCTCTGCTACATTTGCTGCAGAGGAAGACAGTGGGCTGAGAAAGTGCACGATTCGCTGGTCTGACCTACATGTGACTCCAAACCCAGTCACATGTAGGTCAGACCAGCGAATCGTGCACTTTCTCAGCCCACTGTCTTCCTCTGCAGCAAATGTAGCGGAGACTGCCCTGCCAGAGTGGGGCGCCAGAGCCACACCAGGTGATGTTCAACAGAAAGTTGACCACCACGACACAAGCCATCATCCTAGGTGATGGAAGGCTGCCACCATCTTGAGCTTGCCTGGCCCAATGAGCAATCAATGAACCAATAAAGCAAAGCCTCTAGCACTCTCTCTTTAATCATGAAACCTCCTGATTTCATGTGACCTCCCAGCTCATAATATGAATTGTTATTAAATTGGGAAACAATCTAGGAAGCCTGGATGGGGGCGCTAGGGTTGGAAGAAATGGACAGTTGGAACTTGTGGCAAGAGAGAGGAGGTTGAGGCAGCATACTGGGATTCGATGACAGACTGTTAGCTGAAGATGCAGGCCTTATGGTAAATTGGGATTCCTGTCTTTAACACAAACCATAGATTCTTTTTGGGGTAGAGTGGGCAACTTGAGATTCATATTTATGTTTATATCAAGTAAATGTGGAACAAAACTATTTAGTCTGTAAAGTAGCATTTTGGAAAAAGTAGTGGTGTACATGTCTGTTCGACCGTGCAGTGCTCTATCCCCCCCGTTCGACCGTGCAGTGCTCTATCCCCCCCTGTTCGACCGTGCAGTGCTCTATCCCCCCCTGTTCGACCGTGCAGTGCTCTATCCCCCCGTTCGACCGTGCAGTGCTCTATCCCCCCGTTCGACCGTGCAGTGCTCTATCCCCCCGTTCGACCGTGCAGTGCCTATGTTCTAAGATTTAGAGAAAGTTACTTTTAATCTTGGCGTTTTAAAGCACAGTGCGTCCTCACAAGTTTAGGAAAAAAGGCCTCTAGTCAATTGGTGGTTATTATATTAAGGTGCTTTAACTTCCGATGGAGTGGCAATTGAGTCGGATTGCCCCTCTGCTCGCAATCACTTACTTAGAAATCCAGGTGATCCTATTTCATTTGACCTTCTGATTCAGGTGTAGTACAGCTGACTCCCCAGGCTTAACGTTGAGGGGAGCTTAGCCACACGCCTCTTTTTTATGGCACTAGCTGCTGTAAACCAGGTTAAGTTTAAAGCTCCAGCCAAGCTTAAAGGTCTTTGACAAGCCAGGAGAAGGTTAAGTTAAGTGGGTAGGATTGAGGGGGGGGTCAGGTCAAATTGGTTGTCGGCCCTCGGGGGATGGGTGTCGGGAGTCAGGCCTGGAAGGGGTGGTGGGGGAAGGTGGGGTTGGGAGGCCTGCGGTCGGGGTAAATAGGGGGTTGGGTGCAGTGAGCAAGAGCCCAGGAGGACTAGTGGAGGGTTGGGGTGGGTCAATACAACAGTTAGCCAGAAGCTAGAAGTGGTTTTAATTATTCTAACTTTTTCTGGGTAACTAATGATGTAAGACAGTCAGAACAATCCAAGTATGTAATTTAAATTGCATTTTCAGTGGGTTCCCAGTGTTTAATAGGTGGATATCCATTTACCAAATCAGGCAGCAGAAGACATTCTGTGAATCACAACTGTTTTATTGTTAAACTATAGGTAGTACAAATACCAGTTTCCGCTCTTCCCTTCTGGATCCTTTCCCAGTCCAGAAGCAAACCCGCCCTACTGGGGATAACCCAACTCTTAAGTACAGGCTTTGAGGAGAATCACCTGCTCTCAGTTCACTCTGAAGCTGGTCCTGGTTTACTCTTAAGGGGACCTGCATTTCTGACATTGTCACCCAGTGCATGATAATTGCCCATGGGAAGTTTGAATTCCCCAGGCAATTGCCATGCAATCCTTAGCTGGAAACCTGGGGTGGGGGTCTCCCCAGTGTATCTTTGGGTACCGCCTAGATACACTGCCCTGGAGCTTGGAAGTTATGGCCCGAAGTATTTTTTGCCCAAAAGACTGTAAGCAACAAGCAATTTGTTTAGCTTGTGTTGGTAATTTATAAGTGTCTCATACCTATTATATTGGATAATCTTGTGAACTTTTCTCAGGGTTTGGCAGGCTGTACTCTCCATCTCTGAATAGAAGCAAATAAAAACAAAATATTGCTGAAAAGAGGAACATGTTGTTGAAGCTTTTCATCTTGCATTCACCAGGACAAACACAAGAATGCCAAATTTCAAACAATCACAACAATTTATACCACAGGAGAAAATGATGCTGATTGGTTGGCAAATTGACACACTTTCTCCATGGCATTAATCATAGGCATTCCAAGTTCCTGGGTAATTCAAAAAAAGCACAAGGCTTGAATATATTCCTTTTGTTTGCAGAGAATGGATCCCTGTGTAAGAATGTATGTCGCTTCTACTAGCAAGTGTAAATGGGCCATGTCATGAGCTCGACTGACCATCTTAAACTGGTTGTTAGTGTAGCTATTAGCACACTCAGCATTGTTCAGCAATTGCTGCCCAATTGCAGAACCACATCTAACAATAGACATTTTGTTTTGGTTTTGCAAGCATGGGCTGGTTAAATACATTGCAAACAACTGAAGGAACATGCTGTTTGACTTGATTTGCCAATCATTGGGACGTACAGCCTACGTTGCATCGGCACTGAAATTCATACACAATGTTGCTCAATTATGTGGTAGGCAGGAAATCCTTTTGGACTGATGGTAGCATCCTGTAGGTGGAAAATGCCACTCGCGTAGCCACTGCATTATAGCAGAGTGAAACTTCTTTCTTAACTTGTTCAAATTTTGAAATACTTTAAATAGAAATACAGGGAACCAGGTCCAGTGAAGACTGCAAAGGTAGCCAGGTTCATTTTTAAACAGAAAGCAATGAGGGAAAGCTCCGTCAGGCTGAGGGAGAGATTGAAGAAGCAGATGTGTAATCAATATTATCTAGTTCTTGTGTCAAGGGGAATAGTAGTGAGCCTGCCGAGTTACACTATTATAGTTATCTATGGTTGTCTGAACCTGTCTGAGGCGTATTCCTAAATATAAGATGCTTAGAATTTTTATAGGGTTGATCTGAACCACGGGACATAAGAGAATATCTAAGCCAAGATCATAAAACATACAAATTAAGGGCAGGAGTAGGAGTAGGCCATTCAACAAGATCACGACTGATCTGATTGTGGCCTCAGCTCCACTTTCCTTCCAACCTCATACTCTTTGACTTCCTTGTCAATCAAGAATCTATCTAAGTCAGCCTTAAAAATATTCAATGAGCCTGCCTCCACTGCTCTCTGAAGAAGAGTTCTACAAACCAGTGACCCTCTGAGAGAGGCATTTCTCCTCATCTGTCTTAAATGGGAGACCACTTATTTTAAACTGTGTCCCCTGGTTTTCCTACAAAGGGAAAACGTTCTCTCAGCATCCACCCTGTCAAGTCACAGGATCTTGAATGCTTCAGAAGATCACCTCTCATTCTTCTAAACTCTAAGGGATACAGGCCCAAATTGTCTTGTTAGTGGTACCCAATAAGATATCAATGTTTTCGACATCAGTACATATAGTGCATGTCGTGTCTTAGAAGAGACATATCCCTTCCTCCCCTCAAAGACTGTGATGTATTCCCTGCTTTGTGTGACTCATAACAAGGATCTACTGTAAAATATCATCATTCTTTGCTTTCCAGTAATGCTATTGATTGAACACATATCCCAGACCCATTACTCCTCTTTGCCCCTTTGCTAATGGTAGATTTTTAAAAATTCTGTTTGTTTTCTGTTATTTTCTAGACGTGCAGCGTACTCCTACCCGGAAACACAACTCTATGCACAGAATCCTGGAGCCTCGTACTTTGAGTCACCGGGAAATGCAGTTCAAGTGACCACGGTGGTATCCTCACCCACTGTGGTGCCATCTCACAGTATGGTGGGAACCGTTGGGATTGCAATGGAAGTAGGAGGAGGTCAGATCATTTCGAGTAGTGGTGGAACATATCTCATCCATGGAGGGACAATGGACAACTCCAGACATCCACTCTCTCATGCCACACGCCCATCACCTGGAACTGTGAGGAAACTAGCTTTGTTCAAATGATTGTGAATCCCTGTGTAATTATTTCCTCTTGTCCATCTTTAGCCAGGAATGTGGGATGAGGGGAGATGACTTACCCCTGTTGCCAAGGTGTTGATTGAGGCCATGGACTCTGTTAGAATTGTGGGAGGCCAGATGGTAGTTCAGTTGCATGGGCACATTTTATGTTACACAGTGCTATGAATTTGTAACACCTTTACCGCATTGCTGCTTGTACACCTGCTGTAGACCAGCACAGGGAGCTGACTGCTAATTAATGTGTACTTTCCTTTAGAAGCCCTTATAGAGAAGACGAACCATGTCTTGGGAGTCTGACGACATAGGACAGCACCTGTCTTGAGTTTTGTTTGAGCTAACTGCTAGCCCTATGACACTTCCTGGGACTCAGTCCAAAACCCAAGACAGTTATGTTTTCACTTACTAGATTTCTAAATAATACTAAAAGCTAGCCAGAATCCTTTTAAAGAACTGCTATGTTGGATGCAGTTCTGTCTAATTTTCTTTTGGGGTACTTTTGCATTCTTACTGGTCGGCTACATCAAATCATGGAATCTTGGTGTTAGCTTGATTGAATTTGAGTCAATCTGCTAACCACTGCTTATGATCATAATTAGCAAATATCTGAGTTTAGTAATCTAGAGGTGTGCTACTCAATAAATCAATCAAGGATAATTGGAGACTTTCAAAATGATTGCATGGAATGTACAGTACAGAACCAGTCCATGGTGGTGTTTATGCTTCACTCGAGCCTCCTTCCCTTCCTGATCTAAGTAAATTGGGACAACCCTCTATTCCCTACTCTGTCTTATGCTGGTATAGCTTCCCCTTAAATACATCTATACTATTCACTTCAACTACTCTATGTGGTAGAAAATTCCATATTCTCATCACTCACTAGATAAAACATTTCTCTGAATCCCTATTTAATTTCTTGGTGACTATATTTTATTGATGGTGTTTAGTTTTGCTCCTCCCTACATGTGGAAACACTTTGTGTCTTACTAAAATCTTCCATAATTTTACAGATCGCTATTAGGTCACCCCTCCAGTTTTCAAGGGAAAAGAGACCCCATCTTGATCGTCCTTTCTGGATGGCTGTAAGCTTGCAGTTCTGGTATCATACACTGTCAGACAGCCCTTCCCTTTTTATCGTGTTCTCATTGGGTCCATGTGACACTAGAGACAGCTTCCCCCCCCCAAACTCCACCACCTCACTTAGTCTCATTCTCGTGCTCTTTTTACAATACCCTTTTAATCATCTCGCTTTTCAAACAGACCTTTTGACAGACCCAGTCACCTGCTTTAAAGGAAGTTGCAGCTCGAGTGGACTGGGAAGCCCTATGTACCTCAACATCCAAAAGGATTCAACAAAATTCCACACAAAGTTATACTGTGAGGATTTGGGAAAACTTTGAGAAAGGATAGGATACTCCTTGAGGATAGAAAACAACATGCGGAGGTGGGGAGTGATGAACAAGGTTCATCCTGCAGTTGTACAAAGCCCAGTGTTGAGACCACCGCTGTTTCCAATTAATCAATAACTTGCCTTACTTTTATCAACATGCTTCCTATAAACCACCATATCAAACATCTTTCGAAAATCTCATAAACAATATTCGGAGTTTTCTCCATCAGTTTTTTTTTTTCTGAAAAAACACTGACTAAATTTGTCAGATAGGAGTTGCCCTTTAGAATTTGCCCTCGCTGTTCTCCAGTTACTCAGCAGGTGACTATTACATTTTATTCCATATTATGACTCTAGCTTACCTCTCTGCTGCATTGCATCTCTATTCGGTCCAACCTTTGAAATGTTATTATGTTTATGAAAACCTTTGGTCATTGCCGGTCTCCATTTCCCCCATGGTCTTTCTAATTTTCTCAACTTTCCTTCTGTCTCCTCCACTGTATTTGATTTTCTTTTGTATCTCCTTGAGATTTGTTATTGGCTTCGTTTTAAGTGTCGGTTGTTCAGTGTTTGCTTTATTTCTTGCTGTATTGGAATCTGTGTCCATCCATCTCCTGTTAGAAACTTTCCCACTCTACTCCCTGATGGTTTATCTGGACTGGTTTCCCTTTCTTTATCTCTGCTCTTTCCCATTAATTATCTTTCATCTTTTACCTTTAGGTTGATATTGAGTCCAATGATATGCTTTGGTTTCCTAGCTTTTGCCATTAACTGCTAGCCCTGTGACATTTCCTCGGACTTAGTCTGGCACCTGGACTAAAAATATACTAATCTAGGAAGCAGTTCTAGGCACAGAGTGGCGACCCCCTCTTTTCTGTGTTACTGACATTACTTTTACCCTAACCACTTTAAAAGGGGGACAAAAAAGGATCAGAAAGCTCCAATAGTAAAGCAATAGTGACCACTGGACCATGTACAAGCTGATAAAGAAGCAGGTCAGATATCTCAAGGATGATAATAGAAAAGTGGAAAATGCCACAGCACCAAATCAACATGAGAAAGTCCTAGTGCTGTAACTGCAAGAGAGTCATGAGAGAGCGTAACATGAGATAAATAAATATCTGAATGACCTCTTGGAGGATTGTTTCTAAAATGAGGACGGCACTAATAATATACATCAAAATAGACTGAAAATGGATAAATTTTATAGAACAGCTGGCACATGCCAGCAACGGAGACTAAATAGATTTGAGGAGCACTGATGGACATTTGAGGGAGTAAATGAGCACCGGGGACATTTTGACTGGAAGCATGCAGATGGAGCTCCCATGTTCATGGGAGGCAGAGGAGGTATACCTGAAAACTGGAAGCCCAATAAGCTGACTTCAGTAATAAGTCATCTAATAAATAGCAGCTATGAAAACAATTTAATAAAGGACAGCCAATATGGCTTTTTCTTGACTAACCTCATAGCTGACATCCTAAAATGATGACAGCCAAATAAACTATCAACATCCTAAAGGCCTTTGATAGAGTAATATGCAAGAAACTCCTTTTATAAACAAAGTGAATAACACAGATAATATACAGATGGAAATTAGGAATGGCCAACTGAAAGGAAACAGAAGGTTGTTTTTTTTTATTTATGGGATGTGGGCATCGCTGGCTGGGCCAGCATTTATTGCCCATCCTTAATTGCCCTTGAGAAGGTGGTGGTGAGCTGTCTTCTTGAACCGCTGCAGTCCACAGTTGTAAAGAAAGCTAAGTTAAAAAGGAAATGGACAGGGAGAGGTGCTGGTACCTCCTGGTTCTGGTGTACATTGCTGATGTATAATCAATCTCAATGAAAGGTTGATAAATTTTGAGATGGTAACAAACTAGGGCATGGTGTTACTTCAAGGTGTTGTAGAGAATGTACAGCACAGGAACAGACCATTCGGTGCAACTGGACTAGAACCAAGACCATAGCAAAATAAAAAAGTGCTCAATAGGGCCTGAGTTGTTAATGGTAAATGAAGTTCAGTATAGATGATGTAAAGGTGATTTATTTTTGAAAGTAAAAATAGAGACATGCACTTCATGCATGGAATAGAATTTGCTAAGGGAGAAATTAAAAGAGATTTGGGGTGTTAACTCATCGCTTACCATGTCAGAACACTTAAGGCAGAATTTTCACCTCAGTGGGTCGGCGCGTGCCCGACTCGCTCGAGTGTGAAATGACACGCGTTGACATTGGGCAAGTGTCCCGATGTCAACGCGCAGTTGCACAATAGTTCGGTTGGTGGCCGCGCGCGGGAATCGACAGTGCTCCCGCTGACAATTAAAAGGCCTTTTAAGGCCATTAAAGTATCAATTAAGTTAAATTTTTTGCTGCCCGTCCAACCTTACAGTTGGGGGGGGGGTGCAGGCATTAAAGGCCAAGTGGCCTTTGCATTTTTTTTGGAAACCTCATCCACGGGTGGGATGAAGTTTCGGACATCAAATAAAAATAAAATAAAATTTTAAAAATTTCACTTATAACATGTCTCTTCCTCTGTCACGAGTAGAGACATGTTATAAGTGAAATTTAAAAAAAATTATTTAATTTTTATTTGATGTCGGGGACATGTTTCATAACATTTTTCACATCTTTATTTTTTTTTTTTTAAACTCTTCATCTCCCTCTGTGCCTCAGGGAGATTCTCAAGCGGCACTTGCGCACATACTTGAAGTTCACGCTCACCCCGCTTGCCTACAAACCCTCCCAAACACAGGCTGTGGTGAGCGCTGCCGCTTATGTTTCACGCTGGGCTGGCCTTAATTGACCCCCCAGCATGAAATCGCCTTCCAGCCTTGATCGCAGTCGGCTTCTCACATACCCCTGCCAAGCCCGCCCAACAAGGGCTAAATTCTGCCCTTAGAGATGAAAATAAACAAAGAAACACAAAAGCAAATATATTGTGGATGCTTGCAATCTGAAATAAAAATACAAACTGCTGAAAATACTCAGCAGACCTAGCAGTACTTGTGGAGAGAGAGCAGAGTTAGTGTCTCAAAACACAAAAGAAACCAGGATGCTGGTCGAGTCTCAAGCAATTATGGGTTATTGAGCTTGTGATAAAACCTGTAGACGTTTGGTCTAATCCTCTGTTGTACAAGTGTCAGAGTTGTCATTCGGTGTATTTTCATTTCCTAGTGTTAGTTTGGCTTTGTTGATCATAGTCTCTGTGAATCAGAAATTAAAGCCTCACATGATGGTGTGAGCACATGACAGAGACAGATACCATCCTTAATATTCATCTGCACAAACCAATACCAGCTTAAAGATCTTGTGCTACTACTTAGGATAAGGAGTTATCCTGATATTGTGGCAATTGTGATGAAATCCTTCCATTTAGAGACAGCTAGCGGAAAGTCCAAAATTGTGTTCCCTCATGCAGCGTCTCAGCTTGGTTATAAAGCTGCACTTTTAGAAAGCCATATTTAGTTACCTGCTTCACACAACTGGGAATGCGGCAGGAAATGAAGGTTACAGTGCACTGATAACCCTCAAGAAAAACAAATTAGGTATCGGTTTAATGTTCTGTTTAATTTTCTAAATATACATGTCAATATTTTGTTATATTTTTAATTTTGAAATTTGAAAGTTGTACTAGTTCTGAACACGAGATGGTTGTGTAATTAATACACCTTATTATTCTTTTCACACATTTGTTGGTCAGGATAATAGATAAATTAGCTGCTTTATGACTTGTTAATCTCATGTTCTTTAATCTGAAATGTAATTTGTTCCAATAGATTGAAATGGCAATCGAGAACCTACAGAAATCTGAAGGGATCACAGCCCATAAAAGTACTCTGTTGAACAGCCATGTGAGTATTTACTAAAGTTTTGCTGTATTCCATCCAGTGAATCTTCATAATTCTGAAGTGATTAGCAATTTCAATATTGAAATTTTACACTGAGAATGATTGCAAAAAGCTGTAGGAAAATATCTATGGATCAAGTTATAATATGGTCTTGAACTACTAAATACTGTTCACATGCTCCTTCAGTTCATTTAGTGTAACTGTCCAGAAATGAAGTCTCTGGTTTTGTTATTTACCCATAAATTATGAACCTCTTATGTTCAAAAGGAAGGGCAGAGTAGTCAGTGTTGTTGTTCACAAAAGCAGACTCATTCACACTGCAATAAGATAAAAGCAAAATACTGCGGATGCTGGAAATCTGAAATAAAAACAAAAATAGCTGGAATAGCTCAGCAGGTCTGACAGCATCTGTAGAGAGGAAGACAGAGTTAACGTTTCGAGTCCGTATGGCTCTTCATCAGAACTAAAGAAAAATAGAAATGAGGTGAAATATAAGCTGTTTGAGGGGGATGGGACAGATGGAGCTGGATAGAGGGAACACTGCAACATGGCAAAGGTTTCCCCATCAGTTTTAGAGGTCCTGCAAATGATTTAAACCCCCTATACTGGGGTAATATTGGCCAGGGTTCTGATAACTCCTGTTTGTGTAGGTAGGCACTGAGGATTAAGTTAGACTCTGCTACTATTTCCTCATTTCCACCTCATTATCGATCACCCTGCAGACACTCATTGTCTTGAATCAAATGAAAAACGCTACCCATAAAGCCCTAGCATAGAAGCAACACTTTGGAAGAGGGATTGAAACATTTGGATGCATGTAAATGGCAATTTAAAATGTATATATTTTTGATCCACAGATAGTATGGTTTGGGTTAAAGTACCGTAAACTCTTCACTTAAACTCTTCGACTTGACTCATGACATTGGTGGAGATCCTGGCACTCATTAATGCTGGAGCAATCACTGCTTTAAAAAAAATACTCCTCACTTATTCAGGGCCTACAGCTGAGAGGTCAGCACTAAATGATACTAAGGAAACCATCTGTCCCAAATACTTTTGGCCTCTGTGATTAGACAGCCACTGTTAAGCAGAATCAATCCTGCCTCAGGATATTGATGTGATTCTGCTTGGAGCAACATCTTCAGAATTTTCTAGATTTTGCCAGGGTACTACATAGTTGATTGTGGATGCTCAACACAGTTGATAAGTGACTCCTCAGTTGTTCCTACAAGGCTACTTTGTCACCAGCAAACTCAGTGTCTCCTTTCTGCCCTGCTTGTATCCCAGACATTTCAGGTTCTGAGGATTTCTACCCAATATGGAAGGCATGGACTTGAACATTCCTCCTGGTGATGAGCAAATTGTTGTCCCTTGTAGATTGAATGTCCTGTGGGCAATATAAAGTCTCCTTATTTTGTTAGGTGCCACTGACCCAGGGTCCCCCACTCCTGTCAGCCCTGCCTGTGGTAGCCATACTTGACCAAATCATCTTGCAATGTGCACGTGGGAATTGATGGTGTCTCTTCATTTTCAGTTCCAGGATGCACTGCATAAGTATTGACTCTGAAAAGCACAGAATCAGATGTATCTGCTGCCCTTGTTCTGGTCGGTAGAGGTTGTGGGTTGGAAGGCGCTGTTGAAGGAGGCTTGGCTAGTTGCTGGAGGGCGCCTTGTATATAGTACACATTGTTGCCACTTTGCATCAGTGGTGGAGGGAATGAACATTTAAGATGGTGGGTGGAGTGCCGATCAAGCAGCTTGCTTTGTCCTGGATTACATTGAGTTTTTTGAGTGTTATTGGAGCTGCATTCATCCAGGAAAGTGGAGAGCATTCCACCACACTCTTGCGTCTTGGAGGCGGCACAAAGATTTTGGCACATCATGAAATGAGCCAATCGCCACAGGATTCCTAGCTTCTGACAACTGCTGATGTCGCAGCAGGGATTTCAATTAACATACCCATCCCAGAAACCTAGCCTTTGAGCTTCTATTTCAGTTAGGGACAGTCTCAAAAAATTTCAGGTTTTGAAACCATTTCATCACAACAATCATCGGCAAACATCCACACATCTGACCTTATGGCGGAGGGAAGGTCATTAATGAAGCAATGGAAGATGATAGGGCCTAGACACTACCCTGAAGAACTACCCTGCAATGATGCCCTGAGATGATTGGCATTTAACTGGTCACAGTAATAGTAGTGGAATTGTACATTCTGCTGTTTGATAGTCACGAATCAAATGCTGCATCAACATGGAAGGCAGTCCAATCATGACTGCAGCCCAATCATGAGTGCAGCCAAATGGGCCCTTGTAGCCGGTGAATGTTAGCGTTAGGTGTGGCAAGAATAAGAATAGTGAAACACTGCACTAGCAAAGCAGGCTTGAGGGGCCAAATGGCTCGCTCCTGTTCCTATTTCTTTCTTATCATTCGCTGAATGTTTAGCTTTACACTGTCTGTTGATAGGACTGGCCCAACATAAGCATCTTCTACTCACTTGGCCTAATTGGCTTGTCTGTAGATGTGTGGAGGTTGTGATCTATAGAAGGACGAACACTTTTCTTGCAGGGTAATCTTCGTTCTTTAAGGAACATTCTTCACATACAGTTCTCACCCACCCAGCTCTTCAAACCTTAAAGGGATGCTCTCCCTATATTTTAATTTTTGACAGAAAGTCATAGACCAGGTACAAGTTTACTCCCAACAGTATGGTGGATAAGTTGGATTGGTAAAAGGTTGAAGGCTTCAAGTAATCTTTATTTTCCCATGCAACACAGGAGACAATATTTGAATGTAAAAGTGCACTTTACTTTAACTTAGCGAAAGAGGCTGCGGTGGGCAATACTTGCAAATGCAGCTGCAGTCAAAATTGTTTTAATTGCTTACTATTTAACTCTTAGCAAACTAATCAGAATTTTGTGTGCTTGTATATTAGTGAACTGACCAATAATCAGAGTGTGCTAAAGTTGGTTTAGTTTAACTGTGTACAGTATGAATGGGTGACACACTGTCTCTATTCAATGCAGCTTCAGTGGCTCCTCGATAACTATGAAACTGCTGAGGGAGTTAGCCTCCCCCGGAGCTCCCTCTACAACCATTACCTGCGGCACTGCCAAGAACAGAAGCTTGACCCCGTCAATGCAGCTTCTTTTGGCAAACTGATTCGTTCTGTGTTCATGGGGCTGAGGACCAGAAGACTGGGAACAAGGTCAGGGTAAAAAAAAGATTGCTCATCAACATAAATGCATGTTGGAAATACAGCCTTGTTTGAACTTGGCCTCCAGTGAACCTTTTCCCATGGCAGCATTGTTGAGGTCAAAGTTGCTTTAGCTATTCTGGATCTAATAAAGAGCCAGTTGCTACACTTGACTGTGAGTGATAGATATTTTTGTTTCCCATTGAAGTCTCAGTTTGAACATCAGCCTTGATATCTGAAATTATACAGTGCTCCAATACTTCGCAAAACTTAAAAATCCTAAAGTCACTAATTATGCCACTGCAGAGCAAGTCTAGTAATGTGTTGGCTGAAATTTTGGAGACTAGAATTAAATGGCTGTGCTTAATTGGGAGTACTACAGCACTCATTTGCTGAGAACCTATTTGATATAACTCCAGTATTTCTATTGCAATGACACCTTGAAATATGTTTCAAAAATGAAAATGATTTTTTTGTGCATGTTTCACTTTAGCTGCTCTCAGTGGCATTCACTGTTTATTCCTTCAACTACCTTTAGATTTATATAATTTTCCTGTGTTGCAGGGGAAATTCTAAGTACCATTATTATGGGATTCGTCTAAAGCCCGATTCACCGTTAAACCGTTTACAGGAGGATATGCAGTACATGGCAATGCGGCAACAACCTGTACATCAGAAACAAAGGTACAATCCTAGCGTCCTACCACCTATCCCACACCCAGGACCCCAATCCTCAGCTAAGATAAAATTCTAGCATCCCACCACCCAACCCATGCCCAGGGGCCACAGTGACCCCAGGACCCTGAACCCCACCTCGCCCACATACACACACACATCCCCAACCAAGGTACAATCCCAGAGCCTCACTACTGACACAAACTATCACAAACTAACACCCAAGAACCACAGGCGTCTAGAACCCAAGCAGCCAAGGTGCAATCCCAAGATCCCATTATCCAAACCTCACCCATGGACCCTGGTCCTCTATTTCATGGACTGCATACTGGCGACTCCACTATTAACATCAACCAAACTGTCGTTTCAGGATTAAGGATGGGCCATAAGTGCAAGGTTCAAGGTCATTGCATGATGGTACAATCGCAGCATATAACAAGCTTGATAGTTGTTGAGTATAATTCTAAATAATCGTGGTCAGCACTGATTGACTGAACTTATACCTTTTATGTTTGAAATTGTGTTAACCCCTTGCAGTAATTCAGTTGTTAAGAAAATGAATCAAATAAAGCTATCTTTCAACAGCATTTTAACTTTAAAAAATGGCCTAATTGGCATCATACTTAAAAATGTGTGAAAAACAGTTAGGCTTGGCAATATTTGTATTTGTAAACTGCTTTATTTGAATAACCTAGTGGTTCTAATTGTTTTCTCTCTTGAATTAAAACAAATTGGCCATGTAAGGTAAAGTCACTATTTCTGATATCTTCATATAGTTTCCTTTTTGTAAGTTTTGGTGCTTTTGTCTTTAGGTTTAAACCTATGCAGAAGTTAGATGGTGTAGGAGACAATATGACTGGAAATGGACAACATGCAGCTCCAACAACCCCAGAGCAATCTGTGGCTGCACAGAGCCAACACCACCAGCAGTTTTTGGGTCAGTCAATTAATCTCATACAGTTGGTTTCAGAAGGAGCTAATCCTCTCCAGATTATTGGGGGCCTCATTTTTAATGTGTTGGGTTTCCAACATCATGTAAAGCTGCTTCAACTACAACGCTAATAGAGTGCTCCCACATTGAGATGCTGCTCATATCCTTGGCACTCCAGTTCTTTCCTCATGTTATTGGTTTTCCAACTCTCTCTGTGCTTGCCTTTATTGATTGGCATGCATTAACATTGTGTTAATTTTTTTAGACATAATCACAGATTAAAACCTGAACTGAAATGTGCCACAAGGTTTGTAATATGTTCAAGAGTTGATGATACTATGAATTAAAAAGCATCATATTTTGTGTCTTGTAGCAAATCTGAAACATTGCTAATCAGTCTGGCTGAGTATGACACCTGGAAGTGCCAGTACAGAGACTATAAGCATTAAAGTGATTATGCATAAACATATAAAAACATTTATTTGTTTATTAACATTCTTTAATTATTGTTGCTTCCAATAGATATGTCTCGTGCATTGCCAGAATTTATTGATGCAGAGATTGGTAGCTCTCCTTTGCCGGAGGATATCACACTAAATGAAGTGAAGACATTACAGACTTTGTACAGAGAGCACTGTGAGGTGAGGTATACTGGATGATAGGAGGTTGGGTGCACAGTTGGGAAGAGGTGGGTGCTTCAAATTAAACCCCACATTGTTGCCTTTTCAGGATCAGTGCAGAAGATGATTATTGTGTTCTCATACTGTTTAATGCCCTGCCTTGTTTTGGGAAGTTGGGGTTCTGCTAAAGCTTGTATTAAGTTACGCTTATATCTTATCGTGTAGAGAATCCTTTCCCTGATACACTTTAATGATAAAAGTTTGTGTGTCTCAACATTGCCCAACCTGAACAAAACCTGTACTTTTGAAGTTCAACACAGGCGTATCCCATTAACGAAGGGAAGTTTTTCTTAATTGTTTTGCAATCATGAGGGAAGATCCAATCTTCCTAATATCTCCACTTTTATCAATTTTTAGCCCATCTAGTGTCTCAACTGCTTTCTCTTTTCCTATGACTTTTGCAGCATCTGCTTCCTCAGGGAAGACAGATGCAAAGTACAGGGTACTCATTTAGTAGCTCAGTCATGTCCTCTACTTCCATGAGTACATTCCTTTCTTGGTCCCTAATTGACTTCACATCATCTTAATAGCACTTAACTATTTATATGCCCATAGAAGACTTCTGGGTTCCCTTTTAGGTTAACTGCCAGTCTCTTCTCATACTCTTTCTTTGCCTCTCTGATTTCCTTTTACACTTAACTCTCTGAACTTTCTATATTCAGCCTGGTCTCATTTGTATTATTATCTTCTTCAGCTTACTCTATCTCTTTTGTCATCCAAGGAGCTCTAGCTTTACCCTTGTCTGAATGTACTCTCCTCTTTAAAGGCGCCCATTGTTCTGCTACAATTTTGCCTGTTAATCTTTGATTCCAATTTATGTGGGCCAAATTGGTTCTCACCCCACTGAAACTGATCCTTCTTTAATTTAGTATTTTCACTCTGGATTGCTCCTTGTCCTTCTCCATAACTAAGCCAGCCTTATGGTACTACAATCGCTCTTCACTAAAGGTTGTCACCAAATGTCACCGGTTACTACCACTGTCCACTTGACTCACCTCATTCCCGTGAACCAGATTCAGCAATGTCTCCTTTGTCATTACAAAAGGAAAATACTGCAAAGATTTAAAATCTGAAATAAAAACAAACGCAGGAAATACTCAGCAGGTCAGGCGGCTTCTGCAGAGAAAGAGACAGAGTTAACGTTTCAGGTCAATGACCTTTCATTAGAACTGTTCTGAGGAAAGATCATTGGCCTGAAACGTTAACTCCTTTTTTTCTCTTGACAGATACTGCCTGACCTGCTGAGTGTTTCCAGGACTTCTATTTTTATGCCTCCTTCCCTTTTAGGCCGAAAACATACTGGTCTAGAAAATTCTCCTGAATACTTCAAAAACTCACCTCCCTCTCTGCCCTTTACACTATTGTTATCCCAGTCTATATTAGAATAATTGAAGTCGCACGTTAATACTACTATTTAATTTTTGTACCTCACTGTAATTTCTCTGAAAAATTGTTCCTCAAAATCTTTTATACGAACTAATGAAATAGGAGTAGAAGTAGGCCATTCAGCCCCTCGAGCCTGCTCTACCATTCAATAAGATCATGGCTGATCAGTTTGTGTTTCGAATTCCACATTCCCATTTAACGCCGATAACCTTAGGAATCTTTACCTCTGCCTTAAAAATATTCAATGACCCACCTCCACCATCTTCGGAGGCAGAGAGTTCCAAAGTCTCACAGCCATCTGAGAGAAAAATATTCTTCTCACCTCTGTCCTAAAAGGGCGATCCCTAATTTTAAACAGTGCCCCCCAGTTCTGGACTCTCCCACAAGAGCAAAACATCCTTTCCACCCTTTTTCAACCATTCAGGATCTTTTATACTTCAATCAAGTCACCCCTCACTCTTCTAAACTTCAATGGAAATAAGCCCAGTCTTTCTAACTTTTCCTCATAAAACAACCCACTCATTCCAGGTATCAATCTAGTAAACCTCCTCTGAACTAACTACAATGCATTTACATCCATCCTTAAATAAGGAGACCAAAATTGCACACAGTATTCGAGATGTGGTCTTATCAATGCCCTGCATAACTGAAGCATAACATCCTTATTTTTATCAAAAACAGAATTACCTGGAAAAACTCAGCAGGTCTGGCAGCATCGGTGGAGAAGAAAAGAGTTGACGGTTCGAGTCCTCATGACCCTTCCACAGAACTGAGGGAATATAAGGAGAGAGGTGAAATATAAGCTGGTTTAAGGTTGGGGTGGAGGGCGGGAGGGGGGAGTGGGTTGGGTGATGTGGTTGTAGGGACTGTCCCTACAACCACACCAACCCCCCCCACCTTAAACCGGCTTATATTTCACCCCTCTCCTTATATTCGCTCAGTTCTGTGGAAGGGTCATGAGGACTCGAAACATCAACTCTTTTCTTCTCTGCCGATGCTGCCAGACCTGCTGAGTTTTTCCAGGTAATTCTGTATGTGTTTTGGATTTCCAGCATCTGCAGTTTTTTGTTTTTATCCTTATTTTTATGTTCAATTCCTCTTATAATAAAGGATAGCATTCCATTAGCTGCCTTAATTACTAACTGCATACTAACTTTTTGTGATTCATGCGCTAGGACACCTAGATCACTCTGTACCTCAGAATTCTGCAGCTATTCTCATTTTTTATTCTTCCTGCTAAAATGAACAACTTCACGTTTTCCTACACTATAATCCATCTGCCAAATTTTGGCCCACTCACTATATCTATCTATATTCGTCTGCAACCTCCTTATGTCCTCTTCACAACATAGTTTCCTAACTATCTTTTTGTCATCTGCAAATTTAGCTAACACGCCTTTGCTCCCCTCATCTAAGTCACTGAAATAAATTGTAAAAAGTTTGAGGCCCCAGCACAGACCCCTGTGGGACTCCACTTGTCACATCCTGTCAAACATGAAAAAACCCATTTATGCACACTCTCTGTTTTCTGCAGGCCAGCCAATCTTCTATCCATGCTAATATGTTATCTCTTACACCATGAGCTTTTCTTTTCCTCAATAACCTTTGATGTGGCACCTTATCAAATGCCTTCTGGAAATCCAATTACAGCACGTCAACTGGCTCCCCATTATCCACAGCACATGTTAGCCCTTCAAAGAACTCCAATAAATTGGTTAAACATGATTTCCCTTTCTCAAAACCATGCTGACCCTTCCCAATTACCTTGAGTTTCTCTAAGTGCCCAGCAATAACCTTGAAGATCGATTCTCACACCTTCCCCATGACAGATGTCAAGCTAACTGGCCTTTAGTTTCCTGTTTTCTGCTCCATCCCTTCTTGAATATTTACGACTTTCCAGTCTGATGGAACCTATTCAGAATCTAGTGAATTTTGGAAAATTAGCACCAAAGCATGTACTACTTCATTAGCCTCTTCTTTTGAGACCGTAGAATGAAGTCCATCAGGACCCGGAGACTTGTCAGCCCGTAGCTCCATCAGTTTGCTCAGTACCGCTTCCCTAGTGATTGTAATTTCACCAAGTTCCTCTCTCCCTTCCATCTCCTGACTTATAGCTATTACTGGAATGTGTTTTGTCTATTCTATGGTGAAGAGAGAAGCAAAATATTTGTCCATTTCATCCATCATTTCCTTATTATCTATCATTCACTCCCCACTGTCACTCTTTAGAGGACCAACTCTCACTTTAATTACTCTTTTCCTTTTAAGTACCTGTAAAAACTCTTGCTATCCGTTTTTACATTTCCAGCTAGCTCCCTCTCGTAATTTAATTTTTTTCTCCTGATTAACCTTTTAGTCATCTGCTGTTCTTTATATTCTGACCAATCATCTGACCTGCCACTCATCTTTGCAGTTATATGCTTTTTCCTTAATTTTGATGCTTTCCTCAACTTCCTTCATTAACCACAGATGGTGGGTCCTCTCCTTAGAATTTTCCTTTAAAGTAGGAATATACTTATTCTGAGTATTCTGGAAAATCCCCTTAAATGTTTGCTACTGCTCCTCTGTTGATCTATCCCTAACTTAGTATCCCAATTTACTTCAGCTACCTCAGCTTTCATGCCCACATAATTGCCGTTATTTAAGTTTAAAATACTAGTCTTAGACCCACTCTTCTCCCTTTCAAACTGGATGTAAAAATTCAGTCATATTGTGGTCGCTGCTACCTAGGGGTGTCTTCACTCTGAGATCATTAACTAATCCTGTCACATTATACAATATCAAGTCTAATATAACCTGCTCTCTGGTTGGTTCCAGAATGTGCTGCTCTAAGAAACTATCTTGAAAGCATTCAGTGAACTCCCCATCTAAGCTACTACTGTCAATCTGATTTTTCCAGTTTGTGTTGATTAAAATCACCTGCGAATATTGCTGTCCCTTTATCACAAGCACCCAATATTTCTCCTTGTATACTTTGTCTTACATTGTCGTTACTGTTAGGGGGCCTGTAGACCACTCCCACTAGTGACTTCTTTTCCCTACTATTCCTCATCTCCATCTAAACCAATTCTACATTCTGATCTCCTGAACCAAGGTCATCTCAAACTATTGCACCAGTGAAATCCATTATCAACAATGCTATCCTTCCATCTCTACCTAGCTTCCTATCCTTCTTGATTGTCATATACCCCTCTGTATTCAGGACCCAATCCTTGTCACCCTGCAACACTCGTCCTGGCACGGTTCAGGTGTAGACCGTCCCAACGGTACAGCTCCCAAGTTCCTCAGCACTGGTGCCAGTGCCCCCCAAACTGGAACCCACTTCTCGCACACTAGTCTTTGAGCCATGCATTCATCTCTCTAATCTTATTTGCCCTACGCTAATTTGCACATGGCTCAGGTAATAATCCGGAGATTATTACATTTGAGGTTCTGCTTCTTAATTTGGTTCCTAGCTTCTCATACTGACTATGCAGAACCTCCTTTCTTGTCCTGCCTCTGTTGTTGATACCTACATGGACCATGACGTCTGGATCCTCCTCCTTCCACTGCAAGCTCCTCTTCAGCCCTGAGCAGATCCCCCGAACCCTGGCACTGGGCAGGCAACACAACCTTATGGACTTTCACTCTTTGCTGCAGGGGACAATGTTAATCCCCGAAGCGGCTTGATTGAAATATATAAGATCCTGAGGGGTCTTGACAGGGTGGATGTGGAAAGGATGTCTCTTCTTGCGGGAGCATCTAGAACTATGAGTCACTGTTTAAAAATTAGGGGTCGCCCATTTAAGACAGAGATGAGAAAGTTTTTCTGAGAGTCGTGAGTCTTTGGGATTCTCTTCCTCAAAAGGTGGTGGAAGCAGAATCTTTGAATATTTTTAAGACAGAGGTAGATATATTCTCGATAGCAAGGGGGCGAAAGGTTATCGGGAGTAGGTGGGAATGTGGAGTTGAGGTCACAATCAGATCAGCCATGATCTTGTTGAATGGTGGTGCAGGCTCGAGGGGCCGAGTGACCACCTACTCCTAATTCTTATGTATTACAGTTAAAGTACAAGGGGCCTTGGTGGGCAGATACACTGGTCATCAAATCTGACATTGCAACCATTTATGGCAATTAAAAAAAGACAAATGGGATTCCTTGGATTTATATCTAGAGGCAGAATGTAAAAGCAAGAAGTAATGTTCAATTTGTGCAAGACTGCAAGCTGAAGTTGCTGCCTCCATTTTAACAGATTTGTAGCTGAGTTACTGTCCCAATTATAGTCTTTGATATCTAACTTATAATCAGTTTGTTTATGATCAGTCTTTCTTGGTTTTCATTGATGGAATATCTCCTGCTTTGCCTCTATTTTCAACCCTAGATTTTCAAATTATGCCAAGATAAAGAGAAATTCTTATTTCAGTTACAACTTGGGCAATCTTGTGGTTTGTATGTACATTTTGATAGGGCAATGATCAAAATATTTATTTTACATTTATAGCTATTTTAGGTGCAACAAGTTAGTTTGATCATCAAAAATATTAACTTTTATTTATTTGCATTGTTAGCAATCTAGATAATGGCATCCTTAAGCAGCAGTACTGGTTTTCTGAAAATACATTTCAGTGGTTTGCAATGCTTTTTCTGACATGTAGTTTTAATTACCTATCCCACCCCACATAACAAATGATGGCTTCCCTTACAGGCAATGTTGGATGTTGTAATAAATCTTCAGTTTCATTACATTGAAAAACTTTGGCAAACTTTTTGGCATTCAACTCCTTCACCAAATGATGGTGCTTCTGTCACTTCAGTGAGGTAAGAAAATTACAAAACTTTGTGACAATCCTTTGATTATTTGACTAAACTGGAAGGGCTGATCTTCTAATTGTGAGTTCCTGTCATAGAGCCACCCTTCTGGGAGTCTGCGTTGTCAAATGCTGGTGTACTACCTACAATTAGCCACTAGTTTTAATTGTTGAAAAATCATGGATGCAATTTGTGATTCGGCAGTGTGCCCTCTGGGCTGTACTGAGGAAGGGGAGGTGGTGGTAGTACTGGGCTGTGCCTTTGGGAGGAGGTGGTGCCGCGCCAGACCCTTGCTTGCTTTCTTTTGGAGGCGAGGGATATGTGGTGGGGACATTCTCTTGCTGCACTGCTTTATGTACAGATAGTGTTGAATTGTTTATGACTGAGGTCCAGGGATGTTAGATATATTGCCCTTGTTTGTACCAGGGTTGCAGTTGCTCACAGAATCAAGTGGTGCTGTAAAGGACTGTTGCTTCTAATGGGAGAGTATTTGCATAGGGCTGAGATATAAGGGATTGATTTGAAATTTTCACTTAAAATACATCTACAGGTTACACATGCTGTGATTGATTATCTTTTGTGCTGAGATACACAATCCTGGCTGGAGATGCAAAATATGTCACTGGTTAAGAAGGGAATTGTTCTTTCTAATATATATTCATTCAGGGGATGTGGGTATCACTGGACAGGCCAGCATTTATTGCCCATCCCTAATTGCCCTTGAGGAGGTGGTGGTGAGCTACCTTCTTGAACTGCTGCAGTCCATGTGGTGTAGGTACACCCACAGTGCTGTTAGGGAACGAGTTCCAGGATTTTGTCCCAGCGAAGGAAAGGGGATATATTTCCAAGTCAGGATGGTGAGTGTCTTGAAGGGGAACTTCCAGATGGTGGTGTTCCCATCTATCTGCTGCCCTTGTCCTTCTAGATGGTAGCGGCCATAGGTTTGGAAGGCGTTGTCTAAGGAACCTTGGTGAGTTCCTGTAGCGTATTTTTTAGATGATACACACTGCTGCTACCGTGCGTCACTGCTGGAAGGAGTGAATGTTTGAGTCCTAGAACAGATTTAAAGTTCTTTACCTTTTGAGGAATTTATTTATTCTCAATACTAGTTCCCTAATGTTCAATGTTTGGTTTCAAACTTGGCTTTTGGTTTCTCTTCATGGGTAAAAGGTATATCAAAGATGCTAAATGCCACATTTATCACATGGATCTGCAGCAGTGTGAAATAAGTGGGTCCAACTCAGTTGGCTATATAATGTTGAGTTTCTATTTGCTGTGTTAGTTGTGAAGTTGCTTTCTGTTTCTCATTTTTGTGTAGTGAGGAGGAGAGTGAGGCTGTTTTCCCCAAAGACAAACTCATCAACCTCTGTAAGTTTGAACCCATTATTAAATGGATGAGGAACTGTGATCACGTGCTGTACCAGGCACTGGTGGAAATTCTTATCCCAGATGTACTGCGACCCGTCCCCAGTGAGTAGCTTGTGATTATTGCTCTTTGCTATTGTACTTCTATTTTCAAACCCTCGCAACCCCCCAAACAGTTGACACACTATGAGCTTTTTTAAATTAATTATCTGAATGTGGATGGCACTGATAAGGCTGACATTTATTTCCCATCCCTAGTTTTCCTGAACTGAGTGGCTTGCTGTGTTCTTCAGAGTTCTTCAGACTCTCAACTTGAGAGTCAACTACATTGTTGTGGAACTGGAGTCACAAATAGTAACGACTGCAGATTTACTTCCCTAAAGGACATTAGTGAACCAGTTGGGTTTTTATGACAATCTGACTGCTTCATGGTTACTTACCAACATCAGATTTTTTATCTCAGTGATGATAGTAACTGACTGATCAGTTCCTTTAAGGATCATTTCAGTTACTCTGGATGCACATAGAGGCCTCGGGAGAGACGTGCGAAGTCTCATTATTCTCCAAGATTTTGACTGTGGGTTTTGGAACACCTTTTTTACCCCCTAAGATACTGGATTATCAGAAAACTACCAGCCCCAACTCTGTCAGTCCCTGCAGACCTCAATGCCAGTGGTCACTGTGCTGCCTGTTTGCTCATTGTACTTCACCTGCCTTCCATGCACTGAAGAATGGAAGAACCAAAATAAAGGCTTATGAATTTGAAGAGAATATAAAGCGGACAAGCAGAATGGAAAGTGTTCGATTGAAACTGAAAAAGTTGAATATTAAGTTATAAAGATATACGATGAGGTTCTAATAAACTAAGGAATCTGTAGCAACACAAAAATGAAAATACCTGGAAAAACTCAGCAGGTCTGGCAGCATCTGCAGAGAGGAGCACAGTTAATGTTTCGAGTCCGAATGACCCTTCAACAAAACTAAGTAAAAATAGAGAAGAGGTGAAATATAAGCTGGTTTAAGAGGGTGGGGTGGAGCTGGATAGATGGCCAGTAATAGGTGGAGATAACCAAAAGATGTCACAGACAAAAGGACGAAGAGGTGTTGAAGGTGGTGATATTATCTGAGGAATATGCTAATTAAGAGTAGAAAGCAGGACAAGCAAGGTACAGATAGCCCTAGTGGGGGTGGCATGAAGGAATCAAAAAAAGGCTAAAAGGTAGTGGTAAAACAATGGATGGAAATACGTTTAAAACTAATGGAAGTAGGTGGGAAAAGAAAAATCTATATTAATTATTGGAAAAAAAGGGGGGAGAAATCGGAAATGGGGTGGGGATGGAGGAGAGAGTTCATGATCTAAAATTGTTGAACTCAATAATTAGGCCATCCGGACTGAATATTCCAGCCTAATTATTGAGTTCAACAATTTTAGATCATGAACTCTGTCCTCCATCCCCACCCCATTTCCAATTTCTCCCCCCTTTTTTTCCCAATAATTAATATAGATTTTTCTTCTCCCACCTACTTTCATTATTTTTAAATGTATTTCCATCCATTGTTTTATCTCTACCTTTTAGCCTATTTCGATCCCTTCCCTTCACCCCACCCCACCCCCACTAGGGCTATCTGTACCTTGCTTGTCCTGCTTTCTACCCTTAATTAGCACATTCCTTAGATAATATTACCACCTTCAACACCTCTTTGTTCTTTTGTCAATGACATCTTTCGGCTATCTCCACCTATCACTGGCCCTCTATCCAGCTCTACCCCACCCCCTTAAACCAGCTTATATTTCACCTCTTTTCTATTTTTACTTAGTTCTGTTGAAAAGTCAAATGGATTCGAAACATTTACTGTGCTCCTCTCCACAGATGCTGCCAGACCTGCTGAGTTTTTCCAGGTATTTTTGTTTTTTGCTTTTATCTAAGAAATCTGTAGAATAGGAACATAAAAGACAAATGAAAAAAGTAAGCAAACAGTAAAGAAAAATAATCAAAAGCAAATTAAAATTTATACATCATTTTGAAAGAGGATTAGAGACGGGCTAGTGAAGTAAAAATAAAGATATAAAAACAAAAAACTGCGGGTGCTGGAAATCCAAAACAAAAACAGAAATACCTGAAAAAACTCAGCTGGTCTGGCAGCATCGGCGGCGAAGAACAAAGTTGACATTTCGAGTCCTCATGACCCTTCAACAGAACTAGGTAGAAATTGGAAAGGGGTGAAATATAAGCTGGTTTAAGGCGGGGGCGGGGGTTGGGGGGGTTTGTTGGGACAAGCAAGCAGTGATAGGAGCAGACAAAAGAACAAAGAGGTGTTGAAAGTGGTGATATTATCTAAAAGAATGTGCTAATTAAGATTGGAGAGCAGGACGAGCAAGGTAGCTCTAGTGGGTGGGGTGAAATAAACCTTGGGTGGAATACATTTTAAAAATAATGGAAATAGGTGGGAAAAAAAAAATCTATATAAATTATTAGAAAAAAACAAAAGGGAGGGGGAAGGAACGGAAAGGGGGTGGGGATGGAGGAAGGAGTTCAAGATCTAAAGTTGTTGAACTCAATATTCAGTCCGGAAGGCTGTAAGGTGCCAGGTCGGAAGATGAGGTGCTGTTCCTCCAGTTTGCATTGAGCTTCACTGGAACTATGCAGCAAGCCAAGGACAGACATGTGGGCAAGAGAGCAGGGTGGAAGTGTTAAAATGGCAAGTGCCAGGGAGGTCTGGGTCATTCTTGCGGACAAACCGAAGGTGTTCTGCAAAGCCGTTGCCCAGTCTGTGTTTGGTCTCTCCAATGTAGAGGAAACCGCTTTGGGATCAACGAATGCAGTAGACTAAGTTGGGGGAAATGCAAATGAAATGCTGCTTCACTTGAAAGGAGTGTTTGGGCCCTTGGACAGTGAGGAGAGAGGAAGTGAAGGGGCAGGTGTTGCATATTTTGTGTTTGCATGGGGAGGTGCCGTAGGTGGGGGTTGAGGAGTAGGGGGTGATGGAGGAGTGGACCAGGGTATTACGGAGGGAAATGATCCCTACGGAATGCCACCGGGGGGGGTGAAGGGAAGATGTGTTTGGTGGTGGCATCATGCTGGAGTTGGCGGAAACAGCGGGCGGAAGATGATCCTTTGAATGCGGAGGCTGGTGGGCTGCTAAGTGAGGACAAGGGGGACCCTATCATGTTTTTGGGAGGGAGGAGAAGGCGTGAGGGCGGATGCGCAGGAGATGGACTGGACACGGTTGAGGGCTCTGTCAACGACTGTGGGTGGAAAATCTTGGTTAAGGAAGAAGGAGGACATGTCAGAGAAACTGTTTTTGAAGGTAGCATCATCAGAACAGATGCGACGGAGGCGAAGGAACTGAGAGAATGGGATGGAGTCCTTACAGGAAGTCGGGTGTGAGGAGCTGTAGTCGAGGTAGCTGTGAGAGTCGGTAGGCTTGTAATGGATATTGGTGGACAGTCTATCACCATAGATTGAGACAGAGAGGTCAAGGAAGGGAAGGAAAGTGTCAGAGATGGACCATGTGAAAATGATGGAGGGGTGGAGATTGGAAGTAAAAATTGATAAATTTTTCCAGGTCCCGATGAGAGCATGAAGCAGCACCGAAGTAATCATCGATGTACCGGAGAAAGAGTTGTGGGAGGGGGCTGGAGTAGGACTGGAACAAGGAATGTTCCACATACCCCATAAAGAGACAGGCATAGCTGTGGCCCATGCGGGTACCCATAGCCACACCTTTTATTTGGAGGAAGTGAGAGGAGTTAAAGGAGAAATTTTTCAGTGTGAAAACAAGTTCAGCCAGACGGAGGAGAGTAGTGATGAATGGAGATTGTTCAGGCCTCTGTTCAAGAAAGAAGCTGAGAGCCTTCAGACCATCCTGGTGGGGGATGGAGGTGTAGAGGGATGGGACGTCCATGGTGAAGAGGAGGTGGTTGGGGCCAAGGATCTGGAAATTGTTGATGTGATGTAAGGTGTCAGAGGAATCATGAATGTAGGTGGGAAGGGACTGGACAAGGGGAGAGAGAAGGGAGTCAAGATAGCGAGAAATGAGTTCCGTGGGGCAGGAAGGGGCTGACACAATCAGTCTGCCAGGACAGTCCTGTTTGTGGATTTTGGGTAGGAGCTAGAAGCGGGCCGTCCGAGGTTGGGCGACTGTCAGGTTGGAAGCTGTGGGAGGAAGATCTCCAGAGGAGATGAGGTCAGTGACAGTCCTGGAAACAATGGCTTGATGTTCAGTGGTGGGGTCATTAGTTGTTTCAATTTCTCTGCTCCTCTCACCCATTCTAACCTGTCTCTTTCTGAACTTACTGCAGTCAGTTCTCTCAGGTCCAACCCTAACATTGTTATCAAACCCGCTGACAAGAGTGGTGCTGTTGTTGTCTGGCGCACTGACCTCTACCTCGCGGAGGCTGAGCATCAACTCGCTGACACTTCCTCCTACCTCTCCCTGGACCATGACCCCACCACTGAACATTAAGCCATTGTTTCCAGGACTGTTACTGACCTCATCGCCTCTGGAGATCTTCCTCCCACAGCTTTCAACCTGATAGTCGCCCAACCTCAGACGGCCCACTTCTAGCTCCTACCCAAAATCCACAAACAGGACTGTCCTGGCAGACCGATTGTGTCAGCCCGTTCCTGCCTCACGGAACTCATTTCTCGCTATCTTGACTCCCTTCTCTCTCCCCTTGTCCAGTCCCTTCCCACCCACATCCATGATTCCTCTGTCACCTTACGTCACATCAACAATTTCCAGTTCCCTGGTCCCAACCGCCTCCTCTTCACCATGGACGTCCCATCCCTCTACACCTCCATCCCCCAACAGGATGGTCTGAAGGCTCTCAGCTTCTTCCTTGAACAGAGGCCCGAACAATCCCCATCCACCACTACTCTCCTCCGTCTGGCTGAACTTGTTCTCACACTGAACAATTTCTCTTTTAACTCCTCTCACTTCCTCCAGATAAAAGGTGTGGCTATGGGTACCCGCATGGGCCCCAGCTCTGCCTGTCTCTTTATAGGGTATGTGGAACATTCCTTGTTCCAGTCCTACTCCAGCCCCCTCCCACAACTCTTTCTCCGGTACATCGATGATTACTTCGGTGCTGCTTCATGCTCTCATCGGGACCTGGAAAAATTTATTAATTTTGCTTCCAATCTCCACCCCTCCATCATTTTCACGTGGTCCATCTCTGACACTTCCCTTCCCTTCCTTGACCTCTCTGTCTCAATTTATGGTGATAGACTGTCCACCAATATCCATTACAAGCCTACCGACTCTCACAGCTACCTCGACTACAGCTCCTCACACCCGGCTTCCTGTAAGGACTCCATCCCATTCTCTCAGTTCCTTCGCCTCCGTCGCATCTGTTCTGATGATACTACCTTCAAAAACAGTTTCTCTGACATGTCCTCCTTCTTTCTTAACCGAGGTTTTCCACCCACGGTCGTTGACAGGGCCCTCAACCGTGTCCGGCCCATCTCCCGTGCATCCGCCCTCACGCCTTCTCCTCCCTCCCAAAAACATGATAGGGTCCCCCTTGTCCTCACTTATCACCCCACCAGCCTCCGCATTCAAAGGATCATCTTCCGCCCGCCGTTTCCGCCAACTCCAGCATGATGCCACCACCAAACACATCTTCCCTTCACCCCCCCCGGTGGCATTCCGTAGGGATCATTTCCCTCCGTGATACCCTGGTCCACTCCTCCATCACCCCCTACTCCTCAACCCCCACCTACGGCACCTCCCCATGCAAACACAAAATATGCAACACCTGCCCCTTCACTTCCTCTCTCCTCACTGTCCAAGGGCCCAAACACTCCTTTCAAGTGAAGCAGCATTTCACTTGCATTTCCCCCAACTTAGTCTACTGAGTTCGTTGATCCCAATGCGGTTTCCTCTACATTGGGAGAGACCAAATGCAGACTGGGCGACCGCTTTGCAGAACGCCTTCGGTCTGTCCGCAAGAATGACCCAAACCTCCCTGTCGCTTGCCATTTTAACACTTCCACCCTGCTCTCTTGCCCACATGTCTGTCCTTGGCTTGCTGCATTTTTCCAGTGAAGCTCAACGTAAACTGGAGGAACAGCACCTCATCTTCCGACTCGGCACTTTACAGCCTTCCGGACTGAATATTGAGTTCAACAACTTTAGATCTTGAACTCCCTCCTCCGTCCCCAGCCCCTTTCCGTTTCTTCCCCCTCTCTTTTGTTTTTTCCAATAATTTATATAGATTTTTCTTTTCCCACCTATTTCCATTATTTTTAAATGTATTCCACCCATGGTTTATTTCACCCCACCCCCACTAGAGCTACCTTGCTCGTCCTGCTCTCCAATCTAATTAGCACATCCTTTTAGATAATATCACCACTTTCAACACCTTTTTTTTTGTCTGTGACATCTTTTAATTATCTGCTCCTATCACTGCTTGCTTGTCCCAACAACCCCCCCTCCCCCTTAAACTAGCTTATATTTCATCACTTTCCTATTTCTACTTAGTTCTGTTAAAGGGTCACGAGGACTCGAAACGTCAACTTTGTTATTCTCTGCCGACGCTGTGCCAGATCTACTGAGTTTTTCCAGGTATTTCTGTTTTTGCAAAAATAAAGATACTTCAATTTGAGGCACTGGTTCTAATTTTTGAGACACTTACTAGAATCCTTTCTATTTCTATCACATGATTTTGAATTTCTTCTAGTTCGTGGTTTGAGCACTGCCTGTCTACAGCCGTTTTCTTAAACCAATCTCCTTAAGACCTAGAAATTGTCCCTGTGTTTCTAATTCATTCTTGGAATTTGGGTGGCACCATCAATGTTGCCCTGAAAAGGTGGTGAAACAATTGGGGGACTTGCTTAACATAGTTAAGAAAGCAATCATTTGGTATGGACTGGAGTCACATATAGGCCAGATTGACTAAGAGCAGCAGGACGTGAATTGGTTTGGTTTTTATTATAGTCTGATAGTTCCGTAGAAACATACAGCACAGGAGGAGGCTATTTTACCCACCATGTCATGTGCCAGATACGTATGATTAATCCCACTCCCTTACTCTTCCTCCATAACTGTGCATATTTCTTCTTTTGAAGTATACATCAAATTCTCTTTGGAAAGTTATTGTTATAATTCCAGATCATAACAGGCTGGTTTTTTTTAACGTCTCCTCTTCTGCCCCTGGTTCTTTTAAATCTGTGTCCTCTGGTTATCAAAACCCTGCCAGGGGAAACTTCCTTTCTACTCAAAATCCCTCATAAATTTGAACACTTGTATTCCCGAGTTTGCTGAAAAAAGAGAGATGCTTTCGAAGCCTTTCATCTTGCATTCGTCAATCAGGACAGATCTGCAAGAATACCAAATCTCAAAGGGAACAACATGAGAAGAGACTGTTGATTGGTTGGCAAGTGGATCCTGATTTAGAAAGTTATTCCCAGGGACAATGCACCAGGGAACAATTAATTGCCAAGCTTTTGTTTAAATTCAAACCAGGCGATTTAACTCTGATTGGTCAAGGCATTGCCATGGAGAATGAACAGGGAATGACTGTTCTTCCAAGCTTTTGTTTAGTTGAAAAAGGCGCAATGCCTTTTTGTTCTTTTTGTTTGCAAAGGACAGGGCCCCCTGTGTGTGAATATATGTACCTTCTAGCAGGCAACCCTGATTGTCTCTCTCCTCTCCTCCACCCCCCCCACCCCCCCCAACCACCCCCCCAATCAGCTAGCAGGTTTGAAGGTCCAGGTGCCGTATTTAAATGCCAGTCCAACGCACAATCTCACACTCTCCAGCTCACCAGAGATGTCTGGCAGACAGAAGAGGAAGGCCAAGAGCTTGAAGAGGAAGGCGGCCCCTCACTTCATGCACCAGGCCTGCCGGGCCTTGATCAGAGGGGTGCAGGCAAACAGACAGGTGCTCTATCCCAGGGATGGCTGCAGGAAGCACAGCGGCCTCACCTCCAGCCTGGGAGCAGGTCCACACGGCTGGCACCTGCAGCTCAAGTGCCACCCAGTGCAGAAAGAGGATGAATGATCTCATCTGCTCTGCCAGGGTAAATCATCCTTCAACACCCCCCAATATGAAACTTTCATCATGGCATCATGCACTCAGAGGGCTACTCCCTTCAGGGATCCTTCACAACTGTTAGCGGGCGGTCACATCAACACTCATTCTCCCACCAAGACTTTCACATCACCACCATCCCATCTATCATGTTGCTCACACTTCATCCTCTGGGGGGCGCTTACCACACAAAGGGGACATGCACCTCACCCAACCTCTGCCCCATCCCTTCTCACCACATGCCTTTCTTCTTCATACAGGTCAAGCTCGTGGACAACAGGCACAAGAGAGCGCAGACCAGGGGAGGGACAGCTGGCATCATCGCCCTCACTGAGTTTGAGGAGGCTGCAGCTAAGCTGGCTGGGGAGGGCAGGAATCGCTCCTGTGGAGAAGGGGAGATCGGCCTCTCCCAGCAACTGAGTATGGATCACAGCTCCATCACTTCATAGAATCCTGACATTCACAGTGAGTCATGTGCAGTCTTATCTAGCTCATGCTCAGTAATTGAAACTCTATTTTCCATTTTCAAGGCACCAGCAGACCGAGGCCCCCAAGCCAGTTCAGCACCAGTCTGAGGCCCCAGGCTTCATCTGAAGAGGAAGCTCTGGAAGAACCGTCATGACACACTCACGCACCCTCCACCGGCTCAGGGAGACATATGTTGGTGGGGCACAGATGTAGATTAGGCTTGGGCTCACTTTCAGGAGAACACTTCACTGACACGTCCACAGCAGTCGGAGACAGGAACAGCCCAGGTCTCTGATACTCGGAGGGCTGCTGGAGACCAGCCCACCCGCTCGGTCTGAGTCAGATGATGACCCTCTGGAAGCAGCCGCCAACTGAATGCTGGAGATGCAACAACAGGCGGCAGAACATCAGGCAGAGATTCGACAGTCATTCAGCAGACTAGAGCGAACGATGAAGGAGTCCGTTCGTGTTCTGTCTGATGTTGTGGCTCCAACATGCAAGAGCCTCGAGGTCACCATGGGAAGGCTGACGACCATCGTGGAGACCTTGGTCCAGCAGGTCTTGCCGGATTTGCGCTCAGCCCTGCACTCCATGGCCACACACCCTGGTGGGCGCCATCAAGATGTAAGTGACATGGGGATGAGGCACCTTGACCCCTCTCCAGGTGCACCATCTCCTGCAGGAGTCAGGGTGGGGCCCCCAGGCACCTGCAGAGAGGATGTGTGTCAACCGGACAACCTGAGGACCTCCTCTCAGGAGACTCCAAAGGTGTGCAGCCCCCTCTGCCTGTGACCCCGTCCACTCCAGCTTCCTGGGTTGTCGAGGGCGCTTCTGTACCTGAGCAGGTGACTCTTGTCAGGCTCGGGGCCCTCCAGGCCATGAACCACAGAGGACGTCCTCCAAGGTCATCAGAGACATCAGGATGTAGCAGTCAGCAGGCTGCCTCCACCTCTGCTGCGGATGTCGGTGTGCATCCAGGCATAGCGCTAGAGTTAGGAAAGTTAAGAAAAATTGATGTCACTTTTGGATTATGGGCATGCTAGACACGTAAATAAATTGCACTTTTGTTAATGCATTTGATGGCTATATGAATGTTCCTGTCAACTGAAGGCCTTGTGATTATGTTCTTTGGAATCCTCTTATTTCAAGGTTTAGCCTTTCTCCCACTCAGTTATAGTGTCCCACTGAGAGATTCACATTCCTGTGATGTCAACCTCAGTTGAGCTAGTCTCTACACCCTTGAGAGTTGTCAGGGAGATTTGTTTAAACCTTTACCGGAAGCGCGTGATGTAAGCATTTCTAAACCTTCTTTCTGAAGAAACATCATTGAGTGAGGACAACCCATCAGCATTGATAATCTAGCAGCATGTGTGTCTCCTCAGTGGTAGTGGCAGCAGAAAAGACATGCATGGGAGGAGGAGATCCCTCGGCATGTCCTCACCTCAGTTGCAGCAGTGTTTGCATCATTAGGTTGTGGCAAAGGCTTTAAGTTTTCTCTCGCATCGCTCTTGTTCCTAAATGGACTCTTAGTTCTCAGAGTGAGCTCACTCACAGGACCTCATGGACCAAAGCAAAGATCATGGCCTGGCAATTCATGAGGCCAGAATGTGCGAGTGTGAATGTGGGACTTGTTCCCGCAGCAAGTGGGTGAACATCCCCTGAGATGAAAGTAAATGGCATTGAGGGTTAGGAGAGATATGGCCAATTCCCCCCACTTAACTGCTGACAGGTTCCAGGAAGAGTAAAGTTATCGTATCACGGGCACGTCTTGCCCATCTTCCTCCTCCACGGCACGTAATCACGCTCATACCGACCCTCAGCAGCACATCACCACACCTGAGCTTCCTGGGCCCACGGATCTTCATCCTTCAAATTTCTCTCATCCTCCTCCCGGTCATCCTCTGGCAGGGGTTCACCTCTTTGCATTGCCAGATTGTGAAGGACGCAGCACACTGCGATGATGCGGGAAACCCTGTCAGAAGTGTATTGGAGTGAGCCACTTGAGCCGTCCAAGCAACTGAAGCACTTCTTCAGAAGCCCTATGGTCTGCTCTATAAGGGAGCGTCTGGAGCTGTGAGCAGTGTTGTACTGAGGGCGATGCCAGCGTTTCAGTGGGTACCCTTATCCCCAAGTAGCCATTCCTGCAGACATAATGGCCCCTCGAAAATCTCAGGCACCTGGGAGTGGCTCAGGATGTAGGAGTCATAGCAACTCCCAGGGTGCCAAACGTGCAGTGTGTGCTTCTGGTGATCACACACCAGTTGTACATTGATGGAATGATAGCCCTTGCAGTTTATAAACATTAGGGGCTGCTGCTATGGAGCCCGTATAGCCACATGGGTGCAGTCTATTGCACCCTGCAATGTAGGGAAGTCTGAGATGTTGGTGAAGCTGATGAATCTTGCAGCCTGGCTACCTTCATCCAGAGCAAACCTGACATCATGATGGGCCTTCCTGTAAGGGGCACCTGTCACCTTCTTTATGCATCAATGTGTTGCGGACTGAGAGATGCTGCACAGGTCACCTGTTGACCCTTGGAAAGAAACAGAGGCCAAGAAATTGAGTGCAGTGGTCACCTTCAAAGCCACTGGCAGGGGATACCCTTCAACTCCATGTGGCATCAGGTCTTCATGGAGAATGTGGCATATGTGATGTACTAGAGCTCGGGACAAGTGCAGACGTGCATGGCATTGCCCCTCTCTCATTTGTAAATAGGAGACTCTTGGACAATAAACCCTAGGTCTGGCGATTCATCTCCATTGTCTGGGGGTCTCCTCCTGAACCTCCTGTTCATGCTCTGGCTCTGCTTGACCATGTCCCTCCTGCTGGAGCTGCAGGCTGAGCCGCACCTTCCTCCTTTGCCTCCTCCATTGCATTAGGACCCTGACAAAGGCAGCATTGAGCCCTGGATCCATATCTGCTTTTGCCTTCTCTCTGAAAGGAAATATTGAAGACATTTTTGATTCAAGGGACAAGAAAGTGAAGCTCAGAAGATGACGCATTTGGAGATTGTAAGGGTCCATAGTTTTTCCTGCCCTACTTGCATGGTGGCTGATGCCACCTTGTCCCAGAGGCATTGGCACACACATCGAGGTGACCAAGATCACAGATATGTAACATCTTGAGCCCTGCATGGGATGCTAATGTTTAAGTGAGACGAGTGACCCAACCTAGCTCTGTGCTCCAATATCTGATGTGGCATATTAATGACTAATCAGTCGTTCATGGTCAACGAGTGGATGCCCTTTGACCCATTAGGAGTGTCAAATCTGGTGAACACGTGACAGGTCTTCATTGATGGAATGACAGGGGGTCAATTAGCTCAGCTGGCTGGATGCTGGTTTGTGATGCACAGTGATTCCAACAGTGCAGTTCAATTCCCATACCAGCTGAGGTCATCCTTCTCAACTTCGCCCCTCGCCTGAGGTGTGGTGACCCTCAGGTTTAACTCACCACCAGTCGTGTCTCTGTTGTGAGAGAGCAGCCTATGGTACTCTGGGAATACGGCGACCATATATGATGTAGCTCTGCCTCCTTCAGTATTGCCTGAATTCCCAAATTCTACATTCCTGTTTTACTCTTGAGATGCAGCGACTGATGTGTAGCCAGTGAGTTCTGAGTAGCCCTTTAACCGTGCTAATGAAGCCGTTTGTTTTAAGTGGCTTTCAGTGCAAGGTCTTCCTCCCTTTCTTCCTAAGCAGGCTCCTGCTCACTTCTATGGCAACAGAGGGCAACCCAAGAAAGGCCCTCCCTTGTGTTTGCCCTTCCCTTTCATTACCATTCCACCGCCTTCCCTCCCCTTTGTCCCTCTCCTGTTCATCGACTTGACCCTTGCCCCTCAGCCCACTCCTGGTTGAAGTGCCAGTCTCTGAAAGTGGAGATGTGCAAGAGTACCACAGTCCCGTGGTGGTCCTTGGGACAATGAAAACAAAGAGCAGGAGCTGTCCAACCCTACAGCCCAGCAGAGTGGTGTTCATTGCAAAAAGACCGGCGCAGCGCTAAGGCAGGTATGTTCCACTCACCAGGAAGTTACCAGTGAACTGAGGTCCGACTTGTGCACAGCACCCCTTTTCAAACGGATTTAAGGCCGATGTAATTTCCCCTGGTATGATGCAAGATTGAGAGGCATGGCACGATTCCGGTGAGCAGCTGTTTTAATGAGCATTCTAATGAATACAAATGTCGTTTGTGGGATAACCAAGCTGCAGTGAACACACCGTCAGGAGAATTGCAACCTGTTTTTACGATGGCGGATTTGCAACTTTTTGCCTGCTGCTGGATTCTCCATTCCCGTCTGCCACAAAACCTGCCATGGGAGGGATGGGAAAATTCCACCTGTTGTGTCTTTTTCAACTAAACAAAAGCTTGGGGGCCAACCATTCCCTGGTCCTTTCCCCATGACAATGCCTTGACCAATCAGTTGACTTGCCCGGTTTGAATTGGCTGGCAGTTAACTGTTCCCTGATGCATTGCCATGGCAACGCCTTTACCAATCTGTTCACAGATGCTGCCAGACCTGCTGAATATTTCCAGGACTTTGTTTTTGTTTCTGTAATGTGCCCTCTGGCCTTGTAGAGATGTGTCGCCATGAATGAGCACCTATCCGACTTGTGTAATCTGCTTACTGGATTTAGTCGGTTTTGCACCGCACAACCAAAATCTGATACAAGTAGTGGATATTACCACACAGACCAGGAGCTTTTACAGATAAAACCATTTATAACTTATTTCACAGGACTTCCTGTCCATGTAAGTTTGCTTTCTGAATTGAAATTTGAACTATATCGGCACTTTATAAAGACAAAACCACAGCCCAACATTTTAAAATGGAAAAATCACACAGCAACAACTTTCGACACTCTTGGCTTATCAAGGTGTAGCTCTGTCCGCTAGTGGCGCTGTAGTACAAGTTCCTCCTCTTCTCACCCCTTGACTTTCTTCCTCAACCTCAGTCTGTTTTTTTTTAAAATTAGGATTTGCTGCATTTTTCGAAAATTTAAATATGTATTGATCAGTTTTTTTCTAGTGCACTTAGTGCTATAGTCCAAATTTCATAGAGCACAACATTTCTCCAGCTCCCCCCCATGTTTAGATTTGGTAGAATAGCTGACCCGGCATTAAAGATCCTTCACTAAGTTGCGTTGATGTGATATGTGATGGGTCTCCTATTTGCTGTCCGTTGGATTTGGTTAGCCCAGTGCTGGCTACAGGATTATGGTACTGAGAACTGGAAATTCAAAAATAACAAATGCACACACTCAGTATCTTTTACTATGCCCTATACCACACGCGAGCACTGTGCCATCTCTCCAGACTCCATTATTGCCTCTGTAGAACTCACTGCTGGGAGGAGGGAACTTTGTTCCCATGCCCTGCCCTCGTACCCCTCAACTGAGGGAGGAGGGTAGGAGTGGTCATGCTTGAACAACATCATCTCTTGCAATCCATCAGGTATGCCATTAATTTTTGGTACTACAGGTGCTTTGACTCAAGCTATTCGGAATTTTGCCAAGAGTTTGGAGGCGTGGCTGATGAGTGCAATGAGCGGCTTCCCTCAGCAGATGGTTCGGACAAAGGTAAGGCTGGATATGATCATCTTTATCCAACACTTCTGCCCTTCAAACTGTCCTTAACAAATTCACCCTGTCAGATGTGTTTTCATGGAATGGAACCAAATGCAATTTTTGAGTTCCTTTTAGAGAGTTTTGGAATACTCAAAACCAAATATGTCCCTGTATTTTTTCCTTTTAATTCTGCTTTTACTGTAAACAACTTGAATATTTTCTGTGGGAAAACGAGGTGAAGGGCCAAGGTTATGGACAACACTGGCAAAGTTGGGAAAAGATAGGGCTAAGGCTAAGAAGTAATTTTTGGGTGATTAAGTTGTAGAAAGAGTGCGAGTAAAGAAACCTTAAAAAAAAGTTCCTTATGTGCTCATTCAATATTGACAGTGTTATATAGGGTGGCTCAGGTTCTTGATTTCTTCAGAGCAAAACTTTTTCTTAACTAAAATAAAATGTTAATGCTCATCCTGTGTATCCCATGTCAAAATTTTTAGCTGTTTATCCATGGAAGGATTTAGATATATTTTTATTGAGTTCAATTTATCTTGCAAAGAATAAATTCACAGAATCATCATTGCTGGAGATGTGGCTTAGAATTCCAACACAGTATCTATTCAGATAACTAATAATGATGGCAGTTCACGAAAAAAATCCCAATAAACATTTACATGAGGTGTTGGAGCAGCCCTGCTTGCTTGAACTCAGTAGGAGTCCACGCCTACGAGGATGGACGTTCTTTTTGACTGGCAGTTCAACTGGTCAGTCCCCGACCACCAACCTAGAGAATGGTTGGTGCTCAGTCTGTTGGCTTTCTGCCTAACACAGGAAAATGTACAGATGGTTTTCATTAGTAAAGAAGCCAGGCCAAGAGGGTGAAGGTGCTCTGAATACAGAGCCAAACAAACCGACTTTTCTCATCCAAAGTATGCATAAAGGTCACTAACAGAGACAGCATGGCATACTTTATTATTTGTCATGTTACAAGGAGTGTTAGGGAAATAAGGCAAATAAGTGAGATTTATTGTAAATTTTACATAAACAATATTTGTGAAATATATCAGCCTGTTGATTTGGTTTTGTCTCACTAAAACATTTATCAGACAACTTTTGAAAGATTGAAGGAGTGCACTTGGTAGAACATACGACACTGTATTATCCAACTTCATTGTTACAGCTTTGGGCACACTCATATGACTAGCTATTGGGCAGCAAAGGTAAACCCCTGATCACAGGGGACTTTTAAGGACAGACCAGTGATAGAAACCCCAGAGTTTGTAGCACCAGTAATAGGAACCAAAGCGACTGATGGCGAGGATGAAATTATTTGCCCATTTGATTATTTATTTTGGGGCAAGAGGCACTGACCAATGCACTCATCTTTTTTTTAAATAAAAATGCAAAAAATGTAACCACCTTCAATGCAATTTAGTCTGTAATTGAAGCTGTTTAACACATCAAGCATTATTGAGGAACCAAATCATGATAAAGCCAGCAACTCATTTTATCTGGAAAATACACACAGCACATTGATTATCCCACTTTGATGATAGCTGAGGATATGGAATGAGGATTTTCAGAAGTGGGTGTTGGGAAGTCTTGTTGTGATGCATTGTGAGCAGTAGTTTGTTGATTGGCTAAGTGCTCTATTGTGTTTTTTTTTAAGGTGGGAGTAGTTAGTGCCTTTGCCCAAACATTGCGCAGGTACACCTCCCTGAATCACCTTGCACAGGCTGCCAGAGCCGTGCTACAGAACACATCACAGATCAACCAGATGCTCAGTGATCTCAACCGTGTTGACTTTGCCAATGTACAGGTGAGATCTCTCAGTTAGATTGTTAATTTGCATCATTTTTTCATCAAACCCCCCATCCCTCTATTCTAAACCCCAACACAATTACAGGTAGCCATGGATTTCCTAAGATTGAGGTAATCCATTTAGCTACATCTGTCAACAACCTCCTTCATGCTTTCCTACCTTTACTCATCCTACCCCTCATACCTTAATTTTGTAGTTTCTCTTCCATCTACCTTGCCCTTTTCAAGGTCAACTCTTAATGAGATGCATCATCTACTCCCAAGGCCTTCCACACCCAACTCTTGACTGCCTCAATCTCTTTATTGGCATACTTGCTTAATACTCCCTTTGCTCAAGAAATCCTTTCAAAACTTCTGTCTTTACCCCGCTTCTTCCTCAAAAAAAAAGCTATTGACCCTTACTGCCCCAACCCCAACATCTGTCTCATCTTTAGCCTCCCTCCCTTTCCTCTGCGTGAGTATGATGTAAGCTGCTAACTAGCTGCTATCTCACCCAAAACTCCATTTAACTTTTTAGTCTGTCTTCTGACCACCTCACATTGCTAAAAGCTCTCTGGCCAAAATTATAGGAAATATTCTCTGTGACAGCAACCACAATGCTTTATCCCTCCTGGTCCCTTTCGATTTCTCCACAGCCTTTTACACAGGTAACCATATTGTTCTCCTCCATTGTCCAGTTTGGTCGGACTGCACTTGTATGGTTCCATATTTACTTGTCCCAAAGTAACTAGACACAGTAACAATGTTTTCCATCAGTCTTGCAGTCCCCCAGAGTTTCCCAGAGGCTATTATCCTTAGGCCTCTCCTCCTCCTCATATACATTATCCATAGGCACAGGGTCAGCTTCCCTTTGTACGTGAATGATGTCTATATCTATCTTTCCTCCAATTCCCTTGACCAAATAGCCACCTCTGACCCATCACACTGTCATGTCTGATATTAAGTTGTGGATTGTCAAAATTTCCTCCAACTTGACATCTGGAAGATTGAAACCTTCCATTTCTCATTTCCACTATTAACTCTGGTTCCTTGTCAATGATTCCAACTCCTTCCTGGTCACTCAATTAGGCAGAATCAGGGTATGCTAAATCTTGATCCTTTTTACTGGCAAAACATCGTCACATCACTGTTAATTCCAACTTTTTTCAAAAATCAGCCATCCATAGCCTTCCCTGCACTGAGTCTTGCGCAAAAATCGTCCATAGACACACAGATCTATACCATCTCCCTGTCCTTGGTGCATTGAATTTAAAATCCTATTCCTTACTCTCTGATCTCTGTACACCCTCACCCCACCTTGCTCTTATCTTTGCAACCTGTTCTATTCTTGCATTTGTTCATTCTGCCTTTGATGCTGCAGCACGGGTTTTCTATGGATCTCCTTTCCCTCTCTCCCCATTTTATTAGTGGCAGAATCTTCAGTCGCTTCAGTCCCATTCTTTGGAACTCTCTCAAGCTCCAATGCCCACCTTACAGTTTTCTCTGCCTTGAAGTACATTTTCCAGTCAGATCTCTGGTTTACTCCCTCACCACAACTCACCATCTGTTCCATTATTATTTATCCCTGTGAAATACTTAATGATGCTATTCTACTTTAGGAACTCTGCAGAAGAAATTATTGTTAGTTGCTAAGTAGACACTGCTGTTTATTTAATTGCTTTTCTTAAATTTGCTCTTATTTTACCAACCCTCCTCTCCCCTCCCCACTCCTGAGATGTTTCCATAGATGCCAGCCTCCTTCCTGCTGTTTGGCAGGGAATTCTGATAGTGGCTAGCTAGGAAGTGACCTTAGACAGATTGGCCATTAGTCTTCTTTCAGCTAAGAGGAGGCTCTATATTTAAAATAGAAACAGAAAGTGCTGGAAAACCACAGCAGGTCTGACATCATCTGTGGAGGGGGAAACAGAGTTGACATTTCGGGTCAAATATGACTCCTCTTCAGAACTATTTCTTCAACGGAATTAGTAGCTTGGCAGTATTGTGAAAAGCTCAATATGTCCCCTTTGCTTTCTGCATGATCTCCCATTTCTCAGTGCAAATTGGGAGATACGGTTAGGACCCTTTACTGTGCTAACCAGTTCAACCATTGGTTAGCTCTTTCCATAAGGCTTAAATCACTAATGTTGGCTCAAAACTCAGCATGTGATATCAAGATCTATAAGAGATTCTATCTCTTTATTGATTTGTAACATTTTTTAAGTTAATTAAGTTAATCCCTGTCATTAAAAGGACCTTAATTTAAGGTCCCGCATGGGAGACTGATAACGAAGGTAAGAGCCCATGGGATCCAAGGCAGTTAGGCAAATTGGATCCAGAATTGGCTGAGTGGCAGGAAGCAGAAGGTGATGGTCGGGGGGTGTTTTTGTGACTGGATGCCTGTGTCCAGTGGGATTCCACAGGGATTGGTGTTGGGTCCCTTGCTGTTTGTGGTATATATAAACGATTTAGACTTGAATGTAGAAGAGTTGATCAGTAAATTGGTGGATGACACAAAAATTGGTGGAGTGGTAAATAGCCAGGAGGATATAGACAGGCTGGTCAGTGGCAAATTGAATTTAATACGGATAAGCGTGAGATGATGCACTTGGACAGGACAAACAAGGCATGGGAATACAAGATGAAGAGTAGGACCCTGGGAAGTACCGAGGATCAGAGGAACCTTGGTGTGCATGTCCACCGGTCCCTTAAGGTGGGAGGACAGGTAGATAAGGTGGTTAAGAAGGCATTTGGGATACATGCCTTTATTAGCCGAGGCATAGAATATAAGAGCAGGGAGGTTATGCTGGAACTGTATAAAATGCTGGTTAGGCCACAGCTGGAGTATTGCGTGCAGTTCTGGAATCCGTATTATAGGAAGGATGTGATTGCACTAGAGAGAGTGCAGAGGAGATTTACCAAGATGTTGCCCGGGCTGGAGAGTTTTAATTATGAGGAGAGATTGGATAGACTGGGGTTATTTTCCCTGGAGCAGAGGAGATTGAGGGGGGACATGATTGAGGTGTATTAAATTAAGAGGGGCATAGTTAGGGTAAACAGGAAGGAACTTTTCTCCTTGGTGGAGTCATCAATTACCAGGGGACATAGATTTCAGGTAAGGGGCAGGAGGTTTAGAGGGGATGTGAGGAAGAATTTTTTCACCCAGAATCTGAAACTCACTGCCTGAAAGGGTGGTAGAGGCAGAAACGCTCATAACATTTAAGAAGTATTTGGATATGTACTTGCGATGCCATGGCATACAAGGCTATGGGCCTAGTGCTAGAAAATGGGATTAGAAAAGTTAGATACTTGTCTGACCAGTGCAGACTTGATGGGCTGAAGGGCCTTTTTCTGTGCTGTAGACCTCTATGGCTATGACTAAAGTAAGAACCACTGTGATTTATCTATTTTTACTTTTCCTATTAATGTTATTTTAGTTGAAGTTGATTTACTCTGCCTCAGCGATGGAATTTGAGAGATTATTTGTCCATCGTGCATGGAGGCCTGCAATTCTACTGATGAGCAGGAAAAGATCTACTAATCCATCTGGCCTGTCCCACACAATGAGTGTCAGAGGGCTGGATTTTAGTCCCCCCCACCGGCGTATTTGAAGGCACCGCCCACTCCTGATCTATCTCCCAAATGACTCTGGATGTGGAAGGCGTCAGGCTGACTGCCTGCCTTTAGGCCTATTGAGGCCCTGGCGTGGTCACATTAGGGTCTTAATCTGCCTCTGCCACTATTATATGTGTGGCAGAGGAAGGTGGAGGCAAAGCAGCTTTCATTGCGGGGTCTCCTGTCGGGCAAAGGTGGCGGGGGGGCTCTCCTTTAGGGGTTCCCCAATGCCCACCAGATTCAACTCCCCAACAACCCCTCCCCACCCTCAGATCAGCCGCCCTCTTTTAAGCCTCCCCACCCCTGGCTTCCATAACCCTCCCAGCCAAAGGGGTCTCCCATCCAGGCCCATCTGAAATACCAGACTTAATTCCGAGTCTGGGCTCCATGACTCTTCTCCTTGGGGATGGCCTGTACCCCAGTAGTGGCTCCCCGCTCAATCCTGGCACTGCTGGGACTACAACCTGATTGGCCAGCAGCTTTCTAAAATGGTACTTGCTCCCCGATGGGGTCGGAAGACCCATACAGAATCAATGAAGGCTGCGCCCAGCATATTATCACTGCAGGGCAGCTGGCTTCCGAGTCAGCGGGCTGACAACCGATTTTTCAGTTGGGTGGCGGGGAATACATCTCCCTGTAAAATCCCCACCCCACAGAGTCATTTATGGCACAGAAGGAGACAATTTGGCCCATCGAGTCCATGCCAGCTCCCTGCAGAGCAATCCAACCAGTCCCACTCCACTGCAACTTTATTTCATTCAAGTGACCATCCGATTTCCTTTTGAAATCATTGATTGTTTCTGCATCCACTGCCCTTGTGGGCAGACAGCTCCAGGTCACTATCACTCTCTGCAGGGGTAAAAAAAAGGTTCTTCATGTTCTCCTGTACCTCTTGCCCAAAACCTTAAATCTGTGTCCCATCGTTCTTGTACAATCAGCTAATGGGAGCAGTTTTTCCTTGCCTACCTTATCCAAACCTGTCATAATCTTGTACACTTCTATCAAACTCTGTTCTCTTTTACATAAGGAGAAAAGCCCCAGTCTTTCCGACTTAAAACTGAAATCCCCATCCCTGGAACCATTCTAGTAAATCTCCTCTGTGCCCTCTCAAGGACCTTCACATCCTTCCTAAAGTGTGGAAGTTCTAGTCACTAGAACACATTTGGGGGCCAAACCAGAACTTTAAAAAGGTTCAGCATAACTTAACTGCTTTTGTATTCAATACCTGTATTTATGAAGCCCAAGATCCCATATGCTTTGCTAACCATTCTCTCAATATATCCTGCTGCCTTCAAAGAGTGATTCATGTGCGCCCCCAGGTCCCTGTGTTCCTGCACATTCTTTAGAACTGTGCCATTAAGTTTTTTTACCTCTCCCTGCCCCTTCTGCTAATCACACCAGCAATACATTTACTCTCCGCTGTTTTTCAAAGTATGTTTGTCTTAAAATCAAATTCTTGCCGTATGGGATTTGTTTTGCTGTATTGACAGTCAAATTGGAGAAAAAGATTACGTCATTATTAATGGCCAGACTGTTCAGAAAAAGCAAGTAACATCAAAAAATTCTTATTGAGAAGTGGGAAAAGGATAAGGGGTCAACACTCCAGAAAAAGGAGCAAGATTGAGAAGTGTGTAGAATATATGAAACATTTCAAATGGAATTGGGAAGTTAGAAACATTAGTAACTTTGGAGGGATGTGATATTGTGGCTATAACAGAGACATAGCTTAGGTATGGACAGGACTGGGGATTCCTGGTTGTAATATTTTCAGAAGAGATGTGGAAGGGGTTGGGGTGAAGGTTAGTGAAGGCTCCTATCACAGCTTTAGAACATAAGGAAGTTCTGTTAAGACACAATGCATATGGATAGAAATACTATTTTATAATGGTATTAAGATAGAGGGAGAGATCTGCAGGTGGTTCAGAGAAATATGTAAGAATGTGACAATAATATTGAGTGATTTTAACTAGCCCAAATAGACTGAGATAAAGGTCATGCTTGCCATCATAATGCAGAATGTATTTTAACATCTAAAACTGCTTCCTCAATCCGCCTTTTCCAGGCAAAGAACATTATTTGATTTAATACGGGAAAATGGACTGAGAGAACAATTGGGAAATGGTGAACTTAGTATAGTTAGGATCAGTAGGGTGACGATGATATAATACACTTTAAGATGCTGATAGAGAAGGACATAAGTATGATGAAAAGGTTAAGTGAGTGGGGAAAGTTCTGGCAATTGGTGTATAATGTGGCAAATGTGAAATTGTCCACTTTGGCAGGAAGAATAAAAAAGAAGCATATTATGTAAATGGTGAGAGGTTGCAGAGCTCTGAGATTAAGAGCTATCTGGGTGTCTTAGTGGATGAATCACAAAGGTTAGTATGCAGATACAGCTGGGACATGTGCATTAATTTCAATAAAAAAATTTTCAGAAATTTAAAATCATTCATGAAACCGCATCCTGCCCATAGATGAGGTTCCGTGAAAAATGCGAAGGCCACTTAGGCTTTTCGCCTGTCCACCAACCTTAAGGTTGGATGGGCAGCTCTGTTAATTATTTTAACTGTTAGTTAAATGGCCTTAATAGGCCTTTGACAGTTCGGCGGGTGCACCAAACTGAAAATCTAAATGACGCCGGGGGACACGCCTGACACCACCCCGTGTCATTTTATGCCTCAGCGAGCAGGACTGACCAATGTAATTCCTATATTTAAGAAAAGGAACCAGAACATGCTCAGGGAATAATAGAATAATCAGCTTAACATCAGTGGTAAGAGAAATAATGGGATACTTATCAAAAATGAGAATAAAAGAATGACTAGAAATGAGAAATATAATAATGAATAGTCAGCATGGATTTCAAAAGGGAAAATCTTGCTTTACCAAACTTATTGAATTTTTTGAATTGGTAACAGAGAGAGTAGACAGTGGTAATGCAGTCGATGTAATTTATCTGGATTTTCAAAAGGCCTTCAATATGATGCCTCATAACAGATTAATGAATAGAATCAGAGAATGTGGGGTCAGGACAAGTGACAGAAATTATTGCTCATTGGCTTCAGAATAGAAAGCAGAGAGTGGGAGTAAAAGGCAGTTATTCAGGGTGGGAAGTGGTGTTCTACAAGGATCAGTGCTGAGACCACTGCTGTTCACAATTTACAGTAATGATTTTAGAATCAAAAACACAATTTCTAACTTTGCAGATGAACACGGGGGTATAGTCAATACTGAGGAAGACTTCAACAAATTACAGGAGAACATTAATAAACTTTCAGAATGGGCAAATAGTTGCCAAATGAAGTTCAATATAAATAAATGTGAGATAATACATTTTGGTAGGAAGAATAAGGAGCTATTTATTACTTGGAAGGTGCAACACTAAGTGGGATAGAGGAACAAAGAGATTCTGAGTACAAATACATCAATTTCTAAAAGTTGTGCCACAGGTTAGCAAGCTTATTTCTATAGAGAGGGGGAAGGAGTTTTAGTTCGATGGAAGCCAGCAATGAGGAATGGACCCCTGACTATGATCGGCTCCCAACGCTATTTCACGCTGGCTGCCCAACTAATGGGCAGCCAGCGTGAAATGCGTGCTAAGAGAAGCTCGGCCGACTGAAATATCGCACGAGTGCGCGATGACGTCAGGATGCTTGCCTGACGTTATCATGTGCTTTTTCACGCTCGATCAGGTCGGGTGCTCACCCCCACATGCTCGAGTGAAAAATTCTGCCCATTGAATTGCAAAATAGATAAGCTTTGCTAAAGCATTGAATCTTGCTTAGACCATTCTTAGAGTACCGTGTGCAGTTCTGGTCACTATTTTATAAAAAGGATATAGAGGCACTGGAGAGGGTGCAGAGAAAATTTATAAAGATGATACAGATATGCAAAGGTACACATATCAGGAAAGGATTGACAGGCTGGGTCCCTTTTCTCTTGAATAAAGAAGGCAGAGGGGTGGGCTATTTAGGGGTCTTAAAATTCTGAAAGATTTTGGTAGAGTTGATACAGAGAGAAGGTTTCCTCTTGTGGGGAAAAGCATAACTATAGGCCGTCAATATGAAATAGTCACCAAGAAACCCAATAGGGAATTCAGAAGAAACTCCTTTACCTAGAGAACGGTGAGAATGTGGAACGCACTATCACAGGAAGTGACTGAAGTGAATAGGATAGGTGCATTTAAGGGGAAGTTAGACAACATATGAAGGAGAAGGGAATAGAGGGTAATGATGGTGGATTTAGATGAGAAAAGTTGAGAGGAAGCTTGAGTGGAGCATAACCACTGGCATGGACTGGTTTCTGTGCTGCATATGCTATGTAATCCTATGTTATGTAAAGGAATAGAAGAGGAAAGTGAATGGTCTAAAGGCAATGATGCTGGATTGGGATAAAGCCAAATTAACTGGGCAGAAAAGTTAGCAAACTTGTCGACAGATCAGCAGTGGAATTCTTTAGTTATTTGATAGATTCCTGTATATTCCTATAAATTAACAAGGGGTTGCATGAAAGTATAGAGTTTCATGGAAAGATAAACTTATATTTTAAAAAGAATGCATAAGGCACAGGTGGACCAACAAATCAATACATTATATTTTTGAGCAATATAGCAACTTTAAATCAGGCTGATAATCATTCTTTGATTTTGTTGTGACAGGAGCAAGCATCCTGGGTTTGTCAATGTGAAGAGGGAATGGTGCAACGACTAGAACAGGATTTTAAGATGACTCTACAACAACAGAGCTCCCTCGATGAGTGGGCATCCTGGCTTGATAATGTAGTGAATCAGGTCCTGAAACCACATGAAGGCAGCCCCAGCTTCCCGAAGGCTGCCCGCCAATTCCTGCTAAAATGGTCTTTCTACAGGTTTGTAAGCTGACAGTTGCATTCCTTCTGAGCTCTTTGCATTAAACTAGTAGGACAGGTGAAGAATTGCAGAATGACTTGAACAATATTTGCAAGTAGGCAGAACCATGACAGTTGAAAGCCCATACTAATAAGTGCCTATACCTTGGATGGAAAAGATAGAGGACATAGTTGACATTGTTGAACTTGCCAGGGAAGAGACTGAAGGAGGTCTGGGAGATGGACAGAGCTTGTTCAGTCAGTTACTGCAATGTAGCAGTTAAGGGAGTTTTTAGAATGCGGAGTCATATTGCCAGATCAGTAGACTGTGTCAGGCCATCATACTGAAGCTGCAAGGTGCTCTGGTAAGGTTGCAGCTTGAATACTATTATCAAGACACATAGGCATCAAAGCACTGGAAAAGTAGAGAAGAGCCACAGGGCAGTGTCTGAGTTCTGGAGTTATGAGGGAAAGGTAGAACAATGTTTCAGCTTCAAAAGGAGCCAAATGAGAGGGGACCTTAATGGCATTGATAATATTTTTAATGTTAAAATGGAATTAAAAAAGTGAATTGTGAGTGCTATAAAACTGATACAAGATGGGCTTTATACTTCAGCCCTGAGCCTTTCTTCACAGAGTGACTAATACCTGGAATGTTCTTCAGGTAGAGTGGAGGCAAAATTCATGTCATTCAAGAGACGATCAGACACCGGGGGAATGGAGAAATTGCAGGATGGTAGGATGAGTTAGATGGGCTGAATGGCCTCTCACTTGGGTGCTTAGCTTAGTGACATATAGTGAGTCAGGTACACTCGAATGGAATTAATGTTGTTGGTTATGATATGAGGAAAAGGTTGTGTGATTACTTCAAAGCAGTGCTTTGGAACAAAGATACTTGTACGTTTGAGTGCTGTTCACTGAAAATATACCCTTCTCCTACTGTCGGCCATTATCCTTTTATACATTAAAAAGGAATTAATAGCTGAGCATCCTGGCTCTGACAATTCAACCTCAGAAATTGCAGAATCCCATAGGCTACCATTGGAACTTTGAAAGTAAAAATGTGATGCAAGATTTACAGAGTCATAGAATCAATAAGGCAAAGAAGGAGTCCATAAAGTCCATCGAGTTCATGCCAGTTTGATGTAGAGCAATCCAGTCAGCTTCATTACGCCACACTATCCTCACTAGTGGCTAACTAATTTCCTTTGAAATCATTAATTGTCCCCCACCCCGCCTGCCCGCTCCCTGCTTGTAGGCAGCGAACTCCAGGTTGTACCTGCTCACTGAATAAATAAGTTCTTCCTCCCATCTCCCCCATATCCCTTACCAGAACTCAAATCTATGTCCCCTAATTGGGGTTAGACAGAAAGTTACAATCAGATCAACCATGATCTTATTTGAATATTATACCTATTGTTTAAAAAGGGTGCAAGGTATAGGCCAGATAATTATAGGCCAAAGTCAGTCTGACTTCGGTGGTGGGCAAATTATTAGAATCAATTCTGAGAGTCACGATAATCTGTCACTTAGAAAGGCATGGATTAATCAGGGATAGCATGGTTTTGTTAAGGAAAAGTTGTGTCTTATTAATTTAATTAAATTTTTTGAGGAAGTAACAAGGAGGATAGATGAGGGTAGTGCAGTGGATGTTGTCTACAAAGCTTTTAGTAAGGCATTTGGCAAGGTCCCACGTGACAGACTGGTCAGAAAAGTAAAAGCCCATGGGATACAGAGCAACGTGGCAAGTTGGATTCAAAATTGGCTCAGCAACAGGAAATAAAGGATAATAGTCAACAGCTGTTTTTGCGAATGGAAAGTGGTTTCCAGTGGCGTTTCACAGGGCTCAGTGTTTCTGGTGAATATTAATGGTTTGGACTTAAATATGGGTGGCAGGATTGGGAAATGTTCAGGTGACAAAAATCGGCTGTGTAGTTGATAGTGAAGAGGATATCTGTACACATCGGAATATCATCAATGATTTGGTTGAGTGGGTGGAAAAGTGGCGAATGGAATTCAGTCCAGAGAAGTGTGAAGTAACGCATTTAGGGAGGGAAAATAAAGCAAGGGAATCCTCAATAAATGGGAGGATATTAAGAGGGGTAGAGGAAGTGAGAGACCTTGGAGTGCATGACCACAGGTCCCTGAAGGTGGCAGGACAGGTAGATGAGGTGATAAAGAAGGCATATGGAATGCTTTCCTTTATTGGATGAAGTATAGAATAAAAAAGCAAGGATGTAATGCTGGAACTATATAAAACACTGGTTAGGTCACAGCGGAATTTTGCATCCAGTTCTGGTCGTCACATTACAGGAAAGATGTAATTGCTCTGGAGAGAGTGCAGAGGAGATTTACAAGAATGTTGCTGGGGCTTGAAAATTGCAGCTATAAGGAAAGATTGGGTAGGTTAGGGTTGTCTTCCATAGTTCAGGGGAGACTGAGGGGTGACTTGATTGAGGTATACAAGATTATGAGGGGCCTAGCCAAGAAGATATAATAATGTCTATAATATTATTGGAAATTATTTTAAAATAGTGGTGTTTGTGTCTACGTGTGTGTGTCTTAATTGGATTAAAACCAGCTGGTCTAGAGGTTTTGATGTATAGAGGAGAAATAGGTTTGAAATGGTAATTAGATAAATATAGGGAAATAGAAGGTGAGGTATAAAGGGGGCAATTTGCATTTTTAAATAGACTATTAAAAAGAGCGAGTGAAATATTACATCTAACCATGTGAAGCTCAGAAACAATGTGTTTATTTTTTTAAAGCTTACTATTAAAGTGGGTATTATGAAAGGGTTTTATTGTTAGAAGATTTAAAGTAAAAAGAAACATAGTGACAATGAGAATTTACATTCAAAGAGGCAAGTATGTATAAAGGAAAGTTGTTGGTATGAAGAGGAGGGATTCTAAGATCCAAAGCCTCTAGCCTATAAACCTCAAGTCTGTCTGCAAGGATCCAGAGCTGAAAGAAACTCATTTTGAATGCGACTGTCCAGGGTGTGCTTTGCCAGGTGCCTGTTTAAATGTGTAGCTGAGAGTCAGATTAATTAGGGGATTTTTGTAGTTATAATAATAATTTTGTAGACATATGTACGTGCTTACAATCTTCCTTGTATTAATAAATGTTTCATTTAGTTTTATAAAAAAAACCTCGAGACTTGGTGGTCTTATTACTACTGAATTCAAAGCCTGCATCTCGAAACATAAAATTGTAAAAATGGGGTTATGACAGTTGTTTCAAGTTTCTCTCTGGGATTTGACAACTCTGTCTTTACCATTGGCTGTGTCATAATAAAATAAAGTAGACAGGAAAGACCTGTTCCCCCTTAGTGGAGAGTTCAAATACCAGGGGGGCATACAGGTGATTGGTAGCAGGACTATAGAGGGAATATTAGGAAAAACTTTTTCACCCAGAAGATGGTAGATGCCTGGAATTCGCTGCCCGGATTGGTGGTTGAGGCAAAAACCCTCAACTCATTTGAAAGGTACCTGGATCTGCACCTGAAATGCTGTAACCTGCAAGGCTACAGAGGGGGTGCTGGAAGGTGGGATTAGAATGGGTGGCTAGTTTTTTTCAGCTGGCGCAGACATGATGGGCTGAATAGCCTGTGGTTCTAACTCATGTGCTTTGTTCACTACTCTCTCGACATGTCCTGCCACATTCAAAAATCTGTTCACATGGACCCCTCTTTAAAACTGCCATTAAGATTATATTGCTTCTCCGTATCCCTTCTACCAAAATTCATCACCTCACACTTATCCGTTTTAAATTCCATTTGCCACTTGTCTGCCCATTCTGCTAGTCTATCTGTGTCCTGTTGCAGCCGATTACTATCATTCTCACTGTTTGACACAGTTCCAATTTTTGTATAATCTGCAAATTTTGAAATTTTGCCCTGCATTCCAATATGTAAGTTATTTATACGTATCAAAAAGGCAGTGATTCCAGCACTGAACCTCAGGGGACACCACAGTCTACCATACTCCAGTTGAAAAATCAGGACTCGCCATTTTCTGTTCTTAAGCCAAGTTTTTATTTTTTTATTCTGTGAGCCTCAATTTTGTTAACCAGATTTTTATGTGGTACTTCGTAAAATGTTTTCTCAAAATCCAAATGGACAACATCCATTGCACTCCCCTCACAAAAAAAACACAAAGTGTCACCTGGCGGTGTACTTGATAATTAATAATGAAAACTCCCTTCATCAACCTTCTCTGTTACTTCATCAAAAAATTTAACTACATTAGTTAATCATGATCTGCCTTTTACAAGTCCAAGCTGGCTCTCCTTAACTAACTCAAACCACTCGAAGTGCCTGTTCTTTTTTCCTGATTATTCTTTCTAAAACTTTACCCACCAATGATGTTAAACTGACTGGCTTGTAGCTATTAGGAATGTTCTTACACCCTTTCTTGAATAAGAGTGTCACATTTGGCACTCTCCAATCCTCTGCCTCCTCCCCCATAGCTAGGGAAGATTATGGCAAGTTCTTCTGTTATCTCCATTCCCATTTATTTTAGCAACCTGGGATGCTAGCCGTCCAGACCAGGCAAATTACTTACTTAGTATAGACAGCCTTTCCAGCACATCCTGACGATCAAATTTCATCCCATTCATCACCTCTAATGTCTCCACTTCTACTAATATTTTGTCAGCATCCTCTTCCTTAGTAAACACTGATACAAAGAACTCATTAATTATTCTGGCTTTGCCCTAGACCTCGAAGGATATAATCATCATCTTTGTCTCTCATAGACCCCATCCCCCTCCTCTGACTTCCCACTTGCTATTTACATGGTGGTAGAAAACTTTTGGATTCCCTTTTGTGTTAACTGCCATTCTATTCTCATATTTTCTCTTTGCCAGTTTTACTTTCCTCTTCACTTCCCTGCTCAACATATTGTACTTGGCCTGGTTCTCGCTTGAAGAGTTAACCTGACATAACACCCCTCCTTTTTTTTGTTTCATCATATTCTCTAACTCCCTCACCATCCAAGGAGCCCGGGCTTTGGTTCCCCTGCTTTTCCCTCTTGTTGGAATGTACCCAGCCTGTACCTGAAATGTCGCTTCCTTCAAAGATCACCCATTATTCAGTTAGATTTTCCTGTCAGTCTTTGGTTCTGTTTTATCCTGGCTATATCCTCTCCTGTCCTATTGAAGTTAGCCCTCTTCTAATTTACAATGGTATCCCAGTATCTTTACAATACAGAAGGAGGCCATTTGGTCCATCAAGTCTGCATTGGCTCTCTGAAAGAGCATTCCACCTAGTCCCACTCCCCTGCCTTATCCCCGTAATCTTGCACATTCTTTCTTTTCAGGTAGCAAGCCAATTCCCTTTTGAATACCTTGATTGAACCTGCCTCCTCCACCCTTTCAGGAAGTTTATTCCTTACTCCAGCCACCTCTAGGTGAAAAAAAATTTCCTTACATCACATTTACTCCTTTTGCCAATTTTTTGAATCTGTGCCCTCTAGTTCTTGAGTGAGAACAGTTTCTCACTATTTACCCTGTCCATACCCCTCAGGATGTTGAATATCTCTATCAAGTCTCCTTTCAGCCTTCTTTTCTCTAAGGAAAAGAGTCCCAACCTCTTCAATCTCTCCTCATAGCTACAATTCTTTATCCCTGGAATCATTCTTGTGAATCTCCTTTGTATTATCTCCAAAGCCTTCACATCCTTCCTCAAGTTTGATGTCCAGAACTGGACACAGTACTCCAGATGAGACCTAACTAGTATCTTGTACAAGTTCAACATGACCTCCTTACTCTTCTACTCAATGCCCCTTCTAAGATACTATATGTTTTATTAACTGTTCTCTCAACATGCCCTGCCATCTTCAATGACTTATGTACATATACACTGAGGTCCCTTTGTTCCTGTACCTCCTTTAGAGTTTCTCCCTTTATTTTTTACTGTCTCACCATATCTTTCCTTCCAACATGAATCACCTCACACTTCTCTGCATTGAACTTCTTTGGTCACTTGCCTGCCCAATCCGCCAGCATGCCTATGTCCTTTTGAAATCCAAGACTATCCCCATCACAATTGACAACATTTCCAATCATCTTATCATCTGCAAATTTTGAAATCATGCCCTGCACACCACAATCTAGGTCATTAATGTATATCAGGAAGAGTAAGGGTCCCAACTCTGACCTTTGGGGAACTCCACTACAAACCTTCCTCCAATCTGAAAAACAATCATTTATCACTACTGTCTATTTCCTGTCACTCAGCCAATTTCTTATCCAAGTGCCTACTTTCCCTTTTATTCCATGAGCTAGAATTTTGCTCACAAGTCTGTTATGTGGCACTGTATCAAATGCCTTTTGAAAATCCATATACACCACATCAACAGCATTTCCCTTATCAACCTTATTTGTTACCTCCTCAAAAAACTCCAAGTTAGTTAAACATGATTTTTCCTTAATGAATCCATGCTGGCTTTCCTTAATTATCCTGTACTTGTCTAAGTGACTAGTGTCTCTGCAATTTCCACTTTCATTTCTCTCAGTATCCTTGGATGCATCTCATCCAGTGCTGGAATCTTATGTATTTTAAGCAAAGATAGCCTTTCCAACACCACCTTCCTCTCGATTATAAATTCTTCTAGTGTACTAGTTACCTCCTTTCTCACCTCAGCCTGGGCAGCATCTTCTTCCTTTGTAAAGACAGATGCAAAGTACTCGTTCAACACCTTCACTATTTCTCCAGCTTCCACATGCAAATCCCCTTTTTTGTCCCTACTTTTTCCTTTACTACCCTATTATTATTTACATGCTTATAGAAGACCTTGGGATTTCCTTTTATGCTCGCTGCCAGTCTCTTTCCATGCTTTCTCCTTGATTTTCTTATTAGTTTCTTCACTTCCCCTCTGGTCCTTCTTTATTCAGCCTGATTCTCCATTGTATTTTCTACCTGACATCTGTCGTATGCATACTTCTCCCTTTACATCTTTATCTCTCTCTCATCAACCAGAGTGCTCTGGATTTATTTGTCCTCCCTTTCCCCTTCAAGAGAATATACCTTGACATTGCCTGCAATATTTTTTCTTTGAAGGTGGTCCATTGTTCACCCACTGTCAATTCTCCCAACATTTGATTCTAACTCACTCGACTCATGCATTCTCATCCCATTGAAGTTGGCTTTCCCCCAATTAATTATCTCTGCTCTGGATTGTTCCTTGTCCTTTTCCATGATTAACCTAAATCTTATGACCCAATGGTCACTGTCCTCTAGAGGCTCTCCCACTGAAGTTTGATCCACTTGGGCCAACTCATTCCCCAGAACCAGGCCCAAAAGTGCATGTCCTCTCATTGGACTGGAAACATACTGCTGCACAAAATTATCTTAAACACATTCCAGGAACTCTCGCCCCTTTTTTTTCCCTTTGTACTAGTCTTATCCCAGTCTTTATTTGGATAATTGAAGTCCTCCATTATTAATACTCTATAATTCTTACACCTCTCTGTAATTTCTACTTTAGATTGTTCCTTGCTCTTCTCCACTACTAATCTGAACCTTTTGATATGATGATCACTCTTACTCAAGTGTTCCTGCACTGACACTTGGTCTACCTCATTCTGTAGCACCAGATCCAGCAATGCCTCTTGCCTATCTGGAACAAAAACAGAATGGTCAAGGAACTTTTCCTGAATACATTTCAAAAATTCCTCCCCATTCTTATCCTTCATCATTATCCCAATCGATATTTGGGTAATTAAAGTCCACCAATATCACTTTACAGTATCTCTGATTTCTTTGCAGGTTTGCTCCTCTCCTTTCTCCCTCTCTCTCCCCAGTTGGAGGCTGATAGTGTTATGATATGACAGTTGGTATTTGCCAGGCTGACCAAATCCATAAGGGAAACTTTGCCACTTTTGAAATTTGTATTTATTACAAGAAGGCTTGTGCACTGAAGTCAGAAGTAGATTCCATTACTGCCTTTAGAGATTTTAAAGATTAAAGTAAAATATTTATTGACAAAAGAAAAAATTTAAACACAAACATAAGATTACAGTTACAGAGTTATAACAGTTCCCAAAATTTCTACTTAACCAGACTCTCAAGCACCACCTCCCCAACCCCCCTACATTTGAAAGCAACATTCCAAATTTATGCAGTTATACAGCAATATTACCACAAGTACCCACTGGACAGTGGGCTTCCAAAGGCTTTTAACACAACTTTGGTTAGTGGAACAACAAATGTATGGCTTTTCCCCAAGTCTGTTTCACACAGTCACCTTTCGGGATCTCACAGGGCCACACTTCACACAGCCTTCCATCCTTCTTTAAATGTATTTCTCCTTTTTTGATCTGTAAATCCCATTGTTTCAACTTGCCTTTAGAAGTTACTTTTCTCAGAATATAAAAATCTTTCATGTTATCATTATGGCCAGCACTTTTGGGAAAAATCAACATAGTAACCTTGCCTTATTTATCTTGCCAGTTGTAAACATTTTCCATGCCTGTGTTTGAAAATCAAACACTTCTCCACTTATCTGAAAATGCAAATTTCATTCACACTGTATCTGCTGAGACCTTACCCTAGTTTACTCTTCTCCATTTCAAATGCCTGTTTTACACCTGACGACTTTGATAATTTAAACCTTGCAGTCTAATTGTCTCTAGTTTAATTAAATTAGCCACACCCACACAAACATAAGCCTGCTTTAAAGTATCCCACAGTAACATTAGGAAAATATGATAGTTCCTTGACAATAGAATACCCTCCCACCCCCTGTAATGTGATCACCCCCTTTTTGCTTCTCAACTCTAACCAAATGGATTCAGTCTTTGCCCCCTCAAGGGCATGCCCTCTTTCCAACACTACAATGTATTTGATCAGTACTGCCGCTCTACCTCCCTTTTTCCCTTCCCCATTTTTCTGAACACTTTTTGTATTCCTGAATATTAAGTGCCTCGTCCTCACCATTTATAAGTCAAACTTCCATTATTGCCACTGCATCATATTCCCACACAGCTATTTGTGCATGTAGCTCACCAACTTTATACACCATACTTTGTGCTTTTACATACATGCATTTTAAATCTGTCACTATATCCCACATGGTGGTGATAGGCTTGCTCCTAACTAATATGGTACTACTTCCTTCTCCAGTACTATCCAACACTCTCACTCCTTTATCCACCTAATTCCTCTTTCTACTTCTATATGTTGGTGCCCGTCACCTTACCGATTTAATTTAAACCCTTCCCAACCACACTAGTGAACTTCCCCACTAGGACAATGGTCCTAGTCCTGTTGAGATGCAACCCGTCCCTTTTGAAAAGGTGCCTCCTGTCCCAGAACTGCCATAGTTTAGAGAGAGTACTCACCATCCAGTCATTTGCCTGCTTTCTTGTGACCTCATACTTTGATTTTTTTTTCAAATACGCTCACTCCGTCTCCTGCACTGTTCTCTCTCAGGCTATCTCTCTGTCTCCCATGGATTCCCCTCCACCATTTCTCACTGTGGGTCTGTGACACTATTCTCTCTTGGACTCGCTAGCAGTTAGGAATCACTATCTTCAGCACAGGTATCAAGTTAAAAAGGGCAGGAGCAACTGATGTAGTTCCTGCATCCCGATACCAAGAACTGATTGACAAGTATAACTGAATTCTAAATCTTCATAATGGTTTCTTAAAGAATGTATATATGAATTATAAACCACGCTCCCATTTGTTCCATTTATTTAAAACTCACGGGAGATTAGCGATACTGCCTTACTTTGGTCTAAAGGAGTAATTCTGAAGAATTTATGACACAGGCTTGAAAAGTGGAGTAAATTGGATGGAGTCACCAAGTGCAATGTCAAATATTTCAAAGTGCACCTGGATTAGAGATGCAAAGGCACAGAAGAATTTCCACAATAATTTGAAGAGAGAATTTCCTATTTCATGTTTAAAGATAAATTTTTTAAAATCCAAAAATTAATTTCACCATATTGCCCTGTAAACACTCCACTGTCTTTCAGCATTAAAGCACTATTGATCCAAATAACTTATCCCAATCTAGGCTACCATATTGCAGTTGCAGAAGTTCTCATTGGTAAAGAAAAAAAGGAATAAACGCTACATTGGTTTCTGCCTGCTGGCTTGCTGATCTGCCACTGCACCCAGCACTGTGGCACTAAATCACACAAGTATAGAAGGTGCTAGGTTCAGTCTGTGCTGAGCAGCTGATATCAGCTGGAACAACAGAATCGGACAGAGTCAGCATGGATTTATGAAAGGGAAATCATGCTTGATAAATCTACTGGAATTTTTTGAGGATGTAACTAGTAGAGTTGATGAAGGGGAGCCAGTGGATGTGGTTTATTTGGATTTTCAGAAGGCTTTCGACAAAGTCCCACATAAGAGATTGGCGTTTAAAATTAAAGCGAATGGGATTGGGGGTAGTGTATTGAGATGGATAGAAAACTGGTTGGCAGACAGGAAACAAAGAATAGGAATAAATGGGTCTTTTTCTGAATGGCAGTAGTGGGGTACCGCAGGGATTGGTGCTGGGACCCAGTTATTCACTATATATATTAATGATTTAGATGAGGGAATTAAATGTAATTTCTCCAAATTTGCAGATGACACAAAGCTGGGTGGGAGGGTGAGCTGTGAGGAGGATGCAGAGATGCTTCAGTGTGATTTGGACAAGCTGAGTGATTGGGCAAATGCATGGCAGATGCAGTATAATGTGGATAAATGTGAGGTTATCCATTTTGGTAGCAAAAACAGAAAGGCAAGTTATCTGAATGGCTATAAATTGAGAGAGGGGAATGTGCAACGAGACCTGGGTGTCCTTGTACACCAGTTGCTGAAGGTAAGCATGCAGGTGCAGCAGGTGATAAAGAAGGCAAATGGTATGTTGGCCTTCAAAGCCAGAGGATTTGAGTACAGGAACATGGATGTCTTGCTGCAATTGTACAGGGCCTTGGTGAGACCACACTTGGAATATTGTGTGCAGTTTTGGTCTCCTTATCTGAGGAAGGATGTAATTGCTATAGAGGGAGTGCAGCGAAGGTTTACCTGACTGATTCCTGGGATGGCGGAACTGACATATGAGGAGAGATTGAGTCGATTAGGATTATATTCGCTGGAGTTCAGAAGAATGAGGGGGGATCTCATAGAAACCTATAAAATTCTAACAGGAATAGACATGGTAGATGCAGGAAGGATGTTCCTGATGGTGGGGGGAGTCCAGAACCAGGGGTCACATTCTGAGGATATGGGGTAGACTATTTAGGACTGAGATGAGGAGAAATTTCTTCACCCAGAGAGTGGTGAGCCTGTGGAATTCATTACCACAGAAAGTAGTTGAGACCAAAACATTGTATGTTTTCAAGAAGGAGTTAGATATAGCTCTTGGGGCAAAAAGGATCAAAGGGTACGGGGAGAAAATGGGAGCAGTCTATTGAGTTGGATGATCAGCCATGATCATAATGATTGGCTAGGCAGGCTCAAAGGGCCAAATGGCCTACTCCTGCTCTTAGTTTATATGTTAACAGAGGCTTCAGCATCCTTGGATTTAGCAGGGCAGATCAGCTAATGACCCTTGCTGGTAGTATGTGGCGTGTTGGTGAGGACAGGATTGGGCTCGGATGTGAATACCCAACTCCACTGTGGTGGAATAGCTTTTCAGCACCATCTGGGTGATTTCATGAAGAATGGGCAAAGTGCCAAAGTATTGAGTACCCATGGAATCATATGCCAGAAAGATTCACCAGCACTCTGGGGGAAAAAGGAGGAGGACTGAATGAATTTCTAGTATCAAAGTAAATCGTCCTCTTGATTTTATGTATGAAACTACTATGGTTGTTTAGAAATGTTCACCTTTGCATATCTTCTGTTCCATGTGAACAAAGCTTTTATGTTTTGCTTGTTTTAAGGTGCTCATGTGATGCTTTTATTTCAGTTCCATGGTCATTCGTGATCTGACCTTGCGTAGTGCAGCCAGTTTCGGTTCATTTCATCTTATCCGGCTGCTTTATGATGAATACATGTTTTATCTGGTGGAACATCGTGTAGCTCTAGCGACAGGCGAAACTCCTATTGCAGTGATGGGAGAGGTATGTAAGCGATCAGTTGTGTGGTATTTAATCAATATAAGGCTGGAGGGTTGGTTTTCTGAAGGATGGAAAATTGTACAGGGCTACAGGGAAAAGGCAGAGAATGGCACAAGGTGAATTGCTCTTTCAGAGAGCCAGCACAGACATGATGGGCCAAATGGCACCAGGTGTGCTGTAACCATTCTAGGCATACATTTTTTCAGTTTATTTGGGGAATATTCATGAAAAAATATTTAATTTGTATTTGTATAATGTTTAAAAATGTCCTAAAGTGCTTCATAAAACCATGAAGGAAATTCATACCAAGTCAAAGAAGGAAAAACTAGAAAAGGCTATGGCATTGAAATCAAGTTTGGAGGTGATGAAGATGGGCTGAGGCAGAGGACAATGCAGGAGTTGTTAATGACCAGGAAGGCACATCAAGCTCATGGCAAGGATAATGGGCATTTGTGCTGAGGGAATGTGATTGGATAATGAACAAACATTCTGACAGCATTGAGACAGTGAAGGTGGGGGGGGTGGTGGGGAGGTAGAACTGCATGTGGAAACTGATCCCCACATCTGCGATCACATTGTCAAGGGGCTGTATGTAAATAAAGACAAGGAGTGGACCAAGGATAGAACTTGGGGGAAGAGAAACCAATCTAAGTGACGATCTAAAAACAAAGGCAGGGTTTTTTTTAAAATCAATTTTCTGAGAGAGATTTTTGGGGAAAGGGAAATAAATATCTATGGAAATGTGCAAGACACCCTGCACTCCAGATCCTACAATGTAGTGGGATATCCTGCCCATGTGCCCAAAGATCTGTGCTTCGGGAATTGACCTGTTCAGTCACATGAAGACACATGACAGACCCTAAGTAGACATCATCTTCAAACCACAGGACAGCAACATGACTTTTAAAGTGCCATTTTTGTTTTAGAACTATTGGTCAGTTTAAGTTGAATAGCAAAAATATGAAGCATTCTCCAAGTTACATGAATCTGGACCAGACTGCCAATGAGTTCTAATGCTATTTGTTCTGTTTCTCCTAGTTTGGTGATCTCAGTTCTATATCTCCTCTCCAAATGGAGAAAGGTAAGAATTTTCTGATTGGTTGCTGCCTGTGATATCTCTGAACTTCAGGTGTGGAGATTCCCAGTGCTACACATCTAATTTCATGATAGAAACATAGAAAATAGGAGCCGGAGTAGGTCGTTTGGCCCTTTGAGCCTGCTCCGCCTTTCAATATGATCATGGCTGATCATCTATCTCAATGCTATACCCTTGCTCTCTCCCCATACCTCTTGATGCTTTTAGAGTCTAGAAATCTATCTCTTTCCTACTTAAATATATTCAGTGACTTGGCCTCCACAGCCTTCTGTGGTAGAGAATTCCACAGGCTCACCAACGTCTGAATGAAGAAGTTTCTCCTCATCTCGATCCTAAATGGCCTACCCCATATCCTGAGACCATGACCCCTGTTCTAGACACCCCAGCCGGAGGAAACATTATCCCTGCGTCCGGTTTGTCCATCCCTGTCAGGATTTTATACGTTTCAATGAGATTCCCCACTCATTCTTCTAAACTCCAGTGAAAACAGGCCTAGTCAACCCAATCTCTCATATGACATTCCTGCCTTCCCAGGAAACAGTCTGATGAACCTCCGCTACACTCCCTCTATGGCAAGTATATATTTTCTTAGGTAAGGAAACCAAAACTGCTCACTGTTCCAGATGTGGTCTCACCACGGCCCTGTACAGCTGCAGTAAGACATCCTTGCTCCTATACTCAAGTCCTCTCGCAATGAAGGCCAAGATACCATTTGCCGCCTTAACTGCTTGCTGCATCTGCATGCTTGCTTTTAGTGATTGGTGTACAAGGACACCCCAAGTCCCTTTGTGCATCAACATTTCCAAATTTATCACCATTTAAATAATACTCTGCCATTTTGGTTTTGCTACTGAAGTGGATAACTTCACACTTATCCATGTTATACTGCATCTGCCATATATTTGCCCACTCACTCATCTTGTCTCAATTACTTTGAAGCCTCTTAACATCCTCCTCACCACTCATGTTCCCACTTAGTTTTGTGTTGTCAGTAGACCTGTGGCAATTTGTTTAATTTGAGCTTCTGAATGAAGGACAAGCATTTAATGTTTATTCAAAAATGACTTACATTTTTTCCTACATATATCAATTATTCTTGGATAATGGATGAAGGTTCAATTTAATAGTTTAGCTAAAGTAGTCTTACTGTGTAAACACACAAAGGAATCAGGGTAGGAATAGGATGAAAGAGAGTTTATTAACTTTAATTTCTCAATTGGCCATATCCGTCATCAGGGATGGAAGTTATATTCCTAAGTCTAATTTGTGGCATTTTGTGACTCTGCTTTAAATGAATTTTTGAACAGATGATGGGAGTGGGATGGAAAGTGAGGTGGATACTGATTCAAGAGGCGTGAGTGAGCCTCCTGTCAAACGGGAGCGTGTGGACCTCAACCATTCCCTTCAGGAGCTGGATGTGTCCACTCACCAGGAACTGATGAATTCAATATAATCTATTTGGACTGAAACAATCGAAACCTCCAGTGAAACGTTTCCAGGACTCTGGTTCAGGAAGAATAACCCATCCTCCAGACTTTGGCTGAGGCCTGCTTAAGACCACAAAAACTAAATGTACAAGGTGCCCAAATTAATCCCATGTATCACATCTCCAACCCTCAATGGCTGGATGCAGTGATAGTTGATGTGGCTGACAAGTTATCAGGGCAGTGATGATCCAGCAGGAAGAACAATATCAGCCAAACGAGTCCTTGTCCATTGGAATTAAATAGCTGGAGCTGCTTGGTGTGCAGAGTCCAAGAAAAATATTTTGCTGTGACCATTTTAATACTGAGACAAAAATGGTTTATGTTTTTAACCCTATTTCAAAATTTCTGCTTTATTCATTATTGCAGAACCATTGTTGGGAAATGCGTCTCTGGTGGGAAACGCTCTTCATTGTCAAAAGAAGGTGGGAGTTTAACTGACCACTAATTTGATTATGGCAGGAAACTCAGTGTTCTATTTTTGTAAATACAAGGAAAGGTTTACTTTTGTAATTGTTTATGTATCTTCCCCGCTCCACTGCAATCCAGAGGTTGACAATACCACTCCAGTCTTTCCTTCAGATGTGTTGTGCACGATTCAATTTCTTTTGTTAAAAATTTTAATCTGCACGTGCAAGGAAGTGCGCCCGGCCTGTGGAACTGCACCTCTGGCTGGCCCACTGAGAACCAGGCTCTGCTCCGGGCGCAGCACACCGTCGGGAGTTGACTGCCCATGAGTTGACTGGGTTTGAGGTAGAAGATTAGCAGGCCGAGTGTGAAATCTTGCCTTTCTAACAGTTCACTTCCTTCAGCTGGGAGACTGATTAAATGGAATCATGGACTTATCTGCAGTCTCAGCTACCTCTGGTTAGCAATGAGCATTGAGTCTGAGCTGGGTTAACCTAACAGTTTTGCTCAACCCCCTCCAACATTAGACACTTCGGTTCTATGTGACTTACCGTATAAGCCAGCTCTGGCATACATTTCTCAGCATGCTGTTACTGCGGGAAAATTGCCTTATTTTACCCATTTTCTGGTTAACAATGAGTCTAGCTACTCAATACATTAGCTAGCGATGAATTAATTGCATGCCTTTATTGGGGTATGATTCCATTTTGTGCATCAGGGATACCAGTACATGCATTACACTGTGCCTTAGGGAAAATACTGGGATATTCAATGAAATGTGCCTGCACTGGTCTGAGACCCAGAGACTGTGAACTAATGTTTAAAACCTGACATTTATACTTATTTTTGCTACTGACGGTTCAGTAACATCAAACATATTGCTTACAATTACAATCGCTAAATATACAAAGTAACTGAAGAAAATACCTTGATACTTTGTCTACTTATCCCTCCAGTTGTGTGTCATATATTGCAGTTTTAAAACATATTTGATAGTCTATTGTTAATGGAAGGAAAATTGCAGTTGAGGCCAGAGCGCAGATTCTGGTGTTGACAGCCGTATTTGCTCTTAAACAGGGCATTTTGTTTTGATTTTTGATCATTCACAAGCCTGACTCTGATTGAGACCAGATATGGTAGTCATTGGGACTCAGGAAGGTATGACCTTTTGTGTAGATTTTGTTCAGGTTTTGTGCCAAGTACACAGCTTCTCATCCAGTCATCATTTTTTGATTGTGATTGGATCAATTCTACAAAACTTAACCATCTTACTGGGGCAGCAGCTCTGATTTACATACAACACTGCCTTAGAATGGGTGAACAAACAAGTTTTTCAATCTGGTAATAAGGTCTTTTTTTTTTCCCTCCTGTCTCCATTTCCCAGGCAAAATTCTTTTTGTGTGAAGGTAAATTCAGAGATTCCCACTCCTCCAGTGGGGAGCTGTTTATGAATTGATGCAGTTGGAAAAGTTAGCCTCCATGGTTGGAAATGTGTGGCCCACACACGTATACCCTGGGAGTACAGGATGCTGAATGAAACTTATTGACACAAGTGCACTTTTAGTTTACTACAGTTGTTAAACATTGAGCTTCCCACCCATGAGTTTTCGTGAAGCAACCAACCAGTGTTAAAGCCTTTCTTGGGCCTTTCTCTGCTGTCCAAGGGCATGGCAGACATTTAGCAAGGGAGATGTTGGTGCATCACAGGTTAGTGTCTTAATGTTGTAATCATGACATCACATGGAAAAACTGGCAAGTTTTAATGCTTTGAAATGACCAAGTTTGTGTAAAGATCCAATCTTGTCACTTGATCTTGAAGAATATGTCTGTCTGCAGACTGCTGTATGTTGGTTCACATTCAGTCAATGTTTCAGCTGCTGTCTCTCACCAATTAGCAGTGTTGCCACTTGCACCTGGGAATTTAAACCTGAATCATGGAGCTCAGTCTCGCCATATGAAACTTCTCAAAATTCTGATCTACTATTCATGTATTCTTCTGAACTTAGTCATGGGGTGAAATTTTATGGCCTCTGCGCTGGCAGGATTTTCCAGCCCCGCCATAGCCAATGGACTTTTGAAGAGTTCATTGCATTTTCCAGCCCCGGCCCCGCCCCTGCTGCGATGAGGCTGTAAAATTCCACCCATGAGGTTTTAACAAATGTGCTGAAAAGCAATTAGAGGTTGTAAACTGATGGTGATTCCATTTTGTGAAGCTCATCTGCATGACTGGCTGATTGTGTTAAATATAATCGATAAAACCTTTTTTTTCTAAATCCATTAAATCAGATACCACAACACATCCAGACCTCAGAGGTTTTGCACCAACTCTAAGGTGGAGGTGAATTAAATTAATATATTTGAGATGAATAGTTATCAGAATGGTCTAGTCCGTTTATAGAGGTGAGGGGTTTAAATTGTGCATTGTAGTGGCTTAACTAGAATTTACTGGTCTAAGTGGATTTCACATGAATACCTAGCCCAGAAGTTTTGTTTTAAACCAAAATTTCTCTTTAAATGTTTAATGTTTCTAATCAATTCTCTACTGCTGAAGCTGAGAAAAGATAAATTCAGTGTCGTTTTCCAGGGAATAATTTTGTGTCATCAACTTTGCTTCGGTTTTTAAAAAAAACTGTTTGAAAAATATACTGATGTAAATTTTTTAGATGTATTCTCTTATTTTGTAATACCCAAGTGCTCCCAAAGTAGTTTTTTTTACCTACCTTTGCTGATGAAGAGGATTTCTGTGTTGTAAACTTCTACTTTGTGTAGTGCACAATTTTGCAATAGAGCAAAAATTACCCAAACCAGTTGGCAAAGGGGTTGCATTGCAAAGGTTAAGAGTGGAGGCTCATGATCAATGTGCAAATAATGATAAATGCACAATATCTTTTAAAATTAAAATCTCAATTCATGTGGTATGTTTTTTGGTTCAGTGCATTAGGCATTACTAGCTATTCCGATTGTTTGGAAACTTAGGAACAGGAGTAGATCAGTCAGCCCCTCCAGCATGTTCTGCCATTAAATTAGATAATTGCTGACTGTGGGCGGAATTATCTCCTACCAATAATTGTTTTACGTTGTCGTAAAACCAGATTGCAATCATCCGCTCCACCCATCAATGCGTTTCCCACCACAGCACGTCTGGAACCTAATTTCAATACTTTAGCATCTCATAAGCCTTGCTCACCGACGCCAAACAGCACATAAGCGATGTGCACCTGGCGATCTGCACTTCGTTCGAGACTTTGAGGTTTGTTTGCTTACCTTGCTTCGGGCTGCACTCGTGGTTATCAGTGCCAGGCTTTGCAGGCAGCACCATGTCACTTTTGGGGGGCACTCATGGGCAGGTTTCTACCTACCAGACCAGCCATAAGGCAGAGGTGGCTTTTCAATGGCTGCAGGGTTAGGACTTGTTTGGGGAAGGGGAGTAGTGGCATCAGGCAAGGGAAGAGGCTACAGGGTGAGGGCTGTACTGGGGAAGGTAGGTATGCTGGGGTACATGTTGATCTGTGCAAGTGGCCTCGATGGTGAGTGCTGAGGAGAAAGTCTCCAGAGGAGATGAGGCCAGATGGAGATGGTGAGGGTGTGTGAGAGAGAGTGAAGGCAGAGTCAATATACAGGACACACACACAGGGGCAGAGTCAATACACAGGACACATAGGAAGAGCCAATACACAGGACACACATACAGGGACAAAGCTAATACACAGGACACACACACACGGGAAGAGCGAATATACAGGACACACGGGGTCAAAACCAATACACAGGGCTAGCAGCATAGATGAGGATCATTCATCCTCTTTTGTGCAGCGTTGACACTGACCAGCACTGCCACCGTCTCCCAAGTCGGATTGGTGAGATTGCTGGACCTCCTGTGGCCAGAGTGGGGGTGGAGGACATCACACCAAGCCTCCAAAAGGCATTCCAATGAAGGGTCACTGAACTCTTCTTGGCTTTCAGGGCCATGTCTTCACTGGAGTAGTCCTGGGCTGCAAACATTGATAATTGTGTGTGTGGCTGCAGTTTAAATATGGCATCCAGAGTGAGGTAACGGTTCTCCCTCCATTTGTAAATTTAATGGAGTAATAGAGACCAGTATTTCTCTAATTGTTTAGTGATGCAAATACATCCAGTGTTACCCCCATCTCTGAACAGAAAAGCTGGCTGAGGTGGTGAGTGACTTGGGCTCACAGCAGCAGATTCTTAGGTCGTTCCCTCTACTTCAGTGTCCACAAATCACACCTAGGACTAGTGCAGCCTTTAACATGATGCAGAATTTGGATGACAGACTGAATGATCTTTCATGGTAATATTGAGTGGCACACCATTTTGTAGGATGGACAGTAAAATTAACCAGACAGCTCTTCCTTTTTAATTCATTCCACTCATATTTACTGCAGTGCTCTCTGTGTGGAATTTTTTTTAGACATTAAGCAACTGAAATGTGACTAAGTAAATTTCAAACATTTAAATAAAGGAATGCAGCAGTGCATAGTCCTGGGAGTGAACAGTCCAGCTTGCTACAACACACAGTAAGGTCTCAGGACCATGCATAGGCCCATAGCTGCCCAGGAAAGAGCCTTCTCACTGGATTTGCTTCATATAAATTTATTTATAATAATTGAATTGAATAATTTAAATACTAAAACATGCACATTGTTCACCTGGACATAGCATCAGGGTAAATCTTTACTCCCTGTAGCAATGTGCCTTTTTGTTATAAACTAAAAGTAAACATGAATGTTGTATTTATGCTGCACATTGTTCCTGCCTCTGAATGAAATGATTCACTGCTGAATTATCAAAGCAAGTAAACCTGTGTATTGTCAACTGGTCAATGAGGTACCTGAGTTAGTTTTAATTCCTGTGTTCTGCATTGTCTCATTGGGATTGGGAATTGTTTTGAGATGTATAGATTCTCCTGTTTGCATATTCTTTGTATTTTAATTTGTAAAACTAGAAATTGATTCCATTTGTCTGTTTTTATTCTTTTCATGTAGTTTATCATACCAAGTGACCTTGGTCAGTCTAACTTACAAGATGAAACTGGTTAGGGTTACCTGTAATATGTGTATAAATTGATGTAAAAAATGAAATTCTAACATTTTGTGTATTGTGATTATTATTGTTGGTTTAAAGCTTTCTTGAGATTTGGTACAAATAGAATCGCCTAAAGAAACTTTCTGGGTTTTTTGTGTGTCATCATTCATAAAATCTGCTTCAGATACTTTGCTTTCCAGTTCCCACATGGAAGTGTCTGAATAATTAACTACTGGGAAAAACGGATTAATTTAGCAGCAGCTCCAACAGTTGCACCTTCTAATATGTGGTTTGAAGGTTGCCAGGGCTGAGTAGCATCCCTTGCTCTCCTCCCCCCACCCCCACAGATATCACCATGCACAGCTTCCTGTTATGGCTGCACATCCAAGCCACATCTGCCAGATATTCAATATCCCCCAATTCTCCTGTAAGTAGCTTCCATGTCCCTTATGATCGAGTTTGCTTTCACCATTCAATTGAATAGAAAATAGGAAAAAAATAGGGGGAGTAGGCCATTCGAGCCTGCTCCACCATTCATTATGATCATGGCTGATCATCCAACTCAATAGCCTGCTCCCGCTTTCTCCCCATATCTTTGATCCCTTTCACCCCAAGAGCTATAATCCAACTCCTTCTTGAAAACATACAATGTTTTAGCCACAACTACTTTCTGTGGTAGCGAATTCCACAAGCCCACCACTCTCTGGGTGAAGAAATTTCTCCTCATCTCAGTCCTAAATGGTCTACCCTGTATCCTCAGACTGTGACCCCTGGTTCTGGACTCCCCCACCACCAGAAACATCCTTCCTGCATCTATAGCTATGAAGGCTCTTAAGTGAGCTGGTTTAATCTCCAATTTTACAAGACAGTTTGAGGTACACTTGAAAGAGACTTGGCTGATTACGAATCAACAGGCTGGTTTATTTTATAAAGAAGTGACCTCAGAGCAAAATTTTAGAACAAATCTCATCTACAGTTTATTTTTAAATCCGAATAACATAAAAAAAATCTAAGCTCACCACACTGCCCCATTAGTGGGCTAAATGCATTCTAATGATTCTGAACTTCAGGAGGAAGCTATCCATCATTAAACCTGGAACTTATCGTTATAAAAACAAAAAAACTGCGGATGCTGGAAATCCAAAACAAAAACAGAATTACCTGGAAAAACTCAGCAGGTCTGGCAGCATCGGCGGAGAAGAAAAGAGTTGACGTTTCGAGTCCTCATGACCCTTCGACAGAACTTGAGTTCGAATCCAAGAAAGAGTTGAAATATAAGCTGGTTTAAGGTGTGTGTGTGGGGGGCGGAGAGATAGAGAGACAGAGAGGTGGAGCGGGGGGGGGGTGGTGTTGTAGGGACAAACAAGCAGTGATAGAAGCAGATCATCAAAAGATGTCAACGACAATAGTACAATAGAACACATAGGTGTTAAAGTTAAAGTTGGTGATATTATCTAAACAAATGTGCTAATTAAGAATGGATGGTAGGGCACTCAAGGTATAGCTCTAGTGGGGTTTTTTTTTATAATGGAAATAGGTGGGAAAAGGAAAATCTTTATAATTTATTGGAATAAAAAAGGAAGGGGGAAACAGAAAGGGGGTGGGGATGGGGGAGGGAGCTCACGACCTAAAGTTGTTGAATTCAATATTCAGTCCGGAAGGCTGTAAAGTCCCTAGTCGGAAGATGAGGTGTTGTTCCTCCAGTTTGCGTTGGGCTTCACTGTAACAATGCAGCAAGCCAAGGACAGACGTGTGGGCAAGAAAGCAGGGTGGAGTGTTAAAATGGCAGGCGACAGGGAGGTTTGGGTCATTCTTGCGGACAGACCGCAGGTGTTCTGCAAAGCGGTCGCCCAGTTTACGTTTGGTCTCTCCAATGTAGAGGAGACCACATTGGGAGCAACGAATGCAGTAGACTAAGTTGGGGGAAATGCAAGTGAAATGCTGCTTCACTTGAAAGGAGTGTTTGGGTCCTTGGACGGTGAGGAGAGAGGAACTGAAGGGGCAGGTGTTGCATCTTTTGCGTGGGCAAGGGGTGGTGCCATAGGAGGGGGTTGAGGAGTAGGGGGTGATGGAGGAGTGGACCAGGGTGTCCCGGAGGGAGCGATCCCTACGGAATGCCGATAAGGGGGGTGAAGGGAAGATGTGTTTGGTGGTGGAGTTGGCGGAAATGGCGGAGGATGATCCTTTGAATGCGGAGGCTGGTGGGGTGATAAGTGAGGACAAGGGGGACCCTATCATGTTTCTGGGAGGGAGGAGAAGGCGTGAGGGCGGATGCGCGGGAGATGGGCCGGACACGGTTGAGGGCCCTGTCAACGACCGTGGGTGGAAAACCTCGGTTAAGGAAGAAGGAGGACATGTCAGAGGAACTGTTTTTGAATGTAGCATCATCGGAACAGATGCGATGGAGGCAAAGGAACTGAGAGAATGGGATGGAGTCCTTACAGGAAGCGGGGTGTGAGGAGCTGTAGTCGAGATAGCTGTGGGAGTCGGTGGGTTTGTAATGGATATTGGTGGACAGTCTGTCACCAGAGATTGAGACAGAGAGGTCAAGGAAGGGAAGGGAAGTGTCAGAGATGGACCACGTGAAAATGATGGAGGGGTGGAGATTGGAAGCAAAATTAATAAATTTTTCCAAGTCCCGACGAGAGCATGAAGCGGCACCGAGGTAATCATTGATGTACCGGAGAAAGAGTTGTGGAAGGGGGCCGGAGTAGGACTGCAACAAGGAATGTTCCACATACCCTATAAAGAGACAGGCATAGCTGGGGCCCATGCGGGTACCCATAGCCACACCTTTTATTTGGAGGAAGTGAGAGGAGTCGAAGGAGAAATTGTTCAGTGTGAGAACAAGTTCAGCCAGACGGAGGAGAGTAGTGGTGGATGGGGATTGTTCGGACCTCTGTTCGAGGAAGAAGCTAAGGGCCCTCAGACCATCCTGGTGGGGGATGGAGGTGTAGAGGGATTGGACGTCCATGGTGAAGAGGAAGCGGTTGGGGCCAGGGAACTGGAACTTATCGTGTTGCTTTTTTGTCCTCTTGTTTCTCAGCTGGACAGGATGCCAAGGGCTTGTGTCCAAACCCTCCTCCAGCTGCTATCAAAGCACTCGCTGCCCTCCTTGTAAACCTGTGCTCATCTTTACTGAAAGGTTCAAATGGAGACTGCCTTTCCGACCATGCCGAGCATGCGCAGTTCCAGCGTGCAACTCCGTGACGTCATTTGGCTGCCAGGCAAAGATGGCGCGGCTGAAATCGTCACAGTTGTGCGACGGCGTTCTTTTTAAGGGCACTCGGAAAGAAATGTGAAACTTAATTTGTACTCATCCATTGTGGGTTATTTAGATTATAAAGGGAAGACACAGATTTAATGCAAGACACTGAACACGCTGTTATGATACCATGACAACATGATGGAATGTGTCACAGCTGCTTGTAACCAGAATCCATATAGCTAAAAAGCTTGAAAAAAGTGCATTTTTGAAAGGAATAACTGCCAAGTTGCCCGTGGAACAAGGAGTGACAGGAAATCGTAGGATTTGACTGTGAAAATAGTATTCTGCCATCCTTAAACTGGAGAAAGCATATGGCCAGTACATAAACATTCACAGGGGATTCCCCGAGAGTGTTTGTAGGGAGATGGAGACCCCGAAGAACACTGACCAACCCTGCGTTTACTGACACTCCCAGGAGCTGCCCCATTTTTAATTTGGTGCATGCGCAATTCTTCTGACGTCACTATGCCATGCAGCCCTTGACTGCGCGTGCGCGGAGGAGTTCGGCGCATGTGTAGACGGAGACTGGTGCCCCGGAATGACATTTAGATTCCTACGCATGCGCATACCGCCATCTTGCGTTGCCAGGAGACACGGTGTCAATGAACCTTGTGTCCTGTTGATTTGAGATTTGGACACTATCCCCCCATTCTTCACTTCATCTCAATCCAACCCACATTTCCAAGAAACCAAGAGTAATCAATTTCTCCCGACTAAAGGTATTAATGAATATGGGGCAATGGATATATTTCTTCAAAAAATACATTATAAAATGTAGTAAAAATGCTTTACAGTTCAATTTCGTTCAATACAGAATCTGGCACTCTGACACACTTACATTTATGGGTTATGTTTACAATATGTGTTTTATGCCAAATATTCTCTGGTGCATTGGGCTTCAACCCCTAAGAGTACTACTTTTTTATTCATTTACGGGTGTGGACTTCGCTGGCTGGGCCAGCATTTATTGCCCATCCCTAATTGCCCTTGAGAAGGTGATGTTGGAGCTGCTTTCTTGAACTGCTGCAGTCCATGTGGTGAAGGCACACCCACAGCGCTGTGAGGGAGGGAGTTCCAGGATTTTGACCCTGTGACAGTGAAGGAACAGTGATATATTTCCAAGTCAGCATGGCGAGTGGTTTGGGGGAAACTTCCAGATGATGGTGTTCCCATGCATCTGCTGCCCTTGTCCTAACAGATGTTAGCAGTTGTGAATTTGGGAGCTGCTGTCTAAGGACCCTTGGTGAGTTCCTGCATTGCTTTTTGTAGATAGTTACAATGCTGCCACTGTGCGTCGGTGGCGGAGGGAGTGAATGTGGAAGGGGTGCCAATCAAGCGGGCTACTTTGTCCTGGATGCTGTCAAGCTTCTTGAGTGTTGTTGGAGCTACACTCATCCAGGCAAGTGGAGAGTATTCCATCACACTCCTGAATTGTGCCTTGTCAATGGTGCACAGTCTTCATTCAGAGAGTCAGGAGGTGAGTTACTTGCTGCAGGATTCCTAGCTTCAGACCTGCTCTTGTAGCCACAGTATTTATATGGCTAGTCCAGTTCAGTATCTGGTCAATGGTAACCCCCCCCCCAGGATGTTGATTGTGGGTGTTTCAGTGATGGTAATGTCATTGAAAGTCATGGGGCGGTGGTTAGATTCTCTATTGTTGGAGATGCTCATTGCCTGATATTTGTGTGGCGCGAATGTTACTTGCCACTTGTCAGCCCAAGCCTGGACATTACCCAGGCCTTGCTGCATTTGGACTTGGACTGCTTCAGTATCTGATGTTAGGAAATAGAGGCAGTTTAAGTAAGTTATATTGGTATTTGTGGGTGCTAGGAATGAGTTTTAGCTTTAAAGTTTTAAGTTTGATTTGAATTTTTGTATCTGTGTGTTAAGAAAAGGTCAAATTTCACTTTAAAAAGGTGCCCTCATTTTTAATTAGAGATTTGCGACTTAAGCTAAGGTAAACAAACAAGAGTGGAAGAATTGGACTGTTGCCTAGCAACACGTGCCCAGAGAGACAGGTCCCTCCCACAGACACACACATAGAAAAGCTAGAAACAGCAGTTTGTTTTGGAAGCTGTTGGAGTTCAGCTGGCTTTGAAGATAGCTGCCAGAGAAGCAGCCTAAAAGGGGACAGATATCTAGTCCTAAGCTAAAGAAAAGACACAAAGAATCCAGGGGAGTAGAACAGGGGTAAGTCCCAAGCAGATCTTCTAGTCAGAGGAAGGACAGGAACCTGGAAAAGGACCTGTTAAATGAAGTTAAGAGTGAGGGGTAGAGAGAAAAGCCCCAAGCTTCAGATTTAAAGAGACAAGAGCTGCAGAAGGCAGTTTTAAGGGGGAACCTCTTGCAAGAGGCAAGAAGGTCCAAAGAGACAATTGAAGGTCTGTATCTCTTTGCCATGGGCATATCAGCAGCAGTACTGTTGACGGCTCAGTCAGTGAAAGAGAGTGCATGGGAGACAGCTTGAATGCATGTGGTGACCTAGGGGAGAGGAACATTGAAAGGGGAGTTCAAAAGCCTGGAGGTGAACCCTTGTGGAAGGCATCTGAAAGAAAGCGTCGGTTTGGGAGAAGATTCCAAAGCGAGTTCTTGGAGAGTGGAGATGGGAAACCCCTAAGTGTAAAAGACAGAGTGCAGTTAATCGGGTTTGCTCATGGTGTCACAAGTGTCTGGGGGGAGTTGAGGAGAGATCCATATCATCTGGTTGAGGTGGCATCTGTCGCTTGGTTTCAGAGTGTGGTCTGTCTGACCACAGGTACCAATTGGTACATGGACTGTGTACTTGCTGTGAACATTAGTGTATAAAATAGCTTTTCTAACTTGTGTTATCCTTACAAATCTGTATACATCTGCAAAGGTATAGTTGTGGGTGAAGGAGTATTGTGATATTGTTCATCTTTTCTTGCTTATTAAGTGTTTTATTCTTTTGTTAAAAGTTCATCAGCTGACTTCCATGACTCTGTTCAGTAGCTACTCTCCATGTATCTAAACAAACAAATAAAAGTTAGCATCTATCAATCTGGGCTCCACTCTGGGATCCAGCTTGTCCAGGGGTAATCTCAGCTGGGATCATAACACTGAGGAGTTGTGAATGGTGCTGAACATTGTGCAATTATCAGCGAACATCCCCACTTCTGATCTTATGATGGAACAAAGGTCATTGATGAAGCAGTTGAAGATGGTTGGGCCGAGGATACTACCCTGAGGAATTCCTGCAGTGATATCCTGGAGCTGAGATGACTGACCTCCAACAACCACAACCATCTTCCTTTGTGCTAGGTATGACTCCAACCAGCGGAGAGTTTTCACTTTGATTCCCATTGACTCCAGTTTTTGCTAGGGCTCTTTGATACCACATTCGGTCAAATGCGGCCTTGATGTCAAGGGCAGTCACTCTCACCTCACCTCGGGAGTTCAGCTCTTTTGTCCATGTTTGAACCAAGGCTGTAATGAAGTCAGGAGCTGAGTGACCCTGATGGAACCCAAACTGAGCATCAGGGAGCAGGTTATTGCTAAGCAAGTGCTGCTTGATAGAACTGTTGATGACCCCTTCCATTACTTTACTGATGATGAGAGTGGACTGGTGATGCGGTAATTGGCTGGGTTGGACTTGTCCTGCTTTTTGTGGACAGGACATACTATGATGAGTGAAGGCCTAAGACTCTGGCTTTTACCCACTAAACCTTTCTGGTGGCTGACCCAAGCTTTAGTGTGTCCCTCAGCATGTAGACCTGGACCTTGGAATGAGTCTGCAGCACTCAATCATGGATAGCTCTTTCCTAAGTTTTGGGAAGACCAAAGAGTGTCTTTCAGCAAGTTGATGATCCTCCAGCTACAGTTGATGTTTGTCTTGATGTGTGTCCCTGGGAACAGCCCGTAGAGCACAGAGTCATGGGTTACAGAGTTACTCGGGATGAACCTTGACAAAAACCACTGTATCCCTCTCCTGACCTTTGCGTGTATATTTGGAGTTAGGTCACAACTCAGCCATGTCCTCATTGAATAACAGAACTGGCTCAAGAGACTAAATGGGTACTTCTGTTCCTAATTAACCTCTTGTGGGTTGAATTAAACATTCAAACTTGAAAAGAACATAAGAACTAGGAGCAGGAGTAGGCAATTCAGCCCCTCGAGCCTGCCCCACCATTCATTACGATCATGGCTGATCTCATTTCGGCCTCAACTCCAATTTCCCGCCCTCTCCTCATAACCTTTCAACCCGTTACTAATCAAAAATCTGTCTATCACCTCCTTAAATTTATTCAGTGTCCCAGCATCCACTGCACTCTGAGGTAGTGAATTCCACAGATTCACGACCTTTTGAGAAAAGTAATTCCTCCTCATCTCTGATTTAAATCTACCACCCCTTAGCCTAAAACTATGGCCTCTTATTCTAGAATGCCCCAGAAGGGGAAACATCCATTCTATGTCTATTTTGTCTATCCCCTTTAGCATCTTATATATCTCAATTAGATTTCCTCTCATCCATAGAACCATAGAAAAGTTACAGCACAGAAGGAGGCCATTCGGGCCATCTTGTCCATGCCAGCCCGAGGATACCCAGGTGCCCTTTCTAACACCACCTTCCTGCACCTGGCCCATAGCCCTGCGAGTATTGGCCTAAACTGCTCAACTGCTCCTCATAAGACAAGCCCCGCATCTCTGGAATCAATCTAGTGAATCTCCTCTGAACCGCCTCCAATGCAACTACATCCTTCCTCAAGTAAGGGGACCAAAACTGTGCACAGTACTCCAGGTGCGGTCTCACCAATGCCTTGTACAGTTGCAACAACATTTCCCTATTTTTATACTCTACTCCTTTTGCAATAAATGCTAAAATTCCATTTGCCTTCCTTATTACCTGCTTCCTTATTACTAGCTTTCAGCAATTCATGCACGAGGACAATCAGATCCCTCTGCACTGAAACATTCTGAAGTTTCTCTCCATTTAAATAATGAGTCGCCTTTTTATTCTTCCAACCAAAATGGATAACCTCACACTTATCCACGTTAAACTCCATCTGCCAAATTTTGGCCCATTCACCTAACCTGTCCATATCCATTTGTAAATTTCTTATTTCTTCATTGCACCTTACTTTTTCACCTATTTTGGTGTCATCTTCAAATTTAGCTATAACACCTTCTATCCCTGAATCCAAGTCATTAATAGAGATTGTAAATAGTTGGGGCCCAAGGACTGAACCCTGTGGCACCCCATCCAGAAAAAGATCCATTTATTCCGACTCTGCTTTCTGTTGGTTAGCCAATCCTCTATCCAAGCTAATATATTACCCCTAACTCTGTGTGATCTTATCTTGTGTATTAATCTTTTGTGTGGCACCTTTATCAAAGGCCTTCTGGAAATCCAGATATACTACATCTACAGGATCCCCATTATCCACTTCGCTTGTCACATCTTCAAAGAACTCTAGCAAATTAGTCAATAATTAGTTCCAATATTAGTTACACTGAAACCTTTTTATGGTCAAAATGTCAGAAATGCTGAAATATAACACTCTACTTGTACCAAATCTTGATCTCCCTGACAGTTTATAGAACCAAATGTGTGTGCGCATGCGCGCGTGTGTATGTGTGTCACATTCCCGGACCGCCGCTTCAGAGGGAGCGAGAACAATACAGGTCTGACCCAACGTTCACCTCTGGGTATTGAAGACTGGTCAGACAAGTTGTCAGTCAAAGGTACCAGTGTGAATAGAAGTTAAACCCTGCTGCGGACGCATATGAACCCATTTTGGCTATTCAGCTAAGCACCCTGTAAGGTACAGTGAGTAGAGGTGATCTGCCTGCAGGTAGGCCCTCTGCTCCTCGCAGTTTTGTGCTTTTGTGTTCAGTTGCACATGGGAGCCTCCTATTTTCAATTTCAAGTTGTCTAACATCATCAATCTCTTTCTTGCTCTTGGTCTACATCTCTCTACTCTTCCCACAATGACCTCCTTCAGTAAGTTCTCATGCCTTAGAATATGGCTAGTTGATGATATTCACTGACTAACCTTTACTGCTCCACCCTGTGCCAATGCAAGGGTTTCTGCTACCTTTGGTGAACTTTCTGCCTGGCTGCACCTCCCAACTTTGGAAAATGCATACTTCAAAATGACTCCATTCACAATTGCTAAAAAATAAAATTCCCAAACTCGTGTATGTATCCATGGCCTGCCATGCCTTCAGCCCTCACTCCAGTCTCAGAAGTTTCCAGTCATACTGCTCAGTGCTCGTGCTGCCTCTCAGATGTGCACGCTCTGCAGCCCGCTCCCACACCTTTCGCACATCCTCAACCTACATCACAAGATCATGACACCCAGCCAAGATATGGTCTAGCCTGATCAGAGTTCACATGCCAACCAATCAGCACTCTCTTCTTTACTACAAAAACAGAATTACCTGGAAAAACTCAGCAGGTCTGGCAGCATCGGCGGAGAAGAAGTCCTCATGACCTTTCGACAGAACTTGAGTTCGAGTCCAAGAAAGAGTTGAAATACAAGCTGGTTTAAGGTGGGGTGGGGGGGGGTTGGGTGGGGAGAGAGAGAGAGACTCTCCCCCCCTCCCCAACACACCTTAAACCAGCTTATATTTCAACTCTTGGACTCGAACTCAAGTTCTGTCGAAGGGTCATGAGGACTCGAAACGTCAACTCTTTTCTTCTCCGCCGATGCTGCCAGACCTGCTGAGTTTTTCCAGGTAATTCTGTTTTTGTTTTGAATTTCCAGCATCCGCAGTTTTTTTGTTTTTATCTCTCTTCTTTGCTGTTGGTTTATCTTGCGAATCTATCCTGATGAGTACAAGACAAAAAGTTTCAACAGGATGTCTCTTTTTTCAGCAATACTCAAGTTTTATAATTTACATTTAATGACAAAGTCCAAATTTTGAACCAGGGCTGCAGGTAAGCCACACTTCTCTGGATCACTGTAATGTTCATGTATTTACCTCAAAATTTTTAGACTGAGAGAGAAACAAAGGCTAAATGGGATTGGGAGTTGAGCAGCCAAGAAAACTAAACCAGGCTAGCTAGACAAAGTCAAATTGAAAGATCCAGTGTTATTGTGTCTAAATTGTTCAACTAAATATTGCAGGATGTGGCAACCAGAAAGGATAGGGATGGAAGTGGGGTGGGGCGGGGGTAGTAGGCTGGCTGTACTAATTAACCAACATAATGGCTGTAGAAAATGGGACATTACAACAGAAAACCAGAAACAGAATCCATATGGATTGAAATAAAAGATAGGAAGGGATTGATCACACTAAAAGAGAAATATAATGGACCACCTAACAGTGGAAAGGAGGCGGAGGAAGAAATATGTAAGTAAGTAAAGGACATAGTATAATAATCATGGAAGGTTTTAATGGCCCCAGATAAACGGCAAGAAGAGGCAGCAAAAGGGAAAAAGTAAGTGGAGCTTTAATGGGGGATTTGAACTTACATATCGATTAGGACAACCAGACTAGCACATGTCAGAAAGGTAGTGAATTTCATGAGTGTATTCAGGATCCTCCTATTCCTTCAGGTCCCATGCCCAAGAGAGCATTAGTGATCATGGACTTCCATTGGATTGGTCCATGGTTATGCTTGGCAAAGTACTGCAGTGGTTTGCTATTGCCTTCTGCAGTATGGCTGACCAGGAAACTCTCCCACTCTGACCGCCTGCCATCAAGCATATTGGAAGGATTTACAGGCTGATAATCAACCTGTTTGGTCACATTCTGTGATCATCAAGTCCTGAAATGGGACTTGAACCCAGAGCTTCTGGTCCATGGATAGGGATGCTGCCACAAGATCTCCATGTGTCCAGGATAGTTTTCCGAAACAAAGTGGCCTAGAGGCAACAAGGCGGCAGGCCATAATAGATTTAGCAATGTGTAATGAGCCAAATTTAGTTAATGGCCTAACGGTGCATGAATATTTATCTAATAGTAACCACAGTATGATTGAGTTCAATATCGCGTTTGAAAGGGAAAAATGTGAAGCTAAAATTCTAGATTTCGATAAGCCTGACTTCAATGTGATGAGAGAGAATGTCCATCCACAGTAAACTGGACAAATCTATTCATGGGTAAAATGACAGAAGATGAGTGAGAGGTGTTCAAAATAGAATTTAATATGATATAGAACAAGTTTGTACTTGAGAAGGGTGAGGGTTCTACTTGCTAAAAAAGACAGCCACGGACAACTAAAGAGGACAATTTAAAACAGAAAAAGCATTAAAAAATTCAAAAAAATGCAAATCCCTGCAAATAGGAAGGATACAAGGAGCAGCGATACTGATAATAAGAAGTACAAAATAGGAAAAGAAACTTCCAAGGATATCAAAATCAACAAAAACTACTACGATTGTATTAGGAAAAAGAATGTGGTCAAAAGCACGTGGCGCCCTGAAAACTATGATGTTGTCAGTGATGGGAAGGAAATGACAGGTAAATAATAACTTTGCATCATTATTTACGGTGGAGGCATGTCAGACATCCCAGGAAAACAATTATTGGTTGGGAATAAGTAGCAATATAAGAGTAATGTAGAAAATAATGTCTGTAAAGAGCAACAAACCCCCAGGACCAGGTGGTTTCCATCCCAGAGCTTTAATAGAAGTTGGTGAGAACATTGCAGATACCCTAACTATGATTGTCCAGAATTCCTTCAATCCGGGAACCATTACTTTAGATTGGAAAATTGTGCATAGCACTCCAATGTTTAAGATAAGTGAGAGAGGAAACCAGGCAATTATAGACCCGTTAGTCTAACATCTGTTGTTGGGAAATTACTTGAGTTTATAATTAAAATTGTGTAGTTGAGAACCTTGAAAATTCTCAACTGATCAGAGAGAACCAGCATAGATTTGCAGGGATTAAGTCATGCCTGACAAACCTGATTGAAATTTTTAAAGAGATGACTAAAGTAGTAGACGGAAGAATGTCGATGGATGTTAGTTATATGGATTTCCAGAAGACATTTGATAAATTCCTCATTAGAGACTCTTAACTAAAGCTGAAACCCATGGGACTGAAAGGAAATTATTGACCTGGTTTGGAAATTGGCTGAGCTGCCGGAGACCTATCGTACTCTCATTGGCAGGATGTGTCCTACAAGGATGTGTGCTTAGGCCCCAACTGTTCACTGTGTTTACTAACGACTGGGAAAGAAAGCCACAGGTCCAAATTTGCTGATGACACAAAGACAAGTTACAGTTGTAAGCAGTGTGAATAAAAGCATAAAATTATAAAGAGATACTAATAGATCAAGAGAATGGGCAAAACTGTGGTAAATGGATTTCAACATAGCCAAATGTGAGGTCATCCAACACAAAAACAGAAAATGCTGGAAAAACTCAGTAGGTCTGGCAGCATCCATGGAGAGTCAGAGTCAACGGAGCTGAAGAGAAGTGGAAACATGATTAAATTTATACCGTTTAAGGGGGGTGGGGCAGGTGGAAAGAAGGCCAGCGATAGGTGGGGACAAAAGAGGGATGGACAAAGATGTCATGAGCTAAAGGAGTGTTAATGGTAGTGAATAGCGCTAAAAAAGGTGCTGGTAGTGGCATAAAGGTAAGAAAGCAGAATGTGATAATAGCAGAACAAGGGTAGCATTGTGTGAAAGAACAACATGGAACAAGTAACAGATGGCCCTGTGGTGATGGGGTGGAGAGAGGTGGTGGAGAAAAAAAAGCATAGAAGGGGGGATAAAAAGGGGGATAAAACCACAGATAAATGAATAAAAATAAAAATGGATGAAAAATAAAAATGAATAAAGAAAAAAGGGGACTAGAAAAAGGGGTTAAGATGGAGGAGAAGGTTCATGGTCTGAAGTTGTTGAACTCCCATGTTAAGTCCAGAAAGCTGTAAAGTGCCTAATCGGAAGATGAGGTGCTGTTCCTCCAGTTTGCGTTGAGCTTCACTGGAACATTGCAGCAGACCAAGGATGGATATGTGGGCATGAGAGCAGGATGGTGTGTTGAAATGGGAAGCGACAGGGAGGTCTGGGTCATGCTTGCAAACAGATCGGAGGTGTTCTGCAAAGCGGTCACTCAGTCTGCGTTTGGTCTCTCCAATGTAGAGGAGACCCGCATTGGGAGCAGCAAATGCAGTAGACTAAATTGAGGGAAGTGCAAGTGAAATGCTGCTTCACCTGAAAGGAGTGTTTGGGCCCTTGGACGGTGAGGAGGGAGGAGGTAAAGGGGCAGGTGTTGCATCTTCTGCAATTGCATGGGAAGGTCTATCCCTCCTTTGTCCCCACCTATCAGTGGCCTTCTATCCAGCTCCACCTGCCCTATCCCGCCTTAAACAATATAAATTTCATTGCATTTCCACTTCTCTTCAGCTTGAGGAAGGGTCATACTGACTTATAAAGTTAACTCTGGTTTTCTCGCCACAGAAGCTGCCAGGCCAGCTGAGTTTTACCAGCATTTTCTGTTTTTGTTTCAGATTTCCAGCATCCACAGTATTTTGCTTTTATCTTATGTAAGGTCATCCACTTTGGACCTGAGAAACAGGAGAGGTCCAAAGAGATTTGGGGGTCCATATGTCATAAAAATGCCATATACAAAATATAATCAGGAAAGCTAATGAAATGCTGGCCTTTATATCTCGGGGGATGGAATACAAGCTTTACAAAGCCCTGGTTAGACCACACCTGGAGTTACTGTGAGCAGTCCCTGGCACATCTTTGGAAGGATTTATTACCTTGGAGGACACACAGTGTAGATTTACCAGAATGATACCTGGAGCTCAACGAATCAGCTGCAAAAGGAGATTAAACAAACCATGGCAGTTTTCCCTGAAATTTAGAAGTCATGAGTTGTTTTGATTGAGGTATTCAAGATATTAAGGGGAACAGACAAGACTATAATACAGACAAGGCACAGTCTAAAGAGCCAGATTTATTAGAAGTGGAAACTTTTTTTTAACAAAGCATGGTAGAAATTTGGAATTTTTATGTGCAAATGACAATTGATGCTGGATAAATTATTCATTTTAAAACTAAGATTGATAGTTTTTTTTAACTAAAGTTATTAAGGGATGTGGGACAAATGTGGGCATATGGATTTAAGTTGCAGATCGTCCATGATCTCACTAAATGGTGGAACAGATTCAAGGAGCTAAATCAGGCTTGGCTTGTCCAAACATTTTGTGTGAGGAGACACATTTCAATTTTTTTCTCACTCAAGGGGCCGATGACCAAATTTCAGAAAGAAAAGGTTTTGGCACAACATTAAACATCAATTTCAATAAAATGATTAGGTATGAAAAACAGAAACAACTTGCTGAGCAAAACTAAACCACTGTCAAACCCATTAAAAAAAAGTGAGAAGGTCAGAGTGTGTGCGTCTGGCTCACTCCCAGTCTCAGGGTTTACACACCCACACACAGTCAGCAAGGGTGAGGGTGAGTGAGTGCGCACCCTGAGACTGGGAGTGAGCCAGACACATGCACACCTTCTTACATACACACACACACACACACACACACACACTATCTCTCTTTCTCTCACACAGACACACACTCACTCACACACACTCTCTCTCTTTCTCTCACACAGACACACACTCACTCACACACACTCATTCTCTCACACACACACTCTCTCACACACACACGCTCTCTTTCTCTCACACACACTCTCACACACTCATTCTCTCTCACACACTCTCACATACAAATACACACACACACTCTTTCACACACACACTCTTTCACACACAAACTCTCGCACAAACACATTCCCTCATACACACACACTCACTCACACGTTTGCTCTCACACTCTCTTACACACACATATACTCTCACACACTCACTCATTGACACACACACTCTCCCTCTCTTTCACACCCACACTCATTGACACGCATTCTCTCAAAAACACAACCTCTCACACACACACATACTCTCTCTCACACACACACACATAATCTCTCTCACACACACTCTCCCTGTCTTTCACACACACACTCACTGACATGCATTCTTTCAAAAATACAACCTCTCACTCACACTGCCTCTCACACACACACACACACACTCTCTCTCTCTCAGATACACACATACACACACTCTCTTTCACACGCATACTCGCTCACGCACACACTCATTCTCTCACATCATCACACACCCTCGCTCACAAACTGACTCTCTCACACACACACACTCACAAACACCCCCTTCTCACATACACCCCCTCTCACACACACACACCCTCTCACCACATACACACACTCTCCCTCTCTCACCACACACACAGACTCTCTTGCTCACACACACACACTCTCTCGCTCACACACACACTGTCTCTCTCAGACGTACTCTTTCTCACACACAGACATACTCTTGCACACACTCTCCACACACACCCTCTCTCTCACACAGACTCACACACACACATCACACACATACTCTTACACACACACACACACACACACTCTCTCACATCTACACACATACACACCCTCTCTCACACACACACACACCTGCTGTCTTTCACACACACTCACTCACACACACATACGCACTCTGTCTCACACTTACACACACTCTGTCATGCAAATACACAGTCTCTCTTTCACACTGTCACACACACATTCACACACTCTTTCACACACTCTCTCACACACACACTGTCTCACACATATGCACTCTGTCTCACACACAGTCTCTCTTCCACACACTCTCATACAAACACATTCCCTCATACACACACACTCTCCACACACACTCTCTCACACACACTCTTCTACACACACATGCATACTCTGTGTCACGCACACACTCACTCACTCTCTTACACACTCACGCTGTCACACACACGCACTCACACACACACATATATCTCTCTCACACACACACTATTACAAACACTCACATACAAACTACTACAAACACTCACACACACTCTCACTCTCTCTCACACACACAGACACCTCTTCTGACACACACACACACTCTCTCGCACATACTCTTTCTCCTACACACACTCACACGCATACTCCGTCTCACACACACACACACTCTCTCTCTCACACACACATCCTCCCTCTCACACACACTCCCTCTCACATACACACACACTATTACAAACACTTACATGCACACACCCTCTATCTCACACACACTCACTCTCATACACACACTACTACAAACACTCACACGCACACACCCTCTCTCACATGCATACACTCACACTCTCTCCCTCACACATTCACTCACACACACACTCTCTCAGACACACACACATCCTCTCAGACATGCTCGCTCTCTCACACACATGCTCGCTCTCTCACACACATGCACTCTCTCTCACACACATGTGCTCTCTCTCACACACACGCACTGTCACACACACCCTCTCACACACAAACACCCTGTCTTGCTCACGCGCACACCCTCTTGCTCACACACACATCACGCACTTACTCTCCCTCTCACACACACAATATCACACACACTCTAACAAACATACTCTCTCACACTCACACACTCTCTCAAACATACACACCCTGTCACACACAAACACCGTTTCACACACTCACGCTTATGCACACATCCTCTTGCTCACACGCACACATCACACACACTCTCTCTCTCTCTCTCACACACACACTATCACACACTCTCTCGCACACTCTCACACACACTATCACACACACACACACACACACTATCACAAACACACTCTCACTCACTCTCATACACTCTATGACACAATCTCTCTCACACTATCACACACTCTCCCACACACACTCTCACACAATCTCATACACACTCTCACACACTGTCTTTCACACACACTCTCTCACACACAAACACCCTGTCTCTCTCACACTCACACACGTACCCTCCTGCTCACACGCACACATCACACACACACACTCTCTCTCTCACACACACTATCACACAATCTATCACGCACACTGTTACACACTCTCTCACGCACACTGTCACACTATCACACTCTCACGCACACTATCACACTCTCTCACACGCACACTATCACACACTCTCTCACACGCACACTATCACACTCATACGCACACTATCACATACTCTCTCACATGCACACTATCACACACTCTCTCACACGCACACTATCACACACTCTCACACGCACACTGTCACACACTCTCTCACACACACTATCACATACTCACACACACTATCACACATTCTCTCTCACACACACTATCACACACACACACACTCTCTCACACACTATCACACTCTCACGCACACTATCACACACTCTCTCACACACTATCACACACTCTTTCTCACACACACACTATCACACACACTCTCTCTCACACACACTATCACACACACTCTCTCTCACACACTATCACACTCTCACGCACACTATCACACACTCTCTCATACACTATCACACACTCTTTCTCACACACACACTATCACACACTCTCTCTCTCACACACACTATCACACACACTCTCTCTCACACACACTATCACACACTCTTTCTCACACACACAATCACACACTCACACACACACTCACTCTCTCACACGCACTCACTCTCTGACACACACACACACACTTTCACAGACACACTATCACACGCACACACTCACTCACTCACACCCTCTCAAAAACACAACCTCTCCCTCTCACACACACTCTCACACACATACACACACACTATTACAAACACTCACACGCACACCCTCTGTCTCACACAAACACTCTCTCTCACACGCTCACTCACTCTCTCTCACACACACCCTGACACTCACACACACACCCTGACTCTCACACACACACCCTGACTCTCTCACAATACAACTCCTCTGGCTCACATGCACACACACATACTCTCTCACACACACTCTTTCTCCTACACACACACACATGCATACTCTCATACACACACACTATCTCTCGCACATACTCTTCTACACACTCGCACGCATACTCTCTCACACACACTCTCTTACACACACTAACACCTCCTCTGACTCTCTCTCACACACAGACTCACACATACTCTCTCTCACACACAAACACATTCTCTAAAACACACACACCCCTCACACATACACATACTCTCGCTCACACACACACCCTCTTGCTCGCACAAATACACATTCACTCTCTCTCACACACAAACACACTATCACACCCCCTCTCTGACTCACACACACCATCTCATACATACACACACACCCTCTCTCACACATACACACTCTGACTCACACATTGACTCTGTCTCTCTCTCACACACACACAATCTCATATACACGCTCTCTTGTACAAGCACTCACACACAAACACACACACACGCTCTCTCTCACACAGACACTTCACACACACACACCCTTTCATACCCATTCCCTCCCACACACACTGCCTCTCTCTTATATTCACACACATTCCCTCTCTCACACACACTGCCTCTTTCTTACATACACACGCATTCCCTCTCTTTCACACACTGCCTCTCTCTCTCTCACACACACACTCTGCCTCTCTCTTTCTCACACACACTCTGACTCACACACTGACTCTGTCTCTTTCACACACACACACCCTTTTACCACACACACACTCTGGCTCACACACACTCACACTGTCTCTCTCACGCACACTCTCTCACACACAGACATACTCTTGCATACACACACACACACAACCTCAAAAACACAACTTCTCACTTTCTCACACACTCTCTCTCATTCACATCCGCACACAAATTCTCTCATTCTCTCATGCACACTCATACTTATGTTCTCTTTCTCTCTCACACACATGCTCTTGCACATGCACACACTCTCATGCACACACATCCTCATGCACACTCACACACACACACCCTCTTTTGTTCAAGCACTCTCACACACAAACACACTCTCACACACACACACTTCTAACACACACACTGTCTCACACACACATACTCTCATACACACACTTTCTCTGTCTCTCGTACAAGCACTCATACACAAACACACACACCCTCTCTCTCTCCCTCTCTCACACACATTCCCTCTCTCACACACTGCCCCTCTCTCGCACACACATTCCCTCTCTCACACACTCACACACACACACTCACACACACACACACACACCCACTTTCTCAAACAAACACACTATCGTACACACAAACTCTCTCTCACACATGCACCATCTCTCACACTAACACACACCATTACAAACACTCTCATACACACACCCTCTCACACACACACACACACACACACACTCTCTCTCTTGCATAAACACACACTCACTCACTCTCACACACACTCCCTCACTCTCTCACACACACACACACACACTCACTGTCTCTCTCAAACACACACACTCTCACTCTCACACACATTCACTCATTCTCACACACACTCATTCACTCACTCTCTCTCACACACACTCACTCACTCTCATACTCATTCACTCACTCTCTCTCACACAATCATTCACTCACTCACACACACACATTCTCTTTCTCACACAAACACACTATCATACACATAAACTCTCACACACACCATCTCTCTCACACACACAATCACACACACACAGTCTCACTCACACACACACACACACTCACACATACATGCACACTATCACACATTCCCTTTCTCACACACACGAACACACAAACTCTCTCACACACATCTTTCTCACACACTCAGTCACTCTCTCACACACACTCTCTCTCAACACACACACACCCTCTGACTCTCACATACATACTCTCTCACACACACTCTCCCTCTCATATACACACACACTCTCTCATACACACACCCTCCCACACACTCTCTCTCACAAACATACACTCTCATACACACACATTCTCTTTCACACCCCCTTTCTCTCTCACGCACAAAAACAGAAAAGTAAGGATTGCATGACTTCAGCAATGTCAGTGAAATGAGAGCCATGTTAAATAACTACTTGGCACTGGTATTTACCAATGATGTTAACGTGGTAAACGTGCAATAAAAACAAAGAATGCTGGAAATACTCAGCAGGTCTGACAGCATCTGTGGAGAGAGAAATGTAATTTGGTTCAGGTGGAGTTCAATACCAAAGGGAGGCATTGATATGAATAGTATAGATGCATTTACGGGGAAGCTAGAGAAGCATGAGTGCAAAGGACATTGAGGGCTATGGTCATAGAGTTAGATGAAGCAAGATGGGAGACTTGAGCGGAGAAAAAGCACCTGCATGGACTGGTTGGGCTGAATGGTCAGTGCTTTATATTCTGTGTAATTCAATGAATCATTTAAATGGTTCTGCAGTGATCCTTGACTGAGTTATTGAAGAGTGGCACATCTGTAGATTACTAAACTGGGGATTAGGATCATGAGCTGTGATTGACCCAGTCACTGTATGTATCTTAATATAATGGCAATCACACAGAATTGTTGCAGTGCAGAAGGAGGCCATTTGGCCCATCCTGTCTGCATCAGCCCGCGGAATGAGCAATTCCCTTATTGCCATTCCCCTATCTTCTCCCTGTAAGCCTGCACGTTCTTCCTCTTCAGATAAGTCTAATTCCCTTTTGAGTGCTTCAATTGAACTGTCTCCACTTCACTCTCAGACAGTGCATTCCAGACTATAACCATTCGCTGTGTGAAAAAGTTTTTCCTCATGACGCTTTTGCTTCTTTTACCCTAAATCTGTGTCCTCTCATTCTTGATCCTTTCACGAGTGGGAACAGTTTCTCCCTATCTACTCTGTCCAGATCCTTCATGATTTTGAACACCTCACTCAAATCTCTCCTCAGCCTTCTCTAAGGAAAACAGTCCCAACTTCTCCAATCTACCTTCCTAACTGAAGTTCCTCATCCCTGGAACCTATTGTCCTGAAACTTTTCCCCACACTCTCCAGCGCCTTCACATCCTTCCTAAAGTGTGGCACCCAAAATTGGATGCAATACTCCAGCTGAGGCTGAACCAGTGATTTATACAAGTTCAGCATAACCTCCTTGCTCTTGTACTCTGCCCCCATTAATAAAGCCTAGGATATTAACTGCTCTCAACCTGTTCTGCCATCTTCAATGCTTTATGCACATTTACACCGGTTCCCTCTGCTCCTGCACCCACTTTAGAGTTGCATCCTTTATTTTATATTGTCTCTACCAAAATGAATCACTTCACATTTCTCCTCATTGAACTACATCTGCCACCTGTCCACCCATTCCACCAACCTGTCTATGTCCTTTTGAAGTTCTACACTGTCCTCCTCACAGTTCACAATGCTTCCAAATTTTGTATAATCTGCAAACTTTGAAATTTTGCCCTGCACACTAAGATCTAGATCATTAATTTATATCAGGAAAAGCAAGAGTCCCAACACTAACCCCTGGGGAACTCCACTACAAACCTTCCTCGAGCCTGGAAAACATAAATTGACCATTGCTCTCTGTATCCTGTCACTCAGCCAATTCTGTATCCATGCTACTACTATCCCTTTTATTCCATGAGTTATAACTTTGCTCACAAGTCTGTTGAGTGGCACTGTATAAAATGCTTTCTGGAAGTCCATGTACATTTCACAATTGCATTGCCCTCTTCAACCCTCGCTTTTACCTCTTTAAAAAACCCTAGCAAGTTAGTTAAACATAATTTTCCTTTCAGATATCCATGCTGGTTTTCTTTAATTAACCTGCATTTGTCCATGTGATTGTTCATTTTGTCCTGAATTATTGTTTCTCGACAATTCCCCATCACTGAATGAAACTGACTGGCCTGTAGTTGCTGGGTTTATCTTTATTCTCTTTTTTGAACAAGTGTGTAACTGTTTACAATTTTCCAGTCCTCTGGCACCACCCCTGAATCTAAGGAAGACTGGGAAATTACGGCCAGTGCCTCTGCAACTTCCACTCTCACTTCCCTCAGTATTCTTGGATGCATCTCATCTGGTCCTGGATTCTTATCCACTCTAAGTACAGACAGCCTATCCAGTACCACCTCCTTAACATTTTTAAACTCTTCAAGTGTATTAATTATCTCCTTTCACCGTGGCCCGGGTTGCTAAGATAAATCTAGCTAAGTCTGTGTGATTAAAACAGAGCTGTTTTATGTGATATTAGTTCAACCGTGCAGCGGCTGTGCTAACTCTGAAACTATTCTGATCCTCAAACTGAGCAGTGTTCAGTGTTGTGTAGAGTTTGGTGTCAGTGTTCAGTTCTTGATCTCTGGGGTTTTAAGAGTTAAACGGTTTCCAGCCAAAGTTGTAACTCATGCCAGCTCTAAGAAGCAAATATTTTATTTTTGAGGTTGGTTTTACCGAGGACAATTTGTAATCAATGAATATGGGCAATTCATTCAGCTATTTACAGAGGTACAATCTGACATTTCTTACATTGAGAACGGGTTATTTTCTGGCTTTCTTTATCCCATTACCGGTACTGAAGCTGAGGCGGAAGGATTTTAATAAACTCCAGATTCGGGATGTGTTTCCAAAGTCCAGCACCCAGAGACTCTGAAACTGTGTTAACCCATTCCTGAGCTGGGTGAAGATGCAATGTCAGCAGGAGCCTTCCAGACTGAAATGTCAAATGTTAGGCAGCAAGCCTAACCGGTGCTAGATTCAGGTTCTGCTGATCAGCGACCCCAACAAGAACTGCCTCATTGTCTGGAACCAGCTCGTCCATCTCCCCGAATGACAAAGTGATCACTGATTCAGGAAGGGGGCACACCTGCTCCTCTTTACCCTCCATCGCCATTGTATGTGGCCAGTTTGGCTCAGGGTAGAATCCAGCTTGTTGTAATGTGTAGTCCAGCCGCACAACCCACAGCTTCTGTCCAGACCCGATGAAGACTTCTTACGCGGGGGCTTAGTGCTGAAGGAACAAGGAGGCAGGGCAGAGCAGCACCCATCTGTTCAGCTCTCCAGTCAGCACATTACTCATCTAAATCTGGCTTGGACTAAACTGCTCCGAGCACACACTCAGCACTTTGGGTTAAGCCACCTTCACGTCGACCTGTTTTCTCTGGGACCCTGGTTTTCAGAACATTGGGCCAGTTTTCTCAGAACTCGCTCTTTCAGAGCTACGTCGCCCCTTTCTTTGACCATTGAAGTCCGCTCCAGAGCTCTCAGCTTGGCGTAATAGTCCGAGAACTTGTTAAAAAGCATTGTGATGGGCATGCCGTTCAGAATGATCCCGAAGGAAATACAACCGAATGCAAACACTCGACCCAGCAGGGTTTCGGGGATGGTGTCTCCATAACCCACAGTGGAAATGCTCACCTGCAGACGGGGGGAGAGAATTTAAAAGAAACATCATTAACCTGAAAATTCTTCAGCAGTTCCTGTCTGGTCCCATTCACTATCCTACCTTCCCCATTTTACACAGTACATTCAGTGCTCTCTGTCCGGATGCCCTCTTAATCTTTACAGACAGGTTATAACAGCTGCTCCTCTCCGACTATCCCATTTCCATCAGAGCTCCATCTGCACTCTGTATCTCACAGCAGGCCTGTCCCTAGCTCCAGGGTGTTCGTATATGGGATAGCACTGGAGTCCAAGAATATCAGAATGTTAAATAAACATCTGTTTGAGAAGACTTTAATTGGAGGAAAACCAAAGAACAATATTTGCTGAGGATGATGTTTTAATAAAAAAACAGGGAATGCTGGAAGATCAGCTGGTATCTGTGGGCAGACAGATCTGTGGGGAGTTAATGTTTCAGGTCATTCATGAGGATTCGTATGGAAAGTTCTTGACCCGAAATGTTTTCAGTTATTTCCGCTTTATACACCTAAGTTCATTGGATAGAATCGCCCCATTCTCTCTGCCTATTTTAAAATCAACTATTTTATTTTTGGCAGCATTTACCCCGGGGATCCAAGCTTGCTGCCCTTTACCCATCACTTTGCCCTCTCTCCTTGTTACCTTTCCGGATCCAGCCCTGATGTGACCCGCACCCTTCCAGCTCAGTTTTAGGTTTGAGCTGGTTTATATTACTCCAAACCGTCTGAAGTGTAGCCACCCCTTACAACGGAGAGCAGGATTATACCTCTCCACAAACGGTCACACTCCGGATTGTGAGAGTGGAGCTGATACACGGTCATTGCCCCTTAACCCAACAGCACAGCCCTGGCCGTTTTTGTGAGCTTGGGTTTGATAATTAGACCCTCAACAATCAAAGGGAAAGCTCCAAGGTCCAGCTCGACACCCGCATTCGTCCCAAAACTGAGCCGCAACTTGGCTTCAATTAATTCGCATTGCCACCACACGGATTAACACCACATCCTGGATATAAATTAATGTCTGGTCTATGTACAAAAACTCAGATTGTGATTTTTCGCTTTTAAGCTCTCCAGAATCAATATTGATCTTCAAATCAGAATCTCTACATTTGTATTGCATCCATTTCTTCCTATCATCGTTTCTGCCATTTCCCGTTAACGTGCAGCACTTTTCTTATTGAATCCTGTTTCCCAAATAAACCCTTCCCTCCATTCACCTGCTTCAAACTGGCACCATTTCATTCCCAGAAAGGTCGTCAATCTAAACAAATCTCTCTTTCTCTCTCCCTCACGTTGATCTGGAACATTCTGTCTGTCATTGATCTGAAACATTCTCACTCACACTTTGATCTGAAACATTCTCCCTCTCATTGATCTGAAAGGTTCTGTCTCACGTTGATCTGACAAATTCTCTCTCTCATTGATCTGAAATTTCTCTCTCTCTCATTGGTCTGAAACATTCTCCCTCATGTTGATCTGAAAGATTCTCTCTCACATTGATCTGAAAATTTCTCTCTCTCTCTCATTGATCTGAAACATTCTCCCACTCATTGATCTGAAAGATTATGTCTCACATTGATCTGAAACATTCTCTCAATGATCTGAAACATTCTGTCTCACATTGACCTGAAACATGCTCTCTCTCTCAATGATCTGAAACATTGTCCCTCACATTGATCTGAAACATTGTCCCTCTTGTTGATCTGAAACATTCTCCCTCTCATTGATCTGAAACATTCTGTCTCTCTCATTGATCCGAAATATTCTCTCATTGATCTGAAACTTCCTCCCTCTCATTGATTTGGAACATTCTCGCTCACATTGATCTGGAACACTCTCCCTCATAATAATCTGAAACATTCTCTCTTGCATTGACCTGAAACATTCTCGCTCTCTCATTGACCTGAAACATTCTCGCTCTCTCATTGATCTGGAACATTCACTCTCTCTCATTGATCTGAAACATTCACACTCTCATTGATCTGAAACATTCTCCCTCACATTGATCGGAAAAATTCTCCCTCTCATTGATCAGAAACATTCTCTCTCATTGAACTGAAACATTCTCTCTCTCTCACTGATCTGAAACATTCTCTCTCACGTTGATCTGAAACATTCTCTCTCACGTTGATCTGAAACATTCTCCCTCACATTGATCGGAAACATTCTCTCTCTTTCATTGATCTGAAACATTCTCTCGCATTAATTTGAAACATTCTCGCTCTCTCATTGGTCTGAAGCATTCTCTCTCTCATTGATCTGAAACTTTCTCTCTCTCTTATTGATCTGAAACATTCTCTCTCTCATTGATCTGAAACATTCTCTCTCTCACTGAACTGAAACATTCTCTCTCTCACTGAACTGAAACATTCTCTCTCTCACTGAACTGAAACATTCTCTCTCTCTCATTGATCTGAAACATTCTCCCCCACATTGATCTGAAACATTCTCGCTAACGTTGATCTGAAACATTCTCTCTCACATTGATCAGAAACATTCTCCCTCATGTTGATCTGAAACATTCTCCCTCAAGTTGATCTGAAACTTTTTCCCTCACATTGATCTGAAAGGTTCTCTCTCACATTGATCTGAAAAATTCTCTCATTGATCTGAAACTTTCTCTCTCTCATTGATCTGAAACATTCTCCCTCTCATTGATCTGAAACATTCTCCCTCACATTGATCTGAAACATTCTCCCTCACGTTGATCTGAAACATTCTCCCTCACGTTGATCTGAAACATTCTCCCTCTCATTGATCTGAAAGATTCTCTCTCACATTGATCTGAAAAATTCTCTCTCTCTCATTGATCTGAAATGTTCTCTCATTGATGTGAAACGTTATCTTTCACATTGATCTGAAACATTCTCTCTCTCACTGATCTGAAACATTCTCTCTCACATTGATCGGAAACATTCTCTCTCTCTCATTCATCTGGAACATTCTCCCTCACATTGATCTGAAACATTGACCCTCTCAATGTTCCGAAACATTCTCCCTCTCATTCATCCGAAACATTCCCTCTCTGCCATTGATCTGAAACATTCTCTTTCACATTGATCTGAAACATTCTCCCTCACGTTGATCTGAAACAGTCTCCCTCTCATTGATCTGAAAGATTCTCTCTCACATTGATCTGAAAGATTCTCTCTCACAATGATCTGAAAAATTCTCTCTCACATTGATCTGAAAAATTCTCTCTCTCTGATTGATCTGAAATGTTCTCTCTCATTGATGTGAAACATTATCTATCACATTGATGGGAAACATTCTCTCTCCCTCACTGATCTGAAACATTCTCTCTCACGTTGATCTGAAACATTCTCTCTCACGTTGATCTGAAACATTCTCTCTATCACTGAACTGAAACATTCTCTCTTTCTCATTGATCTGAAACATTCTCCCCCACGTTGATCTGAAACATTGACCCTCTCAATGTTCCAAAACATTCTCCCTCTCATTGATCCGAAACATTCTCCCTCTGCCATTGATCTGAAACATTCTCTTTCACGTTGATCTGATACATTCTCTCTCACGTTGATCGGAAAGATTCTCTCTCACATTGATCTGAAAAATTCTCTCTCTCTGATTGATCTGAAATGTTCTCACTCATTGATGTGAAACATTATCTATCACATTGATCTGAAACATTCTCTCTCTCTCATTGATCTGAAACATTCTCTCTCACGTTGATCTGAAACATTCTCTCTCACGTTGATCTGAAACATTCTCTCTCACGTTGATCTGAAACATTCTCGCTCTCTCATTGGTCTGAAGCATTCTCTCTCTCATTGATCTGAAACTTTCTCTCTCTCACTGAACTGAAACATTCTCTCTCTCACTGAACTGAAACATTCTCTCTCTCTCATTGATCTGAAACATTCTCCCCCACGTTGATCTGAAACATTGACCCTCTCAATGTTCCAAAACATTCTCCCTCTCATTGATCCGAAATATTCTTTCTCTGCCACTGATCTGAAACATTCTCTTTCACATTGATCTGAAACATTCTCCCTCACGTTGATCTGAAACATTCTCTCTCACGTTGATCTGAAACATTCTCCCTCATTTTGATCTAAATTATTCTCTCTCACATTGATCTGAAACATCCTCTCTCTCATTGAACTGTAACATTCTCTCTCTGTCATTGATCTGAAACATTCTCCCTCATGTTGCTCTGAAACATTCTCCCTCACGTTGATCTGAAACATTCTCCCTCACGTTGATCTGAAACATTCTCCCTTTCGATGATCTGAAACAATCCCTCTCTTATTGATCTGAAACATTCTCCCTCTCATTAATCTGGAGCACTCACCCTCACATTGATCCAGAACATTGTTTCTCACATCGATCTGGAACATTCTCTCTCTCGAATCGATCTGGATCATTCTCTCTTTCATTGAACTGAAACATTCTCCCTCACATTGATCTGAAACATTGTCCCTCTCATTGTACTGAAACATTCTCTCTCTGCCATTGATCTGAAACATTCTCCCTCTCATTGATCTGAAAGATTCTCATATTGATCTGAAAAATTCTCTCTCTCATTGATCTGAAACTTTCTCTCTCCCTCTCATTGATCTGAAACAATCTCCCTCTCATTGATCTGAATCATTCTCCCCCACGTTGATCTGAAACATTCTCGCTAACATTGATCTGAAACATTCTCCCTCGTCTTGATCTAAAACATTCTCTCTCACATTGATCTGAAACATTCTCTCTCACGTTGATCTGAAACATTCTCTCTCACGTTGATCTGAAACATTCTCCCTCACATTCATCTGAAACATTCTCCCTCTCATTGATCTGAAACATTTTCTCTCACACTGATCTGAAACATTCTCTCTCTTTCATTGATCTGAAACATTCTCTCTCGCATTAATTTGAAACATTCTCGCTCTCTCATTGGTCTGAAGCATTCTCTCTCTCATTGATCTGAAAAATTCTCTCTCACATTGATCTGAAAAATTCTCTCTCTCTGATTGATCTGAAATGTTCTCTCTCATTGATGTGAAACATTATCTATCACATTGATCTGAAACATTCTCTCTCACATTGATCGGAAACATTCTCTCTCTCTCACTGATCTGAAACATTCTCTCTCACGTTGATCTGAAACATTCTCACGTTGATCTGAAACATTCTCTCTATCACTGAACTGAAACATTCTCTCTCTCTCACTGATCTGAAACATTCTCTCTCACATTGATCAGAAACATTCTCCCTCATGTTGATCTGAAACATTCTCCCTCAAGTTGATCTGAAACTTTTTCCCTCACATTGATCTGAAAGATTCTCTCTAACATTGATCTGAAAAATTCTCTCATTGATCTGAAACATTCTCGCTCTCTCATTGGTCTGAAGCATTCTCTCTCTCATTGATCTGAAACTTTCTCTGTCTCATTGATCTGAAACATTCTCTCTCTCACTGAACTGAAACATTCTCTCTCTCACTGAACTGAAACATTCTCTCTCTCTCATTGATCTGAAACATTCTCCCCCACGTTGATCTGAAACATTGACCCTCTCAATTTTCCAAAACATTCTCCCTCTCACTGATCCGAAACATTCTCTCTCTGCCATTGATCTGAAACATTCTCTTTCACATTGATCTGAAACATTCTCCCTCACGTTGATCTGAAACATTCTCTCTCACGTTGATCTGAAACATTCTCCCTCATTTTGATCTAAATCATTCTCTCTCACATTGATCTGAAACATCCTCTCTCTCATTGAACTGTAACATTCTCTCTCTGTCATTGATCTGAAACATTCTGCCTCACGTTGCTCTGAAACATTCTCCCTCACGTTGATCTGAAACATTCTCCCTCATGTTGATCTGAAACATTCTCCCTCTCGTGGATCTGAAAGATTCTCTCTCACATTGATCTGAAACTTTCTCTCTCTCTCATTGATGTGAAACATTGTCTTTCACATTGATCTGAAATATCCTCTCTCATTGATCTGAAACATTCTCTCACACTGGTCTGAAACATTCTCCCTCACGTTGATCTGAAACATTCTCCCTCACGTTGATCTGAAACATTCTGCCTCACGTTGATCTGAAAGATTCTCTCTCACATTGATCTGAAACTTTCTCTCTCTCTCATTGATGTGAAACATTGTCTTTCACATTGATCTGAAATATCCTCTCTCACTGATCTGAAACATTCTCTCTTTCATTGTTCTGAAACATTCTCTCTCTCATTGATATGAAACATTCTCCCTCACGTTGATCTGAAACATTCTCCATCACGTTGACTGAAACACTCTCCCTCACGTTGAGCTGAAACATTCTCCCTTTCGATGATCTGAAACAATCCTCTCTTACTGATCTGAAACATTCTCCCTCTCATTAATCTGGAACATTCCCCCTCACATTGATCTGGAACATTGTTTCTCGCATCGATCTGGAACACTCTCTCTCTCGAATAGATCTGGATCATTCTCTCTCACATTGATCTAAAACACTCTCTCTTTCATTGAACTGAAACATTCTCCCTCACATTGATCTGAAACATTCTCCTTCTCATTGTACCGAAACATTCTCTCTCTGCCATTGATCTGAAACATTCTCCCTCTCGTTGATCTGAAAGATTCTCATATTGATCTGAAAAATTCTCTCTCTCATTGATCTGAAACTTTCTCTCTCCCTCTCATTGATCTTAAACAATATCCCTCTCACTGATCTGAATCATTCTCCCCCACGTTGATCTGAAACTTCTCGCTAACGTTGATCTGAAACGTTCTCCCTCGTCTTGATCTGAAACATTCTCCCTCACGTTGATCTGAAACATTCTCCCTCACGTTGATCTGAAACATTCTCCCTCACGTTTTTCTGAAACATTCTCCCTCACATTGATCTGAAACATTCTCCCTCTCGTGGATCTGAAAGATTCTCTCTCACATTGATCTGAAACTTTCTCTCTCTCTCATTGATGTGAAACATTGTCTTTCACCTTGATCTGAAATATCCTCTCTCACTGATCTGAAACATTCTCTCTTTCATTGTTCTGAAACATTCTCTCTCTCATTGATATGAAACATTCTCCCTCACGTTGATCTGAAACATTCTCCATCACGTTGACTGAAACATTCTCCCTCACGTTGAGCTGAAACATTCTCCCTTTCGATGATCTGAAACAATCCTCTCTTACTGATCTGAAACATTCTCCCTCTCATTAATCTGGAACATTCTCCCTCACATTGATCTGGAACACCCACCCTCACATTGATCTGGAACATTGTTTCTCGCATCGATCTGGAACACTCTCTCTCTCGAATAGATCTGGATCATTCTCTCTCACATTGATCTAAAACACTCTCTCTTTCATTGAACTGAAACATTCTCCCTCACATTGATCTGAAACATTCTCCTTCTCATTGTACCGAAACATTCTCTCTCTGCCATTGATCTGAAACATTCTCCCTCTCGTTGATCTGAAAGATTCTCATATTGATCTGAAAAATTCTCTCTCTCATTGATCTGAAACTTTCTCTCTCCCTCTCATTGATCTTAAACAATATCCCTCTCACTGATCTGAATCATTCTCCCCCACGTTGATCTGAAACTTCTCGCTAACGTTGATCTGAAACGTTCTCCCTCGTCTTGATCTAAAACATTCTCTCTCACATTGATCTGAAACATTCTCTCTCACGTTGATCTGAAACATTCTCTCTCACGTTGATCTGAAACATTCTCCCTCACATTCATCTGAAACATTCTCCCTCTCATTGATCTGAAACATTTTCTCTCACACTGATCTGAAACATTCTCTCTCTTTCATTGATCTGAAACATTCTCTCTCGCATTAATTTGAAACATTCTCGCTCTCTCATTGGTCTGAAGCATTCTCTCTCTCATTGATCTGAAAAATTCTCTCTCACATTGATCTGAAAAATTCTCTCTCTCTGATTGATCTGAAATGTTCTCTCTCATTGATGTGAAACATTATCTATCACATTGATCTGAAACATTCTCTCTCACATTGATCGGAAACATTCTCTCTCTCTCACTGATCTGAAACATTCTCTCTCACGTTGATCTGAAACATTCTCACGTTGATCTGAAACATTCTCTCTATCACTGAACTGAAACATTCTCTCTCTCTCACTGATCTGAAACATTCTCTCTCACATTGATCAGAAACATTCTCCCTCATGTTGATCTGAAACATTCTCCCTCAAGTTGATCTGAAACTTTTTCCCTCACATTGATCTGAAAGATTCTCTCTAACATTGATCTGAAAAATTCTCTCATTGATCTGAAACATTCTCGCTCTCTCATTGGTCTGAAGCATTCTCTCTCTCATTGATCTGAAACTTTCTCTGTCTCATTGATCTGAAACATTCTCTCTCTCACTGAACTGAAACATTCTCTCTCTCACTGAACTGAAACATTCTCTCTCTCTCATTGATCTGAAACATTCTCCCCCACGTTGATCTGAAACATTGACCCTCTCAATTTTCCAAAACATTCTCCCTCTCACTGATCCGAAACATTCTCTCTCTGCCATTGATCTGAAACATTCTCTTTCACATTGATCTGAAACATTCTCCCTCACGTTGATCTGAAACATTCTCTCTCACGTTGATCTGAAACATTCTCCCTCATTTTGATCTAAATCATTCTCTCTCACATTGATCTGAAACATCCTCTCTCTCATTGAACTGTAACATTCTCTCTCTGTCATTGATCTGAAACATTCTGCCTCACGTTGCTCTGAAACATTCTCCCTCACGTTGATCTGAAACATTCTCCCTCATGTTGATCTGAAACATTCTCCCTCTCGTGGATCTGAAAGATTCTCTCTCACATTGATCTGAAACTTTCTCTCTCTCTCATTGATGTGAAACATTGTCTTTCACATTGATCTGAAATATCCTCTCTCATTAATCTGAAACATTCTCTCACACTGGTCTGAAACATTCTCCCTCACGTTGATCTGAAACATTCTCCCTCACGTTGATCTGAAACATTCTGCCTCACGTTGATCTGAAACATTGTCCCTCACATTGATCTGAAACATTCTCCCTCACGTGGATCTGAAAGATTCTCTCTCACATTGATCTGAAACTTTCTCTCTCTCTCATTGATGTGAAACATTGTCTTTCACATTGATCTGAAATATCCTCTCTCACTGATCTGAAACATTCTCTCTTTCATTGTTCTGAAACATTCTCTCTCTCATTGATATGAAACATTCTCCCTCACGTTGATCTGAAACATTCTCCATCACGTTGACTGAAACACTCTCCCTCACGTTGAGCTGAAACATTCTCCCTTTCGATGATCTGAAACAATCCTCTCTTACTGATCTGAAACATTCTCCCTCTCATTAATCTGGAACATTCCCCCTCACATTGATCTGGAACATTGTTTCTCGCATCGATCTGGAACACTCTCTCTCTCGAATAGATCTGGATCATTCTCTCTCACATTGATCTAAAACACTCTCTCTTTCATTGAACTGAAACATTCTCCCTCACATTGATCTGAAACATTCTCCTTCTCATTGTACCGAAACATTCTCTCTCTGCCATTGATCTGAAACATTCTCCCTCTCGTTGATCTGAAAGATTCTCATATTGATCTGAAAAATTCTCTCTCTCATTGATCTGAAACTTTCTCTCTCCCTCTCATTGATCTTAAACAATATCCCTCTCACTGATCTGAATCATTCTCCCCCACGTTGATCTGAAACTTCTCGCTAACGTTGATCTGAAACGTTCTCCCTCGTCTTGATCTGAAACATTCTCCCTCACGTTGATCTGAAACATTCTCCCTCACGTTGATCTGAAACATTCTCCCTCACGTTTTTCTGAAACATTCTCCCTCACATTGATCTGAAACATTCTCCCTCTCGTGGATCTGAAAGATTCTCTCTCACATTGATCTGAAACTTTCTCTCTCTCTCATTGATGTGAAACATTGTCTTTCACCTTGATCTGAAATATCCTCTCTCACTGATCTGAAACATTCTCTCTTTCATTGTTCTGAAACATTCTCTCTCTCATTGATATGAAACATTCTCCCTCACGTTGATCTGAAACATTCTCCATCACGTTGACTGAAACATTCTCCCTCACGTTGAGCTGAAACATTCTCCCTTTCGATGATCTGAAACAATCCTCTCTTACTGATCTGAAACATTCTCCCTCTCATTAATCTGGAACATTCTCCCTCACATTGATCTGGAACACCCACCCTCACATTGATCTGGAACATTGTTTCTCGCATCGATCTGGAACACTCTCTCTCTCGAATAGATCTGGATCATTCTCTCTCACATTGATCTAAAACACTCTCTCTTTCATTGAACTGAAACATTCTCCCTCACATTGATCTGAAACATTCTCCTTCTCATTGTACCGAAACATTCTCTCTCTGCCATTGATCTGAAACATTCTCCCTCTCGTTGATCTGAAAGATTCTCATATTGATCTGAAAAATTCTCTCTCTCATTGATCTGAAACTTTCTCTCTCCTTCTCATTGATCTTAAACAATCTCCCTCTCACTGATCTGAATCATTCTCCCCCACGTTGATCTGAAACATTCTCGCTAACGTTGATCTGAAACATTCTCCCTCGTCTTGATCTGAAACATTCTCCCTCACGTTGATCTGAAACATTCTCCCTCACGTTTTTCTGAAACATTCTCCCTCTCGTGGATCTGAAACTTTCTCCCTCATTTTGATCTAAAACATTCTCTCTCACATTGATCTGAAACATCCTCTCTCTTTGATCTGAAAAATTCTCTCTCTCATTGAACTGTAACATTCTCTCTCTCTCATTGATCTGAAACATCCTCCCTCACGTTGCTCTGAAACATTCTCCCTCACGTTGATCTGAAAGATTCTCTCTCACATTGATCTGAAACTTTCTCTCTCTCTCATTGATGTGAAACATTGTCTTTCACATTGATCTGAAATATCCTCTCTCATTGATCTGAAACATTCTCTCACATTGGTCTGTAACATTCTCCCTCACGCTGATCTGAAACATTCTCTCTCACGTTGATTTGAAACATTATCCCTCACGTTGATCTGAGACATTCTCCCTCACGTTGTGCTGAAACATTCTCATCACGTTGATCTGAAACATTCTCCCTCACGTTGATCTGAAACATTCTCCCTCTCATTGATCTGAAAGATTCGCTCTCACATTGATCTGAAAAATTCTCTCTCTCTCATTGATCTGAAATGTTCTCTGATTGATGTGAAACATTATCTTACACATTGATCTGAAACATTCTCTCTCTCACTGATCTGAAACATTCTCTCTCATTCATCTAGAACATTCTTCCTCACATTGATCTGAAACATTGACCCTCACAATGTTCCGAAACATTCTCCCTCTCATTCATCCGAAACATTCTCTCTCTGCCATTGATCTGAAACATTCTCTTTCACATTGATCTGAAACATTCTCCCTCACGTTGATCTGAAACATTCTCCCTCTCATTGATCTGAAAGATTCTCTCTCACATTGATCTGAAACATTCTCTCTTATATTGATCTGAAAAATTCTCTCTCTCTGATTGATCTGAAATGTTCTCTCTCATTGATGTGAAACATTATCTATCACATTGATCTGAAACATTCTCTCTCACGTTGATCTGAAACATTCTCTCTCAAATTGATCGGAAACATTCTCTCTCTCTCATTGATCTGAAACATTCTCTCTCACGTTGATCTGAATCATTCTCCCTCACGTTGATCTGAAACATTATCTCTCTAATTGATCTGAAACATTCTCTACTTTCATTGATCTGAAACATTCTTGCATTGATTTGAAACATTGTCTCTCATAGATCTGAAACATTCTCTCTCTCATTGATCTGAAACATTCTCACTCGTATTGATTTGAAACATTCTCTCATAGATCTGAAACATTCTCGCATTGATTTGAAACATTCTCTCTCTCATAGATCTGAAACATTCTCTCTCATTGATATGAAACATTCTCTCTCTCAGTGATCTTAAACATTCTCTCTCTCATTGATCTGAAACATTGTCCCTCACGTTGATGTGAAACATTCTCCCTCACGTTGATCTGAAACATTCTCTGATTGATCAGAAGCATTCTCCCTCTTGTTGATCTGAAACATTCTCTCTCACATTGATCTGAAACATTCCGTCTCTCTCATTGATCTGGATCTGAAACATTCTCTCTCTCATTGACCTAAAAAATTTTTTCTCTCTCATTGGTCTCAAACATTCTCTCTCTCTCATTGATCTGAAACATTCTCCCTCACACTGATCTGACAAATTCTTTCTCTCATTGATCTGAAACATTCTCTCTTTTTCCTTGATCTGAAACATTTTCTCTTTCTCCTTGATCTGAAACATTCTCTCCCTCCTTGATCTGAATCATTATCTCTCTAATTGATCTGAAACATTCTCTCTGTAGTTGATCTGAAACATTCTCTCTCGCAGTGATTTGAAACATTCTGTCTCTCATAGATCCGAAACATTCTATCATCGATCTGAAACATTCTCTCTCATTGATCTGAAAAATTCTCCCTCACATTAATCTGAAACATTCTCTACTTTCATTGATCTGAAATATTCTCTCTCGAATTGACTTGATCTGAAACATTCTCTACTTTCATTGATCTGAAATATTCTCTCTCGAATTGACTTGAAACATTCTCTCTCTCTCATTGGTCTGAAACATTCTCTCTCATTGACATGACACATTCTCTCACATTGATCTGAAAAATTCTCTTTGTCTCATTTACCTGAAACGTTCTCTCTCACATTGATCTGAAACATTCTCTCTCACATTGATCTGAAAAATTCTCTCCGTCTCATTGACCTGAAACATTCTCTCTCACATTGATCTGAAACATTGTCTCTCACATTGAACTGAAACCTTCTCTCTCTCATTGAACTGAAACATTCGCTCTCTCATAGATCCAAAACATTCTCTCTCTCGTCGATCTGAAACATTCTCTCTCATTGATCTGAAACATTCGCCCTCACATTGATCTGAAACATTCTCTCTCACATTGATCTGAAACATTGTCTCTCTCACATTGATCTGAAACATTCTCTCTCTCATTGATCTGAAACATTCTCTCTCTCATTGATCTGAAACATTCTCTCTCTAATTGTTCTGAAACATTCTCTTTCTAATTGATCTGAAAAATACTCTCTCGCATTGATTTGAAACATTCTCTCTCTCATAGATCCGAAACATTCTCTCTCTCATCGATCTGAAACATTCTCTCTCATTGATCTGAAACATTCTCTCTCACGTTGATCTGAAAAATTCTCTCATTGATCTGAAACATTCCCTCTCTCATTGATCTGAAACATTCTCTCTCTCTTTGATCTGAAACATTCTCTCTCTCATTGATCTGAAACATTCTCTCAATGATCTGAAACTTTTTCTCTCTCATTGATCTGAAACATTCTCCCTCACATTGATCTGAAACATTCTCACTGACGTAGATCTGAAACATTCTCTAATTGGTCTGAAACATTCTGTCTCTCATTGACCTGAAACATTATCACTCACAATGATCTGAAAAATTCTCTCTCTCCCATTGATCTGAAACATTCTCTCACTCATTGATCTGAAACATTCTCTCTCTCATTGATCTGAAACATTCTCGCTCGCGTTGATCTGAATCATTCTCCCTCACGTTGATCTGAAACATTCTCTTTCTCCTTGACCTGAAACATTCCCTCTCTAATAGATCTGAAACATTATCTCTCTAATTGATCTGAAACATTCTCTACTTTCATTGATCTGAAACATTCTTGCTTTGATTTGAAACATTGTCTCTCTTAGATCTGAAACATTCTCTCTCTCATTGATCTGAAACATTCTCACTCGCATTGATTTGAAACATTCTCTCATAGATCTGAAACATTCTCTCTCATTGATCTGAAACATTCTCGCATTGATTTGAAACATTCTCTCTCTCATAGATCTGAAACATTCTCTCTCTCATTGATCTGAAACATTCTCACTCGCATTGATTTGAAACATTCTCTCAGTGATCTGAAACATTCTCTCTCATTGATCTGAAACATTCTCGCATTGATTTGAAACATTCTCTCTCTCATAGATCCGAAACATTCTCTCTCATTGATATGAAACATTCTCTCTCTCAGTGATCTGAAACATTCTCTCTCTCAGTGATCTGAAACATTCTCTCTCTCAGTGATCTGAAACATTCTCTCTCTCATTGATCTGAAACATTCTCCCTCACGTTGATCTGAAACATTCTGTCTCTCTCATTGATCTGGATCTGAAACATTCTCTCTCTCATTGACTTAAAAATTTTTTTCTCTCTCATTGGTCTCAAACATTCTCTCTCTCTCATTGATCTGAAACATTCTCCCTCACACTGATTTGACAAATTCTTTCTCTCATTGATCTGAAACATTCTCTCTTTTTCCTTGATCTGAAACATTTTCTCTTTCTCCTTGATCTGAAACATTCTCTCCCTCCTTGATCTGAATCATTATCTCTCTAATTGATCTGAAACATTCTCTCTGTAATTGATCTGAAACATTCTCTCTCGCAGTGATTTGATACATTCTCTCTCTCATAGATCCGAAACATTCTATCATCGATCTGAAACATTCTCTCTCATTGATCTGAAACATTCTCCCTCACATTAATCTGAAACATTCTCTACTTTCATTGATCTGAAATATTCTCTCTCGAATTGACTTGATCTGAAACATTCTCTACTTTCATTGATCTGAAATATTCTCTCTCGAATTGACTTGAAACATTCTCTCTCTCTCATTGGTCTGAAATATCCTCTCTCTCATTGACCTGAAACATTCTCTCACATTGATCTGAAAAATTCTCTTTGTCTCATTGACCTGAAACATTTTCTCTCACATTGATCTGAAACATTCTCTCTCACATTGAACTGAAACATTCTCTCTCTCATTGAACTGAAACATTCTCTCTCTCATAGACCCGAAACATTCTCTCTCTCATCGATCTGAAAAATTCTCTCTCATTGATCTGAAACATTCTCCCTCACATTGATCTGAGACATTCTCTCTCACATTGATCTGAAACATTCTCTCTCTCACATTGATCTGAAACATTGTCTCTCTCTTTGATCTGAAACATTCTCTCTCTAATTGATCTGAAACATTCTCTCTCGCATTGATTTGAAACATTCTCTCTCTCATAGATCCAAAACATTCACCCTCATTGATCTGAAACATTCTCCCTCATTGATCTGAAACATTCTCTACTTTCATTGATCTGAAATATTCTCTCTCGAATTGACTTGAAACATTCTCTCTCATTGGTCTGAAACATTCTCTCTCTCATTGACCTGAAACATTCTGTCTCACATTGATCTGAAAAATTCTCTCTGTCTCATTGACCTGAAACATTCTCTCTCACATTGATCTGAAACATTGTCTCTCACATTGAACTGAAACATTCTCTCTCTCATTGAACTGAAACATTCGCTCTCTCATAGATCCGAAACATTCTTTCTCACATTGAACTGAAACATTCTCTCTCTCATTGATCTGAAACATTCTCTCTCTCACTGATCTGAAACATTCTCTCTCTAATTGATCTGAAACATTCTCTCTCTAATTGATCTGAAACATTCTCTCTGGCATTGATTTGAAACATTCTCTCTCTCATAGATCCGAAACATTCTCTCTCTCATTGATCCTAAACATTATCTCTCTCATTGATCTGAAACATTATCTCTCATTGATCTGAAACATTATCTCTCGCATTGATTTGAAACATTCTCTGTCTCATAGATCCAAAACATTCTCTCTCATTGATCTGAAACTTTCACTGTCGCATTGATTTGAAACATTCTCTCTCTCATAGATCAGAAACATTCTCTGTGATTGATCTGAAACTTTCTCTGTCGCATTGATTTGAAACATTCTCTCTCTCACATTGGTCTGAAACATTCTCTGTCATTGAACTGAAACATTCTCTCCCAATGATCTGAAACATTCTCCTGCACGTTGATCTGAAACATTCTTCCTCAGGTTGATCTCAAACATTCTCTCTCACGTTGATCTGAACCATTCACCTTCTTGTTGATCTGTAACATTCTCTCTCACCTTGATCTAAAACATTCTCTCTCACATTGATCTGAAACATTATCTCTCATTGATCTGAAACATTATCTCTCATTGATCTGAAACATTATCTCTCTAATTGATGTGAAACATTCTCTCTCTCGTTGATCTGAAAGAATTTCTCTCACATTGATCTGAAACTTTCTCTCTCTCTCTCATTGATGTGAAACATTGTCTTTCACATTGATCTGAAACATCCTGTCTCATTGATCTGAAACATTCTCTGTCATTGATCTGAAACATTCTCTCTCGCATTGATTTGAAACATTCTCTCTCATAGAACCGAAACATTCTCCCTCATTGATCTGAAACATTCTCTCTCTCTCCTTGATCAGAAACATTCTCTACTTTCATTGTTGTGAAATATTCTCTCTCGCATTGACTTGAAACATTCTCTCTCTCTCATTGGTGTGAAACATTCTCTCTCTCATTGACCTGAAACATTCTCTCTCACATTGATCTGAAACATTCTCTCTCTCATTGAACTGAAACATTCTCTCTCTCATCGATCCGAAACATTCTCTCCCACATTAACCTGAAACATTCTCTCTCATTGATCTGAAACATTCTCTCTCTAATTGATCTGAAACAGTCTCTCTCTAATTGATCTGAAACATTCTCTCTCGCATTGATTTGAAACATTCTCTCTCTCATAGATCCAAAACATTCACCCTCATTGATCTGAAACATTCTCCCTCATTGATCTGAAACATTCTCTACTTTCATTGATCTGAAATATTCTCTCTCGAATTGACTTGAAACATTCTCTCTCATTGGTCTGAAACATTCTCTCTCTCATTGACCTGAAACATTCTCTCTCACATTGATCTGAAACATTGTCTCTCACATTGAACTGAAACATTCTCACTCTCATTGAACTGAAACATTCGCTCTCTCATAGATCCGAAACATTCTCTCTCTCGTCGATCTGAAACATTCTCTCTCATTGATCTGAAACATTCGCCCTCACATTGATCTGAAACATTCTCTCTCACATTGATCTGAAACATTGTCTCTCTCACATTGATCTGAAACATTCTCTCTCTAATTGTTCTGAAACATTCTCTTTCTAACTGATCTGAAAAATACTCTCTCGCATTGATTTGAAACATTCTCTCTCTCATAGATCCGAAACATTCTCTCTCTCATCGATCTGAAACATTCTCTCTCATTGATCTGAAACCTTCTCTCTCACGTTGATCTGAAACATTCTCCCGGACGTTGATCTGAAAAATTCTCTCATTGATCTGAAACATTCCCTCTCTCATTGATTTGAAACATTCTCTCTCTCTTTGATCTGAAACATTCTCTCTCTCATTGATCTGAAACATTCTCTCAATGATCTGAAACGTTTTCTCTCTCATTGATCTGAAACATTCTCCCTCACGTTGATCTGAAACATTCTCACTGACGTAGATCTGAAACATTCTCTAATTGGTCTGAAACATTCTGTCTCTCATTGACCTGAAACATTATCACTCACAATGATCTGAAAAATTCTCTCTCTCCCATTGATCTGAAACATTCTCTCACTCATTGATCTGAAACATTCTCTCTCTCATTGATCTGAATCATTCTCCCTCACGTTGATCTGAAACATTCTCCTTCGCGTTGATCAAAAACATTCTCCCTCAGGTTGATCTGAAACATTCTCGCTCACGTTGATCTGAAACATTCTCGCTCACGTTGATCTGAATCATTCTCCCTCACGTTGATCTGAAACATTATCTCTCTAATTGATCTGAAACATTCTCTACTTTCATTGATCTGAAACATTCTTGCATTGATTTGAAACATTGTCTCTCATAGATCTGAAACATTCTCTCTCTCATTGATCTGAAACATTCTCACTCGTATTGATTTGAAACATTCTCTCATAGATCTGAAACATTCTCGCATTGATTTGAAACATTCTCTCTCTCATAGATCTGAAACATTCTCTCTCATTGATATGAAACATTCTCTCTCTCAGTGATCTTAAACATTCTCTCTCTCATTGATCTGAAACATTGTCCCTCACGTTGATGTGAAACATTCTCCCTCACGTTGATCTGAAACATTCTCTGATTGATCAGAAGCATTCTCCCTCTTGTTGGTCTGAAACATTCTCTCTCACATTGATCTGAAACATTCCGTCTCTCTCATTGATCTGGATCTGAAACATTCTCTCTCTCATTGACCTAAAAAATTTTTTCTCTCTCATTGGTCTCAAACATTCTCTCTCTCTCATTGATCTGAAACATTCTCCCTCACACTGATCTGACAAATTCTTTCTCTCATTGATCTGAAACATTCTCTCTTTTTCCTTGATCTGAAACATTTTCTCTTTCTCCTTGATCTGAAACATTCTCTCCCTCCTTGATCTGAATCATTATCTCTCTAATTGATCTGAAACATTCTCTCTGTAGTTGATCTGAAACATTCTCTCTCGCAGTGATTTGAAACATTCTGTCTCTCATAGATCCGAAACATTCTATCATCGATCTGAAACATTCTCTCTCATTGATCTGAAAAATTCTCCCTCACATTAATCTGAAACATTCTCTACTTTCATTGATCTGAAATATTCTCTCTCGAATTGACTTGATCTGAAACATTCTCTACTTTCATTGATCTGAAATATTCTCTCTCGAATTGACTTGAAACATTCTCTCTCTCTCATTGGTCTGAAACATTCTCTCTCATTGACATGACACATTCTCTCACATTGATCTGAAAAATTCTCTTTGTCTCATTTACCTGAAACGTTCTCTCTCACATTGATCTGAAACATTCTCTCTCACATTGATCTGAAAAATTCTCTCCGTCTCATTGACCTGAAACATTCTCTCTCACATTGATCTGAAACATTGTCTCTCACATTGAACTGAAACATTCTCTCTCTCATTGAACTGAAACATTCGCTCTCTCATAGATCCGAAACATTCTCTCTCTCGTCGATCTGAAACATTCTCTCTCATTGATCTGAAACATTCGCCCTCACATTGATCTGAAACATTCTCTCTCACATTGATCTGAAACATTGTCTCTCTCACATTGATCTGAAACATTCTCTCTCTCATTGATCTGAAACATTCTCTCTCTCATTGATCTGAAACATTCTCTCTCTAATTGTTCTGAAACATTCTCTTTCTAATTGATCTGAAAAATACTCTCTCGCATTGATTTGAAACATTCTCTCTCTCATAGATCCGAAACATTCTCTCTCTCATCGATCTGAAACATTCTCTCTCATTGATCTGAAACATTCTCTCTCACGTTGATCTGAAACATTCTCCCTGACGTTGATCTGAAAAATTCTCTCATTGATCTGAAACATTCCCTCTCTCATTGATCTGAAACATTCTCTCTCTCTTTGATCTGAAACATTCTCTCTCTCATTGATCTGAAACATTCTCTCAATGATCTGAAACTTTTTCTCTCTCATTGATCTGAAACATTCTCCCTCACATTGATCTGAAACATTCTCACTGACGTAGATCTGAAACATTCTCTAATTGGTCTGAAACATTCTGTCTCTCATTGACCTGAAACATTATCACTCACAATGATCTGAAAAATTCTCTCTCTCCCATTGATCTGAAACATTCTCTCACTCATTGATCTGAAACATTCTCTCTCTCATTGATCTGAAACATTCTCGCTCGCGTTGATCTGAATCATTCTCCCTCACGTTGATCTGAAACATTCTCTTTCTCCTTGACCTGAAACATTCCCTCTCTAATAGATCTGAAACATTATCTCTCTAATTGATCTGAAACATTCTCTACTTTCATTGATCTGAAACATTCTTGCTTTGATTTGAAACATTGTCTCTCTTAGATCTGAAACATTCTCTCTCTCATTGATCTGAAACATTCTCACTCGCATTGATTTGAAACATTCTCTCATAGATCTGAAACATTCTCTCTCATTGATCTGAAACATTCTCGCATTGATTTGAAACATTCTCTCTCTCATAGATCTGAAACATTCTCTCTCTCATTGATCTGAAACATTCTCACTCGCATTGATTTGAAACATTCTCTCAGTGATCTGAAACATTCTCTCTCATTGATCTGAAACATTCTCGCATTGATTTGAAACATTCTCTCTCTCATAGATCCGAAACATTCTCTCTCATTGATATGAAACATTCTCTCTCTCAGTGATCTGAAACATTCTCTCTCTCAGTGATCTGAAACATTCTCTCTCTCAGTGATCTGAAACATTCTCTCTCTCATTGATCTGAAACATTCTCCCTCACGTTGATCTGAAACATTCTGTCTCTCTCATTGATCTGGATCTGAAACATTCTCTCTCTCATTGACTTAAAAATTTTTTTCTCTCTCATTGGTCTCAAACATTCTCTCTCTCTCATTGATCTGAAACATTCTCCCTCACACTGATTTGACAAATTCTTTCTCTCATTGATCTGAAACATTCTCTCTTTTTCCTTGATCTGAAACATTTTCTCTTTCTCCTTGATCTGAAACATTCTCTCCCTCCTTGATCTGAATCATTATCTCTCTAATTGATCTGAAACATTCTCTCTGTAATTGATCTGAAACATTCTCTCTCGCAGTGATTTGATACATTCTCTCTCTCATAGATCCGAAACATTCTATCATCGATCTGAAACATTCTCTCTCATTGATCTGAAACATTCTCCCTCACATTAATCTGAAACATTCTCTACTTTCATTGATCTGAAATATTCTCTCTCGAATTGACTTGATCTGAAACATTCTCTACTTTCATTGATCTGAAATATTCTCTCTCGAATTGACTTGAAACATTCTCTCTCTCTCATTGGTCTGAAATATCCTCTCTCTCATTGACCTGAAACATTCTCTCACATTGATCTGAAAAATTCTCTTTGTCTCATTGACCTGAAACATTTTCTCTCACATTGATCTGAAACATTCTCTCTCACATTGAACTGAAACATTCTCTCTCTCATTGAACTGAAACATTCTCTCTCTCATAGACCCGAAACATTCTCTCTCTCATCGATCTGAAAAATTCTCTCTCATTGATCTGAAACATTCTCCCTCACATTGATCTGAGACATTCTCTCTCACATTGATCTGAAACATTCTCTCTCTCACATTGATCTGAAACATTGTCTCTCTCTTTGATCTGAAACATTCTCTCTCTAATTGATCTGAAACATTCTCTCTCGCATTGATTTGAAACATTCTCTCTCTCATAGATCCAAAACATTCACCCTCATTGATCTGAAACATTCTCCCTCATTGATCTGAAACATTCTCTACTTTCATTGATCTGAAATATTCTCTCTCGAATTGACTTGAAACATTCTCTCTCATTGGTCTGAAACATTCTCTCTCTCATTGACCTGAAACATTCTGTCTCACATTGATCTGAAAAATTCTCTCTGTCTCATTGACCTGAAACATTCTCTCTCACATTGATCTGAAACATTGTCTCTCACATTGAACTGAAACATTCTCTCTCTCATTGAACTGAAACATTCGCTCTCTCATAGATCCGAAACATTCTTTCTCACATTGAACTGAAACATTCTCTCTCTCATTGATCTGAAACATTCTCTCTCTCACTGATCTGAAACATTCTCTCTCTAATTGATCTGAAACATTCTCTCTCTAATTGATCTGAAACATTCTCTCTGGCATTGATTTGAAACATTCTCTCTCTCATAGATCCGAAACATTCTCTCTCTCATTGATCCTAAACATTATCTCTCTCATTGATCTGAAACATTATCTCTCATTGATCTGAAACATTATCTCTCGCATTGATTTGAAACATTCTCTGTCTCATAGATCCAAAACATTCTCTCTCATTGATCTGAAACTTTCACTGTCGCATTGATTTGAAACATTCTCTCTCTCATAGATCAGAAACATTCTCTGTGATTGATCTGAAACTTTCTCTGTCGCATTGATTTGAAACATTCTCTCTCTCACATTGGTCTGAAACATTCTCTGTCATTGAACTGAAACATTCTCTCCCAATGATCTGAAACATTCTCCTGCACGTTGATCTGAAACATTCTTCCTCAGGTTGATCTCAAACATTCTCTCTCACGTTGATCTGAACCATTCACCTTCTTGTTGATCTGTAACATTCTCTCTCACCTTGATCTAAAACATTCTCTCTCACATTGATCTGAAACATTATCTCTCATTGATCTGAAACATTATCTCTCATTGATCTGAAACATTATCTCTCTAATTGATGTGAAACATTCTCTCTCTCGTTGATCTGAAAGAATTTCTCTCACATTGATCTGAAACTTTCTCTCTCTCTCTCATTGATGTGAAACATTGTCTTTCACATTGATCTGAAACATCCTGTCTCATTGATCTGAAACATTCTCTGTCATTGATCTGAAACATTCTCTCTCGCATTGATTTGAAACATTCTCTCTCATAGAACCGAAACATTCTCCCTCATTGATCTGAAACATTCTCTCTCTCTCCTTGATCAGAAACATTCTCTACTTTCATTGTTGTGAAATATTCTCTCTCGCATTGACTTGAAACATTCTCTCTCTCTCATTGGTGTGAAACATTCTCTCTCTCATTGACCTGAAACATTCTCTCTCACATTGATCTGAAACATTCTCTCTCTCATTGAACTGAAACATTCTCTCTCTCATCGATCCGAAACATTCTCTCCCACATTAACCTGAAACATTCTCTCTCATTGATCTGAAACATTCTCTCTCTAATTGATCTGAAACAGTCTCTCTCTAATTGATCTGAAACATTCTCTCTCGCATTGATTTGAAACATTCTCTCTCTCATAGATCCAAAACATTCACCCTCATTGATCTGAAACATTCTCCCTCATTGATCTGAAACATTCTCTACTTTCATTGATCTGAAATATTCTCTCTCGAATTGACTTGAAACATTCTCTCTCATTGGTCTGAAACATTCTCTCTCTCATTGACCTGAAACATTCTCTCTCACATTGATCTGAAACATTGTCTCTCACATTGAACTGAAACATTCTCACTCTCATTGAACTGAAACATTCGCTCTCTCATAGATCCGAAACATTCTCTCTCTCGTCGATCTGAAACATTCTCTCTCATTGATCTGAAACATTCGCCCTCACATTGATCTGAAACATTCTCTCTCACATTGATCTGAAACATTGTCTCTCTCACATTGATCTGAAACATTCTCTCTCTAATTGTTCTGAAACATTCTCTTTCTAACTGATCTGAAAAATACTCTCTCGCATTGATTTGAAACATTCTCTCTCTCATAGATCCGAAACATTCTCTCTCTCATCGATCTGAAACATTCTCTCTCATTGATCTGAAACCTTCTCTCTCACGTTGATCTGAAACATTCTCCCGGACGTTGATCTGAAAAATTCTCTCATTGATCTGAAACATTCCCTCTCTCATTGATTTGAAACATTCTCTCTCTCTTTGATCTGAAACATTCTCTCTCTCATTGATCTGAAACATTCTCTCAATGATCTGAAACGTTTTCTCTCTCATTGATCTGAAACATTCTCCCTCACGTTGATCTGAAACATTCTCACTGACGTAGATCTGAAACATTCTCTAATTGGTCTGAAACATTCTGTCTCTCATTGACCTGAAACATTATCACTCACAATGATCTGAAAAATTCTCTCTCTCCCATTGATCTGAAACATTCTCTCACTCATTGATCTGAAACATTCTCTCTCTCATTGATCTGAATCATTCTCCCTCACGTTGATCTGAAACATTCTCCTTCGCGTTGATCAAAAACATTCTCCCTCAGGTTGATCTGAAACATTCTCGCTCACGTTGATCTGAAACATTCTCGCTCACGTTGATCTGAAACATTCTCGCTCACGTTGATCTGAATCATTCTCCCTCACGTTGATCTGAAACATTATCTCTCTAATTGATCTGAAACATTCTCTACTTTCATTGATCTGAAACATTCTTGCATTGATTTGAAACATTGTCTCTCATAGATCTGAAACATTCTCTCTCTCATTGATCTGAAACATTCTCACTCGTATTGATTTGAAACATTCTCTCATAGATCTGAAACATTCTCGCATTGATTTGAAACATTCTCTCTCTCATAGATCTGAAACATTCTCTCTCATTGATATGAAACATTCTCTCTCTCAGTGATCTTAAACATTCTCTCTCTCATTGATCTGAAACATTGTCCCTCACGTTGATGTGAAACATTCTCCCTCACGTTGATCTGAAACATTCTCTGATTGATCAGAAGCATTCTCCCTCTTGTTGGTCTGAAACATTCTCTCTCACATTGATCTGAAACATTCCGTCTCTCTCATTGATCTGGATCTGAAACATTCTCTCTCTCATTGACCTAAAAAATTTTTTCTCTCTCATTGGTCTCAAACATTCTCTCTCTCTCATTGATCTGAAACATTCTCCCTCACACTGATCTGACAAATTCTTTCTCTCATTGATCTGAAACATTCTCTCTTTTTCCTTGATCTGAAACATTTTCTCTTTCTCCTTGATCTGAAACATTCTCTCCCTCCTTGATCTGAATCATTATCTCTCTAATTGATCTGAAACATTCTCTCTGTAGTTGATCTGAAACATTCTCTCTCGCAGTGATTTGAAACATTCTGTCTCTCATAGATCCGAAACATTCTATCATCGATCTGAAACATTCTCTCTCATTGATCTGAAAAATTCTCCCTCACATTAATCTGAAACATTCTCTACTTTCATTGATCTGAAATATTCTCTCTCGAATTGACTTGATCTGAAACATTCTCTACTTTCATTGATCTGAAATATTCTCTCTCGAATTGACTTGAAACATTCTCTCTCTCTCATTGGTCTGAAACATTCTCTCTCATTGACATGACACATTCTCTCACATTGATCTGAAAAATTCTCTTTGTCTCATTTACCTGAAACGTTCTCTCTCACATTGATCTGAAACATTCTCTCTCACATTGATCTGAAAAATTCTCTCCGTCTCATTGACCTGAAACATTCTCTCTCACATTGATCTGAAACATTGTCTCTCACATTGAACTGAAACATTCTCTCTCTCATTGAACTGAAACATTCGCTCTCTCATAGATCCGAAACATTCTCTCTCTCGTCGATCTGAAACATTCTCTCTCATTGATCTGAAACATTCGCCCTCACATTGATCTGAAACATTCTCTCTCACATTGATCTGAAACATTGTCTCTCTCACATTGATCTGAAACATTCTCTCTCTCATTGATCTGAAACATTCTCTCTCTCATTGATCTGAAACATTCTCTCTCTAATTGTTCTGAAACATTCTCTTTCTAATTGATCTGAAAAATACTCTCTCGCATTGATTTGAAACATTCTCTCTCTCATAGATCCGAAACATTCTCTCTCTCATCGATCTGAAACATTCTCTCTCATTGATCTGAAACATTCTCTCTCACGTTGATCTGAAACATTCTCCCTGACGTTGATCTGAAAAATTCTCTCATTGATCTGAAACATTCCCTCTCTCATTGATCTGAAACATTCTCTCTCTCTTTGATCTGAAACATTCTCTCTCTCATTGATCTGAAACATTCTCTCAATGATCTGAAACTTTTTCTCTCTCATTGATCTGAAACATTCTCCCTCACATTGATCTGAAACATTCTCACTGACGTAGATCTGAAACATTCTCTAATTGGTCTGAAACATTCTGTCTCTCATTGACCTGAAACATTATCACTCACAATGATCTGAAAAATTCTCTCTCTCCCATTGATCTGAAACATTCTCTCACTCATTGATCTGAAACATTCTCTCTCTCATTGATCTGAAACATTCTCGCTCGCGTTGATCTGAATCATTCTCCCTCACGTTGATCTGAAACATTCTCTTTCTCCTTGACCTGAAACATTCCCTCTCTAATAGATCTGAAACATTATCTCTCTAATTGATCTGAAACATTCTCTACTTTCATTGATCTGAAACATTCTTGCTTTGATTTGAAACATTGTCTCTCTTAGATCTGAAACATTCTCTCTCTCATTGATCTGAAACATTCTCACTCGCATTGATTTGAAACATTCTCTCATAGATCTGAAACATTCTCTCTCATTGATCTGAAACATTCTCGCATTGATTTGAAACATTCTCTCTCTCATAGATCTGAAACATTCTCTCTCTCATTGATCTGAAACATTCTCACTCGCATTGATTTGAAACATTCTCTCAGTGATCTGAAACATTCTCTCTCTCAGTGATCTGAAACATTCTCTCTCTCATTGATCTGAAACATTCTCCCTCACGTTGATCTGAAACATTCTGTCTCTCTCATTGATCTGGATCTGAAACATTCTCTCTCTCATTGACTTAAAAATTTTTTTCTCTCTCATTGGTCTCAAACATTCTCTCTCTCTCATTGATCTGAAACATTCTCCCTCACACTGATCTGACAAATTCTTTCTCTCATTGATCTGAAACATTCTCTCTTTTTCCTTGATCTGAAACATTTTCTCTTTCTCCTTGATCTGAAACATTCTCTCCCTCCTTGATCTGAATCATTATCTCTCTAATTGATCTGAAACATTCTCTCTGTAATTGATCTGAAACATTCTCTCTCGCAGTGGTTTGATACATTCTCTCTCTCATAGATCCGAAACATTCTATCATCGATCTGAAACATTCTCTCTCATTGATCTGAAACATTCTCCCTCACATTAATCTGAAACATTCTCTACTTTCATTGATCTGAAATATTCTCTCTCGAATTGACTTGATCTGAAACATTCTCTACTTTCATTGATCTGAAATATTCTCTCTCGAATTGACTTGAAACATTCTCTCTCTCTCATTGGTCTGAAATATCCTCTCTCTCATTGACCTGAAACATTCTCTCACATTGATCTGAAAAATTCTCTTTGTCTCATTGACCTGAAACATTTTCTCTCACATTGATCTGAAACATTCTCTCTCACATTGAACTGAAACATTCTCTCTCTCATTGAACTGAAACATTCTCTCTCTCATAGACCCGAAACATTCTCTCTCTCATCGATCTGAAAAATTCTCTCTCATTGATCTGAAACATTCTCCCTCACATTGATCTGAGACATTCTCTCTCACATTGATCTGAAACATTCTCTCTCTCACATTGATCTGAAACATTGTCTCTCTCTTTGATCTGAAACATTCTCTCTCTAATTGATCTGAAACATTCTCTCTCGCATTGATTTGAAACATTCTCTCTCTCATAGATCCAAAACATTCACCCTCATTGATCTGAAACATTCTCCCTCATTGATCTGAAACATTCTCTACTTTCATTGATCTGAAATATTCTCTCTCGAATTGACTTGAAACATTCTCTCTCATTGGTCTGAAACATTCTCTCTCTCATTGACCTGAAACATTCTCTCTCACATTGATCTGAAAAATTCTCTCTGTCTCATTGACCTGAAACATTCTCTCTCACATTGATCTGAAACATTGTCTCTCACATTGAACTGAAACATTCTCTCTCTCATTGAACTGAAACATTCGCTCTCTCATAGATCCGAAACATTCTTTCTCACATTGAACTGAAACATTCTCTCTCTCATTGATCTGAAACATTCTCTCTCTCACTGATCTGAAACATTCTCTCTCTAATTGATCTGAAACATTCTCTCTCTAATTGATCTGAAACATTCTCTCTGGCATTGATTTGAAACATTCTCTCTCTCATAGATCCGAAACATTCTCTCTCTCATTGATCCTAAACATTATCTCTCTCATTGATCTGAAACATTATCTCTCATTGATCTGAAACATTATCTCTCGCATTGATTTGAAACATTCTCTGTCTCATAGATCCAAAACATTCTCTCTCATTGATCTGAAACTTTCACTGTCGCATTGATTTGAAACATTCTCTCTCTCACATTGGTCTGAAACATTCTCTCTCATTGAACTGAAACATTCTCTCTCCCAATGATCTGAAACATTCTCCCGCATGTTGATCTGAAACATTCTTCCTCACGTTGATCTCAAACATTCTCTCTCACGTTGATCTGAAACATTCACCTTCTTGTTGATCTGTAACATTCTCTCTCACCTTGATCTAAAACATTCTCTCTCACATTGATCTGAAACATTATCTCTCATTGATCTGAAACATTATCTCTCTCATTGATCAGAAACATTATCCCTCTCGTCTATCTGAAAGAATTTCTCTCACATTGATCTGAAACATCCTGTCTCATTGATCTGAAACATTGTCTCTCGCCTTGATTTGAAACATTCTCTCTCTCATAGATCCGAAACATTCTCCCTCATTGATCTGAAACATTCTCCCTCATTGATCTGAAACATTCTCTCTCTCTCCTTGATCTGAAACATTCTCTACTTTCATTGTTGTGAAATATTCTCTCTCGCATTGACTTGAAACATTCTCTCTCTCTCATTGGTGTGAAACATTCTCTCTCTCATTGATCTGAAACATTCTCTCTCACGTTGATCTGAAAAATTCTCTCTGTCTCATTGACATGAAACATTCTCTCCCACATTGATCCGAAAAATTCTCTCTCTCTCATTGAGCTGAAACATTCTCTCTCTCATTGATCTGAAACATTCTCTCTCACATTGATCTGAAATATTGTCTCTCTCTCATTGATCTGAAACATTCTCCCTCTTGTTGATGTGAAACATTCTCTCCCTCATTGATCTGAAACATTATCTCTCTCATTGATCTGAAACATTCTCCCTCACATTGATCTCAAACATTCTCCCCAAGTTGATCTCAAACATTCTCTCTCACGTTGATTCTCTCTCACGTTGATCTGAAACACTCTCCCTCTTGTTGATCTGAAACATTCCCTCTCACCTTGATTCTAAAACATTCTCTCTCTCATTGATCTGAAACATTATCTCTCATTGATCTGAAACATTATCTCTCTCATTGATCTGAAACATTCTCTCTCGCATTGCTTTGAAACGTTCTATCTCTCACATTGGTCTGAAACATTCTTTCTCTCATTGAACTGAAACATTCTCCCTCACGTTGATCTGAAATTCTCTCCCTCACGTTGATCTGAAGCATTCTCCCTCACGTTGATCTGAAACATTCTCCCTCACGTTGATCTGAAACATTCTCCCTCACGTTGATGTGAAACATTCTCCCTCGCGTTGATCTGAAACATTCTCTCATTGATCAGAAGCATTCTCCCTCTTGTTGATCTGAAACATTCTCTCTCACATTGATCTGAAACATTCTGTCTCTCTCATTGATCTGGATCTGAAACATTCTCTCTCTCATTGACCTAAAAAATTTTTTCTCTCTCATTGGTCTCAAACATTCTCTCTCTCATTGATCTGAAACATTCTCCCTCACACTGATCTGACAAATTCTTTCTCTCATTGATCTGAAACATTCTCTCTTTTTCCTTGATCTGAAACATTTTCTCTTTCTCCTTGATCTGAAACATTCTCTCCCTCCTTGATCTGAATCATTATCTCTCTAATTGATCTGAAACATTCTCTCTGTAATTGATCTGAAACATTCTCTCTCGCAGTGATTTGAAACATTCTCTCTCTCATAGATCCGAAACATTCTATCATCGATCTGAAACATTCTCTCTCATTGATCTGAAACATTCTCTCTCACATTAATCTGAAACATTCTCTACTTTCATTGATCTGAAATATTCTCTCTTGAATTGACTTGATCTGAAACATTCTCTACTTTCATTGATCTGAAATATTCTCTCTCGAATTGACTTGAAACATTCTCTCTCTCTCATTGGTCTGAAACATTCTCTCTCATTGATATGAAACTTTCTCTCACATTGATCTGAAAAATTCTCTTTGTCTCATTGACCTGAAACGTTCTCTCTCACATTGATCTGAAACATTCTCTCTCACATTGAACTGAAACATTCTCTCTCTCATTAAACTGAAACATTCTCTCTCTCACTGATCTGAAACATTCTCTCTCTAATTGATCTGAAACATTCTCTCTCTAATTGATCTGAAACATTCTCTCTGGCATTGATTTTAAACATTCTCTCTCTCATAGATCCGAAACATTCTCTCTCTCATTGATCCTAAACATTATCTCTCTCATTGATCTGAAACATTATCTCTCGCATTGATTTGAAACATTCTCTGTCTCATAGATCCAAAACATTCTCTCTCATTGATCTGAAACTTTCACTGTCGCATTGATTTGAAACATTCTCTCTCTCACATTGATCTGAAAAATTCTCTCTCATTGAACTGAAACATTCTCTCTCCCAATGATCTGAAACATTCTCCCGCATGTTGATGTGAAACATTCTTCCTCACGTTGATCTCAAACATTCTCTCTCACGTTGATCTGAAACATTCACCTTCTTGTTGATCTGTAACATTCTCTCTCACCTTGATCTAAAACATTCTCTCTCACATTGATCTGAAACATTATCTCTCATTGATCTGAAACATTATCTCTCTCATTGATCTGAAACATTATCCCTCTCGTCTATCTGAAAGAATTTCTCTCACATTGATCTGAAACATCCTGTCTCATTGATCTGAAACATTCTCTGTCATTGATCTGAAACATTCTCTCTCGCCTTGATTTGAAACATTCTCTCTCTCATAGATCCGAAACATTCTCCCTCATTGATCTGAAACATTCTCCCTCATTGATCTGAAACATTCTCTACTTTCATTGATCTGAAATATTCTCTCTCGAATTGACTTGAAACATTCTCTCTCATTGGTCTGAAACATTCTCTCTCTCATTGACCTGAAACATTCTCTCTCACATTGATTTGAAACATTCCCTCTCTCATCGATCCAAAACATTCACCCTCATTGATCTGAAACATTCTCTCTCACATTGATCTGAAACATTCTCTCTCACGTTGATCTGAAAAATTCTCTCTGTCTCATTGACCTGAAACATTCTCTCCCACATTGATCGGAAAAATTCTCTCTCTCTCATTGAGCTGAAACATTCTCTCTCTCATTGATCTGAAACATTCTCTCTCTCATTGATCTGAAATATTGTCTCTCTCTCATTGATCTGAAACATTCTCCCTCTTGTTGATGTGAAACATTCTCTCCCTCATTGATCTGAAACATTTTCTCTTTCATTGATCTGAAACATTCTCTGTCGCATTGATTTCAAACATTCTGTCTCTCACATTGGTCTGAAACATTCTCTCTCATTGATCTGAAACATTATCTCTCTCATTGATCTGACACATTCTCCCTCACGTTGATCTCAAACATTCTCCCCCACGTTGATCTCAAACATTCTCTCTCACGTTGATTCTCTCTCACGTTGATCTGAAACACTCTCCCTCTTGTTGATCTGAAACATTCCCTCTCACCTTGATCTAAAACATTCTCTCTCTCATTGATCTGAAACATTATCTCTCATTGATCTGAAACATTATCTCTCTCATTGATCTGAAACATTCTCTCTCGCATTGCTTTGAAACGTTCTATCTCTCACATTGGTCTGAAACATTCTTTCTCTCATTGAACTGAAACATTCTCCCTCACGTTGATCTGAAATTCTCTCCCTCACGTTGATCTGAAGCATTCTCCCTCACGTTGATCTGAAACATTCTCCCTCACGTTGATCTGAAACATTCTCCCTCACGTTGATGTGAAACATTCTCCCTCGCGTTGATCTGAAACATTCTCTCATTGATCAGAAGCATTCTCCCTCTTGTTGGTCTGAAACCTTCTCTCTCACATTGATCTGAAACATTCTGTCTCTCTCATTGATCTGGATCTGAAACATTCTCTCTCTCATTGACCTAAAAAATTTTTTCTCTCTCATTGGTCTCAAACATTCTCTCTCTCTCATTGATCTGAAACATTCTCCCTCACACTGATCTGACAAATTCTTTCTCTCATTGATCTGAAACATTCTCTCTTTTTCCTTGATCTGAAACATTTTCTCTTTCTCCTTGATCTGAAACATTCTCTCCCTCCTTGATCTGAATCATTATCTCTCTAATTGATCTGAAACATTCTCTCTGTAATTGATCTGAAACATTCTCTCTCGCAGTGATTTGAAACATTCTCTCTCTCATAGATCCAAAACATTCTATCATCGATCTGAAACATTCTCTCTCACATTAATCTGAAACATTCTCTACTTTCATTGATCTGAAATATTCTCTCTCGAATTGACTTGATCTGAAACATTCTCTACTTTCATTGATCTGAAATATTCTCTCTCTCATTGATCTGAAACATTCTCTCTCTTATTGATCTGAAATATTGTCTCTCTCTCATTGATCTGAAACATTCTCCCTCTTGTTGATGTGAAACATTCTCTCCCTCATTGATCTGAAACATTTTCTCTTTCATTGATCTGAAACATTCTCTGTCGCATTGATTTCAAACATTCTGTCTCTCACATTGGTCTGAAACATTCTCTCTCATTGATCTGAAACATTATCTCTCTCATTGATCTGACACATTCTCCCTCACGTTGATCTCAAACATTCTCCCCCACGTTGATCTCAAACATTCTCTCTCACGTTGATTCTCTCTCACGTTGATCTGAAACACTCTCCCTCTTGTTGATCTGAAACATTCCCTCTCACCTTGATCTAAAACATTCTCTCTCTCATTGATCTGAAACATTATCTCTCATTGATCTGAAACATTATCTCTCTCATTGATCTGAAACATTCTCTCTCGCATTGCTTTGAAACGTTCTATCTCTCACATTGGTCTGAAACATTCTTTCTCTCATTGAACTGAAACATTCTCCCTCACGTTGATCTGAAATTCTCTCCCTCACGTTGATCTGAAGCATTCTCCCTCACGTTGATCTGAAACATTCTCCCTCACGTTGATCTGAAACATTCTCCCTCACGTTGATGTGAAACATTCTCCCTCACGTTGATGTGAAACATTCTCCCTCGCGTTGATCTGAAACATTGTCTCATTGTTCAGAAGCATTCTCCCTCTTGTTGGTCTGAAACCTTCTCTCCCACATTGATCTGAAACATTCTGTCTCTCTCATTGATCTGGATCTGAAACATTCTCTCTCTCATTGACCTAAAAAATTTTTTCTCTCTTTGGTCTCAAACATTCTCTCTCTCTCATTGATCTGAAACATTCTCCCTCACACTGATCTGACAAATTCTTTCTCTCATTGATCTGAAACATTCTCTCTTTTTCCTTGATCTGAAACATTTTCTCTTTCTCCTTGATCTGAAACATTCTCTCCCTCCTTGATCTGAATCATTATCTCTCTAATTGATCTGAAACATTCTCTCTGTAATTGATCTGAAACATTCTCTCTCGCAGTGATTTGAAACATTCTCTCTCTCATAGATCCAAAACATTCTATCATCGATCTGAAACATTCTCTCTCATTGATCTGAAACATTCTCCCTCACATTAATCTGAAACATTCTCTACTTTCATTGATCTGAAATATTCTCTCTCGAATTGACTTGATCTGAAACATTCTCTACTTTCATTGATCTGAAATATTCTCTCTCGAATTGACTTGAAACATTCTCTCTCTCTCATTGGTCTGAAACATTCTCTCTCATTGACATGAAACATTCTCTCACATTGATCTGAAAAATTCTCTTTGTCTCATTGACCTGAAACGTTCTCTCTCACATTGATCTGAAACATTCTCTCTCACATTGAACTGAAACATTCTCTCTCTCATTGAACTGAAACATTCTCTCTCTCACTGATCTGAAACATTCTCTCTCTAATTGATCTGAAACATTCTCTCTGGCATTGATTTGAAACATTCTCTCTCTCATAGATCCGAAACATTCTCTCTCTCATTGATCCTAAACATTATCTCTCTCATTGATCTGAAACATTATCTCTCATTGATCTGAAACATTATCTCTCGCATTGATTTGAAACATTCTCTGTCTCATAGCTCCAAAACATTCTCTCTCATTGATCTGAAACTTTCACTGTCGCATTGATTTGAAACATTCTCTCTCTCACATTGGTCTGAAACATTCTCTCTCATTGAACTGAAACATTCTCTCTCCCAATGATCTGAAACATTCTCCCGCATGTTGATGTGAAACATTCTTCCTCACGTTGATCTCAAACATTCTCTCTCACGTTGATCTGAAACATTCATCTTCTTGTTGATCTGTAACATTCTCTCTCACCTTGATCTAAAACATTCTCTATCACATTGATCTGAAACATTATCTCTCATTGATCTGAAACATTATCTCTCTCATTGATCTGAAACATTATCCCTCTCGTCTATCTGAAAGAATTTCTCTCACATTGATCTGAAACATCCTGTCTCATTGATCTGAAACATTCTCTGTCATTGATCTGAAACATTCTCTCTCGCCTTGATTTGAAACATTCTCTCTCTCATAGATCCGAAACATTCTCCCTCATTGATCTGAAACATCCTCCCTCATTGATCTGAAACATTCTCCCTCATTGATCTGAAACATTCTCTACTTTCATTGTTGTGAAACATTCTCTCTCTCATTGATCTGAAACACTCTCTCCCACATTGATCGGAAAAATTCTCTCTCTCTCATTGAGCTGAAACATTCTCTCCCACATTGATCGGAAAAATTCTCTCTCTCTCATTGAGCTGAAACATTCTCTCTCTCATTGATCTGAAACATTCTCTCTCTCATTGATCTGAAACATTTTCTCTTTCATTGATCTGAAACATTTTCTCTTTCATTGATCTGAAACATTCTCTCTCTCATTGATCTGAAACATTATCTCTCTCATTGATCTGAAACATTCTCCCTCACGTTGATCTCAAACATTCTCCCCCACGTTGATCTCAAACATTCTCTCTCACGTTGATTCTCTCTCACGTTGATCTGAAACACTCTCCCTCTTGTTGATCTGAAACATTCCCTCTCACCTTGATCTAAAACATTCTCTCTCATTGATCTGAAACATTATCTCTCTCATTGATCTGAAACATTCTCTCTCGCATTGCTTTGAAACGTTCTATCTCTCACATTGGTCTGAAACATTATTTCTCTCATTGAACTGAAACATTCTCCCTCACGTTGATCTGAAATTCTCTCCCTCACGTTGATCTGAAGCATTCTCCCTCACGTTGTTCTGAAGCATTCTCCCTCACGTTGATCTGAAACATTCTCCCTCACGTTGATGTGAAACATTCTCCCTCGCGTTGATCTGAAACATTCGCTCTCACATTGATTTGAAACATTCTCCCTCTTGTTGATCTGAAACATTCTGTCTCACGTTGATCTGAAACATTCTGTCTCTCATTGATCTGAAACATTCTCTCTCTCATTGATCTGAAATATTGTCTCTCTCTCATTGATCTGAAACATTCTGTCTCACGTTGATCTGAACCATTCTCTCTCTCATTGATCTGAAACATTCTCTCTCTCATTGATCTGAAATATTGTCTCTCTCTCATTGATCTGAAACATTCTCCCTCTTGTTGATGTGAAACATTCTCTCCCTCATTGATCTGAAACATTTTCTCTTTCATTGATCTGAAACATTCTCTGTCGCATTGATTTCAAACTTTCTCTCACATTGGTCTGAAACATTCTCTCTCATTGATCTGAAACATTATCTCTCTCATTGATCTGAAACATTCTCCCTCACGTTGATCTCAAACATTCTCCCCCACGTTGATCTCAAACATTCTCTCTCACGTTGATTCTCTCTCACGTTGATCTGAAACACTCTCCCTCTTGTTGATCTGAAACATTCCCTCTCACCTTGATCTAAAACATTCTCTCTCTCATTGATCTGAAACATCTCTCATTGATCTGAAACATTATCTCTCTCATTGATCTGAAACATTCTCTCTCGCATTGCTTTGAAACGTTCTATCTCTCACATTGGTCTGAAACATTCTGTCTCTCATTGAACTGAAACATTCTCTCTCTTATTGATCTGAATCATTCTCTCTCTCACATTGATCTGAAACATTCTCTCTTGCATTGATCTGAAATATTCTTCCTCACGTTGATCTGAAACATTCTCCCTGACGTTGATCTGAAACATTCTCTCATTGGTCTCAAACATTCTCTCTCTCTCATTGATATGAAACATTGTCCCTTTGTCCGTGATCTGAAACATTCTCTCTTTCTCCTTGATCTAAAACATTCTCTCCCTCCTTTATCTGAAACATTATCTCTCCAACTGATCTGAAACATTCTCTCTCTCATTGATCTGAAACATTCCCTCTTGCATTGATTTGAAACATTCTCTCTCTCATAGATCCGAAACATTCTGTCTCTCATCGATCTGAAACATTCTCTCTCATTGATCTGAAACATTCTCCCTCACGTTGATCTGAAACATTCTCTCTGGCATTGATTTGAAAAATTCTCTCTCTCATAGATCCAAAACATTCACCCTCATTGATCTGAAACATTCTCCCTCATTGATCTGAAACATCCTCTACTTTCATTGATCTGAAATATTCTCTCTCGAATTGACTTGAAACATTCTCTCTCTCACATTGATCTGAAACATTCTCTTGTTCATTGATCTGAAACATTCTCTCTTGCATTGATCTGAAACATTCTCCCTCATGTTGATCTGAAACATTCTCCCTGACGTTGATCTGAACCATTCTGTCTCACGTTGATCTGAAATATTCTCTCTCACTTGGATCTGAACATTCTCCCTCTTGTTGATCTGAAACATTCTCTCTCTCATTGATCTGAATCATTTTCTCTCTCACATTGATCTGAAACATTCTCCTTTCATTGTTCTGAAATATTATTTCTATCACATTGGTCTGAAACATTCTGTCTCTCATTGAACTGAAACATTCTCTCTCTTATTGATCTGAATCATTCTCTCTTGCATTGATCTGAAATATTCTTCCTCACGTTGATGTGAAACATTCTCCCTGACGTTGATCTGAAACATTCTCTCATTGGTCTGAAACATTCTGTCTCTCATTGACCTGAAACATTCTCTCTCACATTGATCTGAAAAATTCTCATTCTCTCATTGACGTGAAACATTTTCTCTCACATTGATCTAAAAAAATCTCTCTCTCTCATTGATTTGAAACATTCTCTACTTTCATTGATCTGAAACATTCTCGCATTGTTTTGAAACATTGTCTCTCATAGATCTGAAAAATTCTCTCTCTCATTGATCTGAAACATTCTCTCTCTCATTGATCTGAAATATTCTCTCTCTCATTGATCTGAAACATTCTCCCTATTGTTGATGTGAAACAATGTCTCTCTCATTGATCTGAAACATTCTCTCTTTCATTGATCTGAAACATTCTCTGTCGCATTGATTTGAAACATTCTCCCTCTCACATTGGTCTGAAACTTTCTCTCTGATTGATCTGAAACATTATCTCTCTCATTGATCTGAAACATTCTCCCTCACGTTGATCTGAAACATTCTCGCTCACGTTGATCTGAAACATTCACCCTCACGATGATCTGAAACCTTGTCCCTCACGCTGATCTGAAACATTCTCCCTCACGATGGTCTGAAACATTCCCTCTCACATTGATCTGAAAAATTCTCTCTCGCTCATTGACCTTAAACATTCTCTCTCACATTGATATGAAAAATTCTCTCTCTCATTGATCTGAAACATTCTCTCTCTCACTGATCTGAAACATTCTCTACTTTCATTGCTCTGAAACATTCTCACATTGATTTGAAACATTGTCTCTCATAGATATGAAACATTCTCTCTCTCATTGATCTGAAACATTCCCTCTCGCATTGCCTTGAAACATTCTCTCTCTCATAGATCCAAAACATTCTCTGTCATTGATCTGAAACACTCTCTCTTTCTCCTTGATCTGCAACATTCTCTCTCTCATTGACCTGAAACATTCTGTCTCTCATTGATCTGAAATATTCTCTCCTTTTTTTGGTCTGAAATATTCTCTCTCTCTCATTGATCTGAAACATTCTCTCTCACATTGATCTGAAATACTCTCTCTCACATTGATCTGAAACATTCTCTCTCTCATTGATCTGAAACATCCTCCCTCATAGATCTGAAACATTCTCTACTTTCATTGATCTGAAATATTCTCTCTCGAATTGACTTGATCTGAAACATTCTCTACTTTCATGATCTGAAATATTCTCTCTCGAATTGACTTGAAACATTCTCTCTCTCTCATTGGTCTGAAACATAATCTCTCTCATTGACCTGAAACATTCTCTCTCACATTGATCTGAAAAATTCTCTCTCTCTCATTGATCAGAAACATTCACTCTCTCTTTGCTCTGAAACATTCTCTCTCTCATTGAACTGAAACATTCTCTCTCTCATTGATCTGAATCATTCTCTCTCTCACATTGCTCTGAAACATTCTCCTTTCAATTATCTGAAACATTCTCTCTCTCACAGAACTGAAACATTCTCTCTCTCATTGATCTGAATCATTCTCTCTCTCACATTGTTCTGAAACATTCTCCTTTCATTGATCTGAAACATTCTCTCTTGCATTGATCTGAAATATTCTCCCTCACGTTGATCTGAAACATTCTCCCTGACGTTGATCTTAAACATTCTCTCATTGGTCTGAAACATTCTGTCTCTCATTGACCTGAAACATTCTCTCTCACATTGATCTGAAAAATTCTCTCTCTCTCATTGATCTGAAACATTCTCTCTCTCATTGATCTGAAACATTCTCTACTTTCATTGATCTTAAACATTCTTGCATTGTTTTGAAACATTTTTTTCATAGATCTGAAACATAATCTATCACGTTGATCAGAAAAATTCTCTCTCTCTCATTGATCTGAAACATTCTCTCTCTCATTGATCTGAAATATTCTCTCTCTCTCATTGATCTGAAACATTCTCCCTCTTGTTGATGTGAAACTTTCTCTCTCTCATTGATCTGAAACATTCTCTCTTTCATTGATCTGAAACATTATCTCTCTCATTGATCTGAAACATTCTCCCTCACGTTGATTTCAAACGTTCTCCCCCACGTTGATCTCAAAGAATCTCTCACGTTGATTCTCTCTCACGTTGATCTGAAACATTCTCCCTCACCTTGATCTGAAACATTCTCCCTCACGTTGATCTGAAACATTCTCTCTCTCATTGATCTGAAACTTTCACCCTCACGTTGATCTGAAACATTCTCCCTGACGTTGATTTGATACATTCTCTCATTGGTCAGAAGCATTCTCCCTCTTGTTGATCTGAAACATTCTCTCTCACATTGATCTGAAAAATTCTTTCTCTCTTTGATCTGAAACATTCTCGCTCTCATTGATCTGAAACATTCTCTCTCTCATTGATCTGAAACATTCTGTCTCTCATTGATCTGACACATTCTCTCTCTCATTGATCTGAAACATTCTCTCTCTCTTTGATCTGAAACATTCTCGCTCTCATTGATCTGAAACATTCTCTCTCTCATTGATCTGAAACATTCTCCCTCACGTTGATCTGAAACATTCTCCCTGACGTTGATCTGAAACATTCTGTCTCTCATTGACCTGAAACATTCTCTCTCACATTGATCTGAAAAATTTTCTCTCTCTCATTGACCTGAAACATCCTCTCTCTCATTGATCTGAAACATTCTCTACTTTCATTGATCTGAAACATTCTCGCATTGATTTGAAACATTGTCTCTCATAGATCTGTAACATTCTCTCTCTCATTGATCTGAAACATTCTCTCTCACATTGATCTGAAAAATTCTCTCTCTCTCATTGATCTGAAACATTCTCTCAGTGGTCTGAAACATTCTCTCTCTCATTGATCTGAAACATTCCCTCTCTCTTTGATCTGAAACATTCCCTCTCTCTTTGATCTGAAACATTCTCTCTCTCTTTGATCTGAAACATTCTCTCATTGATCTGAAACATTCTCTCATTGATCTGAAACATTGTCTCTCTCATTGATCTGAAACATTCTCCCTCACGTTGATCTGAAACATTCTCCCTGACGTTGATCTGAAATATTCTCTCATTGGTCTGAAACATTCTGTCTCTCATTGACCTGAAACATTCTCTCTCATATTGATCTGAAAAATTCTCTCCTCTCATTGACCTGAAACATTCTCTCTCACATTGATCTGAAACATTCTCCCCCACGTTGATCTGAAACATTCTCTCTTTCTCCTTGATCTGAAACATTCTCTTTCTCCTTGACCTGAAACATTCCCTCTCTAATTGATCTGAAACATTCTCTCTCTAATTGATCTGAAAAATTCTCTCTCTCATTGATCTGAAACTTTCACCCTCACGTTGATCTGAAACATTCTCCCTGACGTTGATTTGATACATTCTCTCATTGGTCAGAAGCATTCTCCCTCTTGTTGATCTGAAACATTCTCTCTCACATTGATCTGAAAAATTCTCTCTCTCTCATTGACCTGAAACATTCTCTCTCACATTGATTTGAAACATTCTCTCTCTCATAGATCCAAAACATTCACCCTCATTGATCTGAAACATTCTCCCTCATTGATCTGAAACATCCTCTACTTTCATTGATCTGAAATATTCTCTCTCGAATTGACTTGAAACATTCTCTCTCTCACATTGATCTGAAACATTCTCTTGTTCATTGATCTGAAACATTCTCTCTTGCATTGATCTGAAACATTCTCCCTCATGTTGATCTGAAACATTCTCCCTGACGTTGATCTGAACCATTCTGTCTCACGTTGATCTGAAATATTCTCTCTCACTTTGATCTGAACATTCACCCTCTTGTTGATCTGAAGCATTCTCTCTCTCATTGATCTGAATCATTCTCTCTCTCACATTGATCTGAAACATTCTCCTTTCATTGTTCTGAAATATTATTTCTATCACATTGGTCTGAAACATTCTGTCTCTCATTGAACTGAAACATTCTCTCTCTTATTGATCTGAATCATTCTCTCTCTCACATTGATCTAAAACATTCTCTCTTGCATTGATCTGAAATATTCTTCCTCACGTTGATCTGAAACATTCTCCCTGACGTTGATCCGAAACATTCTCTCATTGGTCTGAAACATTCTGTCTCTCATTGACCTGAAACATTCTCTCTCACATTGATCTGAAAAATTCTCTCCTCTCATTGACCTGAAACATTCTCTCGCACATTGATCTGAAACATTCTCCCCCACGTTGATCTGAAACATTCTCTCTTTCTCCTTGATCTGAAACATTCTCTTTCTCCTTGACCTGAAACATTCCCTCTCTAATTGATCTGAAACATTCTCTCTCTAATTGATCTGAAAAATTCTCTCTCTCATTGATCTGAAACTTTCACCCTCACGTTGATCTGAAACATTCTCCCTGACGTTGATTTGATACATTCTCTCATTGGTCAGAAGCATTCTCCCTCTTGTTGATCTGAAACATTCTCTCTCACATTGATCTGAAAAATTCTCTCTCTCTCATTGACCTGAAACATTCCCTCTCTCATTGATCTGAAACATTCTGTCTCTCATTGATCTGAAACATTCTCCCTCACGTTGATCTGAGACATTCTCCCTCATGTTAATCTGAAACATCCTCTCATTGATCAGAAGCATTCTCCCTCTTGTTGATCTGAAACATTCTCTCTCACATTGATCTGAAAAATTCTCTCTCTCTCTCATTGACCTGAAACATTCTCTCTCACATTGATCTGAAAAATTCTTTCTCTCTCATTGATCTGAAACATTCTCTCTCTCATTGATCTGAAACATTCTCTCTCTCATTGATCTGAAACATTCTCTCTCTCTTTGATCTGAAACATTCTCTCTCTCATTGATCTGAAACATTCTCTCTCTCATTGATCTGAAACATTCTCCCTCACGTTGATCTGAAACATTCTCCCTGACGTTGATCTGAAACATTCTGTCTCTCATTGACCTGAAACATTCTCTCTCTAATTGATCTGAAAAATTCTCTCTCTCATTGATCTGAAACTTTCACCCTCACGTTGATCTGAAACATTCTCCCTGACGTTGATTTGATACATTCTCTCATTGGTCAGAAGCATTCTCCCTCTTGTTGATCTGAAACATTCTCTCTCACATTGACCTGAAAAATTTTTTCTCTCTCATTGGTCTCAAACATTCTCTCTCTCTCATTGATATGAAACATTCTCCCTTTGTCCGTGATCTGAAACATTCTCTCTTTCTCCTTGATCTAAAACATTCTCTCCCTCCTTTATCTGAAACATTATCTCTCCAACTGATCTGAAACATTCTCTCTCTCATTGATCTGAAACATTCTCTCTCGCATTGATTTGAAACATTCTCTCTCTCATAGATCCGAAACATTCTGTCTCTCATCGATCTGAAACATTCTCTCTCATTGATCTGAAACATTCTCCCTCACGTTGATCTGAAACATTCTCTATCGCATTGATTTGAAACATTCTGTCTCTCATAGATCCAAAACATTCACCCTCATTGATCTGAAACATTCTCCCTCATTGATCTGAAACATCCTCTACTTTCATTGATCTGAAATATTCTCTCTCGAATTGACTTGAAACATTCTCTCTCTCACATTGATCTGAAACATTCTCTTGTTCATTGATCTGAAACATTCTCTCTTGCATTGATCTGAAACATTCTCCCTCATGTTGATCTGAAACATTCTCCCTGACGTTGATCTGAACCATTCTGTCTCACGTTGATCTGAAATATTCTCTCTCACTTTGATCTGAACATTCTCCCTCTTGTTGATCTGAAACATTCTCTCTCTCATTGATCTGAATCATTCTCTCTCTCACATTGATCTGAAACATTCTCCTTTCATTGTTCTGAAATATTATTTCTATCACATTGGTCTGAAACATTCTGTCTCTCATTGAACTGAAACATTCTCTCTCTTATTGATCTGAATCATTCTCTCTCTCACATTGATCTGAAACATTCTCTCTTGCATTGATCTGAAATATTCTTCCTCACGTTGATCTGAAACATTCTCCCTGACGTTGATCTGAAACATTCTCTCATTGGTCTGAAACATTCTGTCTCTCATTTTCCTGAAACATTCTCTCTCACATTGATCTGAAACATTCTCTTTCTCCTTGACCTGAAACATTCCCTCTCTAATTGATCTGAAACATTCTCTCTCTAATTGATCTGAAAAATTCTCTCTCTCATTGATCTGAAACTTTCACCCTCACATTGATCTGAAACATTCTCCCTGACGTTGATTTGATACATTCTCTCATTGGTCAGTAGCATTCTCCCTCTTGTTGATCTGAAACATTCTCTCTCAAATTGATCTGAAAAATTCTCTCTCTCTCATTGACCTGAAACATTCCCTCTCTCATTGATCTGAAACATTCTGTCTCTCATTGATCTGAAACATTCTCCCTCACGTTGATCTGAGACATTCTCCCTCATGTTAATCTGAAACATCCTCTCATTGATCAGAAGCATTCTCCCTCTTGTTGATCTGAAACATTCTCTCTCACATTGATCTGAAAAATTCTCTCTCTCTCTCATTGACCTGAAACATTCTCTCTCACATTGATCTGAAAAATTCTTTCTCTCTCATTGATCTGAAACATTCTCTCTCTCATTGATCTGAAACATTCTCTCTCTCATTGATCTGAAACATTCTCTCTCTCTTTGATCTGAAACATTCTCGCTCTCATTGATCTGAAACATTCTCTCTCTCATTGATCTGAAACATTCTCCCTCACGTTGATCTGAAACATTCTCCCTGACGTTGATCTGAAACATTCTGTCTCTCATTGACCTGAAACATTCTCTCTCTAATTGATCTGAAAAATTCTCTCTCTCATTGATCTGAAACTTTCACCCTCACGTTGATCTGAAACATTCTCCCTGACGTTGATTTGATACATTCTCTCATTGGTCAGAAGCATTCTCCCTCTTGTTGATCTGAAACATTCTCTCTCACATTGACCTGAAAAATTTTTTCTCTCTCATTGGTCTCAAACATTCTCTCTCTCTCATTGATATGAAACATTCTCCCTTTGTCCGTGATCTGAAACATTCTCTCTTTCTCCTTGATCTAAAACATTCTCTCCCTCCTTTATCTGAAACATTATCTCTCCAACTGATCTGAAACATTCTCTCTCTCATTGATCTGAAACATTCTCTCTCGCATTGATTTGAAACATTCTCTCTCTCATAGATCCAAAACATTCACCCTCATTGATCTGAAACATTCTCCCTCATTGATCTGAAACATCCTCTACTTTCATTGATCTGAAATATTCTCTCTCGAATTGACTTGAAACATTCTCTCTCTCACATTGATCTGAAACATTCTCTTGTTCATTGATCTGAAACATTCTCTCTTGCATTGATCTGAAACATTCTCCCTCATGTTGATCTGAAACATTCTCCCTGACGTTGATCTGAACCATTCTGTCTCACGTTGATCTGAAATATTCTCTCTCACTTGGATCTGAACATTCTCCCTCTTGTTGATCTGAAACATTCTCTCTCTCATTGATCTGAATCATTCTCTCTCTCACATTGATCTGAAACATTCTCCTTTCATTGTTCTGAAATATTATTTCTATCACATTGGTCTGAAACATTCTGTCTCTCATTGAACTGAAACATTCTCTCTCTTATTGATCTGAATCATTCTCTCTCTCACATTGATCTGAAACATTCTCTCTTGCATTGATCTGAAATATTCTTCCTCACGTTGATCTGAAACATTCTCCCTGACGTTGATCTGAAACATTCTCTCATTGGTCAGAAACATTCTGTCTCTCATTGACCTGAAACATTCTCTCTCACATTGATCTGAAACATTCTCTCTCGCATTGATTTGAAACATTCTCTCTCTCATAGATCCGAAACATTCTCTCTCATTGATCTGAAACACTCTCTCTTTCTGCTTGATCTGCAACATTCTCTCTCTCATTGACCTGAAACATTCTGTCTCTCATTGAACTGAAATATTCTCTCCTTTTTTTGATCTGAAATATTCTCTCTCGCATTGAATTGAAACATTCTCTCTCTCTCATTGGTCTGAAACATTCTGTCTCACATTGATCTGAAACATTCTCTCTCACATTGATCTCAAAAAATTCTCTCTCTCTCATTCATCTGAAACATTCTCTCTCTCATTGATCTGAAACATGATCTACTTTCATTGATCTGAAACATTCTCGCATTGATTTGAAACATTGTCTCTCACAGATCTGAAACATTCTCTCTCGCATTGATTTGAAACATTCTCTCTCTCATAGATCCGAAACATTCTCTCTCATTGATCTGAAACATTCTCTCTTTCTGCTTGATCTGCAACATTCTCTCTCTCATTGACCTGAAACATTCTGTCTCTAATTGATCTGAAATATTCTCTCCTTTTTTTGATATGAACTATTCTCTCTCGCATTGAATTGAAACATTCTCTCTCTCATTGGTCTGAAACATTCTGTCTCACATTGATCTGAAAAATTCTCTCACTCTCATTGATCTGAAACATTCTCTCTCTCATTGATCTGAAACATTCCCTCTCTCATTGATCTGAAAAATTCTCTCTCTCATTGATCTGAAACATTCTCTCTCTCATTGATCTGAAACATTCTCTCTCTCATTGATCTGAAACATTCTCTCTCTTATTGATCTGAAACATTCTCCCTCACGTTAATCTGAAACATCCTCTCATTGATCAGAAGCATTCTCCCTCTTGTTGATCTGAAACATTCTCTCTCACATTGATCTGAAACACTCTGTCTCTCTCATTGATCAGGATCTGAAACATTCTCTCTCTCATTCACCTGAAACATTTTTTCTCTCTCATTGGTCTCAAACGTTCTCTCTCTCTCATTGATATGAAACATTCTCCCTTTGTCCGTGATCTGAAACATTCTCTCTTTCTCCTTGATCTGAAACATTCTCTCCCTCCTTTACCTGAAACATTATCTCTCCAACTGATCTGAAACATTCTCTCTCTCTAATTGATCTGAAACATTCTCTCTCGCATTGATTTGAAACATTGTCTCTCTCATAGATCCGAAACATTCACTCTCTCATCATTCTGAAACATTCTCTCTCATTGATCTGAAACATTCTCCCTCACGTTGATCTGAAACATTCTCTCTCGCATTGATTTGAAACATTCTCTCTCTCATAGATCCAAAACATTCACCCTCATTGATCTGAAACATTCTCCCTCATTGATCTGAAACATTCTCTACTTTCATTGATCTGAAATATTCTCTCTCGAATTGACTTGAAACATTCTCTCTCTCACATTGATCTGAAACATTCTCTCTTTCATTGATCTGAAACATTCTCTCTTGCATTGATCTGAAACATTCTCCCTCATGTTGATCTGAAACATTCTCCCTGACGTTGATCTGAACCATTCTGTCTCACGTTGATCTGAAATATTCTCTCTCACTTTGATCTGAACATTCTCCCCCTTGTTGATCTGAAACATTCTCTCTCTCATTGATCTGAATCATTCTCTCTCTCACATTGATCTGAAACATTCTCCTTTCATTGTTCTGAAATATTATTTCTCTCACATTGGTCTGAAACATTCTGTCTCTCATTGAACTGAAACATTCTCTCTCTCATTGATCTGAAACATTCTCCTTTCATTTTTCTGAAACATTCTCTCTTGCATTGATCTGAAACATTCTTCCTGACGTTGATCTGAAACATTCTCTCATTGGTCTGAAACATTCTGTCTCTCATTGACCTGAAACATTCTCTCTCACATTGATCTGAAAAATTCTCTCTCTCTCATTGACGTGAAACATTCTCTCTCACATTGATCTGAAAAATTCTCTCTCTCTCATTGACGTGAAACATTCTCTCTCACATTGATCTGAAAAATTCTCTCTCTCTCATTGATCTGAAACATTCTCTCTCTCATTGATCTGAAACATTCTCGCATTGTTTTGAAACATTGTCTCTCATAGATCTGAAAAATTCTCTCTCACATTGATCGGAAAAATGCCCTCTCCCTCATTGATCTGAAACATTCTCTCTCTCATTGATATGAAACATTCTCTCTCTCATTGATATGAAATATTCTCTCTCTCATTGATCTGAAACATTCTCCCTCTTGTTGATGTGAAACAATCTCTCTCTCATTGATCTGAAACATTCTCTCTTTCATTGATCTGAAACATTCTCTGTCGCATTGATTTGAAACATTCTCCCTCTCACATTGGTCTGAAACCTTCTCTCTCATTGATCTGAAACATTATCTCTCTCATTGATCGGAAACATTCTCCCTCACGTTGATCTGAAACTTTCTCCCTCACGTTAACCTGAAACATCCTCTCATTGATCAGAAGCATTCTCCCTCTTGTTGATCTGTAACATTCTCTCTCTCATTGACCTGAAACATTTTTTCTCTCTCATTGGTCTCAAACGTTCTCTCTCTCTCATTGATATGAAACGTTCTCCCTTTGTCCGTGATCTGAAACATTCTCTCTTTCTCCTTGATCTGAAACATTCTCGCATTGATTTGAAATATTGTCTCTCGCAGATCTGAAACATTCTCTCTCTCATTGATCTGAAACATTCTCTCTCGCATTGATTTGAAACATTCTCTCTCTCATAGATCCGAAACATTCTCTCTCATTGATATGAAACACTCTCTCTTTCTGCTTGATCTGCAACATTCTCTCTCTCATTGACCTGAAACATTCTGTCTCACCTTGATCTAAAACATTCTCTCTCTCATTGATCTGAAACATTATCTCTCATTGATATGAAACATTATGTAACTCATTGATCTGAAACATTCTCTCTCGCATTGCTTTGAAACGTTCTATCTCTCACATTGGTCTGAAACATTCTTTCTCTCACTGAAATGAAACATTCTCCCTCACGTTGATCTGAAACATTCTACCTCACGTTGATCTGAAACATTCTCCCTCACGTTGATCTGAAACATTCTCCCTCACGTTGATCTGAAACATTCTCCCTCACGTTGATCTGAAACATTCTCCTTCACGTTGTTCTGAAACATTCTCTCTCTCTTTGACCTGAAACATTCTCTCTCTTTTTGATCTGAAAATTTCACCCTCACGTTGATCTGAAACATTCTCCCTGACGTTGATTTGATACATTCTCTCATTGGTCAGAAGCATTCTCCCTCTTGTTGATCTGAAACATTCTCTCTCACATTGATCTGAAAAATTCTCTCTCTCTCATTGACCTGAAACATTCTCTCTCACATTGATCTGAAAAATTCTTTCTCTCTCATTGATCTGAAACATTCCCTCTCTCTTTGATCTGAAACATTCTCTTTCTCATTGATCTGAAACATTCTCTCATTGATCTGAAACATTCTCTCATTGATCTGAAACATTCTCTCTCTCATTGATCTGAAACATTCTCCCTCACGTTGATCTGAAACATTCTCCCTGACGTTGATCTGAAACATTCTCTCATTGGTCTGAAACATTCTGTCTGTCATTGACCTGAAACATTCTCTCTCATATTGATCTGAAAAATTCTCTCTCTCTCATTCACCTGAAACATTCTCTCTCACATTGATCTGAAACCTTCTCCTCCACGTTGATCTGAAACATTCTCTTTCTCCTTGACCTGAAACATTCCCTCTCTAATTGATCTGAAACATTCTCTCTCTACTTGATCTGAAAAATTCTCTCTCTCATTGATCTGAAACATTCTCCCTCACGTTGATCTGAAACATTCTCTCTCACATTGATCTGAAAAATTCTCTCTCTCTCATTGACCTGAAACATTCTCTCTCTCATTGATCTGAAACATTCTCTACTTTCATTGATCTGAAACATTCTCGCATTGATTTGAAACATTGTCTCTCATAGATCTGAAACATTCACTCTCTCATTGATCTGAAACATTCTCTCTCGCATTGATTCGACACATTCTCTCTCTCATTGATATGAAACATTCTCTCTCTCTCATTGATCTGAAACATTCTCTCTCTCATTGATCTGAAATATTTTCTCATTGGTCTGAAACATTCTGTCTCTCATTGACCTGAAACATTCTCTCTCACATTGATCTGAAAAATTCTCTCTCTCTCATTCATCTGAAACATTCTCTCTCTCATTGATCTGAAACATGCTCTACTTTCATTGATCTGAAGCATTCTCATATTGATTGAAACATTGTCTCTCACAGATCTGAAACATTCTCTCTCTCATTGATCTGAAACATTCTCTCTCGCATTGATTTGAAACATTCTCTCTCTCATCGATCCGAAACATTCTCTCTCATTGATCTGAAACACTCTCTCTTTCTGCTTGATCTGCAACATTCTCTCTCTCATTGACCTGAAACATTCTGTCTCTAATTGATCTGAAATATTCTCTCCTTTTTTTGGTCTTAAATATTCTCTCTCGCATTGAATTGAAACATTCTCTCTCTCTCATTGGTCTGAAACATTCTGTCTCACATTGATCTGAAAAATTCTCTCACTCTCATTGATCTGAAACATTCTCTCTCTCTTTGATCTGAAACAATCTCTCTCTCATTGATCTGAAACATTCTCTCTCTCATTGATCTGAAGCATTCTCCCTCACGTTGATCTGAGACATTCTCCCTCACGTTAATCTGAAACATCCTCTCATTGATCAGAAGCATTCTCCCTCTTGTTGATCTGAAACATTCTCTCTCACATTGATCTGAAACACTCTGTCTCCCTCAATGATCTGGATCTGAAACATTCTCTCTCTCATTGACCTGAAACATTTTTTCTCTCTCATTGGTCTCAAACGTTCTCTCTCTCTCATTGATATGAAACATTCTCCCTTTGTCCGTGATCTGAAACATTCTCTCTTTCTCCTTGATCTGAAACATTCTCTCCCTCCTTTATCTGAAACATTATCTCTCCAACTGATCTGAAACATTCTCTCTCTAATTGATCTGAAACATTCTATCTCGCATTGATTTGAAACATTGTCTCTCTCATAGATCCGAAACATTCACTCTCTCATCGATCTGAAACATTCTCTCTCATTGATCTGAAACATTCTCCCTCACGTTGATCTGAAACATTCTCTCTCACATTGATCTGAAACACTCTGTCTCTCTCATTTATCTGGATCTGAAACATTCTCTCTCTCATTGACCTGAAACATTTTTTCTCTCTCATTGGTCTCAAACGTTCTCTCTCTCTCATTGATATGAAACATTCTCTCTCTCTCATTGACCTTAAACATTCTCCCTCACATTGATCTGAAAAGTTCTCTCTCTCTCATTGATCTGAAAAATTCTCTCTCTCATTGATCTGAAACATTCTCTACTTTCATTGATCTGAAACATTCTCGCCTTGATTTGAAACATTGTCTCTCATAGATCTGAAACATTCTCTCTCTCATTGATCTGAAACATTCTCTCTCGCATTGCTTTGAAACATTCTCTCTCTCATAAATCCAAAACATTCTCTCTCATTGATCTGAAACACTCTCTCTTTCTCCTTGATCTGCAACATTCTCTCTCTCATTGACCAGAAACATTCTGTCTCTCATTGATCTGAAATATTCTCTACATTTTTTGATCTGAAATATTCTCTCTCGCATTGAATTGAAACACTCTCTCTCTCTCATTGGTGTGAAACATTCTTTCTCTCATTGACATGAAACATTCTCTCTCTCATTGGTCTGAAACATTCTGTCTCTCATTGACCTGAAACATTCTCTCTCACATTGACCTGAAAAATTCTCTCTCTCTCATTGATCTGAAACTTTCTCTCTCACATTGATCTGAAATACTCTCTCTCTCACATTGATCTGAAACATTCTCTCTCTCATTGATCTGAAACATTCTCTCTCATTGATCTGAAACATTCTCTCTCTCATTGATCTGAAACATCCTCCCTCATAGCTCTGAAACATTCTGTACTTTCATTGATCTGAAATATTCTCTCTCGAATTGACTTGATCTGAAACATTCTCTACTTTCATTGATCTGAAAAATTCTCTCTCGAATTGACTTGAAACATTCTCTCTCTCTCATTGGTCTGAAACATTCTCTCTCTCATTGACCTGAAACATTCACTCTCTCATTTATCTGAATCATTCTCTCTCTCACATTGATCTGAAACATTCTCCTTTCATTGATGTGAAACATTCTCTCTCTCACAGAACTGAAACATTCTCTCTCTCATTGATCTGAATCATTCTCACTCTCACATTGATCTGAAACATTCTCGTTTCATTGATCTGAAACATTCTCTCTTGCATTGATCTGAAATAGTCTCCCTCACTTTGATCTGAAACATTCTCCCTGACGTTGATCTTAAACATTCTCTCATTGGTCTGAAACATTCTGTCTCTCATTGACTTGAAACATTCTCTCTCACGTTGATCGGAAAAATTCTCTCTCTCTCATTGATCTGAAACATTCTCTCTCTCATTGATCTGAAACATTCTCTGTCTCATTGATCTGAAATATTCTCTCTCTCTCATTGATCTGAAACATTCTCCCTCTTGTTGATGTGAAACTTTCTCTCTCTCATTGATCTGAAACATTCTCACTTTCATTGATCTGAAACATTCTCTGTCGCATTGATTTGAAACATTTTCTCTCTCACATTGGCCTGAAACTTTCTCTCTCATTGATCTGAAACATTATCTCTCTCATTGATTTAAACATTCTCCCTCACGTTGATTTCAAACATTCTCCCCCACGTTGATCTCAAAGATTCTCTCATGTTGATTATCTCTCACGTTGATCTGAAACATTCTCCCTCTTGTTGACCTGAAACATTCTGTCTCAGCTTGATCTAAAACATTCTCTCTCTCATTGATCTGAAACATTATCTCTCATTGATATGAAACATTATGTAACTCATTGATCTGAAACATTCTCTCTCGCATTGCTTTGAAACGTTCTATCTCTCACATTGGTCTGAAACATTCTTTCTGTCACTGAAATGAAACATTCTCCCTCACGTTGATCTGAAACACTCTCCCTCACGTTGATCTGAAACATTCTCCCTCACGTTGATCTGAAACATTCTCCCTCACGTTGATCTGAAACATTCTCCCTCACGTTGATCTGAAACATTCCCCCTCACGTTGTTCTGAAACATTCTCTCTCTCTTTGACCTGAAACATTCTCTCTCTTTTTGATCTGAAAATTTCACCCTCATGTTGATCTGAAACATTCTCCCTGACGTTGATTTGATACATTCTCTCATTGGTCAGAAGCATTCTCCCTCTTGTTGATCTGAAACATTCTCTATCACATTGATCTGAAAAATTCTCTCTCTCTCATTGACCTGAAACATTCTCTCTCACATTGATCTGAAAAATTCTTTCTCTCTCATTGATCTGAAACATTCCCTCTCTCTTTGATCTGAAACATTCTCTCTCTCATTGATCTGAAACATTCTCTCATTGATCTGAAACATTCTCTCATTGATCTGAAACATTCTCTCATTGATCTGAAACATTCTCTCTCTCATTGATCTGAAACATTCTCCCTCACGTTGATCTGAAACATTCTCCCTGACGTTGATCTGAAACATTCTCTCATTGGTCTGAAACATTCTGTCTGTCATTGACCTGAAACATTCTCTCTCATATTGATCTGAAAAATTCTCTCTCTCTCATTCACCTGAAACATTCTCTCTCACATTGATCTGAAACATTCTCCTCCACGTTGATCTGAAACTTTCTCTTTCTCCTTGACCTGAAACATTCCCTCTCTAATTGATCTGAAACATTCTCTCTCACATTGATCTGAAAAATTCTCTCTCTCTCATTGACCTGAAACATTCTCTCTCTCATTGATCTGAAACATTCTCTACTTTCATTGATCTGAAACATTCTCGCATTGATTTGAAACATTGTCTCTCATAGATCTGAAACATTCACTCTCTCATTGATCTGAAACATTCTCTCTCGCATTGATTCGACACATTCTCTCTCTCATTGATATGAAAAATTCTCTCTCTCTCATTGATCTGAAACATTCTCTCTCTCATTGATCTGAAATATTTTCTCATTGGTCTGAAACATTCTGTCTCTCATTGACCTGAAACATTCTCTCTCACATTGATCTGAAAAATTCTCTCTCTCTCATTCATCTGAAACTTTCTCTCTCTCATTGATCTGAAACATGCTCTACTTTCATTGATCTGAAGCATTCTCACATTGATTGAAACATTGTCTCTCACAGATCTGAAACATTCTCTCTCTCATTGATCTGAAACATTCTCTCTCGCATTGATTTGAATCATTCTCTCTCTCATCGATCCGAAACATTCTCTCTCATTGATCTGAAACACTCTCTCTTTCTGCTTGATCTGCAACATTCTCTCTCTCATTGACCTGAAACATTCTGTCTCTAATTGATCTGAAATATTCTCTCCTTTTTTTGATCTGAAATATTCTCTATCGCATTGAATTGAAGCACTCTCTCTCTCTCATTGGTCTGAAACATTCTGTCTCTCATTGACATGAAACATTCTCTCTCTCATTGGTCTGAAACATTCTGTCTCTCATTGACCTGAAACATTCTCTCTCACATTGATCTGAAAAATTCTCTCTCTCTCATTGATCTGAAACATTCTCTCTCTCATTGATCTGAAACATTCTCTACTTTCATTGATCTGAAACATTCTCGCATTGATTTGAAACATTGTCTCTCATAGATCTGAAACATTCTCTCTCTCATTGATCTGAAACATTCTCTCTTGCATTGCTTTGAAACATTCTCTCTCTCATGGATCCGAAACATTCTCTCTCAGTGATCTGAAACACTCTCTCTTTCTCCTTGATCTGCAACATTCTCTCTCTCATTGACCTGAAACATTCTGTCTCTCATTGTTCTGAAATATTCTCTACATTTTTTGATCTGAAATATTCTCTCTCGCATTGAATTGAAACACTCTCTCTCTCATTGGTCTGAAACATTCTCTCTATCATTGACCTGAAACATTCTCTCTCTCATTGGTCTGAAGCATTCTGTCTCTCATTGACCTGAAACATTCTCTCTCACATTGATCTGAAAAATTCTCTCTCTCTCATTGATCTGAAACATTCTCTCACACATTGATCTGAAATACTCTCTCTCTCACATTGATCTGAAACATTCTCTCTCTCATTGATCTGAAACATTCTCTCTCTCATTGATCTGAAACATTCTCTCTCTCATTGATCTGAAACATCCTCCCTCATAGATCTGAAACATTCTCTACTTTCATTGATCTGAAATATTCTCTCTCGAATTGACTTGAAACATTCTCTCATTGGTCTGAAACATTCTGTCTCTCATTGACCTGAAACATTCTCTCTCACATTGATCTGAAAAATTCTCTCTCTCTCATTGACCTGAAACATTCTCTCTCACATTGGTCTGAAACATTCTCTCTCTCATTGACCTGAAACATTCTCTCTCACATTGATCTGAAAAATTCTCTCTCTCTCATTGATCAGAAACATTCTCCTTTCATTGATCTGAAACATTCTCTCTCTCACAGAACTGAAACATTCTCTCTCTCTTTGACCTGAAACATTCTCTCTCTTTTTGATCTGAAAATTTCACCCTCATGTTGATCTGAAACATTCTCCCTGACGTTGATTTGATACATTCTCTCATTGGTCAGAAGCATTCTCCCTCTTGTTGATCTGAAACATTCTCTCTCACATTGATCTGAAAAATTCTCTCTCTCTCATTGACCTGAAACATTCTCTCTCACATTGATCTGAAAAATTCTTTCTCTCTCATTGATCAGAAACATTCTCTCTCTCATTGATCTGAAACATTCCCTCTCTCTTTGATCTGAAACATTCTCTCTCTCATTGATCTGAAGCATTCTCTCATTGATCTGAAACATTCTCTCATTGATCTGAAACATTCTCTCATTGATCTGAAACATTCTCTCTCTCATTGATCTGAAACATTCTCCCTCACGTTGATCTGAAACATTCTCCCTGACGTTGATCTGAAACATTCTCTCATTGGTCTGAAACATTCTGTCTGTCATTGACCTGAAACATTCTCTCTCATATTGATCTGAAAAATTCTCTCTCTCTCATTCACCTGAAACATTCTCTCTCACATTGATCTGAAACATTCTCCTCCACGTTGATCTGAAACTTTCTCTTTCTCCTTGACCTGAAACATTCCCTCTCTAATTGATCTGAAACATTCTCTCTCTACTTGATCTGAAAAATTCTCTCTCTCATTGATCTGAAACATTCTCCCTCACGTTGATCTGAAACATTCTCTCTCACATTGATCTGAAAAATTCTCTCTCTCTCATTGACCTGAAACATTCTCTCTCTCATTGATCTGAAACATTCTCTACTTTCATTGATCTGAAACATTCTCGCATTGATTTGAAACATTGTCTCTCATAGATCTGAAACATTCACTCTCTCATTGATCTGAAACATTCTCTCTCGCATTGATTCGACACATTCTCTCTCTCATTGATATGAAAAATTCTCTCTCTCTCATTGATCTGAAACATTCTCTCTCTCATTGATCTGAAATATTTTCTCATTGGTCTGAAACATTCTGTCTCTCATTGACCTGAAACATTCTCTCTCACATTGATCTGAAAAATTCTCTCTCTCTCATTCATCTGAAACATTCTCTCTCTCATTGATCTGAAACATGCTCTACTTTCATTGATCTGAAGCATTCTCACATTGATTGAAACATTGTCTCTCACAGATCTGAAACATTCTCTCTCTCATTGATCTGAAACATTCTCTCTCGCATTGATTTGAAACATTCTCTCTCTCATCGATCCGAAACATTCTCTCTCATTGATCTGAAACACTCTCTCTTTCTGCTTGATCTGCAACATTCTCTCTCTCATTGACCTGAAACATTCTGTCTCTAATTGATCTGAAATATTCTCTCCTTTTTTTGATCTGAAATATTCTATATCGCATTGAATTGAAGCACTCTCTCTCTCTCATTGGTCTGAAACATTCTGTCTCTCATTGACATGAAACATTCTCTCTCTCATTGGTCTGAAACATTCTGTCTCTCATTGACCTGAAACATTCTCTCTCACATTGATCTGAAAAATTCTCTCTCTCTCATTGATCTGAAACATTCTCTCTCTCATTGATCTGAAACATTCTCTACTTTCATTGATCTGAAACATTCTCGCATTGATTTGAAACATTGTCTCTCATAGATCTGAAACATTCTCTCTCTCATTGATCTGAAACATTCTCTCTCGCATTGCTTTGAAACATTCTCTCTCTCATGGTTCCGAAACATTCTCTCTCAGTGATCTGAAACACTCTCTCTTTCTCCTTGATCTGCAACATTCTCTCTCTCATTGACCTGAAACATTCTGTCTCTCATTGTTCTGAAATATTCTCTACATTTTTTGATCTGAAATATTCTCTCTCGCATTGAATTGAAACACTCTCTCTCTCATTGGTCTGAAACATTCTCTCTATCATTGACCTGAAACATTCTCTCTCTCATTGGTCTGAAGCATTCTGTCTCTCATTGACCTGAAACATTCTGTCTCTCATTGTTCTGAAATATTCTCTACATTTTTTGATCTGAAATATTCTCTCTCGCATTGAATTGAAACACTCTCTCTCTCATTGGTCTGAAACATTCTCTCTATCATTGACCTGAAACATTCTCTCTCTCATTGGTCTGAAGCATTCTGTCTCTCATTGACCTGAAACATTCTCTCTCACATTGATCTGAAAAATTCTCTCTCTCTCATTGATCTGAAACATTCTCTCACACATTGATCTGAAATACTCTCTCCCTCACATTGATCTGAAACATTCTCTCTCTCATTGATCTGAAACATTCTCTCTCTCATTGATCTGAAACATTCTCTCTCTCATTGATCTGAAACATCCTCCCTCATAGATCTGAAACATTCTCTACTTTCATTGATCTGAAATATTCTCTCTCGAATTGACTTGAAACATTCTCTCATTGGTCTGAAACATTCTGTCTCTCATTGACCTGAAACATTCTCTCTCACATGGATTTGAAAAATTCTCTCTCTCTCATTGACCTGAAACATTCTCTCTCACATTGGTCTGAAACATTCTCTCTCTCATTGACCTGAAACATTCTCTCTCACATTGATCTGAAAAATTCTCTCTCTCTCATTGATCAGAAACATTCTCCTTTCATTGATCTGAAACATTCTCTCTCTCACAGAACTGAAACATTCTCTCTCTCATTGATCTGAATCATTCTCTCTCTCACATTGATCTGGAACATTCTCCTTTCATTGATCTGAAACATTCTCTCTTGCATTGATCTGAAATATTCTCCCTCACGTTGAATTGAAACATTCTTCCTGACGTTGATCTGAAACATTCTCTCATTGGTCCGATACATTGTGTCTCTCATTGACCTGAAACATTCTCTCTCACATTGATCTGAAAAATTCTCTCTCTCTCATTGACCTGAAACATTCTCTCTCACATTGATCTGAAAAATTCTCTCTCTCTCATTGATCTGAAACATTCTCTCTCTCATTGATCTGAAACATCCTCTACTTTCATTGATCTTACACATTCTCGCATTGTTTTGAAACATTGTCTCTCATAGATCTGAACCATTCTCTCTCACATTGATCGGAAAAATTCTCTCTCTCTCATTGATCTGAAACTTTCTCTCTCTCATTGATCTGAAACATTCTCTCTCTCATTGATCTGAAATATTCTCTCTCTCTCATTGATCTGAAACATTCTCTCTCTTGTTGATGTGAAATATTCTCTCTCTCATTGATGTGAAACATTCTCTCTTTCATTGATCTGAAACATTCTCTGTCACCTTGATTTGAAACATTCTCTCTCTCACATTGGTCTGAAACTTTCTCTCTCATTGATCTGAAACATTATCTCTCTCATTGATCTGAAACGTTCTCCCTCACGTTGATTTCAAACAATCTCCCCCACGTTGATCTCAAAGATTCTCTCACGTTGATTCTCTCTGACGTTGATCTGAAACATTCTCCCTGTTGTTGATCTGAATCATTCTGTCTCACCTTGATCTAAAACATTCTCTCTCTCATTGATCTGAAACATTATCTCTCATTGATATGAAACATTATGTAACTCATTGATCTGAAACATTCTCTCCCGCATTGCTTTGAAACGTTCTATCTCTCACATTGGTCTGAAACATTCTTTCTCTCACTGAAATGAAACATTCTCCCTCACGTTGATCTGAAACATTCTCTCTCTCATTGATCTGAAACATTCTCTCTCGCATTGATTTGAAACATTCTCCGTCTCACATTGGTCTGAAACTTTCTCTCTCATTGATCTGAAACATTATCTCTCTCATTGATCTGAAACATTCTCTCTCACATTGATCTGAAACATTCTCGCTCACGTTGATCTGAAACATTCTCCCCCATTTTGATCTGAAACATTCACCCTCACGATGATCTGAAAACTTGTCCCTCACGCTGATCTGAAACATTTTCCCTCACGATGATCAGAAACATTCCCTCTCACATTGATCTGAAACATTCTCTCTCTCATTGATCTGAAACATTCTCTCTCTCATTGATCTGAAACATTCTCTCATTGATCTGAAAGGTTCTCTCATTGACCTGAAACATTCTCTCTCTCATTGATCTGAAACATTCTCCCTCACGTTGATCTGAAAAATTCTCTCTCTCTCATTGACCTTAAACATTCTCTCTCACATTGATCTGAAAAATTCTCTCTCTCTCATTGATCTGAAACATTCTCTACTTTCATTGATCTGAAACATTCTCGCATTGATTTGAAACATTGTCTCTCATAGATCTGAAACATTCTCTCTCTCATTGATCTGAAACATTCTCTCTAGCATTGCTTTGAAACATTCTCTCCCTCATGGATCCAAAACATTCCCTCTCAGTGATCTGAAACACTCTCTCTTTCTCCTTGATCTGCAACATTCTCTCTCTCATTGACCTGAAACATTCTGTCTCTCATTGTTCTGAAATATTCTCTACATTTTTTGATCTGAAATATTCTCTCTCGCATTGAATTGAAACACTCTCTCTCTCATTGGTCTGAAACATTCTCTCTATCATTGACCTGAAACATTCTCTCTCTCATTGGTCTGAAGCATTCTGTCTCTCATTGACCTGAAACATTCTCTCTCACATTGATCTGAAAAATTCTCTCTCTCTCATTGATCTGAAACATTCTCTCTCACATTGATCTGAAATACTCTCTCTCTCACATTGATCTGAAACATTCTCTCTCTCATTGATCTGAAACATTCTCACTCTCATTGATCTGAAACATTCTCTCTCTCATTGATCTGAAACATCCTCCCTCATAGATCTGAAACATTCTCTACTTTCATTGATCTGAAATATTCTCTCTCGAATTGACTTGAAAGATTCTCTCATTGGTCTGAAACATTCTGTCTCTCATTGACCTGAAACATTCTCTCTCACATTGATCTGAAAAATTCTCTCTCTGTCATTGACCTGAAACATTCTCTCTCACATTGGTCTGAAACATTCTCTCTCTCATTGACCTGAAACATTCTCTCTCACATTGATCTGAAAAATTCTCTCTCTCTCATTGATCAGAAACATTCTCCTTTCATTGATCTGAAACATTCTCTCTCTCACAGAACTGAAACATTCTCTCTCTCATTGATCTGAATCATTCTCTCTCTCACATTGATCTGGAACATTCTCCTTTCATTGATCTGAAACATTCTCTCTTGCATTGATCTGAAATATTCTCCCTCACGTTGATCTGAAACATTCTCCCTGACGTTGATCTGAAACACTCTCTCATTGGTCTGAAACATTCTGTCTCTCATTGACCTGAAACATTCTCTCTCACATTGATCTGAAAAATTCTCTCTCTCTCATTGACCTGAAACATTCTCTCTCACATTGATCTGAAAAATTCTCTCTCTCTCACTAATCTGAAACATTCTCTCTCCCATTGATCTGAAACATTCCCTCTCTCGTTGATTTGAAACATTCTATCTCTCTTTGATCTGAAACATTCTCTCTCTCATTGATCTGAAACATTCTCTCTCGCATTGATCTGAAACATTCTCTCTCGCATTGATTCGAAACATGCTCTCTCTCACAGATCTGAAACATTCTCTCTCATTAATCTAAAACATTCTTTCTCCTTGATCTGCAACATTCTCTCTCTCATTGACCTGAAACATTCTCTCTCTAACTGATCTGAAATATTCTCTACTTTTTTCGATCTGAAAAATTCTCTCTCGCATGGAATTGAAAAATTCTCTCTCTCTCTCATTGATCACAGTGGTCTGAAACATTCTGTCTCTCATTGACCTGAAACATTCTCTCTCACATTGTTCTGAAAAATTCTCTCTCTCTCATTGATCTGAAACATTCTCTCTCTCATTGATCAGAAACATTCCCTCTCTCATTGATCTGAAACATTCTCTCTGTCTTTGATCTGAAACATTCTCTCTCTCTTTGATCTGAAACATTCTCTCTCTCTCATTGATCAGAAACATTCTCTCTCTCACTGATTTGAAACATTCTCTCTCTCATTGATCTGAAACATTCTCCCTCACGTTGATCTGAAACATTCTCCCTGACATTGATCTGAAACATTCTCTCATTGATCTGAAACATTCTGTCTCTCATTGACCTGAAACATTCTCTCTCAGATTGATCTGAAAAATTCTCTCTCTCTCATTGATCTGAAACTTTCTCTCTCTCATTGATCTGAAACATTCTCTCTCTGATTGATCTGAAACAGTCTCTCTCTCACTGATCTGAAACATTCTCTCTCTCATTGATCTGAATCAATCTCCCTCACGTTGATGTGAATGACTCTCCCTCACGTTGATCTGAAACATTCTCCCTAATGTTGATCTGCAACATTCTCCCTCACGTTGATCTGAAACATTCTCACTCACGTTGATCTGAAACATTCTCCCTCACGTTGATCTGAAACATTCTCCCCCACGTTGATCTGAAACATTCTCCCTTTCTCCTTGATCTGAAACATTCTCTTTCTCCTTGACCTGAAACATTCCCTCTCTAATTGATCTGTAACATTCTGTCTCTAATTGATCTGAAACATTCTCCCTGACATTGATCTGAAACATTCTCTCATTGATCTGAAACATTCTGTCTCTCATTGACCTGAAACATTCTCTCTCACACTGATCTGAGAAATTCTCTCTCTCTCATTGATCTGAAACATTCTCTCTCTCATAGATCCGAAACATTCTCTCTCATTGATCTGAAACATTCTCTCTCTCTTTGATCTGAAACATTCTCTCTCTCATTGATCTGAAACATTCTCTCTCTCATTGATCTGAAACATTATCCCTCACGTTGATCTGAAACATTCTCCCTCACGGTGATTTGAAACATTCTCCCTCACGTTGATCTGAAACATTCTCCCTCATGTTGATCTGAAACATTCTCTCTTTCTCCTTGAGCTGAAACATTCCCTCTCTTATTGACCTGAAACATTCTCTCTCTAATTGATCAGAAACGTTCTCTACTTTCATTGATCTGAAACATTCTCTCTCTCATAGATCGGAAACATTCTCTCTCATTGATCTGAAACATTCTGACATTGATTTGAAACATTCTCTCTCTCATAGATCCGAAACATTCTCTCTCATTGTTCTGAAACATTCTCTCTTTCTCCTTTATCTGCAACATTCTCTCTCTCACTGAACTGAAACATTTTCTCTCTAATTGATCTGAAATATTCTCTACTTTTTTTGAACTGAAATATTCTCTCTCGCATTGACTTGAAACATTCTCTCTCTCTCATTGGTCTGAAACCTTCTGTCTATCATTGACCTGAAACATTCTCTCTCACATTGATCTGAAAAATTCTCTCTCTCTCATTGACCTGAAACATTCTCTCTCACATTGATCTGGAAAATTCTCTCTCTCTCACTGATCTGAAACATTCTCTCTCCCATTGATCTGAAACATTCCCTCTCTCGTTGATTTGAAACATTCTATCTCTCTTTGATCTGAAACATTCTCTCTCTCATTGATCTGAAACATTCTGTCAGTGGTCTGAAACATTCTCTCTCTCATTGATCTGAAACATTCTCCCTCAAGTTGATCTGCAACATTCTCCCTGACGTTGATCTGAAACATTCTCTCATTGGTCTGAAACATTCTGTCTCTCATTGACCAGATACATTCTCTCTCAAATTGATCTGAAAAATTCTCTCTGTCTCATTGACCTGAAACATTCTCTCTCACATTGATCTGAAAAATTCTCTCTCTCTCTCATTGATCTGAAACATTCTCTCTCTCATTGATCTGAAACATTCTCTCTCTCATTGATCTGAAACATTCTCGCATTGATTTGAAACATTGTCTCTCATAGATCTGAAACATTCTCTCTCTCTTTGTTCTGAAACATTGTCTCTTGCATTGATTCGAAACATTCTCTCTCTCTCAGATCTGAAACATTCTCTCTCATTGATCTAAAACATTCTCTCTTTCTCCTTGATCTGCAACATTCTCTCTCTCATTGATCTGAAACATTCTTTCTCTCATTGATCTGAAACATTCTCTCTCTCATTGATCTGAAACATTTTCTCTTTCATTGATCTGAAACATTCTCCCTGACATTGATCTGAAACATTCTCTAATTGATCTGGATCATTCTGTCTCTCGTTGACATGAAACATTTTCTCTCACATTGATCTGAAAAATTCTCTCTCTCATTGACCTGAAACATTCTCTCTCACAATGATCTGAAAAATTCTCTCTCTCTCATTGATCTGAAACATTCTCTCTCTCATTGATCTGAAACATTCTCTCTCTCATTGATCTGAAACATTCTCGCATTGATTTGAAACATTGTCTCTTATAGATCTGAAACATTCTCTCTCTCATTGATCTGAAACATTCTCTCTCGCACTGATTCGAAACATGCTCTCTCTCACAGATCTGAAACATTCTCTCTCATTAATCTAAAACATTCTCTCTTTCTCCTTGATCTGCAACATTCTCTCTCTCATTGACCTGAAACATTCTCTCTCTAATTGATCTGAAATATTCTCTACTTTTTTCGATCTGAAAAATTCTCTCTCGCATGGAATTGAAAAATTCTCTCTCTCTCATTGATCTGAAACATTCTCTCTCTCATTTATCTGAAACATTCCCTCTCTCAGTGGTCTGAAACATTCTGTCTCTCATTGACCTGAAACATTCTCTCTCACATTGTTCTGAAAAATTCTCTCTCTCTCATTGATCTGAAACATTCTCTCTCTCATTGATCAGAAACATTCCCTCTCTAATTGATCTGAAACATTCTCTCTGTCTTTGATCTGAAACATTCTCTCTCTCTTTGATCTGAAACATTCTCTCTCTCTTTGATCTGAAACATTCTCTCTCTCATTGATCAGAAACATTCTTTCTCTCACTGATTTGAAACATTCTCTCTCTCATTGATCTGAAACATTCTCCCTCACGTTGATCTGAAACATTCTCCCTGACATTGATCTGAAACATCCTCTCATTGATCTGAAACATTCTCTCTCTCATTGACCTGAAACATTCTCTCTCTCATTGATCTGAAACATTCCCTCTCTCGTTGATTTGAAACATTCTATCTCTCTTTGACCTGAAACATTCTCTCTCTCATTGATCTGAAACATTCTCTCAGTGGTCTGAAAGATTCTCTCTCTCATTGATCTGAAACATTCTCCCTCGAGTTGATCTGAAACATTCTCCCTGACGTTGATCTGAAACATTCTCTCATTGGTCTGAAACATTCTGTCTCTCATTGATCTGAAACATTCTCTACTTTCATTGATCTGAAACATTCTCGCATTGATTTGAAACATTGTCTCTCATAGATCTGAAACATTCTCTCTCTCATTGATCTGAAACATTCTCTCTCGCATTGATCAGAAACATTCTCTCTCTCACTGATTTGAAACATTCTCTCTCTCATTGATCTGAAACATTCTCCCTCACGTTGATCTGAAACATTCTCCCTGACATTGATCTGAAACATTCTCTCATTGATCTGAAACATTCTGTCTCTCATTGACCTGAAACATTCTCTCTCAGATTGATCTGAAAAATTCTCTCTCTCTCATTGATCTGAAACTTTCTCTCTCTCATTGATCTGAAACATTCTCTCTCTGATTGATCTGAAACAGTCTCTCTCTCACTGATCTGAAACATTCTCTCTCTCATTGATCTGAATCAATCTCCCTCACGTTGATGTGAATGACTCTCCCTCACGTTGATCTGAAACATTCTCCCTAATGTTGATCTGCAACATTCTCCCTCACGTTGATCTGAAACATTCTCACTCACGTTGATCTGAAACATTCTCCCTCACGTTGATCTGAAACATTCTCCCCCACGTTGATCTGAAACATTCTCCCTTTCTCCTTGATCTGAAACATTCTCTTTCTCCTTGACCTGAAACATTCCCTCTCTAATTGATCTGAAACATTCTCTCTCTAATTGATCTGAAACATTCTCTACTTTAATTGATCTGAAACATTCTCCCTGACATTGATCTGAAACATTCTCTCATTGATCTGAAACATTCTGTCTCTCATTGACCTGAAACATTCTCTCTCACACTGATCTGAAAAATTCTCTCTCTCTCAATGATCTGAAACATTCTCTCTCTCATAGATCCGAAACATTCTCTCTCATTGATCTGAAACATTCTCTCTCTCTTTGATCTGAAACATTCTCTCTCTCTTTGATCTGAAACATTCTCTCTCTCATTGATCTGAAACATTCTCTCTCTCATTGATCTGAAACATTATCCCTCACGTTGATGTGAAACATTCTCCCTCACGTTGATTTGAAACATTCTCCCTCACGTTGATCTGAAACATTCTCCCTCATGTTGATCTGAAACATTCTCTCTTTCTCCTTGAGCTGAAACATTCCCTCTCTTATTGACCTGAAACATTCTCTCTCTAATTGATCAGAAAGATTCTCTACTTTCATTGATCTGAAACATTCTCTCTCTCATAGATCGGAAACATTCTCTCTCATTGATCTGAAACATTCTGACATTGATTTGAAACATTCTCTCTCTCATAGATCCGAAACATTCTCTCTCATTGTTCTGAAACATTCTCTCTTTCTCCTTTATCTGCAACATTCTCTCTCTCACTGAACTGAAACATTTTCTCTCTAATTGATCTGAAATATTCTCTACTTTTTTTGAACTGAAATATTCTCTCTCGCATTGACTTGAAACATTCTCTCTCTCTCATTGGTCTGAAACCTTCTGTCTATCATTGACCTGAAACATTCTCTCTCACATTGATCTGAAAAATTCTCTCTCTCTCATTGACCTGAAACATTCTCTCTCACATTGATCTGGAAAATTCTCTCTCTCTCACTGATCTGAAACATTCTCTCTCCCATTGATCTGAAACATTCCCTCTCTCGTTGATTTGAAACATTCTATCTCTCTTTGATCTGAAACATTCTCTCTCTCATTGATCTGAAACATTCTCTCTCGCATTGATCTGAAACATTCTCTCTCTCATTGATCTGAAACATTCTCTCTCTCATTGATCTGAAACATTATCCCTCACGTTGATGTGAAACATTCTCCCTCACGTTGATTTGAAACATTCTCCCTCACGTTGATCTGAAACATTCTCCCTCATGTTGATCTGAAACATTCTCTCTTTCTCCTTGAGCTGAAACATTCCCTCTCTAATTGACCTGAAACATTCTCTCTCTAATTGATCAGAAAGATTCTCTACTTTCATTGATCTGAAACATTCTCTCTCTCATAGATCGGAAACATTCTCTCTCATTGATCTGAAACATTCTGACATTGATTTGAAACATTCTCTCTCTCATAGATCCGAAACATTCTCTCTCATTGTTCTGAAACATTCTCTCTTTCTCCTTTATCTGCAACATTCTCTCTCTCACTGAACTGAAACATTTTCTCTCTAATTGATCTGAAATATTCTCTACTTTTTTTGAACTGAAATATTCTCTCTCGCATTGACTTGAAACATTCTCTCTCTCTCATTGGTTTGAAACCTTCTGTCTATCATTGACCTGAAACATTCTCTCTCACATTGATCTGAAAAATTCTCTCTCTCTCATTGACCTGAAACATTCTCTCTCACATTGATCTGGAAAATTCTCTCTCTCTCACTGATCTGAAACATTCTCTCTCCCATTGATCTGAAACATTCCCTCTCTCGTTGATTTGAAACATTCTATCTCTCTTTGATCTGAAACATTCTCTCTCTCATTGATCTGAAACATTCTGTCAGTGGTCTGAAACATTCTCTCTCTCATTGATCTGAAACATTCTCCCTCAAGTTGATCTGCAACATTCTCCCTGACGTTGATCTGAAACATTCTCTCATTGGTCTGAAACATTCTGTCTCTCATTGACCAGAGACATTCTCTGTCAAATTGATCTGAAAAATTCTCTCTGTCTCATTGACCTGAAACATTCTCTCTCACATTGATCTGAAAAATACTCTCTCTCTCATTGATCTGAAACATTCTCTCTCTCATTGATCTGAAACATTCTCTCTCTCATTGATCTGAAACATTCTCGCATTGATTTGAAACATTGTCTCTCATAGATCTGAAACATTCTCTCTCTCTTTGTTCTGAAACATTGTCTCTTGCATTGATTCGAAACATTCTCTCTCTCTTAGATCTGAAACATTCTCTCTCATTGATCTAAAACATTCTCTCTTTCTCCTTGATCTGCAACATTCTCTCTCTCATTGATCTGAAACATTCTTTCTCTCATTGATCTGAAACATTCTCTCTCTCATTGATCTGAAACATTCTCCCTCACGTTGATCTGAAACATTCTGCCTGACATTGATCTGAAACATTCTCGAATTGATCTGGATCATTCTGTCTCTCGTTGACATGAAACATTCTCTCTCACATTGATCTGAAAAATTCTCTCTCTCATTGACCTGAAACATTCTCTCTCACAATGATCTGAAAAATTCTCTCTCTCTCATTGATCTGAAACGTTCTCTCTCTCATTGATCTGAAACATTCTCTACTTTCATTGATCTGAAACATTCTCGCATTGATTTGAAACATTGTCTCTCATAGATCTGAAACAGTCTCTCTCTCATTGATCTGAAACATTCTCTCTCGCATTGATTCGAAACATGCTCTCTCTCACAGATCTGAAACATTCTCTCTCATTAATCTAAAACATTCTCTCTTTCTCCTTGATCTGCAACATTCTCTCTCTCATTGACCTGAAACATTCTCTCTCTAATTGATCTGAAATATTCTCTACTTTTTTCGATCTGAAAAATTCTCTCTCGCATGGAATTGAAAAATTCTCTCTCTCTCATTGATCTGAAACATTCTCTCTCTCATTGATCTGAAACATTCCCTCTCTCAGTGGTCTGAAACATTCTGTCTCTCATTGACCTGAAACATTCTCTCTCACATTGTTCTGAAACATTCTCTCTCTCATTGATCTGAAACATTCTCTCTGTCTTTGATCTGAAACATTATCTCTCTCATTGATCAGAAACATTCTCTCTCTCACTGATTTGAAACATTCTCCCTCACGTTGATCTGAAACATTCTCCCCCACGTTGATCTGAAACATTCTCCCTTTCTCCTTGATCTGAAACATTCTCTTTCTCCTTGACCTGAAACATTCCCTCTCTAATTGATCTGAAACATTCTCTCTCTAATTGATCTGAAACATTCTCTACTTTAATTGATCTGAAACATTCTCTCTCTCATAGATCCGAAACATTCTCTCTCATTGATCTGAAACATTCTCTCTCTCTTTGATCTGAAGCATTCTCTCTCTCTTTGATCTGTAACATTCTCTCTCTCATTGATCTGGAACATTATCCCTCATGTTGATCTGAAATATTCTCTCTTTCTCCTTGAGCTGAAACATTCCCTCTCTAATTGACCTGAAACATTCTCTCTCTAATTGATCAGAAACATTCTCTACTTTCATTGATCTGAAACATTCTCTCTCTCATAGATCCGAAACTTTCTCTCTCATTGATCTGAAACATTCTGACATTGATTTGAAACATTCTCTCTCTCATAGATCCGAAACATTCTCTCTCATTGAGCTGAAACATTCTCTCTTTCTCCTTTATCTGCAACATTCTCTCTCTCACTGAACTGAAACATTTTCTCTCTAATTGATCTGAAATATTCTCTACTTTTTTTGAACTGAAATATTCTCTCTCGCATTGACTTGAAACATTCTCTCTCTCTCATTGACCTGAAACATTCTCTCTCACATTGATCTGCAAAATTCTCTCTCTCTCACTGATCTGAAACATTCTCTCTCCCATTGATCTGAAACATTCCCTCTCTCGTTGATTTGAAACATTCTATCTCTCTTTGATCTGAAACATTCTCTCTCTCATTGATCTGAAACATTCTCTCAGTGGTCTGAAACATTCCCTCTCTCATTGATCTGAAACATTCTCCCTCAAGTTGATCTGAAACATTCTCCCTGACGTTGATGTGAAACATTCTCTCATTGGTCTGAAACATTCTGTCTCTCATTGACCAGATACATTCTCTCTCAAATTGATCTGAAAAATTCTCTCTGTCTCATTGACCTGAAACATTCTCTCTCACATTGATCTGAAAAATTCTCTCTCTCTCATTGATCTGAAACATTCTCTCTCTCATTGATCTGAAAAATTCTCTACTTTTATTGATCTAAAACATTCTCGCATTGATTTGAAACATTGTCTGTCATAGATCTGAAACATTCTCTCTCATTGATCTGAAACATTCTCCCTCAAGTTGATCTGAAACATGCTCCCTGACGTTGATCTGAAACATTCTCTCATTGGTCTGAAACATTCTGTCTCTCATTGACCAGATACATTCTCTCTCAAATTGATCTGAAAAATTCTCTCTGTCTCATTGACCTGAAACATTCTCTCTCACATTGATCTGAAAAATTCTCTCTCTCTCATTGATCTGCAACATTCTCTCTCTCATTGATCTGAAACATTCTCTACTTTCATTGATCTGAAATATTCTCGCATTGATTTGAAACATTGTCTCTCATAGATCTGAAACATTCTCTCTCTCTTTGTTCTGAAACATTTTCTCTTGCATTGATTCGAAACATTCTCTCTCTCTCAGATCTGAAACATTCTCTCTCATTGATCTAAAACATTCTCTCTTTCTCCTTGATCTGCAACATTCTCTCTCTCATTGATCTGAAACATTCTTTCTCTCATAGATCTGAAACATTCTCTCTCTCATTGATCTGAAACATTCTCTCTCGCATTGATTCGAAACATGCTCTCTCTCACAGATCTGAAACATTCTCTCTCATTAATCTAAAACATTCTCTCTTTCTCCTTGATCTGCAACATTCTCTCTCTTATTGACCTGAAACATTCTCTCTCTAATTGATCTGAAATATTCTCTACATTTTTCGATCTGAAAAATTCTCTCTCGCATGGAATTGAAAAATTCTCTCTCTCTCATTGATCTGAAACATTCTCTCTCTCATTGATCTGAAACATTCCCTCTCTCAGTGGTCTGAAACATTCTGTCTCTCATTGACCTGAAACATTCTCTCTCACATTGTTCTGAAAAATTCTCTCTCGCTCATCGATCTGAAACGTTCTCTCTCTCATTGATCAGAAACATTCGCTCTCTCATTGATCTGAAACATTCTCTCTGTCTTTGATCTGAAACATTCTCTCTCTCTTTGATCTGAAACATTCTCTCTCTCATTGATCTGAATCAATCTCCCTCACGTTGATGTGAATGACTCTCCCTCACGTTGATCTGAAACATTCTCCCTAATGTTGATCTGCAACATTCTCCCTCACGTTGATCTGAAACATTCTCCCCCACGTTGATCTGAAACATTCTCCCTCACGTTGATCTGAAACATTCTCCCCCACGTTGATCTGAAACATTCTCCTTGATCTGAAACATTCTCTTTCTCCTTGACCTGAAACATTCCCTCTCTAATTGATCTGAAACATTCTCTCTCTAATTGATCTGAAACATTCTCTACTTTAATTGATCTGAAACATTCTCTCTCATTGATCTGAAACATTCTCTCTCTCTTTGATCTGAAACATTCTCACTCTCTTTGATCTGAAACATTCTCTCTCTCATTGATCTGAAACATTCTCTCTCTCACTGATCTGAAACATTCTCTCTCTCATTGATCTGAAACATTATCCCTCACGTTGATCTGAAACATTCTCCCTCACGTTGATCTGAAACGTTCTCCCTCACGTTGATCTGAAACTTTCTCCCTCATGTTGATCTGAAACATTCACTCTTTCTCCTTGAGCTGAAACATTCCCTCTCTAATTGACCTGAAACATTCTCTCTCTAATTGATCAGAAACATTCTCTACTTTCATTGATCTGAAACATTCTCTCTCTCATAGATCCGAAACATTCTCTCTCATTGATCTGAAACATTCTGACATTGATTTGAAACATTCTCTCTCTCATAGATCCGAAACATTCTCTCTCATTGATCTGAAACATTCTCTCTTTCTCATTTATCTGCAACATTCTCTCTCTCACTGAACTGAAACATTTTCTCTCTAATTGATCTGAAATATTCTCTACTTTTTTTGAACTGAAATATTCTCTCTCGCATTGACTTGAAACATTCTCTCTCTCTCATTGGTCCGAAACCTTCTGTCTATCATTGACCTGAAACATTCTCTCTCACATTGATCTGAAAAATTCTCTCTCTCTCATTGACCTGAAACATTCTCTCTCACATTGATCTGGAAAATTCTCTCTCCCTCACTGATCTGAAACATTCTCTCTCCCATTGATCTGAAACATTCCCTCTCTCGTTGATTTGAAACATTCTATCTCTCTTTGATCTGAAACATTCTCTCTCTCATTGATCTGAAACATTCTCCCTCAAGTTGATCTGAAACATTCTCTCATTGGTCTGAAACATTCTGTCTCTCATTGACCAGATACATTCTCTCTCAAATTGATCTGAAAAATTCTCTCCGTCTCATTGACCTGAAAACATTCTCTCTCACATTGATCTGAAAAATTCTCTCTCTCTCATTGATCTGAAACATACTCTCTCTCATTGATCTGAAGCATTCTCTACTTTCATTGATCTGAAACATTCTCGCATTGATTTGAAACATTGTCTCTCATAGATCTGAAACATTCTCTCTCTCTTTGTTCTGAAACATTCTCTCTCGCATTGATTCGAAACATGGTCTCTCTCACAGAGCTGAAATATTCTCTCTCATTGATCTAAAACATTCTCTCTTTCTCCTTGATCTGCAACATTCTCTCTCTCATTGATCTGAAACATTCTCTCTCTCATTGATCTGAAACATTCTCCCTCACGTTGATCTGAAACAGTCTCCCTGACATTGATCTGAAACATTCTCTAATTGATCTGAAACATTCTGTCTCTCATTGACATGAAACATTCTCTCTCACATTGATCTGAAAAATTCTCTCTCTCTCATTGACCTGAAACATTCTCTCTCACAATGATCTGAAAAATTCTCTCTCTCTCACTGATCTGAAACATTCTCTCTCTCTCTTTGATCTGAAACATTCTCTCTCTCATTGATCTGAAACATTCTCTACTTTCATTGATCTGAAACATTCTCGCATTGATTTGAAACATTGTCTCTCATAGATCTGAAACAGTCTCTCTCTCATTGGTCTGAAACATTCTCTCTCGCATTGATTCGAAACATGGTCTCTCTCACAGATCTGAAACATTCTCTCTCATTAATCTAAAACATTCTCTCTTTCTGCTTGATCTGCAACATTCTCTCTCTCATTGACCTGAAACATTCTCTCTCTAAATGATCTGAAATATTCTCTACTTTTTTCGATCTGAAAAATTCTCTCTCGCATGGACTTGAAAAATTCTCTCTCTCTCATTGATCTGAAACATTCTCTCTCTCATTGATCAGAAACATTCCCTCTCTCAGTGATCTGAAACATTCTGTCTCTCATTGACCTGAAACATTCACTCTCACATTGATCAGAAACATTCTCTCTCTCACTGATTTGAAACATTCTCTCTCTCATTGATCTGAAACATTCTCCCTCACGTTGATCTGAAACATTCTCCCTGACATTGATCTGAAACATTCTCTCATTGATCTGAAACCTTCAGTCTCTCATTGACCTGAAACATTCTCTCTCACATTGATCTGAAAAATTCTCTCTCTCCCATTGATTTGAAACTTTCTCTCTCTCACTGATCTGAAACTTTCTCTCTCTGATTGATCTGAAACATTCTCTCTCTCATTGATCTGAAACATTCTCTCTCTCATTGATCTGAATCAATCTCCCTCAAGTTGATGTGAATGACTCTCCCTCACATTGATCTGAAACATTCTCCCTAATGTTGATCTGCAACATTCTCCCTCACGTTGATCTGAAACATTCTCCCTCACGTTGATCTGAAACATTCTCCCTCACGTTGATCTGAAACATTCTCCCCCACATTGATCTGAAACATTCTCCCTTTCTCCTTGATCTGAAACATTCTCTTTCTCCTTGACCTGAAACATTCCCTCTCTAATTGATCTGAAACATTCTCTCTCTAATTGATCTGAAACATTCTCTACGTGAATTGATCTGAAACATTCTCTCTCTCATAGATCCGAAACATTCTCTCTCATTGATCTGAAACATTCTCTCTCTCTTTGATCTGAAACATTCTCTCTCTCTTTGATCTGAAACATTCTCTCTCTCATTGATCTGAAACATTCTCTCTCTGATTGATCTGAAACATTCTCTCTCTCATCGATCTGAATCAATCTCCCTTACGTTGATGTGAATGACTCTCCCTCACGTTGATCTGAAACATTCTCCCTAATGTTGATCTGCAACATTCTCCCTCACGTTGATCTGAAACATTCTCCCTCACGTTGATCTGAAACATTCTCCCGCACGTTGATCTGAAACATTCTCCCCCACGTTGATCTGAAACATTCTCCCTTTCTCCTTGATCTGAAACATTCTCTTTCTCCTTGACCTGAAACATTCCCTCTCTAATTGATCTGAAACATTCTCTCTCTAATTGATCTGAAACATTCTCTACTTTAATTGATCTGAAACATTCTCTCTCATTGATCTGAAACATTCTCTCTCACATTGATCTGAAAAATTCTCTCTCTCTCATTGACCTGAAACATTCTCTCTCACATTGATCTGGAAAATTCTCTCTCTCTCACTGATCTGAAACATTCTCTCTCCCATTGATCTGAAACATTCCCTCTCTCGTTGATTTGAAACATTCTATGTCTCTTTGATCTGAAACATTCTCTCTCTCATTGATCTGAAACATTCTGTCAGTGGTCTGAAACATTCTCTCTCTCATTGATCTGAAACATTCTCCCTCAAGTTGATCTGAAACATTCTCCCTAACGTTGATCTGAAACATTCTCTCATTGGTCTGAAACATTCTGTCTCTCATTGACCAGATACATTCTCTCTCAAATTGATCTGAAAAATTCTCTCTGTCTCATTGACCTGAAACATTCTCTCTCACATTGATCTGAAAAATTCTCTCTCTCTCATTGATCTGAAACATACTCTCTCTCATTGATCTGAAACATTCTCTACTTTCATTGATCTGAAACATTCTCGCATTGATTTGAAACATTGTCTCTCATAGATCTGAAACATTCTCTCTCTCTTTGTTCTGAAACATTGTCTCTTGCATTGATTCGAAACATTCTCTCTCTCACAGAGCTGAAACATTCTCTCTCATTGATCTAAAACATTCTCTCTTTCTCCTTGATCTGCAACATTCTCTCTCTCATTGATCTGAAACATTCTCTCTCTCATTGATCTGAAACATTCTCTCTCTCATTGATCTGAAACAGTCTCCCTGACATTGATTTGAAACATTCTCTAATTGATCTGAAGCATTCTGTCTCTCATTGACATGAAACATTCTCTCTCACATTGATCTGAAAAATTCTCTCTCTCTCATTGACCTGAAACATTCTCTCTCACAATGATCTGAAAAATTCTCTCTCTCTCATTGATCTGAAACATTCTCTCTCTCTCTTTGATCTGAAACATTCTCTCTCTCATTGATCTGAAACATTCTCTAGTTTCATTGATCTGAAACATTCTCGCATTGATTTGAAACATTGTCTCTCATAGATCTGAAACAGTCTCTCTCTCATTGATCTGAAACATTCTCTCTCGCATTGATTCGAAACATGCTCTCTCTCACAGATCTGAAACATTCTCTCTCATTAATCTAAAACATTCTCTCTTTCTCCTTGATTAGCAACATTCTCTCTCTCATTGACCTGAAACATTCTCTCTCTAATTGATCTGAAATATTCTCTACTTTTTTCGATCTGAAAAATTCTCTCTCGCATGGAATTGAAAAATTCTCTCTCTCTCATTGATCTGAAACATTCTCTCTCTCATTGATCTGAAACATTCTCCCTCACGTTGATCTGAAACATTCTCCCTGACGTTGATCTGAAACATTCTCTCATTGATCTGAAACATTCTGTCTCTCATTGACCTGAAACATTCTCTCTCACATTGATCTGAAAAATTCTCTCTCTCCCATTGATCTGAAACTTTCTCTCTCTCATTGATCTGAAACTTTCTCTCTCTGATTGATCTGAAATATTCTCTCTCTCATTGATCTGAAACATTCTCTCTCTCATTGATCTGAATCAATCTCCCTCAAGTTGATGTGAATGACTCTCCCTCACGTTGATCTGAAACATTCTCCCTAATGTTGATCTGCAACATTCTCCCTCACGTTGATCTGAAACATTCTCCCTCACGTTGATCTGAAACATTCTCCCTCACGTTGATCTGAAACATTCTCCCCCACATTGATCTGAAACATTCTCCCTTTCTCCTTGATCTGAAACATTCTCTTTCTCCTTGACCTGAAACATTCCCTCTCTAATTGATCTGAAACATTCTCTCTCTAATTGATCTGAAACATTCTCTACTTTAATTGATCTGAAACATTCTCTCTCTCATAGATCCGAAAAATTCTCTCTCATTGATCTGAAACATTCTCTCTCTCTTTGATCTGAAACATTCTCTCTCTCTTTGATCTGAAACATTCTCTCTCTCATTGATCTGAAACATTCTCTCTCTGATTGATCTGAAACATTCTCTCTCACATTGATCTGAATCAATCTCCCTTACGTTGATGTGAATGACTCTCCCTCACGTTGATCTGAAACATTCTCCCTAATGTTGATCTGCAACATTCTCCCTCACGTTGATCTGAGACATTCTCCCTCACGTTGATCTGAATCATTCTCCCGCACGTTGATCTGAAACATTCTCCCCCACGTTGATCTGAAACATTCTCCCTTTCTCCTTGGTCTGAAACATTCTCTTTCTCCTTGACCTGAAACATTCCCTCTCTAATTGATCTGAAACATTCTCTCTCTAATTGATCTGAAACATTCTCTACTTTAATTGATCTGAAACATTCTCTCTCATTGATCTGAAACATTCTCTCTCACATTGATCTGAAAAATTCTCTCTCTCTCATTGACCTGAAACATTCTCTCTCACATTGATCTGGAAAATTCTCTCTCTCTCACTGATCTGAAACATTCTCTCTCCCATTGATCTGAAACATTCCCTCTCTCGTTGATTTGAAACATTCTATGTCTCTTTGATCTGAAACATTCTCTCTCTCATTGATCTGAAACATTCTGTCAGTGGTCTGAAACATTCTCTCTCTCATTGATCTGAAACATTCTCCCTCAAGTTGATCTGAAACATTCTCCCTAACGTTGATCTGAAACATTCTCTCATTGGTCTGAAACATTCTGTCTCTCATTGACCAGATACATTCTCTCTCAAATTGATCTGAAAAATTCTCTTTGTCTCATTGACCTGAAACATTCTCTCTCACATTGATCTGAAAAATTCTCTCTCTCTCATTGATCTGAAACATACTCTCTCTCATTGATCTGAAACATTCTCTACTTTCATTGATCTGAAACATTCTCTCTCTCATTGATCTGAAACATTCTCTCTCTCATTGATCTGAAACAGTCTCCCTGACATTGATCTGAAACATTCTCTAATTGATCTGAAACATTCTGTCTCTCATTGACATGAAACATTCTCTCTCACATTGATCTGAAAAATTCTCTCTCTCTCATTGACCTGAAACATTCTCTCTCACAATGATCTGAAAAATTCTCTCTCTCTCATTGATCTGAAACATTCTCTCTCTCTCTTTGATCTGAAACATTCTCTCTCTCATTGATCTGAAACATTCTCTAGTTTCATTGATCTGAAACATTCTCGCATTGATTTGAAACATTGTCTTTCATAGATCTGAAACAGTCTCTCTCTCATTGATCTGAAACATTCTCTCTCGCATTGATTCGAAACATGCTCTCTCTCACAGATCTGAAACATTCTCTCTCATTAATCTAAAACATTCTCTCTTTCTCCTTGATCTGCAACATTCTCTCTCTCATTGACCTGAAACATTCTCTCTCTAATTGAACTGAAATATTCTCTACTTTTTTCGATCTGAAAAATTCTCTCTCGCATGGAATTGAAAAATTCTCTCTCTCTCATTGATCTGAAACATTCTCTTTCTCCTTGACCTGAAACATTCCCACTCTAATTGATCTGAAACATTCTCTCTCTAATTGATCTGAAACATTCTCTACTTTAATTGATCTGAAACATTCTCTCTCTCATAGATCCGAAACATCCTCTCTCATTGAACTGAAACATTCTCTCTCTCTTTGATCTGAAACATTCTCACTCTCTTTGATCTGAAACATTCTCTCTCTCATTGATCTGAAACATTCTCTCTCTCATTGATCTGAAACATTCTGACATTGATTTGAAACATTCTCTCTCTCATGGACCCGAAACATTCTCTCTCATTGATCTGAAACATTCTCTCTTTCTCCTTTATCTGCAACATTCTCTCTCTCACTGAACTGAAACATTTTCTCTCTAATTGATCTGAAATATTCTCTACTTTTTTTGAACTGAAATATTCTCTGTCACATTGACTTGAAACATTCTCTCTCTCTCATTGGTCTGAAACCTTCTGTCTATCATTGACCTGAAACATTCTCTCTCACATTGATCTGAAAAATTCTGTCTCTCTCATTGACCTGAAACATTCTCTCTCACATTGATCTGCAAAATTCTCTCTCTCTCACTGATCTGAAACATTCTCTCTCCCATTGATCTGAAACATTCCCTCTCTCGTTGATTTGAAACATTCTATCTCTCTTTGATCTGAAACATTCTCTCTCTCATTGATCTGAAACATTCTGTCAGTGGTCTGAAACATTCTCTCTCTCATTGATCTGAAACATTCTCCCTCAAGTTGATCTGAAACATTCTCCCTGACGTTGATCTGAAACATTCTCTCATTGGTCTGAAACATTCTGTCTCTCATTGACCAGATACATTCTCTGTCAAATTGATCTGAAAAATTCTCTCTGTCTCATTGACCTGAAACATTCTCTCTCACATTGATCTGAAAAATTCTCTCTGTCTCATTGATCTGAAACATTCTCTCTCTCATTGATCTGAAACATTCTCTACTTTCATTGATCTGAAAATTCTCGCATTGATTTGAAACATTGTCTCTCATGGATCTGAAACATTCTCTCTCTCTTTGTTCTGAAACATTGTCTCTAGGATTGATTCGAAACATTCTCTCCCTCTCAGAGCTGAAACATTCTCTCTCATTGATCTAAAACATTCTCTCTTTCTCCTTGATCTGCAACATTCTCTCTCTCATTGATCTGAAACATTCTCTCTCTCATTGATCTGAAACATTCTCTCTCTCATTGATCTGAAACATTCTCCCTCACGTTGATCTGAAACAGTCTCCCTGACATTGATCTGAAACATTCTCTAATTGATCTGAAACATTCTGTCTCTCATTGACATGAAACATTCTCTCTCACATTGATCTGAAAAATTCTCTCTCTCTCATTGACCTGAAACATTCTCTCTCACAATGATCTGAAAAATTCTCTCTCTCTCATTGATCTGAAACATTCCCTCTCTCTCTTTGATCTGAAACATTCTCTCTCTCATTGATCTGAAACATTCTCTACTTTCATTGATCTGAAACATTCTCGCATTGATTTGAAACATTGTCTCTCATAGATCTGAAACAGTCTCTCTCTCATTGATCTGAACCATTCTCTCTCGCATTGATTCGAAACATGCTCTCTCTCACAGATCTGAAACATTCTCTCTCATTAATCTAAAACATTCTCTCTTTCTCCTTGATCTGCAACATTCTCTCTCTCATTGACCTGAAACATTCTCTCTCTAATTGATCTGAAATATTCTCTACTTTTTTCGATCTGAAAAATTCTCTCTTGCATGGAATTGAAAAATTCTCTCTCTCTCATTGATCTGAAACATTCTCTCTCTCATTGATCTGAAACATTCCCTCTCTCAGTGGTCTGAAACATTCTGTCTCTCATTGACCTGAAAAATTCTCTCTCACATTGTTTTGAAAAATTCTCTCTCTCTCATTGATCTGAAACATTCTCTCTCTCATTGATCAGAAACATTCCCTCTCTCATTGATCTGAAACATTCTCTCTGTCTTTGATCTGAAACATTCTCTCTCTCATTGATCAGAAACATTCTCTCTCTCACTGATTTGAAACATTCTCTCTCTCATTGATCTGAAACATTCTCCCTCACGTTGATCTGAAACATTCTCCCTGACATTGATCAGAAACATTCTCTACTTTAATTGATCTGAAACATTCTCTCTCTCATAGATCCGAAACATTCTCTCTCATTGATCTGAAACATTCTCTCTCTCTTTGATCTGAAACATTCTCTCTCTCATTGATCTGAAACATTCTCTCTCTCATTGATCTGAAACATTCTTTCTCTCATTGATCTGAAACATTATCCCTCACGTTGATCTGAAACATTCTCCCTCACGTTGATCTGAAACATTCTCCCTCACGTTGATCTGAAACATTCTCCCTCATGTTGATCTGAAACATTCTCTCTTTCTCCTTGAGCTGAAACATTCCCTCTCTAATTGACCTGAAACATTCTCTCTCTAATTGATCAGAAACATTCTCTACTTTCATTGACCTGAAACATTCTCTATCTCATAGATCCGAAACATTCTCTCTCATTGATCTGAAACATTCTGACATTGATTTGAAACATTCCCTCTCTCATAGATCCGAAACATTCTCTCTCATTGATCTGAAACATTCTCTCTTTCTCCTTTATCTGCAACATTCTCTCTCTCACTGAACTGAAACATTTTCTCTCTAATTGATCTGAAATATTCTCTACTTTTTTTGAACTGAAATATTCTCTCTCGCATTGACTTGAAACATTCTCTCTCTCTCATTGGTCTGAAACCTTCTGTCTATCATTGACCTGAAACATTCTCTCTCACATTGATCTGAAAAATTCTCTCTCTCTCATTGACCTGAAACATTCTCTCTCACATTGATCTGGAAAATTCTCTCTCTCTCACTGTTCTGAAACATTCTCTCTCTCTCTTTGATCTGAAACATTCTCTAATTGATCTGAAACATTCTGTCTCTCATTGACATGAAACATTCTCTCTCACATTGATCTGAAAAATTCTCTCTCTCTCATTGACCTGAAACATTCTCTCTCACAATGATCTGAAAAATTCTCTCTCTCTCATTGATCTGAAACATTCTCTCTCTCTCTTTGATCTGAAACATTCTCTCTCTCATTGATCTGAAACATTCTCTACTTTCATTGATCTGAAACATTCTCGCATTGATTTGAAACATTGTCTCTCATAGATCTGAAACAGTCTCTCTCTCATTGATCTGAAACATTCTCTCTCGCATTGATTCGAAACATGCTCTCTCTCACAGATCTGAAACATTCTCTCTCATTAATCTAAAACATTCTCTCTTTCTCCTTGATTAGCAACATTCTCTCTCTCATTGACCTGAAACATTCTCTCTCTAATTGATCTGAAATATTCTCTACTTTTTTCGATCTGAAAAATTCTCTCTCGCATGGAATTGAAAAATTCTCTCTCTCTCATTGATCTGAAACATTCTCTCTCTCATTGATCTGAAACATTCTCCCTCACGTTGATCTGAAACATTCTCCCTGACGTTGATCTGAAACATTCTCTCATTGATCTGAAACATTCTGTCTCTCATTGACCTGAAACATTCTCTCTCACATTGATCTGAAAAATTCTCTCTCTCCCATTGATCTGAAACTTTCTCTCTCTCATTGATCTGAAACTTTCTCTCTCTGATTGATCTGAAATATTCTCTCTCTCATTGATCTGAAACATTCTCTCTCTCATTGATCTGAATCAATCTCCCTCAAGTTGATGTGAATGACTCTCCCTCACGTTGATCTGAAACATTCTCCCTAATGTTGATCTGCAACATTCTCCCTCACGTTGATCTGAAACATTCTCCCTCACGTTGATCTGAAACATTCTCCCTCACGTTGATCTGAAACATTCTCCCCCACATTGATCTGAAACATTCTCCCTTTCTCCTTGATCTGAAACATTCTCTTTCTCCTTGACCTGAAACATTCCCACTCTAATTGATCTGAAACATTCTCTCTCTAATTGATCTGAAACATTCTCTACTTTAATTGATCTGAAACATTCTCTCTCATTGATCTGAAACATTCTCTCTCACATTGATCTGAAAAATTCTCTCTCTCCCATTGATCTGAAACTTTCTCTCTCTCATTGATCTGAAACATTCTCTCTTTCATTGATCAGAAACATTCTCTCTCTCACTGATTTGAAACTTTCTCTCTCTCATTGATCTGAAACATTCTCCCTCACGTTGATCTGAAACATTCTCCCTGACATTGATCTGAAACATTCTCTCATTGATATGAAACATTCTGTCTCTCATTGACCTGAAACATTCTCTCTCACATTGATCTGAAAAATTCTCTCTCTCCCATTGATCTGAAACTTTCTCTCTCTCATTGATCTGAAACATTCTCTCTCTGATTGATCTGAAACAGTCTCTCATTGATCTGAAACATTCTCTCTCTCATTGATCTGAATCAATCTCCCTCACGTTGATGTGAATGACTCTCCCTCATGTTGATCTGAAACATTCTCCCTAATGTTGATCTGCAACATTCTCCCTCATGTTGATCTGAAACATTCTCCCTCACGTTGATCTGAAACATTCTCCCTCACGTTGATCTGAAACATTCTCCCTCACGTCGATCTGAAACATTCTCCCCCACGTTGATCTGAAACATTCTCCCTTTCTCCTTGATCTGAAACATTCTCTTTCTCCTTGACCTGAAACATTCCCTCTCTAATTGATCTGAAACATTCTCTCTCTAATTGATCTGAAACATTCTCTACTTTAATTGATCTGAAACATTCTCCCTGACATTGATCTGAAACATTCTCTCATTGATCTGAAACATTCTGTCTCTCATTGACCTGAAACATTCTCTCTCACATTGATCTGAAAAATTCTCTCTCTCTCATTGATCTGAAACATTCTCTCTCTGATTGATCTGAAACAGTCTCTCTCTCATTGATCTGAAACATTCTCTCTCTCATTCAACTGAATCAATCTCACTCACGTTGATGTGAATGACTCTCCCTCACGTTGATCTGAAACATTCTCCCTAATGTTGATCTGCAACATTCTCCCTCACGTTGATCTGAAACATTCTCCCTCACGTTGATCTGAAACATTCTCCCTCACGTTGATCTGAAACATTCTCCCGCACGTTGATCTGAAACATTCTCCCCCACGTTGATCTGAAACATTCTCCCTTTCTCCTTGATCTGAAACATTCTCTTTCTCCTTGACCTGAAACATTCCCACTCTAATTGATCTGAAACATTCTCTCTCTAATTGATCTGAAACATTCTCTACTTTAATTGATCTGAAACATTCTCTCTCTCATAGATCCGAAACATTCTCTCTCATTGATCTGAAACATTCTCTCTCTCTTTGATCTGAAACATTCTCACTCTCTTTGATCTGAAACATTCTCTCTCTGATTGATCTGAAACATTCTCTCTCTCATTGATCTGAAACATTCTGACATTGATTTGAAACATTCTCTCTCTCATGGACCCGAAACATTCTCTCTCATTGATCTGAAACATTCTCTCTTTCTCCTTTATCTGCAACATTCTCTCTCTCACTGAACTGAAACATTTTCTCTCTAATTGATCTGAAATATTCTCTACTTTTTTTGAACTGAAATATTCTCTGTCGCATTGACTTGAAACATTCTCTCTCTCTCATTGGTCTGAAACCTTCTGTCTCTCATTGACCTGAAACATTCTCTCTCACATTGATCTGAAAAATTCTGTCTCCCTCATTGACCTGAAACATTCTCTCTCACATTGATCTGCAAAATTCTCTCTCTCTCACTGATCTGAAACATTCTCTCTCCCTTGATCTGAAACATTCCCTCTCTCGTTGATTTGAAACATTGTCTCTCTCATTGATCTGAAACATTCTGTCAGTGGTCTGAAACATTCTCTCTCTCATTGCTCTGAAACATTCTCCCTCAAGTTGATCTGAAACATTCTCCCTGACGTTGATGTGAAACATTCTCTCATTGGTCTGAAACATTCTGTCTCTCATTGACCAGATACATTCTCTCTCAAATTGATCTGAAAAATTCTCTCTGTCTCATTGACCTGAAACATTCTCTCTCACATTGATCTGAAAAATTCTCTCTGTCTCATTGATCTGAAACATTCTCTCTCTCATTGATCTGAAACATTCTCTACTTTCATTGATCTGAAAATTCTCGCATTGATTTGAAACATTGTCTCTCATAGATCTGAAACATTCTCTCTCTCTTTGTTCTGAAACATTGTCTCTTGCATTGATTCGAAACATTCTCTCCCTCACAGAGCTGAAACATTCTCTCTCATTGATCTAAAACATTCTCTCTTTCTCCTTGATCTGCAACATTCTCTCTCTCATTGATCTGAAACATTCTCTCTCTCATTGATCTGAAACATTCTCTCTCTCATTGATCTGAAACATTCTCTCTCTCTTTGATCTGAAGCATTCTCTCTCTCTTTGATCTGTAACATTCTCTCTCTCATTGATCTGGAACATTATCCCTCATGTTGATCTGAAATATTCTCTCTTTCTCCTTGAGCTGAAACATTCCCTCTCTAATTGACCTGAAACATTCTCTCTCTAATTGATCAGAAACATTCTCTACTTTCATTGATCTGAAACATTCTCTCTCTCATAGATCCGAAACTTTCTCTCTCATTGATCTGAAACATTCTGACATTGATTTGAAACATTCTCTCTCTCATAGATCCGAAACATTCTCTCTCATTGATCTGAAACATTCTCTCTTTCTCCTTTATCTGCAACATTCTCTCTCTCACTGAACTGAAACATTTTCTCTCTAATTGATCTGAAATATTCTCTACTTTTTTTGAACTGAAATATTCTCTCTCGCATTGACTTGAAACATTCTCTCTCTCTCATTGACCTGAAACATTCTCTCTCACATTGATCTGCAAAATTCTCTCTCTCTCACTGATCTGAAACATTCTCTCTCCCATTGATCTGAAACATTCCCTCTCTCGTTGATTTGAAACATTCTATCTCTCTTTGATCTGAAACATTCTCTCTCTCATTGATCTGAAACATTCTCTCAGTGGTCTGAAACATTCCCTCTCTCATTGATCTGAAACATTCTCCCTCAAGTTGATCTGAAACATTCTCCCTGACGTTGATGTGAAACATTCTCTCATTGGTCTGAAACATTCTGTCTCTCATTGACCAGATACATTCTCTCTCAAATTGATCTGAAAAATTCTCTCTGTCTCATTGACCTGAAACATTCTCTCTCACATTGATCTGAAAAATTCTCTCTCTCTCATTGATCTGAAACATTCTCTCTCTCATTGATCTGAAAAATTCTCTACTTTTATTGATCTAAAACATTCTCGCATTGATTTGAAACATTGTCTGTCATAGATCTGAAACATTCTCTCTCATTGATCTGAAACATTCTCCCTCAAGTTGATCTGAAACATGCTCCCTGACGTTGATCTGAAACATTCTCTCATTGGTCTGAAACATTCTGTCTCTCATTGACCAGATACATTCTCTCTCAAATTGATCTGAAAAATTCTCTCTGTCTCATTGACCTGAAACATTCTCTCTCACATTGATCTGAAAAATTCTCTCTCTCTCATTGATCTGCAACATTCTCTCTCTCATTGATCTGAAACATTCTCTACTTTCATTGATCTGAAATATTCTCGCATTGATTTGAAACATTGTCTCTCATAGATCTGAAACATTCTCTCTCTCTTTGTTCTGAAACATTTTCTCTTGCATTGATTCGAAACATTCTCTCTCTCTCAGATCTGAAACATTCTCTCTCATTGATCTAAAACATTCTCTCTTTCTCCTTGATCTGCAACATTCTCTCTCTCATTGATCTGAAACATTCTTTCTCTCATAGATCTGAAACATTCTCTCTCTCATTGATCTGAAACATTCTCTCTCGCATTGATTCGAAACATGCTCTCTCTCACAGATCTGAAACATTCTCTCTCATTAATCTAAAACATTCTCTCTTTCTCCTTGATCTGCAACATTCTCTCTCTTATTGACCTGAAACATTCTCTCTCTAATTGATCTGAAATATTCTCTACATTTTTCGATCTGAAAAATTCTCTCTCGCATGGAATTGAAAAATTCTCTCTCTCTCATTGATCTGAAACATTCTCTCTCTCATTGATCTGAAACATTCCCTCTCTCAGTGGTCTGAAACATTCTGTCTCTCATTGACCTGAAACATTCTCTCTCACATTGTTCTGAAAAATTCTCTCTCGCTCATCGATCTGAAACGTTCTCTCTCTCATTGATCAGAAACATTCGCTCTCTCATTGATCTGAAACATTCTCTCTGTCTTTGATCTGAAACATTCTCTCTCTCTTTGATCTGAAACATTCTCTCTCTCATTGATCTGAATCAATCTCCCTCACGTTGATGTGAATGACTCTCCCTCACGTTGATCTGAAACATTCTCCCTAATGTTGATCTGCAACATTCTCCCTCACGTTGATCTGAAACATTCTCCCCCACGTTGATCTGAAACATTCTCCCTCACGTTGATCTGAAACATTCTCCCCCACGTTGATCTGAAACATTCTCCTTGATCTGAAACATTCTCTTTCTCCTTGACCTGAAACATTCCCTCTCTAATTGATCTGAAACATTCTCTCTCTAATTGATCTGAAACATTCTCTACTTTAATTGATCTGAAACATTCTCTCTCATTGATCTGAAACATTCTCTCTCTCTTTGATCTGAAACATTCTCACTCTCTTTGATCTGAAACATTCTCTCTCTCATTGATCTGAAACATTCTCTCTCTCACTGATCTGAAACATTCTCTCTCTCATTGATCTGAAACATTATCCCTCACGTTGATCTGAAACATTCTCCCTCACGTTGATCTGAAACATTCTCCCTCACGTTGATCTGAAACTTTCTCCCTCATGTTGATCTGAAACATTCACTCTTTCTCCTTGAGCTGAAACATTCCCTCTCTAATTGACCTGAAACATTCTCTCTCTAATTGATCAGAAACATTCTCTACTTTCATTGATCTGAAACATTCTCTCTCTCATAGATCCGAAACATTCTCTCTCATTGATCTGAAACATTCTGACATTGATTTGAAACATTCTCTCTCTCATAGATCCGAAACATTCTCTCTCATTGATCTGAAACATTCTCTCTTTCTCATTTATCTGCAACATTCTCTCTCTCACTGAACTGAAACATTTTCTCTCTAATTGATCTGAAATATTCTCTACTTTTTTTGAACTGAAATATTCTCTCTCGCATTGACTTGAAACATTCTCTCTCTCTCATTGGTCCGAAACCTTCTGTCTATCATTGACCTGAAACATTCTCTCTCACATTGATCTGAAAAATTCTGCTCTCTCTCATTGACCTGAAACATTCTCTCTCACATTGATCTGGAAAATTCTCTCTCCCTCACTGATCTGAAACATTCTCTCTCCCATTGATCTGAAACATTCCCTCTCTCGTTGATTTGAAACATTCTATCTCTCTTTGATCTGAAACATTCTCTCTCTCATTGATCTGAAACATTCTGTCAGTGGTCTGAAACATTCTCTCTCTCATTGATCTGAAACATTCTCCCTCAAGTTGATCTGAAACATTCTCTCATTGGTCTGAAACATTCTGTCTCTCATTGACCAGATACATTCTCTCTCAAATTGATCTGAAAAATTCTCTCCGTCTCATTGACCTGAAAACATTCTCTCTCACATTGATCTGAAAAATTCTCTCTCTCTCATTGATCTGAAACATACTCTCTCTCATTGATCTGAAGCATTCTCTACTTTCATTGATCTGAAACATTCTCGCATTGATTTGAAACATTGTCTCTCATAGATCTGCAACATTCTCTCTCTCTTTGTTCTGAAACATTCTCTCTCGCATTGATTCGAAACATGGTCTCTCTCACAGAGCTGAAATATTCTCTCTCATTGATCTAAAACATTCTCTCTTTCTCCTTGATCTGCAACATTCTCTCTCTCATTGATCTGAAACATTCTCTCTCTCATTGATCTGAAACATTCTCCCTCACGTTGATCTGAAACAGTCTCCCTGACATTGATCTGAAACATTCTCTAATTGATCTGAAACATTCTGTCTCTCATTGACATGAAACATTCTCTCTCACATTGATCTGAAAAATTCTCTCTCTCTCATTGACCTGAAACATTCTCTCTCACAATGATCTGAAAAATTCTCTCTCTCTCACTGATCTGAAACATTCTCTCTCTCTCTTTGATCTGAAACATTCTCTCTCTCATTGATCTGAAACATTCTCTACTTTCTTTGATCTGAAACATTCTCGCATTGATTTGAAACATTGTCTCTCATAGATCTGAAACAGTCTCTCTCTCATTGGTCTGAAACATTCTCTCTCGCATTGATTCGAAACATGGTCTCTCTCACAGATCTGAAACATTCTCTCTCATTAATCTAAAACATTCTCTCTTTCTGCTTGATCTGCAACATTCTCTCTCTCATTGACCTGAAACATTCTCTCTCTAAATGATCTGAAATATTCTCTACTTTTTTCGATCTGAAAAATTCTCTCTCGCATGGACTTGAAAAATTCTCTCTCTCTCATTGATCTGAAACATTCTCTCTCTCATTGATCAGAAACATTCCCTCTCTCAGTGATCTGAAACATTCTGTCTCTCATTGACCTGAAACATTCACTCTCACATTGATCAGAAACATTCTCTCTCTCACTGATTTGAAACATTCTCTCTCTCATTGATCTGAAACATTCTCCCTCACGTTGATCTGAAACATTCTCCCTGACATTGATCTGAAACATTCTCTCATTGATCTGAAACCTTCAGTCTCTCATTGACCTGAAACATTCTCTCTCACATTGATCTGAAAAATTCTCTCTCTCCCATTGATTTGAAACTTTCTCTCTCTCACTGATCTGAAACTTTCTCTCTCTGATTGATCTGAAACATTCTCTCTCTCATTGATCTGAAACATTCTCTCTCTCATTGATCTGAATCAATCTCCCTCAAGTTGATGTGAATGACTCTCCCTCACATTGATCTGAAACATTCTCCCTAATGTTGATCTGCAACATTCTCCCTCACGTTGATCTGAAACATTCTCCCTCACGTTGATCTGAAACATTCTCCCTCACGTTGATCTGAAACATTCTCCCCCACATTGATCTGAAACATTCTCCCTTTCTCCTTGATCTGAAACATTCTCTTTCTCCTTGACCTGAAACATTCCCTCTCTAATTGATCTGAAACATTCTCTCTCTAATTGATCTGAAACATTCTCTACGTGAATTGATCTGAAACATTCTCTCTCTCATAGATCCGAAACATTCTCTCTCATTGATCTGAAACATTCTCTCTCTCTTTGATCTGAAACATTCTCTCTCTCTTTGATCTGAAACATTCTCTCTCTCATTGATCTGAAACATTCTCTCTCTGATTGATCTGAAACATTCTCTCTCTCATCGATCTGAATCAATCTCCCTTACGTTGATGTGAATGACTCTCCCTCACGTTGATCTGAAACATTCTCCCTAATGTTGATCTGCAACATTCTCCCTCACGTTGATCTGAAACATTCTCCCTCACGTTGATCTGAAACATTCTCCCGCACGTTGATCTGAAACATTCTCCCCCACGTTGATCTGAAACATTCTCCCTTTCTCCTTGATCTGAAACATTCTCTTTCTCCTTGACCTGAAACATTCCCTCTCTAATTGATCTGAAACATTCTCTCTCTAATTGATCTGAAACATTCTCTACTTTAATTGATCTGAAACATTCTCTCTCATTGATCTGAAACATTCTCTCTCACATTGATCTGAAAAATTCTCTCTCTCTCATTGACCTGAAACATTCTCTCTCACATTGATCTGGAAAATTCTCTCTCTCTCACTGATCTGAAACATTCTCTCTCCCATTGATCTGAAACATTCCCTCTCTCGTTGATTTGAAACATTCTATGTCTCTTTGATCTGAAACATTCTCTCTCTCATTGATCTGAAACATTCTGTCAGTGGTCTGAAACATTCTCTCTCTCATTGATCTGAAACATTCTCCCTCAAGTTGATCTGAAACATTCTCCCTAACGTTGATCTGAAACATTCTCTCATTGGTCTGAAACATTCTGTCTCTCATTGACCAGATACATTCTCTCTCAAATTGATCTGAAAAATTCTCTCTGTCTCATTGACCTGAAACATTCTCTCTCACATTGATCTGAAAAATTCTCTCTCTCTCATTGATCTGAAACATACTCTCTCTCATTGATCTGAAACATTCTCTACTTTCATTGATCTGAAACATTCTCGCATTGATTTGAAACATTGTCTCTCATAGATCTGAAACATTCTCTCTCTCTTTGTTCTGAAACATTGTCTCTTGCATTGATTCGAAACATTCTCTCTCTCACAGAGCTGAAACATTCTCTCTCATTGATCTAAAACATTCTCTCTTTCTCCTTGATCTGCAACATTCTCTCTCTCATTGATCTGAAACATTCTCTCTCTCATTGATCTGAAACATTCTCTCTCTCATTGATCTGAAACAGTCTCCCTGACATTGATTTGAAACATTCTCTAATTGATCTGAAGCATTCTGTCTCTCATTGACATGAAACATTCTCTCTCACATTGATCTGAAAAATTCTCTCTCTCTCATTGACCTGAAACATTCTCTCTCACAATGATCTGAAAAATTCTCTCTCTCTCATTGATCTGAAACATTCTCTCTCTCTCTTTGATCTGAAACATTCTCTCTCTCATTGATCTGAAACATTCTCTAGTTTCATTGATCTGAAACATTCTCGCATTGATTTGAAACATTGTCTCTCATAGATCTGAAACAGTCTCTCTCTCATTGATCTGAAACATTCTCTCTCGCATTGATTCGAAACATGCTCTCTCTCACAGATCTGAAACATTCTCTCTCATTAATCTAAAACATTCTCTCTTTCTCCTTGATTAGCAACATTCTCTCTCTCATTGACCTGAAACATTCTCTCTCTAATTGATCTGAAATATTCTCTACTTTTTTCGATCTGAAAAATTCTCTCTCGCATGGAATTGAAAAATTCTCTCTCTCTCATTGATCTGAAACATTCTCTCTCTCATTGATCTGAAACATTCTCCCTCACGTTGATCTGAAACATTCTCCCTGACGTTGATCTGAAACATTCTCTCATTGATCTGAAACATTCTGTCTCTCATTGACCTGAAACATTCTCTCTCACATTGATCTGAAAAATTCTCTCTCTCCCATTGATCTGAAACTTTCTCTCTCTCATTGATCTGAAACTTTCTCTCTCTGATTGATCTGAAATATTCTCTCTCTCATTGATCTGAAACATTCTCTCTCTCATTGATCTGAATCAATCTCCCTCAAGTTGATGTGAATGACTCTCCCTCACGTTGATCTGAAACATTCTCCCTAATGTTGATCTGCAACATTCTCCCTCACGTTGATCTGAAACATTCTCCCTCACGTTGATCTGAAACATTCTCCCTCACGTTGATCTGAAACATTCTCCCCCACATTGATCTGAAACATTCTCCCTTTCTCCTTGATCTGAAACATTCTCTTTCTCCTTGACCTGAAACATTCCCTCTCTAATTGATCTGAAACATTCTCTCTCTAATTGATCTGAAACATTCTCTACTTTAATTGATCTGAAACATTCTCTCTCTCATAGATCCGAAAAATTCTCTCTCATTGATCTGAAACATTCTCTCTCTCTTTGATCTGAAACATTCTCTCTCTCTTTGATCTGAAACATTCTCTCTCTCATTGATCTGAAACATTCTCTCTCTGATTGATCTGAAACATTCTCTCTCACATTGATCTGAATCAATCTCCCTTACGTTGATGTGAATGACTCTCCCTCACGTTGATCTGAAACATTCTCCCTAATGTTGATCTGCAACATTCTCCCTCACGTTGATCTGAGACATTCTCCCTCACGTTGATCTGAATCATTCTCCCGCACGTTGATCTGAAACATTCTCCCCCACGTTGATCTGAAACATTCTCCCTTTCTCCTTGGTCTGAAACATTCTCTTTCTCCTTGACCTGAAACATTCCCTCTCTAATTGATCTGAAACATTCTCTCTCTAATTGATCTGAAACATTCTCTACTTTAATTGATCTGAAACATTCTCTCTCATTGATCTGAAACATTCTCTCTCACATTGATCTGAAAAATTCTCTCTCTCTCATTGACCTGAAACATTCTCTCTCACATTGATCTGGAAAATTCTCTCTCTCTCACTGATCTGAAACATTCTCTCTCCCATTGATCTGAAACATTCCCTCTCTCGTTGATTTGAAACATTCTATGTCTCTTTGATCTGAAACATTCTCTCTCTCATTGATCTGAAACATTCTGTCAGTGGTCTGAAACATTCTCTCTCTCATTGATCTGAAACATTCTCCCTCAAGTTGATCTGAAACATTCTCCCTAACGTTGATCTGAAACATTCTCTCATTGGTCTGAAACATTCTGTCTCTCATTGACCAGATACATTCTCTCTCAAATTGATCTGAAAAATTCTCTTTGTCTCATTGACCTGAAACATTCTCTCTCACATTGATCTGAAAAATTCTCTCTCTCTCATTGATCTGAAACATACTCTCTCTCATTGATCTGAAACATTCTCTACTTTCATTGATCTGAAACATTCTCTCTCTCATTGATCTGAAACATTCTCTCTCTCATTGATCTGAAACAGTCTCCCTGACATTGATCTGAAACATTCTCTAATTGATCTGAAACATTCTGTCTCTCATTGACATGAAACATTCTCTCTCACATTGATCTGAAAAATTCTCTCTCTCTCATTGACCTGAAACATTCTCTCTCACAATGATCTGAAAAATTCTCTCTCTCTCATTGATCTGAAACATTCTCTCTCTCTCTTTGATCTGAAACATTCTCTCTCTCATTGATCTGAAACATTCTCTAGTTTCATTGATCTGAAACATTCTCGCATTGATTTGAAACATTGTCTTTCATAGATCTGAAACAGTCTCTCTCTCATTGATCTGAAACATTCTCTCTCGCATTGATTCGAAACATGCTCTCTCTCACAGATCTGAAACATTCTCTCTCATTAATCTAAAACATTCTCTCTTTCTCCTTGATCTGCAACATTCTCTCTCTCATTGACCTGAAACATTCTCTCTCTAATTGAACTGAAATATTCTCTACTTTTTTCGATCTGAAAAATTCTCTCTCGCATGGAATTGAAAAATTCTCTCTCTCTCATTGATCTGAAACATTCTCTTTCTCCTTGACCTGAAACATTCCCACTCTAATTGATCTGAAACATTCTCTCTCTAATTGATCTGAAACATTCTCTACTTTAATTGATCTGAAACATTCTCTCTCTCATAGATCCGAAACATCCTCTCTCATTGAACTGAAACATTCTCTCTCTCTTTGATCTGAAACATTCTCACTCTCTTTGATCTGAAACATTCTCTCTCTCATTGATCTGAAACATTCTCTCTCTCATTGATCTGAAACATTCTGACATTGATTTGAAACATTCTCTCTCTCATGGACCCGAAACATTCTCTCTCATTGATCTGAAACATTCTCTCTTTCTCCTTTATCTGCAACATTCTCTCTCTCACTGAACTGAAACATTTTCTCTCTAATTGATCTGAAATATTCTCTACTTTTTTTGAACTGAAATATTCTCTGTCACATTGACTTGAAACATTCTCTCTCTCTCATTGGTCTGAAACCTTCTGTCTATCATTGACCTGAAACATTCTCTCTCACATTGATCTGAAAAATTCTGTCTCTCTCATTGACCTGAAACATTCTCTCTCACATTGATCTGCAAAATTCTCTCTCTCTCACTGATCTGAAACATTCTCTCTCCCATTGATCTGAAACATTCCCTCTCTCGTTGATTTGAAACATTCTATCTCTCTTTGATCTGAAACATTCTCTCTCTCATTGATCTGAAACATTCTGTCAGTGGTCTGAAACATTCTCTCTCTCATTGATCTGAAACATTCTCCCTCAAGTTGATCTGAAACATTCTCCCTGACGTTGATCTGAAACATTCTCTCATTGGTCTGAAACATTCTGTCTCTCATTGACCAGATACATTCTCTGTCAAATTGATCTGAAAAATTCTCTCTGTCTCATTGACCTGAAACATTCTCTCTCACATTGATCTGAAAAATTCTCTCTGTCTCATTGATCTGAAACATTCTCTCTCTCATTGATCTGAAACATTCTCTACTTTCATTGATCTGAAAATTCTCGCATTGATTTGAAACATTGTCTCTCATGGATCTGAAACATTCTCTCTCTCTTTGTTCTGAAACATTGTCTCTAGGATTGATTCGAAACATTCTCTCCCTCTCAGAGCTGAAACATTCTCTCTCATTGATCTAAAACATTCTCTCTTTCTCCTTGATCTGCAACATTCTCTCTCTCATTGATCTGAAACATTCTCTCTCTCATTGATCTGAAACATTCTCTCTCTCATTGATCTGAAACATTCTCCCTCACGTTGATCTGAAACAGTCTCCCTGACATTGATCTGAAACATTCTCTAATTGATCTGAAACATTCTGTCTCTCATTGACATGAAACATTCTCTCTCACATTGATCTGAAAAATTCTCTCTCTCTCATTGACCTGAAACATTCTCTCTCACAATGATCTGAAAAATTCTCTCTCTCTCATTGATCTGAAACATTCCCTCTCTCTCTTTGATCTGAAACATTCTCTCTCTCATTGATCTGAAACATTCTCTACTTTCATTGATCTGAAACATTCTCGCATTGATTTGAAACATTGTCTCTCATAGATCTGAAACAGTCTCTCTCTCATTGATCTGAACCATTCTCTCTCGCATTGATTCGAAACATGCTCTCTCTCACAGATCTGAAACATTCTCTCTCATTAATCTAAAACATTCTCTCTTTCTCCTTGATCTGCAACATTCTCTCTCTCATTGACCTGAAACATTCTCTCTCTAATTGATCTGAAATATTCTCTACTTTTTTCGATCTGAAAAATTCTCTCTTGCATGGAATTGAAAAATTCTCTCTCTCTCATTGATCTGAAACATTCTCTCTCTCATTGATCTGAAACATTCCCTCTCTCAGTGGTCTGAAACATTCTGTCTCTCATTGACCTGAAAAATTCTCTCTCACATTGTTTTGAAAAATTCTCTCTCTCTCATTGATCTGAAACATTCTCTCTCATTCATCAGAAACATTCCCTCTCTCATTGATCTGAAACATTCTCTCTGTCTTTGATCTGAAACATTCTCTCTCTCATTGATCAGAAACATTCTCTCTCTCACTGATTTGAAACATTCTCTCTCTCATTGATCTGAAACATTCTCCCTCACGTTGATCTGAAACATTCTCCCTGACATTGATCAGAAACATTCTCTACTTTAATTGATCTGAAACATTCTCTCTCTCATAGATCCGAAACATTCTCTCTCATTGATCTGAAACATTCTCTCTCTCTTTGATCTGAAACATTCTCTCTCTCATTGATCTGAAACATTCTCTCTCTCATTGATCTGAAACATTCTTTCTCTCATTGATCTGAAACATTATCCCTCACGTTGATCTGAAACATTCTCCCTCACGTTGATCTGAAACATTCTCCCTCACGTTGATCTGAAACATTCTCCCTCATGTTGATCTGAAACATTCTCTCTTTCTCCTTGAGCTGAAACATTCCCTCTCTAATTGACCTGAAACATTCTCTCTCTAATTGATCAGAAACATTCTCTACTTTCATTGACCTGAAACATTCTCTATCTCATAGATCCGAAACATTCTCTCTCATTGATCTGAAACATTCTGACATTGATTTGAAACATTCCCTCTCTCATAGATCCGAAACATTCTCTCTCATTGATCTGAAACATTCTCTCTTTCTCCTTTATCTGCAACATTCTCTCTCTCACTGAACTGAAACATTTTCTCTCTAATTGATCTGAAATATTCTCTACTTTTTTTGAACTGAAATATTCTCTCTCGCATTGACTTGAAACATTCTCTCTCTCTCATTGGTCTGAAACCTTCTGTCTATCATTGACCTGAAACAATCTCTCTCACATTGATCTGAAAAATTCTCTCTCTCTCATTGACCTGAAACATTCTCTCTCACATTGATCTGGAAAATTCTCTCTCTCTCACTGTTCTGAAACATTCTCTCTCTCTCTTTGATCTGAAACATTCTCTAATTGATCTGAAACATTCTGTCTCTCATTGACATGAAACATTCTCTCTCACATTGATCTGAAAAATTCTCTCTCTCTCATTGACCTGAAACATTCTCTCTCACAATGATCTGAAAAATTCTCTCTCTCTCATTGATCTGAAACATTCCCTCTCTCTCTTTGATCTGAAACATTCTCTCTCTCATTGATCTGAAACATTCTCTACTTTCATTGATCTGAAACATTCTCGCATTGATTTGAAACATTGTCTCTCATAGATCTGAAACAGTCTCTCTCTCATTGATCTGAACCATTCTCTCTCGCATTGATTCGAAACATGCTCTCTCTCACAGATCTGAAACATTCTCTCTCATTAATCTAAAACATTCTCTCTTTCTCCTTGATCTGCAACATTCTCTCTCTCATTGACCTGAAACATTCTCTCTCTAATTGATCTGAAATATTCTCTACTTTTTTCGATCTGAAAAATTCTCTCTTGCATGGAATTGAAAAATTCTCTCTCTCTCATTGATCTGAAACATTCTCTCTCTCATTGATCAGAAACATTCCCTCTCTCATTGATCTGAAACATTCTCTCTGTCTTTGATCTGAAACATTCTCTCTCTCATTGATCAGAAACATTCTCTCTCTCACTGATTTGAAACATTCTCTCTCTCATTGATCTGAAACATTCTCCCTCACGTTGATCTGAAACATTCTCCCTGACATTGATCAGAAACATTCTCTACTTTAATTGATCTGAAACATTCTCTCTCTCATAGATCCGAAACATTCTCTCTCATTGATCTGAAACATTCTCTCTCTCTTTGATCTGAAACATTCTCTCTCTCATTGATCTGAAACATTCTCTCTCTCATTGATCTGAAACATTCTTTCTCTCATTGATCTGAAACATTATCCCTCACGTTGATCTGAAACATTCTCCCTCACGTTGATCTGAAACATTCTCCCTCACGTTGATCTGAAACATTCTCCCTCATGTTGATCTGAAACATTCTCTCTTTCTCCTTGAGCTGAAACATTCCCTCTCTAATTGACCTGAAACATTCTCTCTCTAATTGATCAGAAACATTCTCTACTTTCATTGACCTGAAACATTCTCTATCTCATAGATCCGAAACATTCTCTCTCATTGATCTGAAACATTCTGACATTGATTTGAAACATTCCCTCTCTCATAGATCCGAAACATTCTCTCTCATTGATCTGAAACATTCTCTCTTTCTCCTTTATCTGCAACATTCTCTCTCTCACTGAACTGAAACATTTTCTCTCTAATTGATCTGAAATATTCTCTACTTTTTTTGAACTGAAATATTCTCTCTCGCATTGACTTGAAACATTCTCTCTCTCTCATTGGTCTGAAACCTTCTGTCTATCATTGACCTGAAACATTCTCTCTCACATTGATCTGAAAAATTCTCTCTCTCTCATTGACCTGAAACATTCTCTCTCACATTGATCTGGAAAATTCTCTCTCTCTCACTGTTCTGAAACATTCTCTCTCTCTCTTTGATCTGAAACATTCTCTAATTGATCTGAAACATTCTGTCTCTCATTGACATGAAACATTCTCTCTCACATTGATCTGAAAAATTCTCTCTCTCTCATTGACCTGAAACATTCTCTCTCACAATGATCTGAAAAATTCTCTCTCTCTCATTGATCTGAAACATTCTCTCTCTCTCTTTGATCTGAAACATTCTCTCTCTCATTGATCTGAAACATTCTCTACTTTCATTGATCTGAAACATTCTCGCATTGATTTGAAACATTGTCTCTCATAGATCTGAAACAGTCTCTCTCTCATTGATCTGAAACATTCTCTCTCGCATTGATTCGAAACATGCTCTCTCTCACAGATCTGAAACATTCTCTCTCATTAATCTAAAACATTCTCTCTTTCTCCTTGATTAGCAACATTCTCTCTCTCATTGACCTGAAACATTCTCTCTCTAATTGATCTGAAATATTCTCTACTTTTTTCGATCTGAAAAATTCTCTCTCGCATGGAATTGAAAAATTCTCTCTCTCTCATTGATCTGAAACATTCTCTCTCTCATTGATCTGAAACATTCTCCCTCACGTTGATCTGAAACATTCTCCCTGACGTTGATCTGAAACATTCTCTCATTGATCTGAAACATTCTGTCTCTCATTGACCTGAAACATTCTCTCTCACATTGATCTGAAAAATTCTCTCTCTCCCATTGATCTGAAACTTTCTCTCTCTCATTGATCTGAAACTTTCTCTCTCTGATTGATCTGAAATATTCTCTCTCTCATTGATCTGAAACATTCTCTCTCTCATTGATCTGAATCAATCTCCCTCAAGTTGATGTGAATGACTCTCCCTCACGTTGATCTGAAACATTCTCCCTAATGTTGATCTGCAACATTCTCCCTCACGTTGATCTGAAACATTCTCCCTCACGTTGATCTGAAACATTCTCCCTCACGTTGATCTGAAACATTCTCCCCCACATTGATCTGAAACATTCTCCCTTTCTCCTTGATCTGAAACATTCTCTTTCTCCTTGACCTGAAACATTCCCACTCTAATTGATCTGAAACATTCTCTCTCTAATTGATCTGAAACATTCTCTACTTTAATTGATCTGAAACATTCTCTCTCATTGATCTGAAACATTCTCTCTCACATTGATCTGAAAAATTCTCTCTCTCCCATTGATCTGAAACTTTCTCTCTCTCATTGATCTGAAACATTCTCTCTTTCATTGATCAGAAACATTCTCTCTCTCACTGATTTGAAACATTCTCTCTCTCATTGATCTGAAACATTCTCCCTCACGTTGATCTAAAACATTCTCCCTGACATTGATCTGAAACATTCTCTCATTGATATGAAACATTCTGTCTCTCATTGACCTGAAACATTCTCTCTCACATTGATCTGAAAAATTCTCTCTCTCCCATTGATCTGAAACTTTCTCTCTCTCATTGATCTGAAACATTCTCTCTCTGATTGATCTGAAACAGTCTCTCATTGATCTGAAACATTCTCTCTCTCATTGATCTGAATCAATCTCCCTCACGTTGATGTGAATGACTCTCCCTCATGTTGATCTGAAACATTCTCCCTAATGTTGATCTGCAACATTCTCCCTCATGTTGATCTGAAACATTCTCCCTCACGTTGATCTGAAACATTCTCCCTCACGTTGATCTGAAACATTCTCCCTCACGTCGATCTGAAACATTCTCCCCCACGTTGATCTGAAACATTCTCCCTTTCTCCTTGATCTGAAACATTCTCTTTCTCCTTGACCTGAAACATTCCCTCTCTAATTGATCTGAAACATTCTCTCTCTAATTGATCTGAAACATTCTCTACTTTAATTGATCTGAAACATTCTCCCTGACATTGATCTGAAACATTCTCTCATTGATCTGAAACATTCTGTCTCTCATTGACCTGAAACATTCTCTCTCACATTGATCTGAAAAATTCTCTCTCTCTCATTGATCTGAAACATTCTCTCTCTGATTGATCTGAAACAGTCTCTCTCTCATTGATCTGAAACATTCTCTCTCTCATTCAACTGAATCAATCTCACTCACGTTGATGTGAATGACTCTCCCTCACGTTGATCTGAAACATTCTCCCTAATGTTGATCTGCAACATTCTCCCTCACGTTGATCTGAAACATTCTCCCTCACGTTGATCTGAAACATTCTCCCTCACGTTGATCTGAAACATTCTCCCGCACGTTGATCTGAAACATTCTCCCCCACGTTGATCTGAAACATTCTCCCTTTCTCCTTGATCTGAAACATTCTCTTTCTCCTTGACCTGAAACATTCCCACTCTAATTGATCTGAAACATTCTCTCTCTAATTGATCTGAAACATTCTCTACTTTAATTGATCTGAAACATTCTCTCTCTCATAGATCCGAAACATTCTCTCTCATTGATCTGAAACATTCTCTCTCTCTTTGATCTGAAACATTCTCACTCTCTTTGATCTGAAACATTCTCTCTCTGATTGATCTGAAACATTCTCTCTCTCATTGATCTGAAACATTCTGACATTGATTTGAAACATTCTCTCTCTCATGGACCCGAAACATTCTCTCTCATTGATCTGAAACATTCTCTCTTTCTCCTTTATCTGCAACATTCTCTCTCTCACTGAACTGAAACATTTTCTCTCTAATTGATCTGAAATATTCTCTACTTTTTTTGAACTGAAATATTCTCTGTCGCATTGACTTGAAACATTCTCTCTCTCTCATTGGTCTGAAACCTTCTGTCTCTCATTGACCTGAAACATTCTCTCTCACATTGATCTGAAAAATTCTGTCTCCCTCATTGACCTGAAACATTCTCTCTCACATTGATCTGCAAAATTCTCTCTCTCTCACTGATCTGAAACATTCTCTCTCCCTTGATCTGAAACATTCCCTCTCTCGTTGATTTGAAACATTCTATCTCTCTTTGATCTGAAACATTGTCTCTCTCATTGATCTGAAACATTCTGTCAGTGGTCTGAAACATTCTCTCTCTCATTGCTCTGAAACATTCTCCCTCAAGTTGATCTGAAACATTCTCCCTGACGTTGATGTGAAACATTCTCTCATTGGTCTGAAACATTCTGTCTCTCATTGACCAGATACATTCTCTCTCAAATTGATCTGAAAAATTCTCTCTGTCTCATTGACCTGAAACATTCTCTCTCACATTGATCTGAAAAATTCTCTCTGTCTCATTGATCTGAAACATTCTCTCTCTCATTGATCTGAAACATTCTCTACTTTCATTGATCTGAAAATTCTCGCATTGATTTGAAACATTGTCTCTCATAGATCTGAAACATTCTCTCTCTCTTTGTTCTGAAACATTGTCTCTTGCATTGATTCGAAACATTCTCTCCCTCACAGAGCTGAAACATTCTCTCTCATTGATCTAAAACATTCTCTCTTTCTCCTTGATCTGCAACATTCTCTCTCTCATTGATCTGAAACATTCTCTCTCTCATTGATCTGAAACATTCTCTCTCTCATTGATCTGAAACATTCTCTCTCTCTTTGATCTGAAGCATTCTCTCTCTCTTTGATCTGTAACATTCTCTCTCTCATTGATCTGGAACATTATCCCTCATGTTGATCTGAAATATTCTCTCTTTCTCCTTGAGCTGAAACATTCCCTCTCTAATTGACCTGAAACATTCTCTCTCTAATTGATCAGAAACATTCTCTACTTTCATTGATCTGAAACATTCTCTCTCTCATAGATCCGAAACTTTCTCTCTCATTGATCTGAAACATTCTGACATTGATTTGAAACATTCTCTCTCTCATAGATCCGAAACATTCTCTCTCATTGATCTGAAACATTCTCTCTTTCTCCTTTATCTGCAACATTCTCTCTCTCACTGAACTGAAACATTTTCTCTCTAATTGATCTGAAATATTCTCTACTTTTTTTGAACTGAAATATTCTCTCTCGCATTGACTTGAAACATTCTCTCTCTCTCATTGACCTGAAACATTCTCTCTCACATTGATCTGCAAAATTCTCTCTCTCTCACTGATCTGAAACATTCTCTCTCCCATTGATCTGAAACATTCCCTCTCTCGTTGATTTGAAACATTCTATCTCTCTTTGATCTGAAACATTCTCTCTCTCATTGATCTGAAACATTCTCTCAGTGGTCTGAAACATTCCCTCTCTCATTGATCTGAAACATTCTCCCTCAAGTTGATCTGAAACATTCTCCCTGACGTTGATGTGAAACATTCTCTCATTGGTCTAAAACATTCTGTCTCTCATTGACCAGATACATTCTCTCTCAAATTGATCTGAAAAATTCTCTCTGTCTCATTGACCTGAAACATTCTCTCTCACATTGATCTGAAAAATTCTCTCTCTCTCATTGATCTGAAACATTCTCTCTCTCATTGATCTGAAAAATTCTCTACTTTTATTGATCTAAAACATTCTCGCATTGATTTGAAACATTGTCTGTCATAGATCTGAAACATTCTCTCTCATTGATCTGAAACATTCTCCCTCAAGTTGATCTGAAACATGCTCCCTGACGTTGATCTGAAACATTCTCTCATTGGTCTGAAACATTCTGTCTCTCATTGACCAGATACATTCTCTCTCAAATTGATCTGAAAAATTCTCTCTGTCTCATTGACCTGAAACATTCTCTCTCACATTGATCTGAAAAATTCTCTCTCTCTCATTGATCTGCAACATTCTCTCTCTCATTGATCTGAAACATTCTCTACTTTCATTGATCTGAAATATTCTCGCATTGATTTGAAACATTGTCTCTCATAGATCTGAAACATTCTCTCTCTCTTTGTTCTGAAACATTTTCTCTTGCATTGATTCGAAACATTCTCTCTCTCTCAGATCTGAAACATTCTCTCTCATTGATCTAAAACATTCTCTCTTTCTCCTTGATCTGCAACATTCTCTCTCTCATTGATCTGAAACATTCTTTCTCTCATAGATCTGAAACATTCTCTCTCTCATTGATCTGAAACATTCTCTCTCGCATTGATTCGAAACATGCTCTCTCTCACAGATCTGAAACATTCTCTCTCATTAATCTAAAACATTCTCTCTTTCTCCTTGATCTGCAACATTCTCTCTCTTATTGACCTGAAACATTCTCTCTCTAATTGATCTGAAATATTCTCTACATTTTTCGATCTGAAAAATTCTCTCTCGCATGGAATTGAAAAATTCTCTCTCTCTCATTGATCTGAAACATTCTCTCTCTCATTGATCTGAAACATTCCCTCTCTCAGTGGTCTGAAACATTCTGTCTCTCATTGACCTGAAACATTCTCTCTCACATTGTTCTGAAAAATTCTCTCTCGCTCATCGATCTGAAACGTTCTCTCTCTCATTGATCAGAAACATTCGCTCTCTCATTGATCTGAAACATTCTCTCTGTCTTTGATCTGAAACATTCTCTCTCTCTTTGATCTGAAACATTCTCTCTCTCATTGATCTGAATCAATCTCCCTCACGTTGATGTGAATGACTCTCCCTCACGTTGATCTGAAACATTCTCCCTAATGTTGATCTGCAACATTCTCCCTCACGTTGATCTGAAACATTCTCCCCCACGTTGATCTGAAACATTCTCCCTCACGTTGATCTGAAACATTCTCCCCCACGTTGATCTGAAACATTCTCCTTGATCTGAAACATTCTCTTTCTCCTTGACCTGAAACATTCCCTCTCTAATTGATCTGAAACATTCTCTCTCTAATTGATCTGAAACATTCTCTACTTTAATTGATCTGAAACATTCTCTCTCATTGATCTGAAACATTCTCTCTCTCTTTGATCTGAAACATTCTCACTCTCTTTGATCTGAAACATTCTCTCTCTCATTGATCTGAAACATTCTCTCTCTCACTGATCTGAAACATTCTCTCTCTCATTGATCTGAAACATTATCCCTCACGTTGATCTGAAACATTCTCCCTCACGTTGATCTGAAACATTCTCCCTCACGTTGATCTGAAACTTTCTCCCTCATGTTGATCTGAAACATTCACTCTTTCTCCTTGAGCTGAAACATTCCCTCTCTAATTGACCTGAAACATTCTCTCTCTAATTGATCAGAAACATTCTCTACTTTCATTGATCTGAAACATTCTCTCTCTCATAGATCCGAAACATTCTCTCTCATTGATCTGAAACATTCTGACATTGATTTGAAACATTCTCTCTCTCATAGATCCGAAACATTCTCTCTCATTGATCTGAAACATTCTCTCTTTCTCCTTTATCTGCAACATTCTCTCTCTCACTGAACTGAAACATTTTCTCTCTAATTGATCTGAAATATTCTCTACTTTTTTTGAACTGAAATATTCTCTCTCGCATTGACTTGAAACATTCTCTCTCTCTCATTGGTCCGAAACCTTCTGTCTATCATTGACCTGAAACATTCTCTCTCACATTGATCTGAAAAATTCTGTCTCTCTCATTGACCTGAAACATTCTCTCTCACATTGATCTGGAAAATTCTCTCTCCCTCACTGATCTGAAACATTCTCTCTCCCATTGATCTGAAACATTCCCTCTCTCGTTGATTTGAAACATTCTATCTCTCTTTGATCTGAAACATTCTCTCTCTCATTGATCTGAAACATTCTGTCAGTGGTCTGAAACATTCTCTCTCTCATTGATCTGAAACATTCTCCCTCAAGTTGATCTGAAACATTCTCTCATTGGTCTGAAACATTCTGTCTCTCATTGACCAGATACATTCTCTCTCAAATTGATCTGAAAAATTCTCTCCGTCTCATTGACCTGAAAACATTCTCTCTCACATTGATCTGAAAAATTCTCTCTCTCTCATTGATCTGAAACATACTCTCTCTCATTGATCTGAAGCATTCTCTACTTTCATTGATCTGAAACATTCTCGCATTGATTTGAAACATTGTCTCTCATAGATCTGCAACATTCTCTCTCTCTTTGTTCTGAAACATTCTCTCTCGCATTGATTCGAAACATGGTCTCTCTCACAGAGCTGAAATATTCTCTCTCATTGATCTAAAACATTCTCTCTTTCTCCTTGATCTGCAACATTCTCTCTCTCATTGATCTGAAACATTCTCTCTCTCATTGATCTGAAACATTCTCCCTCACGTTGATCTGAAACAGTCTCCCTGACATTGATCTGAAACATTCTCTAATTGATCTGAAACATTCTGTCTCTCATTGACATGAAACATTCTCTCTCACATTGATCTGAAAAATTCTCTCTCTCTCATTGACCTGAAACATTCTCTCTCACAATGATCTGAAAAATTCTCTCTCTCTCACTGATCTGAAACATTCTCTCTCTCTCTTTGATCTGAAACATTCTCTCTCTCATTGATCTGAAACATTCTCTACTTTCTTTGATCTGAAACATTCTCGCATTGATTTGAAACATTGTCTCTCATAGATCTGAAACAGTCTCTCTCTCATTGGTCTGAAACATTCTCTCTCGCATTGATTCGAAACATGGTCTCTCTCACAGATCTGAAACATTCTCTCTCATTAATCTAAAACATTCTCTCTTTCTGCTTGATCTGCAACATTCTCTCTCTCATTGACCTGAAACATTCTCTCTCTAAATGATCTGAAATATTCTCTACTTTTTTCGATCTGAAAAATTCTCTCTCGCATGGACTTGAAAAATTCTCTCTCTCTCATTGATCTGAAACATTCTCTCTCTCATTGATCAGAAACATTCCCTCTCTCAGTGATCTGAAACATTCTGTCTCTCATTGACCTGAAACATTCACTCTCACATTGATCAGAAACATTCTCTCTCTCACTGATTTGAAACATTCTCTCTCTCATTGATCTGAAACATTCTCCCTCACGTTGATCTGAAACATTCTCCCTGACATTGATCTGAAACATTCTCTCATTGATCTGAAACCTTCAGTCTCTCATTGACCTGAAACATTCTCTCTCACATTGATCTGAAAAATTCTCTCTCTCCCATTGATTTGAAACTTTCTCTCTCTCACTGATCTGAAACTTTCTCTCTCTGATTGATCTGAAACATTCTCTCTCTCATTGATCTGAAACATTCTCTCTCTCATTGATCTGAATCAATCTCCCTCAAGTTGATGTGAATGACTCTCCCTCACATTGATCTGAAACATTCTCCCTAATGTTGATCTGCAACATTCTCCCTCACGTTGATCTGAAACATTCTCCCTCACGTTGATCTGAAACATTCTCCCTCACGTTGATCTGAAACATTCTCCCCCACATTGATCTGAAACATTCTCCCTTTCTCCTTGATCTGAAACATTCTCTTTCTCCTTGACCTGAAACATTCCCTCTCTAATTGATCTGAAACATTCTCTCTCTAATTGATCTGAAACATTCTCTACGTGAATTGATCTGAAACATTCTCTCTCTCATAGATCCGAAACATTCTCTCTCATTGATCTGAAACATTCTCTCTCTCTTTGATCTGAAACATTCTCTCTCTCTTTGATCTGAAACATTCTCTCTCTCATTGATCTGAAACATTCTCTCTCTGATTGATCTGAAACATTCTCTCTCTCATCGATCTGAATCAATCTCCCTTACGTTGATGTGAATGACTCTCCCTCACGTTGATCTGAAACATTCTCCCTAATGTTGATCTGCAACATTCTCCCTCACGTTGATCTGAAACATTCTCCCTCACGTTGATCTGAAACATTCTCCCGCACGTTGATCTGAAACATTCTCCCCCACGTTGATCTGAAACATTCTCCCTTTCTCCTTGATCTGAAACATTCTCTTTCTCCTTGACCTGAAACATTCCCTCTCTAATTGATCTGAAACATTCTCTCTCTAATTGATCTGAAACATTCTCTACTTTAATTGATCTGAAACATTCTCTCTCATTGATCTGAAACATTCTCTCTCACATTGATCTGAAAAATTCTCTCTCTCTCATTGACCTGAAACATTCTCTCTCACATTGATCTGGAAAATTCTCTCTCTCTCACTGATCTGAAACATTCTCTCTCCCATTGATCTGAAACATTCCCTCTCTCGTTGATTTGAAACATTCTATGTCTCTTTGATCTGAAACATTCTCTCTCTCATTGATCTGAAACATTCTGTCAGTGGTCTGAAACATTCTCTCTCTCATTGATCTGAAACATTCTCCCTCAAGTTGATCTGAAACATTCTCCCTAACGTTGATCTGAAACATTCTCTCATTGGTCTGAAACATTCTGTCTCTCATTGACCAGATACATTCTCTCTCAAATTGATCTGAAAAATTCTCTCTGTCTCATTGACCTGAAACATTCTCTCTCACATTGATCTGAAAAATTCTCTCTCTCTCATTGATCTGAAACATACTCTCTCTCATTGATCTGAAACATTCTCTACTTTCATTGATCTGAAACATTCTCGCATTGATTTGAAACATTGTCTCTCATAGATCTGAAACATTCTCTCTCTCTTTGTTCTGAAACATTGTCTCTTGCATTGATTCGAAACATTCTCTCTCTCACAGAGCTGAAACATTCTCTCTCATTGATCTAAAACATTCTCTCTTTCTCCTTGATCTGCAACATTCTCTCTCTCATTGATCTGAAACATTCTCTCTCTCATTGATCTGAAACATTCTCTCTCTCATTGATCTGAAACAGTCTCCCTGACATTGATTTGAAACATTCTCTAATTGATCTGAAGCATTCTGTCTCTCATTGACATGAAACATTCTCTCTCACATTGATCTGAAAAATTCTCTCTCTCTCATTGACCTGAAACATTCTCTCTCACAATGATCTGAAAAATTCTCTCTCTCTCATTGATCTGAAACATTCTCTCTCTCTCTTTGATCTGAAACATTCTCTCTCTCATTGATCTGAAACATTCTCTAGTTTCATTGATCTGAAACATTCTCGCATTGATTTGAAACATTGTCTCTCATAGATCTGAAACAGTCTCTCTCTCATTGATCTGAAACATTCTCTCTCGCATTGATTCGAAACATGCTCTCTCTCACAGATCTGAAACATTCTCTCTCATTAATCTAAAACATTCTCTCTTTCTCCTTGATTAGCAACATTCTCTCTCTCATTGACCTGAAACATTCTCTCTCTAATTGATCTGAAATATTCTCTACTTTTTTCGATCTGAAAAATTCTCTCTCGCATGGAATTGAAAAATTCTCTCTCTCTCATTGATCTGAAACATTCTCTCTCTCATTGATCTGAAACATTCTCCCTCACGTTGATCTGAAACATTCTCCCTGACGTTGATCTGAAACATTCTCTCATTGATCTGAAACATTCTGTCTCTCATTGACCTGAAACATTCTCTCTCACATTGATCTGAAAAATTCTCTCTCTCCCATTGATCTGAAACTTTCTCTCTCTCATTGATCTGAAACTTTCTCTCTCTGATTGATCTGAAATATTCTCTCTCTCATTGATCTGAAACATTCTCTCTCTCATTGATCTGAATCAATCTCCCTCAAGTTGATGTGAATGACTCTCCCTCACGTTGATCTGAAACATTCTCCCTAATGTTGATCTGCAACATTCTCCCTCACGTTGATCTGAAACATTCTCCCTCACGTTGATCTGAAACATTCTCCCTCACGTTGATCTGAAACATTCTCCCCCACATTGATCTGAAACATTCTCCCTTTCTCCTTGATCTGAAACATTCTCTTTCTCCTTGACCTGAAACATTCCCTCTCTAATTGATCTGAAACATTCTCTCTCTAATTGATCTGAAACATTCTCTACTTTAATTGATCTGAAACATTCTCTCTCTCATAGATCCGAAAAATTCTCTCTCATTGATCTGAAACATTCTCTCTCTCTTTGATCTGAAACATTCTCTCTCTCTTTGATCTGAAACATTCTCTCTCTCATTGATCTGAAACATTCTCTCTCTGATTGATCTGAAACATTCTCTCTCACATTGATCTGAATCAATCTCCCTTACGTTGATGTGAATGACTCTCCCTCACGTTGATCTGAAACATTCTCCCTAATGTTGATCTGCAACATTCTCCCTCACGTTGATCTGAGACATTCTCCCTCACGTTGATCTGAATCATTCTCCCGCACGTTGATCTGAAACATTCTCCCCCACGTTGATCTGAAACATTCTCCCTTTCTCCTTGGTCTGAAACATTCTCTTTCTCCTTGACCTGAAACATTCCCTCTCTAATTGATCTGAAACATTCTCTCTCTAATTGATCTGAAACATTCTCTACTTTAATTGATCTGAAACATTCTCTCTCATTGATCTGAAACATTCTCTCTCACATTGATCTGAAAAATTCTCTCTCTCTCATTGACCTGAAACATTCTCTCTCACATTGATCTGGAAAATTCTCTCTCTCTCACTGATCTGAAACATTCTCTCTCCCATTGATCTGAAACATTCCCTCTCTCGTTGATTTGAAACATTCTATGTCTCTTTGATCTGAAACATTCTCTCTCTCATTGATCTGAAACATTCTGTCAGTGGTCTGAAACATTCTCTCTCTCATTGATCTGAAACATTCTCCCTCAAGTTGATCTGAAACATTCTCCCTAACGTTGATCTGAAACATTCTCTCATTGGTCTGAAACATTCTGTCTCTCATTGACCAGATACATTCTCTCTCAAATTGATCTGAAAAATTCTCTTTGTCTCATTGACCTGAAACATTCTCTCTCACATTGATCTGAAAAATTCTCTCTCTCTCATTGATCTGAAACATACTCTCTCTCATTGATCTGAAACATTCTCTACTTTCATTGATCTGAAACATTCTCTCTCTCATTGATCTGAAACATTCTCTCTCTCATTGATCTGAAACAGTCTCCCTGACATTGATCTGAAACATTCTCTAATTGATCTGAAACATTCTGTCTCTCATTGACATGAAACATTCTCTCTCACATTGATCTGAAAAATTCTCTCTCTCTCATTGACCTGAAACATTCTCTCTCACAATGATCTGAAAAATTCTCTCTCTCTCATTGATCTGAAACATTCTCTCTCTCTCTTTGATCTGAAACATTCTCTCTCTCATTGATCTGAAACATTCTCTAGTTTCATTGATCTGAAACATTCTCGCATTGATTTGAAACATTGTCTTTCATAGATCTGAAACAGTCTCTCTCTCATTGATCTGAAACATTCCCTCTCGCATTGATTCGAAACATGCTCTCTCTCACAGATCTGAAACATTCTCTCTCATTAATCTAAAACATTCTCTCTTTCTCCTTGATCTGCAACATTCTCTCTCTCATTGACCTGAAACATTCTCTCTCTAATTGAACTGAAATATTCTCTACTTTTTTCGATCTGAAAAATTCTCTCTCGCATGGAATTGAAAAATTCTCTCTCTCTCATTGATCTGAAACATTCTCTTTCTCCTTGACCTGAAACATTCCCACTCTAATTGATCTGAAACATTCTCTCTCTAATTGATCTGAAACATTCTCTACTTAATTGATCTGAAACATTCTCTCTCTCATAGATCCGAAACATCCTCTCTCATTGAACTGAAACATTCTCTCTCTCTTTGATCTGAAACATTCTCACTCTCTTTGATCTGAAACATTCTCTCTCTCATTGATCTGAAACATTCTCTCTCTCATTGATCTGAAACATTCTGACATTGATTTGAAACATTCTCTCTCTCATGGACCCGAAACATTCTCTCTCATTGATCTGAAACATTCTCTCTTTCTCCTTTATCTGCAACATTCTCTCTCTCACTGAACTGAAACATTTTCTCTCTAATTGATCTGAAATATTCTCTACTTTTTTTGAACTGAAATATTCTCTGTCACATTGACTTGAAACATTCTCTCTCTCTCATTGGTCTGAAACCTTCTGTCTATCATTGACCTGAAACATTCTCTCTCACATTGATCTGAAAAATTCTGTCTCTCTCATTGACCTGAAACATTCTCTCTCACATTGATCTGCAAAATTCTCTCTCTCTCACTGATCTGAAACATTCTCTCTCCCATTGATCTGAAACATTCCCTCTCTCGTTGATTTGAAACATTCTATCTCTCTTTGATCTGAAACATTCTCTCTCTCATTGATCTGAAACATTCTGTCAGTGGTCTGAAACATTCTCTCTCTCATTGATCTGAAACATTCTCCCTCAAGTTGATCTGAAACATTCTCCCTGACGTTGATCTGAAACATTCTCTCATTGGTCTGAAACATTCTGTCTCTCATTGACCAGATACATTCTCTGTCAAATTGATCTGAAAAATTCTCTCTGTCTCATTGACCTGAAACATTCTCTCTCACATTGATCTGAAAAATTCTCTCTGTCTCATTGATCTGAAACATTCTCTCTCTCATTGATCTGAAACATTCTCTACTTTCATTGATCTGAAAATTCTCGCATTGATTTGAAACATTGTCTCTCATGGATCTGAAACATTCTCTCTCTCTTTGTTCTGAAACATTGTCTCTAGGATTGATTCGAAACATTCTCTCCCTCTCAGAGCTGAAACATTCTCTCTCATTGATCTAAAACATTCTCTCTTTCTCCTTGATCTGCAACATTCTCTCTCTCATTGATCTGAAACATTCTCTCTCTCATTGATCTGAAACATTCTCTCTCTCATTGATCTGAAACATTCTCCCTCACGTTGATCTGAAACAGTCTCCCTGACATTGATCTGAAACATTCTCTAATTGATCTGAAACATTCTGTCTCTCATTGACATGAAACATTCTCTCTCACATTGATCTGAAAAATTCTCTCTCTCTCATTGACCTGAAACATTCTCTCTCACAATGATCTGAAAAATTCTCTCTCTCTCATTGATCTGAAACATTCCCTCTCTCTCTTTGATCTGAAACATTCTCTCTCTCATTGATCTGAAACATTCTCTACTTTCATTGATCTGAAACATTCTCGCATTGATTTGAAACATTGTCTCTCATAGATCTGAAACAGTCTCTCTCTCATTGATCTGAACCATTCTCTCTCGCATTGATTCGAAACATGCTCTCTCTCACAGATCTGAAACATTCTCTCTCATTAATCTAAAACATTCTCTCTTTCTCCTTGATCTGCAACATTCTCTCTCTCATTGACCTGAAACATTCTCTCTCTAATTGATCTGAAATATTCTCTACTTTTTTCGATCTGAAAAATTCTCTCTTGCATGGAATTGAAAAATTCTCTCTCTCTCATTGATCTGAAACATTCTCTCTCTCATTGATCTGAAACATTCCCTCTCTCAGTGGTCTGAAACATTCTGTCTCTCATTGACCTGAAAAATTCTCTCTCACATTGTTTTGAAAAATTCTCTCTCTCTCATTGATCTGAAACATTCTCTCTCATTCATCAGAAACATTCCCTCTCTCATTGATCTGAAACATTCTCTCTGTCTTTGATCTGAAACATTCTCTCTCTCATTGATCAGAAACATTCTCTCTCTCACTGATTTGAAACATTCTCTCTCTCATTGATCTGAAACATTCTCCCTCACGTTGATCTGAAACATTCTCCCTGACATTGATCAGAAACATTCTCTACTTTAATTGATCTGAAACATTCTCTCTCTCATAGATCCGAAACATTCTCTCTCATTGATCTGAAACATTCTCTCTCTCTTTGATCTGAAACATTCTCTCTCTCATTGATCTGAAACATTCTCTCTCTCATTGATCTGAAACATTCTTTCTCTCATTGATCTGAAACATTATCCCTCACGTTGATCTGAAACATTCTCCCTCACGTTGATCTGAAACATTCTCCCTCACGTTGATCTGAAACATTCTCCCTCATGTTGATCTGAAACATTCTCTCTTTCTCCTTGAGCTGAAACATTCCCTCTCTAATTGACCTGAAACATTCTCTCTCTAATTGATCAGAAACATTCTCTACTTTCATTGACCTGAAACATTCTCTATCTCATAGATCCGAAACATTCTCTCTCATTGATCTGAAACATTCTGACATTGATTTGAAACATTCCCTCTCTCATAGATCCGAAACATTCTCTCTCATTGATCTGAAACATTCTCTCTTTCTCCTTTATCTGCAACATTCTCTCTCTCACTGAACTGAAACATTTTCTCTCTAATTGATCTGAAATATTCTCTACTTTTTTTGAACTGAAATATTCTCTCTCGCATTGACTTGAAACATTCTCTCTCTCTCATTGGTCTGAAACCTTCTGTCTATCATTGACCTGAAACATTCTCTCTCACATTGATCTGAAAAATTCTCTCTCTCTCATTGACCTGAAACATTCTCTCTCACATTGATCTGGAAAATTCTCTCTCTCTCACTGTTCTGAAACATTCTCTCTCTCTCTTTGATCTGAAACATTCTCTAATTGATCTGAAACATTCTGTCTCTCATTGACATGAAACATTCTCTCTCACATTGATCTGAAAAATTCTCTCTCTCTCATTGACCTGAAACATTCTCTCTCACAATGATCTGAAAAATTCTCTCTCTCTCATTGATCTGAAACATTCTCTCTCTCTCTTTGATCTGAAACATTCTCTCTCTCATTGATCTGAAACATTCTCTACTTTCATTGATCTGAAACATTCTCGCATTGATTTGAAACATTGTCTCTCATAGATCTGAAACAGTCTCTCTCTCATTGATCTGAAACATTCTCTCTCGCATTGATTCGAAACAGGCTCTCTCTCACAGATCTGAAACATTCTCTCTCATTAATCTAAAACATTCTCTCTTTCTCCTTGATCTGCAACATTCTGTCTCTCATTGACCTGAAACATTCTCTCTCTAATTGATCTGAAATATTCTCTACTTTTTTCGATCTGAAAAATTCTCTCTCGCATGGAATTGAAAAATTCTCTCTCTCTCATTGATCTGAAACATTCTCTCTCTCATCGATCTGAAACATTCCCTCTCTCAGTGGTCTGAAACATTCTGTCTCTCATTGACCTGAAACATTCTCTCTCACATTGTTCTGAAAAATTCTCTCTCTCTCATTGATCTGAAACATTCTCTCTCTCATTGATCAGAAACATTCCCTCTCTCTTTGATCTGAAACATTCTCTCTGTCTTTGATCTGAAACATTCTCTCTTTCATTGATCAGAAACATTCTCTCTCTCACTGATTTGAAACATTCTCTCTCTCATTGATCTGAAACATTCTCCCTCACGTTGATCTGAAACATTCTCCCTGACATTGATCTGAAACATTCTCTCATTGATATGGAACATTCTGTCTCTCATTGACCTGAAACATTCTCTCTCACATTGATCTGAAAAATTCTCTCTCTCCCATTGATCTGAAACTTTCTCTCTCTCATTGATCTGAAACATTCTCTCTCTGATTGATCTGAAACAGTCTCTCATTGATCTGAAACATTCTCTCTCTCATTGATCTGAATCAATCTCCCTCACGTTGATGTGAATGACTCTCCCTCATGTTGATCTGAAACATTCTCCCTAATGTTGATCTGCAACATTCTCCCTCATGTTGATCTGAAACATTCTCCCTCACGTTGATCTGAAACATTCTCCCTCACGTTGATCTGAAACATTCTCCCTCACGTCGATCTGAAACATTCTCCCCCACGTTGATCTGAAACATTCTCCCTTTCTCCTTGATCTGAAACATTCTCTTTCTCCTTGACCTGAAACATTCCCTCTCTAATTGATCTGAAACATTCTCTCTCTAATTCATCTGAAACATTCTCTACTTTAATTGATCTGAAACATTCTCCCTGACATTGATCTGAAACATTCTCTCATTGATCTGAAACATTCTGTCTCTCATTGACCTGAAACATTCTCTCTCACATTGATCTGAAAAATTCTCTCTCTCTCATTGATCTGAAACATTCTCTCTCTGATTGATCTGAAACAGTCTCTCTCTCATTGATCTGAAACATTCTCTCTCTCATTCAACTGAATCAATCTCACTCACGTTGATGTGAATGACTCTCCCTCACGTTGATCTGAAACATTCTCCCTAATGTTGATCTGCAACATTCTCCCTCACGTTGATCTGAAACATTCTCCCTCACGTTGATCTGGAACATTCTCCCTCACGTTGATCTGAAACATTCTCCCGCACGTTGATCTGAAACATTCTCCCCCACGTTGATCTGAAACATTCTCCCTTTCTCCTTGATCTGAAACATTCTCTTTCTCCTTGACCTGAAACATTCCCACTCTAATTGATCTGAAACATTCTCTCTCTAATTGATCTGAAACATTCTCTACTTTAATTGATCTGAAACATTCTCTCTCTCATAGATCCGAAACATTCTCTCTCATTGATCTGAAACATTCTCTCTCTCTTTGATCTGAAACATTCTCACTCTCTTTGATCTGAAACATTCTCTCTCTGATTGATCTGAAACATTCTCTCTCTCATTGATCTGAAACATTCTGACATTGATTTGAAACATTCTCTCTCTCATGGACCCGAAACATTCTCTCTCATTGATCTGAAACATTCTCTCTTTCTCCTTTATCTGCAACATTCTCTCTCTCACTGAACTGAAACATTTTCTCTCTAATTGATCTGAAATATTCTCTACTTTTTTTGAACTGAAATATTCTCTGTCGCATTGACTTGAAACATTCTCTCTCTCTCATTGGTCTGAAACCTTCTGTCTCTCATTGACCTGAAACATTCTCTCTCACATTGATCTGAAAAATTCTGTCTCCCTCATTGACCTGAAACATTCTCTCTCACATTGATCTGCAAAATTCTCTCTCTCTCACTGATCTGAAACATTCTCTCTCCCTTGATCTGAAACATTCCCTCTCTCGTTGATTTGAAACATTCTATCTCTCTTTGATCTGAAACATTGTCTCTCTCATTGATCTGAAACATTCTGTCAGTGGTCTGAAACATTCTCTCTCTCATTGCTCTGAAACATTCTCCCTCAAGTTGATCTGAAACATTCTCCCTGACGTTGATGTGAAACATTCTCTCATTGGTCTGAAACATTCTGTCTCTCATTGACCAGATACATTCTCTCTCAAATTGATCTGAAAAATTCTCTCTGTCTCATTGACCTGAAACATTCTCTCTCACATTGATCTGAAAAATTCTCTCTGTCTCATTGATCTGAAACATTCTCTCTCTCATTGATCTGAAACATTCTCTACTTTCATTGATCTGAAAATTCTCGCATTGATTTGAAACATTGTCTCTCATAGATCTGAAACATTCTCTCTCTCTTTGTTCTGAAACATTGTCTCTTGCATTGATTCGAAACATTCTCTCCCTCACAGAGCTGAAACATTCTCTCTCATTGATCTAAAACATTCTCTCTTTCTCCTTGATCTGCAACATTCTCTCTCTCATTGATCTGAAACATTCTCTCTCTCATTGATCTGAAACATTCTCTCTCTCATTGATCTGAAACATTCTCCCTCTCGTTGATCTGAAACAGTCTCCCTGACATTGATCTGAAACATTCTCTAATTGATCTGAAACATTCTGTCTCTCATTGACATGAAACATTCTCTCTCACATTGATCTGAAAAATTCTGTCTCTCTCATTGACCTGAAACATTCTCTCTCACAATGATCTGAAAAATTCTCTCTCTCTCATTGATCTGAAACATTCTCTCTCTCTCTTTGATCTGAAACATTCTCTCTCTCATTGATCTGAAACATTCTCTAGTTTCATTGATCTGAAACATTCTCGCATTGATTTGAAACATTGTCTCTCATAGATCTGAAACAGTCTCTCTCTCATTGATCTGAAACATTCTCTCTCGCATTGATTCGAAACATGCTCTCTCTCACAGATCTGAAACATTCTCTCTCATTAATCTAAAACATTCTCTCTTTCTCCTTGATCTGCAACATTCTCTCTCTCATTGACCTGAAACATTCTCTCTCTAATTGATCTGAAATATTCTCTACTTTTTTCGATCTGAAAAATTCTCTCTTGCATGGAATTGAAAAATTCTCTCTCTCTCATTGATCTGAAACATTCTCTCTCTCATTGATCTGAAACATTCCCTCTCTCAGTGGTCTGAAACATTCTGTCTCTCATTGACCTGAAACATTCTCTCTCACATTGTTTTGAAAAATTCTCTCTCTCTCATTGATCTGAAACATTTTCTCTCTCATTCATCAGAAACATTCCCTCTCTCATTGATCTGAAACATTCTCTCTGTCTTTGATCTGAAACATTCTCTCTCTCATTGATCAGAAACATTCTCTCTCTCACTGATTTGAAACATTCTCTCTCTCATTGATCTGAAACATTCTCCCTCACGTTGATCTGAAACATTCTCCCTGACATTGATCTGAAACATTCTCTACTTTAATTGATCTGAAACAATCTCTCTCTCATAGATCCGAAACATTCTCTCTCATTGATCTGAAACATTCTCTCTCTCTTTGATCTGAAACATTCTCTCTCTCTTTGATCTGAAACATTCTCTCTCTCATTGATCTGAAACATTCTCTCTCTCATTGATCTGAAACATTCTTTCTCTCATTGATCTGAAACATTATCCCTCACGTTGATCTGAAACATTCTCCCTCACGTTGATCTGAAACATTCTCCCTCACGTTGATCTGAAACATTCTCCCTCATGTTGATCTGAAACATTCTCTCTTTCTCCTTGAGCTGAAACATTCCCTCTCTAATTGACCTGAAACATTCTCTCTCTAATTGATCAGAAACATTCTCTACTTTCATTGATCTGAAACATTCTCTCTCTCATAGATCCGAAACATTCTCTCTCATTGATCTGAAACATTCTGACATTGATTTGAAACATTCCCTCTCTCATAGATCCGAAACATTCTCTCTCATTGATCTGAAACATTCTGTCTCTCATTGACCTGAAACATTCTCTCTCACATTGTTCTGAAAAATTCTCTCTCTCTCATTGATCTGAAACATTCTCTCTCTCATTGATCAGAAACATTCCCTCTCTCATTGATCTGAAACATTCTCTCTGTCTTTGATCTGAAACATTCTCTCTCTCATTGATCAGAAACATTCTCTCTCTCACTGATTTGAAACATTCTCTCTCTCATTGATCTGAAACATTCTCCCTCACGTTGATCTGAAACATTCTCCCTGACATTGATCTGAAACATTCTCTCATTGATCTGAAACATTCTCTGTCCCATTGATCTGAAACTTTCTCTCTCTCATTGATCTGAAACTTTCTCTCTCTGATTGATCTGAAACATTCTCTCTCTCATTGATCTGAAACATTCTCTCTCTCATTGATCTGAATCAATCTCCCTCAAGTTGATGTGAATGACTCTCCCTCACGTTGATCTGAAACATTCTCCCTAATGTTGATCTGCAACATTCTCCCTCACGTTGATCTGAAACATTCTCCCTCACGTTGATCTGAAACATTCTCCCTCACGTTGATCTGAAACATTCTCCCCCACATTGATCTGAAACATTCTCCCTTTCTCCTTGATCTGAAACATTCTCTTTCTCCTTGACCTGAAACATTCCCTCTCTAATTGATCTGAAACATTCTCTCTCTAATTGATCTGAAACATTCTCTACTTTAATTGATCTGAAACATTCTCTCTCTCATAGATCCGAAACATTCTCTCTCATTGATCTGAAACATTCTCTCTCTCTTTAATCTGAAACATTCTCTCTCTCTTTGATCTGAAACATTCCCTCTCTCATTGATCTGAAACATTCTCTCTCTGATTGATCTGAAACATTCTCTCTCTCATTGATCTGAATCAATCTGCCTCACGTTAATGTGAATGACTCTCCCTCACGTTGATCTGAAACATTCTCCCTAATGTTGATCTGCAACATTCTCCCTCACGTTGATCTGAAACATTCTCCCTCATGTTGATCTGAAACATTCTCCCGCACGTTGATCTGAAACATTCTCCCCCACGTTGATCTGAAACATTCTCCCTTTCTCCTTGATCTGAAACATTCTCTTTCTCCTTGACCTGAAACATTCCCTCTCTAATTGATCTGAAACATTCTCTCTCTAATTGATCTGAAACATTCTCTACTTTAATTGATCTGAAACATTCTCTCTCATTGATCTGAAACATTCTCTCTCACATTGATCTGAAAAATTCTCTCTCTCTCATTGACCTGAAACATTCTCTCTCACATTGATCTGCAAAATTCTCTCTCTCTCACTGATCTGAAACATTCTCTCTCCCATTGATCTGAAACATTCCTTCTCTCGTTGATTTGAAACATTCTATCTCTCTTTGATCTGAAACATTCTCTCTCTCATTGATCTGAAACATTCTGTCAGTGGTCTGAGACATTCTCTCTCTCATTGATCTGAAACATTCTCCCTCAAGTTGATCTGAAACATTCTCCCTAACGTTGATCTGAAACATTCTCTCATTGGTCTGAAACATTCTGTCTCTCATTGACCAGATACATTCTCTCTCAAATTGATCTGAAAAATTCTCTCTGTCTCATTGACCTGAAACATTCTCTCTCACATTGATCTGAAAAATTCTCTCTCTCTCATTGATCTGAAACATACTCTCTCTCAGTGATCTGAAACATTCTCTACTTTCATTGATCTGAAACATTCTCGCATTGATTTGAAACATTGTCTCTCATAGATCTGAAACATTCTCTCTCTCTTTGTTCTGAAACATTGTCTCTTGCATTGATTCGAAACATTCTCTCTCTCACAGAGCTGAAACATTCTCTCTCATTGATCTAAAACATTCTCTCTTTCTCCTTGATCTGCAACATTCTCTCTCTCATTGATCTGAAACATTCTCTCTCTCATTGATCTGAAACATTCTCTCTCTCATTGATCTGAAACAGTCTCCCTGACATTGATCTGAAACATTCTCTAATTGATCTGAAACATTCTGTCTCTCATTGTCATGAAACATTCTCTCTCACATTGATCTGAAAAATTCTCTCTCTCTCATTGACCTGAAACATTCTCTCTCACAATGATCTGAAAAATTCTCTCTCTCTCATTGATCTGAAACATTCTCTCTCTCTCTTTGATCTGAAACATTCTCTCTCTCATTGATCTGAAACATTCTCTACTTTAATTGATCTGAAACATTCTCCCTGACATTGATCTGAAACATTCTCTCATTGCTCTGAATCATTCTGTCTCTCATTGACCTGAAACATTCTCTCTCACATTGATCTGAAAAATTCTCTCTCTCATTGATCTGAAACATTCTCTCTCTGATTGATCTGAAACAGTCTCTCTCTCATTGATCTGAAACATTCTCTCTCTCATTGATCTGAATCAATCTCCCTCACGTTGATGTGAATGACTCTCCCTCACGTTGATCTGAAACATTCTCCCTAATGTTGATCTGCAACATTCTCCCTCACGTTGATCTGAAACATTCTCCCTCACGTTGATCTGAAACATTCTCCCTCACGTTGATCTGAAACATTCTCCCGCACGTTGATCTGAAACATTCTCCCCCACGTTGATCTGAAACATTCCCCCTTTCTCCTTGATCTGAAACATTCTCTTTCTCCTTGACCTGAAACATTCCCACTCTAATTGATCTGAAACATTCTCTCTCTAATTGATCTGAAACATTCTCTACTTTAATTGATCTGAAACATTCTCTCTCTCATAGATCCGAAACATTCTCTCTCATTGATCTGAAACATTCTCTCTCTCTTTGATCTGAAACATTCTCACTCTCTTTGATCTGAAACATTCTCTCTCTGATTGATCTGAAACATTCTCTCTCTCATTGATCTGAAACATTCTGACATTGATTTGAAACATTCTCTCTCTCATGGACCCGAAACATTCTCTCTCATTGATCTGAAACATTCTCTCTTTCTCCTTTATCTGCAACATTCTCTCTCTCACTGAACTGAAACATTTTCTCTCTAATTGATCTGAAATATTCTCTACTTTTTTTGAACTGAAATATTCTCTGTCGCATTGACTTGAAACATTCTCTCTCTCTCATTGGTCTGAAACCTTCTGTCTATCATTGACCTGAAACATTCTCTCTCACATTGATCTGAAAAATTCTCCCTCTCTCATTGACCTGAAACATTCTCTCTCACATTGATCTGGAAAATTCTCTCTCTCTCACTGATCTGAAACATTCTCTCTCCCATTGATCTGAAACATTCCCTCTCTCGTTGATTTGAAACATTCTATCTCTCTTTGATCTGAAACATTCTCTCTCTCATTGATCTGAAACATTCTGTCAGTGGTCTGAAACATTCTCTCTCTCATTGATCTGAAACATTCTCCCTCAAGTTGATCTGAAACATTCTCCCTGATGTTGATCTGAAACATTCTCTCATTGGTCTGAAACATTCTGTCTCTCATTGACCAGATACATTCTCTGTCAAATTGATCTGAAAAATTCTCTCTGTCTCATTGACCTGAAACATTCTCTCTCACATTGATCTGAAAAATTCTCTCTGTCTCATTGATCTGAAACATTCTCTCTCTCATTGATCTGAAACATTCTCTACTTTCATTGATCTGAAAATTCTCGCATTGATTTGAAACATTGTCTCTCATAGATCTGAAACATTCTCTCTCTCTTTGTTCTGAAACATTGTCTCTTGCATTGATTCGAAACATTCTCTCCCTCACAGAGCTGAAACATTCTCTCTCATTGATCTAAAACATTCTCTCTTTCTCCTTGATCTGCAACAATCTCTCTCTCATTGATCTGAAACATGCTCCCTCTCATTGATCTGAAACATTCTCCCTCTCATTGATCTGAAACATTCTCCCTGTCGTTGATCTGAAACATTCTCCCTCTCTTTGATCTGACACATTCTCCCTCTCGTTGATCTGAAACATTCTCCGTCTCGTTGATCTGAAACATTCTCCGTCTCGTTGATCTGAAACATTCTCCGTCTCGTTGATCTGAAACATTCTCCGTCTCGTTGATCTGAAACATTCTCCGTCTCGTTGATCTGAAACATTCTCCCTCTCGTTGATCTGAAACATTCTAACTCTCGTTGATCTGAAACATTCTCCCTCTCGTTGATCTGAAACATTCTCCCTCTCGTTGATCTCAAACATTCTCCCTCTCGTTGATCTCAAACATTCTCCCTCTCGTTGATCTCAAACATTCTCCGTCTCGTTGATCTGTAACATTCTCCCTCTCGTTGATCTGAAACATTCTCCTGCTCGTTGATCTGAAACATTCTCCTTCTAGTTGATCTGAAATATTCTCCCTCTCGTTGATCTGAAACATTCTGCCTCTCATTGATCTGAAACATGCTCCCTCTCATTGATCTGAAACATTCTCCCTCTCATTGACCTGAAACAATCTCCCTCTCATTGAGCTGAAACATTCTCCCCCTCACTGATCTGAAACAGTCTCCCTGACATTGATCTGAAACATTCTCTAATTGATCTGAAACATTCTGTCTCTCATTGACATGAAACATTCTCTCTCACATTGATCTGAAAAATTCTGTCTCTCTCATTGACCTGAAACATTCTCTCTCACAATGATCTGAAAAATTCTCTCTCTCTCATTGATCTGAAACATTCTCTCTCTCTCTTTGATCTGAAACATTCTCTCTCTCATTGATCTGAAACATTCTCTAGTTTCATTGATCTGAAACATTCTCGCATTGATTTGAAACATTGTCTCTCATAGATCTGAAACAGTCTCTCTCTCATTGATCTGAAACATTCTCTCTCGCATTGATTCGAAACATGCTCTCTCTCACAGATCTGAAACATTCTCTCTCATTAATCTAAAACATTCTCTCTTTCTCCTTGATCTGCAACATTCTCTCTCTCATTGACCTGAAACATTCTCTCTCTAATTGATCTGAAATATTCTCTACTTTTTTCGATCTGAAAAATTCTCTCTTGCATGGAATTGAAAAATTCTCTCTCTCTCATTGATCTGAAACATTCTCTCTCTCATTGATCTGAAACATTCCCTCTCTCAGTGGTCTGAAACATTCTGTCTCTCATTGACCTGAAACATTCTCTCTCACATTGTTTTGAAAAATTCTCTCTCTCTCATTGATCTGAAACATTTTCTCTCTCATTCATCAGAAACATTCCCTCTCTCATTGATCTGAAACATTCTCTCTGTCTTTGATCTGAAACATTCTCTCTCTCATTGATCAGAAACATTCTCTCTCTCACTGATTTGAAACATTCTCTCTCTCATTGATCTGAAACATTCTCCCTCACGTTGATCTGAAACATTCTCCCTGACATTGATCTGAAACATTCTCTACTTTAATTGATCTGAAACAATCTCTCTCTCATAGATCCGAAACATTCTCTCTCATTGATCTGAAACATTCTCTCTCTCTTTGATCTGAAACATTCTCTCTCTCTTTGATCTGAAACATTCTCTCTCTCATTGATCTGAAACATTCTCTCTCTCATTGATCTGAAACATTCTTTCTCTCATTGATCTGAAACATTATCCCTCACGTTGATCTGAAACATTCTCCCTCACGTTGATCTGAAACATTCTCCCTCACGTTGATCTGAAACATTCTCCCTCATGTTGATCTGAAACATTCTCTCTTTCTCCTTGAGCTGAAACATTCCCTCTCTAATTGACCTGAAACATTCTCTCTCTAATTGATCAGAAACATTCTCTACTTTCATTGATCTGAAACATTCTCTCTCTCATAGATCCGAAACATTCTCTCTCATTGATCTGAAACATTCTGACATTGATTTGAAACATTCCCTCTCTCATAGATCCGAAACATTCTCTCTCATTGATCTGAAACATTCTGTCTCTCATTGACCTGAAACATTCTCTCTCACATTGTTCTGAAAAATTCTCTCTCTCTCATTGATCTGAAACATTCTCTCTCTCATTGATCAGAAACATTCCCTCTCTCATTGATCTGAAACATTCTCTCTGTCTTTGATCTGAAACATTCTCTCTCTCATTGATCAGAAACATTCTCTCTCTCACTGATTTGAAACATTCTCTCTCTCATTGATCTGAAACATTCTCCCTCACGTTGATCTGAAACATTCTCCCTGACATTGATCTGAAACATTCTCTCATTGATCTGAAACATTCTCTGTCCCATTGATCTGAAACTTTCTCTCTCTCATTGATCTGAAACTTTCTCTCTCTGATTGATCTGAAACATTCTCTCTCTCATTGATCTGAAACATTCTCTCTCTCATTGATCTGAATCAATCTCCCTCAAGTTGATGTGAATGACTCTCCCTCACGTTGATCTGAAACATTCTCCCTAATGTTGATCTGCAACATTCTCCCTCACGTTGATCTGAAACATTCTCCCTCACGTTGATCTGAAACATTCTCCCTCACGTTGATCTGAAACATTCTCCCCCACATTGATCTGAAACATTCTCCCTTTCTCCTTGATCTGAAACATTCTCTTTCTCCTTGACCTGAAACATTCCCTCTCTAATTGATCTGAAACATTCTCTCTCTAATTGATCTGAAACATTCTCTACTTTAATTGATCTGAAACATTCTCTCTCTCATAGATCCGAAACATTCTCTCTCATTGATCTGAAACATTCTCTCTCTCTTTAATCTGAAACATTCTCTCTCTCTTTGATCTGAAACATTCCCTCTCTCATTGATCTGAAACATTCTCTCTCTGATTGATCTGAAACATTCTCTCTCTCATTGATCTGAATCAATCTGCCTCACGTTAATGTGAATGACTCTCCCTCACGTTGATCTGAAACATTCTCCCTAATGTTGATCTGCAACATTCTCCCTCACGTTGATCTGAAACATTCTCCCTCATGTTGATCTGAAACATTCTCCCGCACGTTGATCTGAAACATTCTCCCCCACGTTGATCTGAAACATTCTCCCTTTCTCCTTGATCTGAAACATTCTCTTTCTCCTTGACCTGAAACATTCCCTCTCTAATTGATCTGAAACATTCTCTCTCTAATTGATCTGAAACATTCTCTACTTTAATTGATCTGAAACATTCTCTCTCATTGATCTGAAACATTCTCTCTCACATTGATCTGAAAAATTCTCTCTCTCTCATTGACCTGAAACATTCTCTCTCACATTGATCTGCAAAATTCTCTCTCTCTCACTGATCTGAAACATTCTCTCTCCCATTGATCTGAAACATTCCTTCTCTCGTTGATTTGAAACATTCTATCTCTCTTTGATCTGAAACATTCTCTCTCTCATTGATCTGAAACATTCTGTCAGTGGTCTGAGACATTCTCTCTCTCATTGATCTGAAACATTCTCCCTCAAGTTGATCTGAAACATTCTCCCTAACGTTGATCTGAAACATTCTCTCATTGGTCTGAAACATTCTGTCTCTCATTGACCAGATACATTCTCTCTCAAATTGATCTGAAAAATTCTCTCTGTCTCATTGACCTGAAACATTCTCTCTCACATTGATCTGAAAAATTCTCTCTCTCTCATTGATCTGAAACATACTCTCTCTCAGTGATCTGAAACATTCTCTACTTTCATTGATCTGAAACATTCTCGCATTGATTTGAAACATTGTCTCTCATAGATCTGAAACATTCTCTCTCTCTTTGTTCTGAAACATTGTCTCTTGCATTGATTCGAAACATTCTCTCTCTCACAGAGCTGAAACATTCTCTCTCATTGATCTAAAACATTCTCTCTTTCTCCTTGATCTGCAACATTCTCTCTCTCATTGATCTGAAACATTCTCTCTCTCATTGATCTGAAACATTCTCTCTCTCATTGATCTGAAACAGTCTCCCTGACATTGATCTGAAACATTCTCTAATTGATCTGAAACATTCTGTCTCTCATTGTCATGAAACATTCTCTCTCACATTGATCTGAAAAATTCTCTCTCTCTCATTGACCTGAAACATTCTCTCTCACAATGATCTGAAAAATTCTCTCTCTCTCATTGATCTGAAACATTCTCTCTCTCTCTTTGATCTGAAACATTCTCTCTCTCATTGATCTGAAACATTCTCTACTTTAATTGATCTGAAACATTCTCCCTGACATTGATCTGAAACATTCTCTCATTGCTCTGAATCATTCTGTCTCTCATTGACCTGAAACATTCTCTCTCACATTGATCTGAAAAATTCTCTCTCTCATTGATCTGAAACATTCTCTCTCTGATTGATCTGAAACAGTCTCTCTCTCATTGATCTGAAACATTCTCTCTCTCATTGATCTGAATCAATCTCCCTCACGTTGATGTGAATGACTCTCCCTCACGTTGATCTGAAACATTCTCCCTAATGTTGATCTGCAACATTCTCCCTCACGTTGATCTGAAACATTCTCCCTCACGTTGATCTGAAACATTCTCCCTCACGTTGATCTGAAACATTCTCCCGCACGTTGATCTGAAACATTCTCCCCCACGTTGATCTGAAACATTCCCCCTTTCTCCTTGATCTGAAACATTCTCTTTCTCCTTGACCTGAAACATTCCCACTCTAATTGATCTGAAACATTCTCTCTCTAATTGATCTGAAACATTCTCTACTTTAATTGATCTGAAACATTCTCTCTCTCATAGATCCGAAACATTCTCTCTCATTGATCTGAAACATTCTCTCTCTCTTTGATCTGAAACATTCTCACTCTCTTTGATCTGAAACATTCTCTCTCTGATTGATCTGAAACATTCTCTCTCTCATTGATCTGAAACATTCTGACATTGATTTGAAACATTCTCTCTCTCATGGACCCGAAACATTCTCTCTCATTGATCTGAAACATTCTCTCTTTCTCCTTTATCTGCAACATTCTCTCTCTCACTGAACTGAAACATTTTCTCTCTAATTGATCTGAAATATTCTCTACTTTTTTTGAACTGAAATATTCTCTGTCGCATTGACTTGAAACATTCTCTCTCTCTCATTGGTCTGAAACCTTCTGTCTATCATTGACCTGAAACATTCTCTCTCACATTGATCTGAAAAATTCTCCCTCTCTCATTGACCTGAAACATTCTCTCTCACATTGATCTGGAAAATTCTCTCTCTCTCACTGATCTGAAACATTCTCTCTCCCATTGATCTGAAACATTCCCTCTCTCGTTGATTTGAAACATTCTATCTCTCTTTGATCTGAAACATTCTCTCTCTCATTGATCTGAAACATTCTGTCAGTGGTCTGAAACATTCTCTCTCTCATTGATCTGAAACATTCTCCCTCAAGTTGATCTGAAACATTCTCCCTGATGTTGATCTGAAACATTCTCTCATTGGTCTGAAACATTCTGTCTCTCATTGACCAGATACATTCTCTGTCAAATTGATCTGAAAAATTCTCTCTGTCTCATTGACCTGAAACATTCTCTCTCACATTGATCTGAAAAATTCTCTCTGTCTCATTGATCTGAAACATTCTCTCTCTCATTGATCTGAAACATTCTCTACTTTCATTGATCTGAAAATTCTCGCATTGATTTGAAACATTGTCTCTCATAGATCTGAAACATTCTCTCTCTCTTTGTTCTGAAACATTGTCTCTTGCATTGATTCGAAACATTCTCTCCCTCACAGAGCTGAAACATTCTCTCTCATTGATCTAAAACATTCTCTCTTTCTCCTTGATCTGCAACAATCTCTCTCTCATTGATCTGAAACATGCTCCCTCTCATTGATCTGAAACATTCTCCCTCTCATTGATCTGAAACATTCTCCCTCTCGTTGATCTGAAACATTCTCCCTCTCTTTGATCTGAAACATTCTCCCTCTCGTTGATCTGAAACATTCTCCGTCTCGTTGATCTGAAACATTCTCCGTCTCGTTGATCTGAAACATTCTCCGTCTCGTTGATCTGAAACATTCTCCGTCTCGTTGATCTGAAACATTCTCCGTCTCGTTGATCTGAAACATTCTCCCTCTCGTTGATCTGAAACATTCTAACTCTCGTTGATCTGAAACATTCTCCCTCTCGTTGATCTCAAACATTCTCCCTCTCGTTGATCTCAAACATTCTCCGTCTCGTTGATCTGTAACATTCTCCCTCTCGTTGATCTGAAACATTCTCCTGCTCGTTGATCTGAAACATTCTCCTTCTAGTTGATCTGAAATATTCTCCCTCTCGTTGATCTGAAACATTCTGCCTCTCATTGATCTGCAACATGCTCCCTCTCATTGATCTGAAACATTCTCCCTCTCATTGACCTGAAACAATCTCCCTCTCATTGAGCTGAAACATTCTCCCCCTCACTGATCTGAAACATTATCCCTTTCATTGATCTGAAACATTCTCCCTCTCACTGGTCTGAAACATTTTCCCTCTCACTGGTCTGAAACTTTCTCCCTCTCACTTGTCTGAAACATTCTCCCTCTCACTTGACTGAAACATTCTCCAACACATTGATCTGAAACATTCTCTCTTTCATTCATCTGAAACATTCTCCCTCACGTTGATCTGAATCATTCTCCCTCCCATTGTTCCGAAACATGGTTTCTCTGCCATTGTTCTGAAACATTCTCCCTCTCATTGATCTGAAACATTCTCCCTCTCACTGATCTGAAACATTCTCCCTCTCACTGGTCTGAAACATTCTCCCTCTTACTGGTCTGAAACATTCTCCCTCTCACTTGTCTGAAACATTCTCTCTCTCACTGGTCCGAAACATTCTCCCACACATTGATCTGAAACATTCTCTCTTTCACTGATCTGAAACATGCTCCCTCTCATTGGTCTGAAACATTTTCCCTCTCATTGATCTGAAAATTCTCTCTCTCTCACTGGTCTCTTTCATTGATCTGAACCATTCTTTCTTTCATTGATCTGAAACATTCTCTCTTTCATTGATCGGAAACATTCTCTCTTTCATTGATCGGAAACATTCTCCCTCACCTTGATCTGAAACATTCTCCCTCATATTGATCCTAAACATTCTCCCTCTCAATGTTCCGAAACATTCTCCCGCTCATTGATCTGAAACATTCTCCCTCTCATTGATATGAAACATGCTCCCGCTCACTGGACTGAAACATTCCACCTCTCACTGGTCTGAAATATTCTCCCGCTCAGTGGTCTGAAACATTCTCACACACATTGACCTGAAACATTCTCCCTCACATTGATCTGAATCATTCTCCCTCTCATTGTACCGAAAGATCCTTTCTCAGCCATTGATCTGCAACATTCTCCCTCTCATTGATCTGAAACATTCTCCCTCTCGTTGATCTGAAACATTCTCCCTCTCGTTGATCTGAAACATTCTCCCTCTCACTGGTCTGAAACATTCTCCCTCTCGTTAATCTGAAACATTCTCCCTCTCGTTGATCTGAAACATGCTCCCTCTCGTTGATCTGAAACATTCTCCCTCTCGTTGATCTGAAACATTCTCCCTCTCATTGTTCCGAAACATCCTTCCTCTGCCATTGATCTGAAACATTCTCCCTCTCATTGATCTGAAACATTCTCCCTCTCATTGATCTGAAACATTCTCCCTCTCATTGATCTGAAACATTCTCCCACTCATTGGTCTGAAACATTCTCCCTCTCATTGGTCTGAAACATTCTCCCTCTCACTGGTCTGAAACTTTCTCCCTCTCACTTGTCTGAAACATTCTCCCTCTCACTGGTCTGAAACATTCTCCAACACATTGATCTGAAACATTCTCTCTTTCATTCATCTGAAACATTCTCCCTCACGTTGATCTGAATCATTCTCCCTCTCATTGTTCCGAAACATCATTTCTCTGCCATTGATCTGAAACATTCTCCCTCTCATTGATCTGAAACATTCTCCCTCTCACTGATCTGAAACATTCTCCCTTTCATTGATCTGAAACATTCTCCCTCTCACTGGTCTGAAACATTCTCCCTCTCACTGGTCTGAAACATTCTCCCTCTCACTTGTCTGAAACATTCACCCTCTCACTGGTCCGAAACATTCTCCCACACATTGATCTGAAACATTCTCTCTTTCACTGATCTGAAACATGCTCCCTCTCATTGATCTGAAACATTCTCCCTCTCATTGGTCTGAAACATCCTCCCTCTCAGTGATCTGAAAATTCTCTCTCTCTCACTGGTCTGAAACATTCACTCTTTCATTGACTGAAACATTCTTTCTTTCATTGATCTGAAACATTCTCTCTTTCACTGATCGGAAACATTCTCTCTTTCATTGATCGGAAACATTCTCCCACACCTTGATCTGAAACATTCTCCCTCACATTGATCCTAAACATTCTCCCTCTCAATGTTCCGAAACATTCTCCCTCTCATTGATTTGAAACATTCTCCCTCTCATTGATATGAAACATTCTCCCGCTCACTGGACTGAAACATTCTACCTCTCACTGGTCTGAAATATTCTCCCGCTCAGTGGTCTGAAACATTCTCCCACACATTGACCTGAAACATTCTCCCTCACACTGATCTGAATCATTCTCCCTCTCATTGTACCGAAAGATCCTTTCTCAGCCATTGATCTGTAACATTCTCCCTCTCAATGATCTGAAACATTCTCCCTCTCGTTGATCTGAAACATTCTCCCTCTCATTGTTCCGAAACATCCTTCCTCTGCCATTGATCTGAAACATTCTCCCTCTCATTGATCTGAAACATTCTCCCTCTCATTGATCTGAAACATTCTCCCTCTCATTGATCTGAAACATTCTCCCACTCATTGGTCTGAAACATTCTCCCTCTCATTGGTCTGAAACATTCTCCCTCTCACTGGTCTGAAACTTTCTCCCTCTCACTTGTCTGAAACATTCTCCCTCTCACTGGTCTGAAACATTCTCCAACACATTGATCTGAAACATTCTCTCTTTCATTCATCTGAAACATTCTCCCTCACGTTGATCTGAATCATTCTCCCTCTCATTGTTCCGAAACATCATTTCTCTGCCATTGATCTGAAACATTCTCCCTCTCATTGATCTGAAACATTCTCCCTCTCACTGATCTGAAACATTCTCCCTTTCATTGATCTGAAACATTCTCCCTCTCACTGGTCTGAAACATTCTCCCTCTCACTGGTCTGAAACATTCTCCCTCTCACTTGTCTGAAACATTCTCCCTCTCACTGGTCCGAAACATTCTCCCACACATTGATCTGAAACATTCTCTCTTTCACTGATCTGAAACATGCTCCCTCTCATTAATCTGAAACATTCTCCCTCTCATTGGTCTGAAACATCCTCCCTCTCAGTGATCTGAAAATTCTCTCTCTCTCTCACTGGTCTGAAACATTCACTCTTTCATTGATCGGAAACATTCTTTCTTTCATTGATCTGAAAAATTCTCTCTTTCATTGATCGGAAACATTCTCTCTTTCATTGATCGGAAACATTCTCTCTTTCATTGATCGGAAACATTCTCCCTCACCTTGATCTGATACATTCTCCCTCACATTGATCCTAAACATTCTCCCTCTCAATGTTCCGAAACATTCTCCCTCTCATTGATTTGAAACATTCTCCCTCTCACTGGTCTGAAACATTCTCCCGCTCAGGGGTCTGAAACATTCTCCCGCTCAGGGGTCTGAAACATTCTCCCACACATTGACCTGAAACATTCTCCCCCACACTGATCTGAATCATTCTCCCTCTCATTGTTCCGAAAGATCCTTTCTCCGCCATTGATCTGTAACATTCTCCCTCTCATTTATCTGAAACATTCTCCCTCTCGTTGATCTGAAACATTCTCCCTCTCGTTGATCTGAAACATTCTCCCTCTCACTGGTCTGAAACATTCTCCCTCTCGTTAATCTGAAACATTCTCCCTCTCGTTGATCCGAAACATTCTCCCTCTCATTGTTTTGAAACATCCTTCCTCTGCCATTGATCTGAAACATTCTCCCTCTCATTGATCTGAAACATTCTCCCTCTCATTGATCTGAAACATTCTCCCTCTCATTGATCTGAAACATTCTCCCTCTCATTGATCTGAAACATTCTCCCACTCACTGGTCTGAAACATTCTCCCTCTCATTGGTCTGAAACATTCTGCCTCTCACTGGTCTGAAACATTCTCCCTCACATTGATCTGAAACATTCTCCCTCACATTGATCTGAAACATTCTCTCTTTTATTGATCTGAAACATTCACCCTCACAATGATCTGAAACATTCTCCCTCTCATTGTTCCGAAACATCCTTTCTCTGCCACTGATGTGAAACATTCTCCCTGTCGTTGATCTGAAACATTCTCCCTCTCACTGATCTGAAACATTCTCCCTCTCATTGATCTGAAAAATTCTGCCTTTCATTGGTCTGAAATTTCCTCCCTCTCATTTATCTGAAAATTCTCTCTCTCTCACTGGTGTGAAACATTCTCCCTGTCTTTGATCTGAAACATTCTCCCTCTCACTGATCTGAAACATGCTCCCTCTCATTGATCTGAAACATTCTCCCTCTCGTTGATCTGAAACATTCTCCCTCTCGTTGATCTGAAACATTCTCCCTCTCGTTGATCTGAAACATTCTCCCTCTCGTTGATCTGAAACCTTTTCCCTCTCGTTGATCTGAAACATTGACCCTCTCGTTGATCTGAAACATTGTCCCTCTCGTTGATCTGAAACATTCTCCCTCTCGTTGATCTGAAACATTCTCCCTCTCGTTGATCTGAAACATTTTCTCTTTCATTGATCTGAAACATTCTCTCTTTCATTGATCGGAAACATTCTCTCTTTCATTGATTGGAAACATTCTCCCACACCTTGATCTAAAACATTCTCCCTCACATTTATCTGAAACATTCTCCCTCTCAATGTTCCGAAACATCCTTTCTCAGCCTTTGATCTGAAACATTCTCCCTCTCGTTGATCTGAAACCTTCTCCCTCTCGTTGATCTGAAACATTCTCCCTCTCGTTGATCTGAAACATTCTCCCTCTCGTTGATCTGAAACATTCTCCCTCTCGTTGATCTGAAACATTCTCCCTCTCGTTCATCTGAAACAATCTCCCTCTCGTTGATCTGAAACATTCTCCCTCTCACTGGTCTGAAACATTCTCCCTCTCACTGGTCTGCAAAATTCTCCCTCTCACTGGTCTGAAACATTCTCCCTCTCACTGATCTGAAACATTCCCCCTCTCACTGGTCTGAAACATTCACTCTTTCATTGACTGAAACATTCTTTCTTTCATTGATCTGAAACATTCTCTCTTTCATTGATCGGAAACATTCTCTCTTTCATTGATCGGAAACATTCTCCCACACCTTGATCTGAAACATTCTCCCTCACATTGATCCTAAACATTCTCCCTCTCAATGTTCCGAAACATTCTCCCTCTCATTGATTTGAAACATTCTCCCTCTCATTGATATGAAACATTCTCCCGCTCACTGGACTGAAACATTCTACCTCTCACTGGTCTGAAATATTCTCCCGCTTAGTGGTCTGAAACATTCTCCCACACATTGACCTGAAACATTCTCCCTCACACTGATCTGAATCATTCTCCCTCTCATTGTACCGAAAGATCCTTTCTCAGCCATTGATCTGTAACATTCTCCCTCTCAATGATCTGAAACATTCTCCCTCTCGTTGATCTGAAACATTCTCCCTCTCACAGGTCTGAAAAATTCTCCCTCTCATTGTTCCGAAACATCCTTCCTCTGCCATTGATCTGAAACATTCTCCCTCTCATTGATCTGAAACATTCTCCCTCTCATTGATCTGAAACATTCTCCCTCTCATTGATCTGAAACATTCTCCCACTCATTGGTCTGAAACATTCTCCCTCTCATTGGTCTGAAACATTCTCCCTCTCACTGGTCTGAAACTTTCTCCCTCTCACTTGTCTGAAACATTCTCCCTCTCACTGGTCTGAAACATTCTCCAACACATTGATCTGAAACATTCTCTCTTTCATTCATCTGAAACATTCTCCCTCTCATTGTTCCGAAACATCATTTCTCTGCCATTGATCTGAAACATTCTCCCTCTCATTGATCTGAAACATTCTCCCTCTCACTGATCTGAAACATTCTCCCTTTCATTGATCTGAAACATTCTCCCTCTCACTGGTCTGAAACATTCTCCCTCTCACTGGTCTGAAACATTCTCCCTCTCACTTGTCTGAAACATTCTCCCTCTCACTGGTCCGAAACATTCTCCCACACATTGATCTGAAACATTCTCTCTTTCACTGATCTGAAACATGCTCCCTCTCATTAATCTGAAACATTCTCCCTCTCATTGGTCTGAAACATCCTCCCTCTCAGTGATCTGAAAATTCTCTCTCTCTCTCACTGGTCTGAAACATTCACTCTTTCATTGATCGGAAACATTCTCTCTTTCATTGATCGGAAACATTCTCCCTCACCTTGATCTGATACATTCTCCCTCACATTGATCCTAAACATTCTCCCTCTCAATGTTCCGAAACATTCTCCCTCTCATTGATTTGAAACATTCTCCCTCTCACTGGTCTGAAACATTCTCCCGCTCAGGGGTCTGAAACATTCTCCCACACATTGACCTGAAACATTCTCCCCCACACTGATCTGAATCATTCTCCCTCTCATTGTTCCGAAAGATCCTTTCTCAGCCATTGATCTGTAACATTCTCCCTCTCATTTATCTGAAACATTCTCCCTCTCGTTGATCTGAAACATTCTCCCTCTCGTTGATCTGAAACATTCTCCCTCTCACTGGTCTGAAACATTCTCCCTCTCGTTAATCTGAAACATTCTCCCTCTCGTTGATCCGAAACATTCTCCCTCTCATTGTTTTGAAACATCCTTCCTCTGCCATTGATCTGAAACATTCTCCCTCTCATTGATCTGAAACATTCTCCCTCTCATTGATCTGAAACATTCTCCCTCTCATTGATCTGAAACATTCTCCCTCTCATTGATCTGAAACATTCTCCCACTCACTGGTCTGAAACATTCTCCCTCTCATTGGTCTGAAACATTCTGCCTCTCACTGGTCTGAAACATTCTCCCTCACATTGATCTGAAACATTCTCTCTTTTATTGATCTGAAACATTCACCCTCACAATGATCTGAAACATTCTCCCTCTCATTGTTCCGAAACATCCTTTCTCTGCCACTGATGTGAAACATTCTCCCTGTCGTTGATCTGAAACATTCTCCCTCTCACTGATCTGAAACATTCTCCCTCTCATTGATCTGAAAAATTCTGCCTTTCATTGGTCTGAAATTTCCTCCCTCTCATTTATCTGAAAATTCTCTCTCTCTCACTGGTGTGAAACATTCTCCCTGTCTTTGATCTGAAACATTCTCCCTCTCATTGATCTGAAACATTTTCTCTTTCATTGATCTGAAACATTCTCTCTTTCATTGATCGGAAACATTCTCTCTTTCATTGATTGGAAACATTCTCCCACACCTTGATCTAAAACATTCTCCCTCACATTTATCTGAAACATTCTCCCTCTCAATGTTCCGAAACATCCTTTCTCAGCCTTTGATCTGAAACATTCTCCCTCTCGTTGATCTGAAACCTTCTCCCTCTCGTTGATCTGAAACATTCTCCCTCTCGTTGATCTGAAACATTCTCCCTCTCGTTGATCTGAAACATTCTCCCTCTCGTTGATCTGAAACATTCTCCCTCTCTTTCATCTGAAACATTCTCCCTCTCGTTGATCTGAAACATTCTCCCTCTCACTGGTCTGAAACATTCTCCCTCTCACTGGTCTGCAAAATTCTCCCTCTCACTGGTCTGAAACATTCTCCCTCTCACTGATCTGAAACATTCTCCTGCACATTGATCTGAAACATTCTCTCTTTTATTGATCTGAAACATTCTCCCTCTCGTTGATCTGAAAGATTCTCCCTCTCGTTGATCTGAAACATTCTCCCTCTCGTTGATCTGAAACATTCTCCCTCTCGTTGATCTGAAACATTCTTCCTCTCGTTGATCTGAAACATGCTCCCTCTCTTTGATCTGAAACATTCTCCCTCTCGTTGATCTGAAACATTCTCCCTCTCATTGTTCCGCAACATCCTTTCTCTGCCATTGATGTGAAACATTCTCCCTGTCTTTGATCTGAAACATTCTCCCTCTCACTGATCTGAAACATTCTCCCTCTCATTGATCTGAAACATTCTCCCTCTCATTGGTCTGAAACATCCTCCCTCTCATTGATCTGAAAATTCTCTCTCTCTCACTGGTCTGAAACATTCTCCGTCACATTGATCTGAAAAATTCTCTCTTTCATTGATCTGAAACATTCTCTCTTTCATTGATCTGAAACATTCTCTCTTTCATTGATCGGAAACATTCTCCCTCACCTTGATCTGAAACATTCTCCCTCACATTGTTCCGGAACATCCTTTCTCTGCCATTGATGTGAAACATTCTCCCTTTCTTTGATCTGAAACATTCCCCCTTTCACTGATCTGAAACAGTCTCCCTCTCATTGATCTGAAACATTCTCTCTCTCATTGATCTGAAACATTCTCCCTCTCACTGGTCTGCAAAATTCTCCCTCTCGCTGGTCTGAAACATTCTCCCTCTCAGTGGTCTGAAGCATTCTCCCACACATTGATCTGAAACATTCTCTCTTTCATTGATCTGAAACATTCTCCCTCACACTGATCTGAATCATTCTCCCTCTCATTGTTCCGAAACATCCTTTCTCTTCCATTGATCTGAAACATTCTCCCTCACACTGATCTGAATCATTCTCCCTCTCATTGTTCCGAAACATCCTTTCTCTTCCATTGATCTGAAACATTCTCCCTCTCACTGGTCTGAAACATTCTCCCTCTCACTGGTCTGCAAAATTCTCCCTCTCACTGGTCTGAAACATTCTCCCTCTCACTGATCTGAAACATTCTCCCTCTCATTGATCTGAAACATTCTCCCTCTCATTGATCAGGAATATTCTCCCTCTCATTGATTTGAAAAATTCTCCCTCTCACTGGTTTGAAACATTTTCCCTCTCACTGGTCTGAAACATTCTCCCTCTCACATTGATCTGAAACATTCTCCCTCACATTGATCTGAAACATTCTCCCACACATGGACCTGAAACATTCTCCCCCACACTGATCTGAATCATTCTCCCTCTCATTGTTCCGAAAGATCCTTTCTCAGCCATTGATCTGTAACATTCTCCCTCTCATTTATCTGAAACATTCTCCCTCTCGTTGATCTGAAACATTCTCCCTCTCGTTGATCTGAAACATTCTCCCTCTCACTGGTCTGAAACATTCTCCCTCTCGTTAATCTGAAACATTCTCCCTCTCGTTGATCCGAAACATTCTCCCTCTCATTGTTTTGAAACATCCTTCCTCTGCCATTGATCTGAAACATTCTCCCTCTCATTGATCTGAAACATTCTCCCTCTCATTGATCTGAAACATTCTCCCTCTCATTGATCTGAAACATTCTCCCTCTCATTGATCTGAAACATTCTCCCACTCACTGGTCTGAAACATTCTCCCTCTCATTGGTCTGAAACATTCTGCCTCTCACTGGTCTGAAACATTCTCCCTCACATTGATCTGAAACATTCTCTCTTTTATTGATCTGAAACATTCACCCTCACAATGATCTGAAACATTCTCCCTCTCATTGTTCCGAAACATCCTTTCTCTGCCACTGATGTGAAACATTCTCCCTGTCGTTGATCTGAAACATTCTCCCTCTCACTGATCTGAAACATTCTCCCTCTCATTGATCTGAAAAATTCTGCCTTGCATTGGTCTGAAATTTCCTCCCTCTCATTTATCTGAAAATTCTCTCTCTCTCACTGGTGTGAAACATTCTCCCTGTCTTTGATTTGAAACATTCTCCCTCTCACTGATCTGAAACATGCTCCCTCTCATTGATCTGAAACATTCTCCCTCTCATTGATCTGAAACATTCTCCCTCTCGTTGATCTGAAACATTCTCCCTCTCGTTGATCTGAAACATTCTCCCTCTCGTTGATCTGAAACCTTTTCCCTCTCGTTGATCTGAAACATTGTCCCTCTCGTTGATCTGAAACATTCTCCCTCTCGTTGATCTGAAACATTCTCCCTCTCGTTGATCTAAAACATTCTCCCTCTCGTTGATCTGAAACATTTTCTCTTTCATTGATCTGAAACATTCTCTCTTTCATTGATCGGAACATTCTCTCTTTCATTGATTGGAAACATTCTCCCACACCTTGATCTAAAACATTCTCCCTCACATTTATCTGAAACATTCTCCCTCTCAATGTTCCGAAACATCCTTTCTCAGCCTTTGATCTGAAACATTCTCCCTCTCGTTGATCTGAAACCTTCTCCCTCTCGTTGATCTGAAACATTCTCCCTCTCGTTGATCTGAAAGATTCTCCCTCTCGTTGATCTGAAACATTCTCCCTCTCGTTGATCTGAAACATTCTCCCTCTCGTTCATCTGAAACATTCTCCCTCTCGTTGATCTGAAACATTCTCCCTCTCACTGGTCTGAAACATTCTCCCTCTCACTGATCTGAAACATTCTCCCGCACATTGATCTGAAACATTCTCTATTTTATTGATCTGAAACATTCTCCCTCTCGTTGATCTGAAAGATTCTCCCTCTCGTTGATCTGAAACATTCTCCCTCTCGTTGATCTGAAACATTCTCCCTCTCGTTGATCTGAAACATGCTCCCTCTCTTTGATCTGAAACATTCTCCCTCTCGTTGATCTGAAACATTCTCCCTCTCATTGTTCCGGAACATCCTTTCTCTGCCATTGATGTGAAACATTCTCCCTGTCTTTGATCTGAAGCATTCTCCCTCTCACTGATCTGAAACATTCTCCCTCTCATTGATCTGAAACATTCTCCCTCTCATTGGTCTGAAACATCCTCCCTCTCATTGATCTGAAAATTCTCTCTCTCTCACTGGTCTGAAACATTCTCCGTCACATTGATCTGAAAAATTCTCTCTTTCATTGATCTGAAACTTTCTCTCTTTCATTGATCTGAAACATTCTCTCTTTCATTGATCGGAAACATTCTCTCTTTCATTGATCGGAAACATTCTCCCTCACCTTGATCTGAAACATTCTCCCTCACATTGTTCCGGAACATCCTTTCTCTGCCATTGATGTGAAACATTCTCCCTTTCTTTGATCTGAAACATTCCCCCTTTCACTGATCTGGAACACTCTCCCTCTCATTGATCTGAAACATTCTCTCTCTCATTGATCTGAATCATTCTCCCTCTCACTGGTCTGCAAAATTCTCCCTCTCGCTGGTCTGAAACATTCTCCCTCTCAGTGGTCTGAAGCATTCTCCCACACATTGATCTGAAACATTCTCTCTTTCATTGATCTGAAACATTCTCCCTCACACTGATCTGAATCATTCTCCCTCTCATTGTTCCGAAACATCCTTTCTCTTCCATTGATCTGAAACATTCTCCCTCACACTGATCTGAATCATTCTCCCTCTCATTGTTCCGAAACATCCTTTCTCTTCCATTGATCTGAAACATTCTCCCTCTCACTGCTCTGAAACATTCTCCCTCTCACTGGTCTGCAAAATTCTCCCTCTCACTGGTCTGAAACATTCTCCCTCTCACTGATCTGAAACATTCTCCCTCACATTGATCTGAAACATTCTCTCTTTTATTGATCTGAAACATTCTCCCTCACATTGATCTGAAACATTCTCCCTCACATTGATCTGAAACATTCTCCCTCTCACTGTTCCGAAACATCCTTTCTCTGCCATTGATGTGAAACATTCTCCCTGTCGTTGATCTGAAACATTCTCCCTCTCATGATCTGAAACATGCTCCCTCTCATTGATCTGAAACATTCTCCCTCTCATGATCTGAAACTTGCTCCCTCTCATTGATCTGAAACATTCTCCCTCTCATTGGTCTGAAACATCCACCCTCTCATTGATCTGAACATTCTCTCTCTCTCACTGGTTTGAAACATTCTCCCTCACATTGATCTGAAATATTCCCTCTTTCATTGATCTGAAACATTCTCTCTTTCATTGATCGGAAACATTCTCCCTCACCTTGATCTGAAACATTCTCCCTCACATTTATCTGAAAAATTCTCCCTCTCAATGTTCCAAAACATCCTTTCTCAGCCTTTGATCTGAAACATTCTCCCTCTCGTTGATCTGAAACATTCTCCCTCTCGTTGATCTGAAACATTCTCCCTCTTGTTGATCTGAAACATTCTCCCTCTCATTGGTCTGCAACATTCTCCCTCTCATTGATCTGAAACATTCTCCCTCTCATTGATCTGAAACATTCTCCCTCTCACTGATCTGAAACATTCCCCCTCTCATTGGTCAGAAACATTCTCCCTCTCACTGGTCTGAAACATTCTCGCTCTCACTGGTCTGAAACATTCTCGCTCTCATTGGTCTGAAACATTCTCCCTCTCATTGGTCTGAAACATCCTCCCTCTCATTGATCTGAAAATTCTCTCTCTTCAACTGGTCTGAAACATTCTCCCTCACATTGGTCTGAAACATTCTCTCTTTCATTGATCTGAAACGGTCTCTCTTTCATTGATCTGAACATTCTCTCTTTCATTGATCAGAAACTTTCTCTCTTTCATTGATCGGAAACATTCTCCGTCACATTTATCTGAAAAATTCTCCCTCTCAATGTTCCAAAACATCCTTTCTCAGCCTTTGATCTGAAACATTCTCCCTCTCCTTGATCTGAAACATTCTCCCTCTCGTTGATCTGAAACATTCTCCCTCTCGTTGATCTGAAACATTCTCCCTCTCGTTGATCTGAAACATTCTCCCTCTCATTGGTCTGCAACATTCTCCCTCTCATTGATCTGAAACATTCTCGCTCTCACTGGTCTGAAACATTCTCGCTCTCACTGGTCTGAAACATTCTCCCTCTCATTGGTCTGAAACATCCTCCCTCTCATTGATCTGAAAATTCTCTCTCTTCAACTGGTCTGAAACATTCTCCCTCACATTGGTCTGAAACATTCTCTCTTTCATTGATCTGAAACGGTCTCTCTTTCATTGATCTGAACATTCTCTCTTTCATTGATCAGAAACTTTTTCTCTTTCATTGATCGGAAACATTCTCCCTCACCTTGATCTGAAACATTCTCCCTCACATTTATCTGAAACATTCTCCCTCTCAATGTTCCGAAACATCCTTTCTCAGCCTTTGATCTGAAACATTCTCCCTCTCGTTGATCTGAAACATTCTCCCTCTCCTTGATCTGAAACATTCTCCCTCTCGTTGATCTGAAATATTCTCCCTCTTGTTGATCTGAAACATTCTCTCTCTCGTTGATCTGAAACATTCTCCCTCTCGTTGATCTGAAACATTCTCCCTCTCGTTGATCTGAAAGATTCTCCCTCTCGTTGATCTGAAACATTGTCCCTCTCGTTGATCTGAAACATGCTCCCTCTCGTTGATCTGAAACATTCTCCCTCTCGTTGATCTGAAACATTCTCCCTCTCATTGTTCCGGAACATCCTTTCTCTGCCATTGATGTGAAACATTCTCCCTGTCTTTGATCTGAAACATTCTCCCTCTCACTGATCTGAAACATTCTCCCTCTCATTGATCTGAAACATTCTCCCTCTCATTGGTCTGAAACATCCTCCCTCTCATTGATCTGAAAATTCTCTCGCTCTCACTGCTCTGAAACATTCTCCGTCACATTGATCTGAAAAATTCTCTCTTTCATTGATCTGAAACATTGTCTCTTTTATTGATCTGAAACATTCTCTCTTTCATTTATCGGAAACATTCTCTCTTTCATTGATCGGAAACATTCTCCCTCACCTTGATCTGAAACATTCTCCCTCACATTGTTCCGGAACATCCTTTCTCTGCCATTGATGTGAAACATTCTCCGTCTTTGATCTGAAACATTCCCCCTCTCACTGATCTGAAACATTCTCCCTCTCATTGATCTGAAACATTCTCCCTCTCATTGGTCTGAAACATCCTCCCTCTCAATGTTCTGAAAATTCTCTCCCTCTCACTGGTCTGAAAAATTCTCCCTCTCAGTGGTCTGAAGCATTCTCCCACACATTGATATGAAACATTCTCTCTTTCATTGATCTGAAACATTCTCCCTCACACTGATCTGAATCATTCTCCCTCTCATTGTTCCGAAACATCCTTTCTCTTCCATTGATCTGAAACATTCTCCCTCTCATTGATCTGAAACATTCTCCCTCTCATTGGTCTGAAACATCCTCCCTCTCATTGATCTGAAAATTCTCTCCCTCTCACTGGTCTGAAAAATTCTCCCTCTCAGTGGTCTGAAGCATTCCGCCACAAATTGATCTGTAACATTCTCTCTTTCATTGATCTGAAACATTCTCCCTCACACTGATATGAATCATGCTCCCTCTCATTGTTCCGAAACATCCTTTCTCTTCCATTGATCTGAAACATTCTCCCTCTCATTGATCTGAAATATTCTCCCTCTCATTGATCTGAAACATTCTCCCTCTCATTTGTCTGAAACATTCTCCCTCTCACTGGTCTGAAACATTCTCCCTCTCACTGGTCTGCAAAATTCTCGCTCTCAGTGGTCTGAAGCATTCCGCCACACATTGATCTGAACATTCTCTCTTTCATTGATCAGAAACTTTTTCTCTTTCATTGATCGGAAACATTCTCCCTCACCTTGATCTGAAACATTCTCCCTCACATTTATCTGAAACATTCTCCCTCTCAATGTTCCGAAACATCCTTTCTCAGCCTTTGATCTGAAACATTCTCCCTCTCACTGATCTGAAACATTCTCCCTCACATTGATCTGAAACATTCTCTCTTTTATTGTTCTGAAACATTCTCCCTCTCGTTGATCTGAAAGATTCTCCCACTCGTTGATCTGAAACATGCTCCCTCTCGTTGATCTGAAACATTCTCCCTCTCGTTGATCTGAAACATTCTCCCTCTCATTGTTCCGGAACATCCTTTCTCTGCCATTGATGTGAAACATTCTCCCTGTCTTTGATCTGAAACATTCTCCCTCTCACAGATCTGAAACATTCTCCCTCTCATTGATCTGAAACATTCTCCCTCTCATTGGTCTGAAACATCCTCCCTCTCATTGATCTGAAAATTCTCTCTCTCTCACTGGTCTGAAACATTCTCCGTCACATCGATCTGAAAAATTCTCTCTTTCATTGATTTGAAACATTCTCTCTTTCATTGATCTGAAACATTCTATCTTTCATTGATCGGAAACATTCTCTCTTTTATTGATCGGAAACATTCTCCCTCACCTTGATCTGAAACATTCTCCCTCACATTGTTCCGGAACATCCTTTCTCTGCCATTGATGTGAAACATTCTCCCTGTCTTTGATCTGAAACATTCCCCCTTTCACTGATCTGAAACACTCTCCCTCTCATTGATCTGAAACATTCTCCCTCTCATTGGTTTGAAACATCCTCCCTCTCATTGATCTGAAAATTCTCTCCCTCTCACTGGTCTGAAAAATTCTCCCTCTCAGTGGTCTGAAGCATTCTCCCACACATTGATCTGAAACATTCTCTCTTTCATTGATCTGAAACATTCTCCCTCACACTGATCTGAATCATTCTCCCTCTCATTGTTCCGAAACATCCTTTCTCTTCCATTGATCTGAAAATTTCTCCCTCACACTGATCTGAATTATTCTCCCTCTCATTGTTCCGAAACATCCTTTCTCTTCCATTGATCTGAAACATTCTCCCTCTCACTGGTCTGAAACATTCTCCCTCTCATTGGTCTGAAACATCCTCCCTCTCATTGATCTGAACATTCTCTCTCTCTCACTGGTTTGAAACGTTCTCCCTCACATTGATCTGAAATATTCCCTCTTTCATTGATCTGAAACATTCTCTCTTTCATTGATCGGAACCATTCTCCCTCACCTTGATCTGAAACATTCTCCCTCACATTTATCTGAAAAATTCTCCCTCTCAATGTTCCAAAACATCCTTTCTCAGCCTTTGATCTGAAACATTCTCCCTCTCGTTGATCTGAAACATTCTCCCTCTCGTTGATCTGAAACATTTTCCCTCTCGTTGATCTGAAACATTCTCCCTGTCGTTGATCTGAAACATTCTCCCTCTCATTGGTCTGCAACATTCTACCTCTCATTGATCTGAAACATTCTCGCTCTCACTGGTCTGAAACATTCTCGCTCTCACTGGTCTGAAACATTCTCCCTCTCATTGGTATGAAACATCCTCCCTCTCATTGATCTGAAAATTCTCTCTCTTCAACTGGTCTGAAACATTCTCCCTCACATTGGTCTGAAACATTCTCTCTTTCATTGATCTGAAACGGTCTCTCTTTCATTGATCTGAACATTCTCTCTTTCATTGATCAGAAACTTTCTCTCTTTCATTGATCGGAAACATTCTCCCTCACCTTGATCTGAAACATTCTCCCTCACATTTATCTGAAACATTCTCCCTCTCAATGTTCCGAAACATCCTTTCTCAGCCTTTGATCTGAAACATTCTCCCTCTCGTTGATCTGAAACATTCTCCCTCTCCTTGATCTGAAACATTCACCCTCTCGTTGATCTGAAATATTCTCCCTCTTGTTGATCTGAAACATTCTCCCTCTCGTTGATCTGAAAGATTCTCCCTGTCGTTGATCTGAAACATTCTCCCTCTCGTTGATCTGAAACATGCTCCCTCTCGTTGATCTGAAACATTCTCCCTCTCGTTGATCTGAAACATTCTCCCTCTCATTGTTCCGGAACATCCTTTCTCTGCCATTGATGTGAAACATTCTCCCTGTCTTTGATCTGAAACATTCTCCCTCTCACTGATCTGAAACATTCTCCCTTTCATTGATCTGAAACATTCTCCCTCTCATTGGTCTGAAACATCCTCCCTCTCATTGATCTGAAAATTCTCTCTCTCTCACTGGTCTGAAACATTCTCCGTCACATTGATCTGAAAAATTCTCTCTTTCATTGATCTGAAACATTCTCTCTTTCATTGATCTGAAACATTCTCTCTTTCATTTATCGGAAACATTCTCTCTTTCATTCATCGGAAACATTCTCCCTCACCTTGATCTGAAACATTCTCCCTCACATTGTTCCGGAACATCCTTTCTCTGCCATTGATGTGAAACATTCTCCCTGTCTTTCATCTGAAATATTCCCCCTCTCACTGATCTGAAACATTCTCCCTCTCATTGATCTGAAACATTCTCCCTCTCATTGGTCTGAAACATCCTCCCTCTCATTGATCTGAAAATTCTCTCCCTCTCACTGGTCTGAAAAATTCTCCCTCTCAGTGGTCTGAAGCATTCCGCCACACATTGATCTGTAACATTCTCTCTTTCATTGATCTGAAACATTCTCCCTCACACTGATCTGAATCATTCTCCCTCTCATTGTTCCGAAACATCCTTTCTCTTCCATTGATCTGAAACATTCTCCCTGTCATTGTTCTGAAACATTCTCCCTCTCATTGGTCTGAAACATCCTCCCTCTCATTGATCTGAATATTCTCTCCCTCTCACTGGTCTGAAAAATTCTCCCTCTCAGTGGTCTGAAGCATTCCCCCACACATTGATCTGAAACATTCTCTCTTTCATTGATCTGAAACATTCTCCCTCACATTGATCTGAATTATTCTCCCTCTCATTGTTCCGAAACATCCTTTCTCTTCCATTGATCTGAAACATTCTCCCTCTCATTGATCTGAAATATTCTCCCTCTCATTGATCTGAAACATTCTCCCTCTCATTTGTCTGAAACATTCTCCCTCTCACTGGTCTGAAACATTCTCCCTCTCACTGGTCTGCAAAATTCTCCCTCTCACTGGTCTGAAACATTCTCCCTCTCACTGATCTGAAACATTCCCCCGCACATTGATCTGAAACATTCTCTCTTTTATTGTTCTGAAACATTCTCCCTCTCGTTGATCTGAAAGATTCTCCCTCTCGTTGATCTGAAACATTCTCCCTCTCGTTGATCTGAAACATGCTCCCTCTCGTTGATCTGAAACATGCTCCCTCTCGTTGATCTGAAACATTCTCCCTCTCGTTGATCTGAAACATTCTCCCTCTCATTGTTCCGGAACATCCTTTCTCTGCCATTGATGTGAAACATTCTCCCTGTCTTTGATCTGAAACATTCTCCCTCTCACTGATCTGAAACATTCTTCCTCTCATTGGTCTGAAACATCCTCCCTCTCATTGATCTGAAAATTCTCTCTCTCTCACTGGTCTGAAACATTCTCCGTCACATTGATCTGAAAAATTCTCTCTTTCATTGATCTGAAACATTCTCTCTTTCATTGATCTGAAACATTCTCTCTTTCATAGATCGGAAACATTCTCTCTTTTATTGATCGGAAACATTCTCCCTCACCTTGATCTGAAACATTCTCCCTCACATTGTTCCGGAAAATCCTTTCTCTGCCATTGATGTGAAACATTCTCCCTGTCTTTGATCTGAAACATTCCCCCTTTCACTGATCTGAAACACTCTCCCTCTCATTGATCTGAAACATTCTCCCTCTCATTGGTCTGAAACATCCTCCCTCTCATTGATCTGAAAATTCTCTCCCTCTCACTGGTCTGAAAAATTCTCCCTCTCAGTGGTCTGAAGCATTCTCCCGCACATTGATCTGAAACATTCTCTCTTTCATTGATCTGAAACATTCTCCCTCTCACTGGTCTGCAAAATTCTCCCTCTCGCTGGTGTGAAACATTCTCCCTCTCAGTAGTCTGAAGCATTCTCCCACACATTGATCTGAAACATTCTCTCTTTCATTGATCTGAAACATTCTCCCTCACACTGACCTGAATCATTCTCCCTCTCATTGTTCCGAAACATCCTTTCTCTTCCATTGATCTGAAACATTCTCCCTCACACTGATCTGACTCATTCTCCCTCTCATTGTTCCGAAACATCCTTTCTCTTCCATTGATCTGAAACATTCTCCCTCTCACTGGTCTGAAACATTCTCCCTCTCACTGGTCTGCAAAATTCTCCCTCTCACTGGTCTGAAACATTCTCCCTCTCACTGATCTGAAACATTCTCCCTCACATTGATCTGAAACATTCTCTCTTTTATTGATCCGAAACATTCTCCCTCACATTGATCTGAAACATTCTCCCTCACATTGATCTGAAACATTCTCCCTCTCACTGTTCCGAAACATCCTTTCTCTGCCATTGATGTGAAACATTCTCCCTGTCGTTGATCTGAAACATTCTACCTCTCATGATCTGAAACATGCTCCCTCTCATTGATCTGAAACATTCTCCCTCTCATTGGTCTGAAACATCCTCCCTCTCATTGATCTGAACATTCTCTCTCTCTCACTGGTTTGAAACATTCTCCCTCACATTGATCTGAATTATTCCCTCTTTCATTGATCTGAAACATTCTCTCTTTCATTGATCTGAAACATTCTCCCTCACACTGATCTGAATCATTCTCCCTCTCATTGTTCCGAAACATCCTTTCTCTTTCATTGATCTGAAACATTCTCCCTCACACTGATCTGAATCATTCTCCCTCTCATTGTTCTGAAACATCCTTTCTCTTCCATTGATCTGAAACATTCTCCCTCTCACTGCTCTGAAACATTCTCCCTCTCACTGGTCTGCAAAATTCTCCCTCTCACTGGTCTGAAACATTCTCCCTCTCACTGATCTGAAACATTCTCCCTCACATTGATCTGAAACATTCTCTCTTTTATTGATCTGAAACATTCTCCCTCACATTGATCTGAAACATTCTCCCTCACATTGATCTGAAACATTCTCCCTCTCACTGTTCCGAAACATCCTTTCTCTGCCATTGATGTGAAACATTCTCCCTGTCGTTGATCTGAAACATTCTCCCTCTCATGATCTGAATCATGCTCCCTCTCATTGATCTGAAACATTGTCCCTCTCATTGGTCTGAAACATCCTCCCTCTCATTGATCTGAACATTCTCTCTCTCTCACTGGTTTGAAACATTCTCCCTCACATTGATCTGAATTATTCCCTCTTTCATTGATCTGAAACATTCTCTCTTTCATTGATCGGAAACATTCTCCCTCACCTTGATCTGAATCATTCTCTCTTTCATTGATCTGAAACATTCTCCCTCACACTGATCTGAATCATTCTCCCTCTCATTGTTCCGAAACATCCTTTCTCTTCCATTGATCTGAAACATTCTCCCTCTCACTGGTCTGAAACATTCTCCCTCTCACTGGTCTGCAAAATTCTCCCTCTCACTGGTCTGAAACATTCTACCTCTCACTGATCTGAAACATTCTCCCTCACATTGATCTGAAACATTCTCTCTTTTATTGATCTGAAACATTCTCCCTCACATTGATCTGAAACATTCTCCCTCACATTGATCTGAAACATTCTCCCTCTCACTGGTCTGCAAAATTCTCCCTCTCAGTGGTCTGAAATATTCTACCTCTCACTGATCTGAAACATTCTCCCTCACCTTGATCTGAAACATTCTCTCTTTCATTGATCTGAAACATTCTCCCTCACACTGATCTGAATCATTCTCCCTCTCATTGTTCCGAAACATCCTTTCTCTTCCATTGATCTGAAACATTCTCCCTCTCATTGATCTGAAACATTCTCCCTCTCACTGGTCTGCAAAATTCTCCCTCTCTCTGGTCTGAAACATTCTCCCTCTCAGTGGTCTGAAGCATTCTCCCACACATTGATCTGAAACATTCTCTCTTTCATTGATCTGAAACATTCTCCCTCACACTGATCTGAATCATTCTCCCTCTCATTGTTCCGAAACATCCTTTCTCTTTCATTGATCTGAAACATTCTCCCTCACACTGATCTGAATCATTCTCCCTCTCATTGTTCCGAAACATCCTTTCTCTTCCATTGATCTGAAACATTCTCCCTCTCACTGCTCTGAAACATTCTCCCTCTCACTGGTCTGCAAAATTCTCCCTCTCACTGGTCTGAAACATTCTCCCTCTCACTGATCTGAAACATTCTCCCTCACATTGATCTGAAACATTCTCTCTTTTATTGATCTGAAACATTCTCCCTCACATTGATCTGAAACATTCTCCCTCACATTGATCTGAAACATTCTCCCTCTCACTGTTCCGAAACATCCTTTCTCTGCCATTGATGTGAAACATTCTCCCTGTCGTTGATCTGAAACATTCTCCCTCTCATGATCTGAAACATGCTCCCTCTCATTGATCTGAAACATTCTCCCTCTCATTGGTCTGAAACAACCTCCCTCTCATTGATCTGAACATTCTCTCTCTCTCACTGGTTTGAAACATTCTCCCTCACATTGATCTGAATTATTCCCTCTTTCATTGATCTGAAACATTCTCTCTTTCATTGATCGGAAACATTCTCCCTCACCTTGATGTGAAACATTCTCTCTTTCATTGATCTGAAACATTCTCCCTCACACTGATCTGAATCATTCTCCCTCTCATTGTTCCGAAACATCCTTTCTCTTCCATTGATCTGAAACATTCTCCCTCTCATTGATCTGAAACATTCTCCCTCTCACTGGTCTGCAAAATTCTCCCTCTCTCTGGTCTGAAACATTCTCCCTCTCAGTGGTCTGAAGCATTCTCCCACACATTGATCTGAAACATTCTCTCTTTCATTGATCTGAAACGTTCTCCCTCACACTGATCTGAATCATTCTCCCTCTCATTGTTCCGAAAAATCCTTTCTCTTTCATTGATCTGAAACATTCTCCCTCACACTGATCTGAATCATTCTCCCTCTCATTGTTCCGAAACATCTTTTTTTTCCATTGATCTGAAACATTCTCCCTCTCACTGGTCTGAAACATTCTCCCTCTCACTGGTCTGCAAAATTCTCCCTCTCACTGGTCTGAAACATTCTCCCTCTCACTGATCTGAAACATTCTCCCTCACATTGATCTGAAACATTCTCTCTTTTATTGATCTGAAACATTCTCCCTCACATTGATCTGAAACATTCTCCCTCACATTGATCTGAAACATTCTCCCTCTCACTGTTCCGAAACATCCTTTTTCTGCCATTGATGTGAAACATTCTGCCTGTCGTTGATCTGAAACATTCTCCCTCTCATGACCTGAAACATGCTCCCTCTCATTGATCTGAAACATTCTCCTCTCATTGGTCTGAAACATCCTCCCTCTCATTGATCTGAACATTCTCTCTCTCTCACTGGTTTGAAACATTCTCCCTCACATTGATCTGAAATATTCCCTCTTTCATTGATCTGAAACATTCTCTCTTTCATTGATCGGAAACATTCTCCCTCACCTTGATCTGAAACATTCTCCCTCACATTTATCTGAAAAATTCTCCCTCTCAATGTTCCAAAACATCCTTTCTCAGCCTTTGATCTGAAACATTCTCCCTCTCGTTGATCTGAAACATTCTCCCTCTCGTTGATCTGAAACATTCTCCCTCTCGTTGATCTGAAACATTCTCCCTCTCATTGGTCTGCAACATTCTCCCTCTCATTGATCTGAAACATTCTCGCTCTCACTGGTCTGAAACATTCTCGCTCTCACTGGTCTGAAACATTCTCCCTCTCATTGGTCTGAAACATCCTCCCTCTCATTGATCTGAAAATTCTCTCTCTTCAACTGGTCTGAAATATTCTCCCTCACATTGGTCTGAAACATTCTCTCTTTCATTGATCTGAAACGGTCTCTCTTTCATTGATCTGAACATTCTCTCTTTCATTGATCAGAAACTTTCTCTCTTTCATTGATCGGAAACATTCTCCCTCACCTTGATCTGAAACATTCTCCCTCACATTTATCTGAAACATTCTCCCTCTCAATGTTCCGAAACATCCTTTCTCAGCCTTTGATCTGAAACATTCTCCCTCTCGTTGATCTGAAACATTCTCCCTCTCCTTGATCTGAAACATTCTCCCTCTCGCTGATCTGAAATATTCTCCCTCTTGTTGATCTGAAACAATCTCTCTCTCGTTGATCTGAAACAGTCTCCCTCTCGTTGATCTGAAACATTCTCCCTCTCGTTGATCTGAAAGATTCTCCCTCTCGTTGATCTGAAACATTCTCCCTCTCGTTGATCTGAAACATGCTCCCTCTCGTTGATCTGAAACATTCTCCCTCTCGTTGATCTGAAACATTCTCCCTCTCATTGTTCCGGAACATCCTTTCTCTGCCATTGATGTGAAACATTCTCCCTGTCTTTGATCTGAAACATTCTCCCTCTCACTGATCTGAAACATTCTCCCTCTCATTGATCTGAAACATTCTCCCTCTCATTGGTCTGAAACATCCTCCCTCTCATTGATCTGAAAATTCTCTCGCTCTCACTGCTCTGAAACATTCTCCGTCACATTGATCTGAAAAATTCTCTCTTTCATTGATCTGAAACATTCTCTCTTTCATTGATCTGAAACATTCTCTCTTTCATTGATCGGAAACATTCTCTCTTTCATTGATCGGAAACATTCTCCCTCTCACTGATCTGAAACATTCTCCCTCTCATTGGTCTGAAACATCCTCCCTCTCATTGTTCTGAAAATTCTCTCCCTCTCACTGGTCTGAGAAATTCTCCCTCTCAGTGGTCTGAAGCATTCTCCCACACATTTATCTGAAACATTCTCTCTTTCATTGATCTGAAACATTCTCCCTCACACTGATCTGAATCATTCTCCCTCTCATTGTTCCGAAACATCCTTTCTCTTCCATTGTTCTGAAACATTCTCCCTCTCATTGATCTGAAATATTCTCCCTCTCATTGATCTGAAACATTCTCCATCTCATTTGTCTGAAACATTCTCCCTCTCACTGGTCTGAAACATTCTCCCTCTCACTGGTCTGCAAAATTCTCCCTCTCACTGGTCTGAAACATTCTCCCTCTCACTGATCTGAAACATTCTCGCTCACATTGATCTGAAACATTCTCTCTTTTATTGTTCTGAAACATTCTCCCTCTCGTTGATCTGAAAGATTCTCGCTCTCGTTGATCTGAAACATTCTCCCTCTAGTTGATCTGAAACATGCTCCCTCTCGTTGATCTGAAACATGCTCCCTCTCGTTGATCTGAAACATTCTCCCTCTCGTTGATCTGAAACATTCTCCCTCTCATTGTTCCGGAACATCCTTTCTCTGCCATTGATGTGAAATATTCTCCCTGTCTTTGATCTGAAACATTCTCCCTCTCACTGATCTGAAACATTCTCCCTCTCATTGGTCTCAAACTTTCTCCCTCTCATTGATCTGAAAATTCTCTCTCTCTCACTGGTCTGAAACATTCTCCGTCACATTGATCTGAAAATTTCTCTCTTTCATTGATCTGAAACATTCTCTCTTTCATTGATCTGAAACATTCTCTCTTTCATTGATCGGAAACATTCTCTCTTTTATTGATCGGAAACATTCTCCCTCACCTTGATCTGAAACATTCTCCCTCACATTGTTCCGGAACATCCTTTCTCTGCCATTGATGTGAAACATTCTCCCTGTCTTTGATCTGAAACATTCCCCCTCTCACTGATCTGAAACACTCTCCCTCTCATTGATCTGAAGCATTCTCCCTCTCATTGGTCTGAAACATCCTCCCTCTCATTGATCTGAAAATTCTCTGCCTCTCACTGGTCTGAAAAATTCTCCCTCTCAGTGGTCTGAAGCATTCCCCCACACATTGATCTGAAACATTCTCTCTTTCATTGATCTGAAACATTCTCCCTCACACTGATCTGAATCATTCTCCCTCTCATTGTTCCGAAACATCCTTTCTCTTCCATTGATCTGAAACATTCTCCCTCACACTGATCTGAATTATTCTCCCTCTCATTGTTCCGAAACATCCTTTCTCTTCCATTGATCTGAAACATTTTCCCTCTCACTGGTCTGAAACATTCTCCCTCTCATTGGTCTGAAACATCCTCCCTCTCATTGATCTGAACATTCTCTCTCTCTCACTGGTTTGAAACATTCTCCCTCACACTGATCTGAATCATTCTCCCTCTCATTGTTCCGAAACATCCTTTCTCTTCCATTGATCTGAAACATTCTCCCTCTCATTGATCTGAAACATTCTCCCTCTCACTGGTCTGCAAAATGCTCCCTCTCGCTGGTGTGAAACATTCTCCCTCTCAGTGGTCTGAAGCATTCTCCCACACATTGATCTGAAACATTCTCTCTTTCATTGATCTGAAACATTCTCCCTCACACTGACCTGAATCATTCTCCCTCTCATTGTTCCGAAACATCCTTTCTCTGCCATTGATCTGAATCATTCTCCCTCTCATTGTTCCGAAACATCCTTTCTCTTCCATTGATCTGAAACATTCTCCCTCACACTGATCTGAATCATTCTCCCTCTCATTGTTCCGAAACATCCTTTCTCTTCCATTGATCTGAAACATTCTCCCTCTCACTGGTCTGAAACATTCTCCCTCTCACTGGTCTGCAAGATTCTCCCTCTCACTGGTCTGAAACATTCTCCCTCTCACTGATCTGAAACATTCTCCCTCACATTGATCTGAAACATTCTCTCTTTTATTGATCTGAAACATTCTCCCTCACATTGATCTGAAACATTCTCCCTCACATTGATCTGAAACATTCTCCCTCTCACTGTTCCGAAACATCCTTTCTCTGCCATTGATGTGAAACATTCTCCCTGTCGTTGATCTGAAACATTCTCCCTCTCATGATCTGAAACATGCTCCCTCTCATTGATCTGAAACATTCTCCCTCTCATTGGTCTGAAAAATCCTCGCTCTCATTGATCTGAACATTCTCTCTCTCACTGGTTTGAAACATTCTCCCTCACATTGATCTGAATTATTCCCTCTTTCATTGATCTGAAACATTCTCTCTTTCATTGATCGGAAACATTCTCCCTCACCTTGATCTGAAACATTCTCTCTTTCATTGATCTGAAACATTCTCCCTCACACTGATCTGAATCATTCTCCCTCTCATTGTTCCGAAACTTCCTTTCTCTTCCATTGATCTGAAACATTCTCCCTCTCATTGATCTGAAACATTCTCCCTCTCACTGGTCTGCAAAATTCTCCCTCTCTCTGGTCTGAAACATTCTCCCTCTCAGTGGTCTGAAGCATTCTCCCACACATTGATCTGAAACATTCTCTCTTTCATTGATCTGAAACATTCTCCCTCACACTGATCTGAATCATTCTCCCTCTCATTGTTCCGAAACATCCTTTCTCTTCCATTGATCTGAAACATTCTCCCTCTCACTGGTCTGAAACATTCTCCCTCTCACTGGTCTGCAAAATTCTCCCTCTCACTGGTCTGAAACATTCTCCCTCTCACTGATCTGAAACATTCTCCCTCACATTGATCTGAAACATTCTCTCTTTTATTGATCTGAAACATTCTCCCTCACATTGATCTGAAACATTCTCCCTCACATTGATCTGAAACATTCTCCCTCTCATTGTTCCGAAACATCCTTTCTCTGCCATTGATGTGAAACATTCTCCCTGTCGTTGATCTGAAACATTCTCCCTCTCACTGATCTGAAACATTCTCCCTGTCATTGATTAGAAACATTCTCCCTCTCATTGGTCTGAAACATCCTCCCTCTCATTCATCTGAAAATTCTCTCTCTCTCACTGGTGTGAAACATTCTCCCTCACATTGATCTGAAACATTCTCTCTTTCATTGTTCAGAAACATTCTCTCTTTCATTGATCTGAAACATTCTCCCTCACCTTGATCGGAAACATTCTCCCTCACATTGATCCTAAACATTCTCCCTCTCAGTGTTCCGAAACATTCTTTCTCAGCCTTTGATCTGAAACATTCTCCCTCTCGTTGATCTGAAACATTCTCCCTCTCGTTGATCTGAAACATTCTCTCTCTCGTTGATCTGAAACATTCTCCCTCTCATTGGTCTGCAACATTCTCCCTCTCATTGATCTGAAACATTCTCGCTCTCACTGGTCTGAAACATTCTCGCTCTCACTGGTCTGAAACATTCTCCCTCTCATTGGTCTGAAACATCCTCCCTCTCATTGATCTGAAAATTCTCTCTCTTCAACTGGTCTGAAACATTCTCCCTCACATTGGTCTGAAACATTCTCTCTTTCATTGATCTGAAACGGTCTCTCTTTCATTGATCTGAACATTCTCTCTTTCATTGATCAGAAACTTTCTCTCTTTCATTGATCGGAAACATTCTCCCTCACCTTGATCTGAAACATTCTCCCTCACATTTATCTGAAACATTCTCCCTCTCAATGTTCCGAAACATCCTTTCTCAGCCTTTGATCTGAAACATTCTCCCTCTCGTTGATCTGAAACATTCTCCCTCTCCTTGATCTGAAACATTCTCCCTCTCGTTGATCTGAAATATTCTCCCTCTTGTTGATCTGAAACAATCTCTCTCTCGTTGATCTGAAACAGTCTCCCTCTCGTTGATCTGAAACATTCTCCCTCTCGTTGATCTGAAAGATTCTCCCTCTCGTTGATCTGAAACATTCTCCCTCTCGTTGATCTGAAACATGATCCCTCTCGTTGATCTGAAACATTCTCCCTCTCGTTGATCTGAAACATTCTCCCTCTCATTGTTCCGGAACATCCTTTCTCTGCCATTGATGTGAAACATTCTCCCTGTCTTTGATCTGAAACATTCTCCCTCTCACTGATCTGAAACATTCTCCCTCTCATTGATCTGAAACATTCTCCCTCTCATTGGTCTGAAACATCCTCCCTCTCATTGATCTGAAAATTCTCTCGCTCTCACTGCTCTGAAACATTCTCCGTCACATTGATCTGAAAAATTCTCTCTTTCATTGATCTGAAACATTCTCTCTTTCATTGATCTGAAACATTCTCTCTTTCATTGATCGGAAACAATCTCTCTTTCATTGATCGGAAACATTCTCCCTCACCTTGATCTGAAACGTTCTCCCTCACATTGTTCCGGAACATACTTTCTCTGCCATTGATGTGAAACATTCTCCCTGTCTTTGATCTGAAACATTCCCCCTCTCACTGATCTGAAACATTCTCCCTCTCATTGATCTGAAACATTCTCCCTCTCATTGGTCTGAAACATCCTCCCTCTCATTGTTCTGAACATTCTCTCCCTCTCACTGGTCTGAAAAATTCTCCCTCTCAGTGGTCTGAAGCATTCTCCCACACATTTATCTGAAACATTCTCTCTTTCATTGATCTGAAACATTCTCCCTCACACTGATCTGAATCATTCTCCCTCTCATTGTTCCGAAACATCCTTTCTCTTCCATTGTCTTCCATTCTCTTCCATTCTCCCTCACATTTATCTGAAAAATTCTGCCTCTCAAAGTCCCAAAACATCCTTTCTCAGCCTTTGATCTGAAACATTCTCCCTGTCGTTGATCTGAAACATTCTCCATCTCGTTGATTTGAAACATTCTCCCTCTCGTTGATCTGAAACATTCTCCCTCTCGTTGATCTGAAACATTCTCCCTCTCATTGGTCTGCAAAATTCTCCCTCTCATTGATGTGAAACATTCTCCCTCTCACTGATCTGAAACATTCTCCCTCTCATTGATCTGAAACATTCTCCCTCTCATTGGTCAGAAACATTCTCCCTCTCACTGGTCTGAAACATTCTCGCTCTCACTGGTCTGAAACATTCTCGCTCTCACTGGTCTGAAACATTCTCCCTCTCACTGATCTGAAACATTCTCCCTCCCATTGATCTGAAACATTCTCTCTTTTATTGATCTGAAACATTCTCCCTCACCTTGATCTGAAACATTCCCCCTCACATTGATCTGAAACATTCTCCCTCTCATTGTTCCGAAACATCCTTTCTCTGCCATTGATGTGAAACATTCTCCCTGTCGTTGATCTGAAACATTCTCCCTCTCATGATCTGAAACATGCTCCCTCTCATTGATCTGAAACATTCTCCCTCTCATTGGTCTGAAACATCCTCCCTCTCATTGATCTGAACATTCTCTCTCTCTCACTGATCTGAATCATTCTCCCTCACATTGATCTGAAATATTCCCTCTTTCATTGATCTGAAACATTCTCTCTTTCATTGATCGGAAACATTCTCCCTCACCTTGATCTGAAACATTCTCCCTCACATTTATCTGAAAAATTCTCCCTCTCAATGTTCCAAAACATCCTTTCTCAGCCTTTGATCTGAAACATTCTCCCTCTCGTTGATCTGAAACATTCTCCCTCTCGTTGATCTGAAACATTCTCCCTCTCATTGATCTGAAACATTCTCCCTCTCGTTGATCTGAAACATTCTCCCTCTCATTGTTCCGGAACATCCTTTCTCTGCCATTGATGTGAAACATTCTCCCTGTCTTTGATCTGAAACATTCTCCCTCTCACTGATCTGAAACATTCTCCCTCTCATTGGTCTGAAACATCCTCCCTCTCATTGATCTGAAAATTCACTCGCTCTCACTGCTCTGAAACATTCTCCGTCACATTGATCTGAAAAATTCTCTCTTTCATTGATCTGAAACATTCTCTCTTTCATTGATCTGAAACATTCTCTCTTTCATTGATCTGAAACATTCTCCCTCTCATTGGTCTGAAACATCCTCCCTCTCATTGATCTGAAAATTCTCTCTCTCTCACTGGTCTGAAACATTCTCCGTCACATTGATCTGAAAAATTCTCTCTTTCATTGATTTGAAACATTCTCTCTTTCATTGATCTGAAACATTCTATCTTTCATTGATCGGAAACATTCTCTCTTTTATTGATCGGAAACATTCTCCCTCACCTTGATCTGAAACATTCTCCCTCACATTGTTCCGGAACATCCTTTCTCTGCCATTGATGTGAAACATTCTCCCTGTCTTTGATCTGAAACATTCCCCCTTTCACTGATCTGAAACACTCTCCCTCTCATTGATCTGAAACATTCTCCCTCTCATTGGTCTGAAACATCCTCCCTCTCATTGATCTGAAAATTCTCTCCCTCTCACTGGTCTGAAAAATTCTCCCTCTCAGTGGTCTGAAGCATTCTCCCACACATTGATCTGAAACATTCTCTCTTTCATGGATCTGAAACATTCTCCCTCACACTGATCTGAATCATTCTCCCTCTCATTGTTCCGAAACATCCTTTCTCTTCCATTGATCTGAAAATTTCTCCCTCACACTGATCTGAATTATTCTCCCTCTCATTGTTCCGAAACATCCTTTCTCTTCCATTGAACTGAAACATTCTCCCTCTCACTGGTCTGAAACATTCTCCCTCTCATTGGTCTGAAACATCCTCCCTCTCATTGATCTGAACATTCTCTCTCTCTCACTGGTTTGAAACGTTCTCCCTCACATTGATCTGAAATATTCCCTCTTTCATTGATCTGAAACATTCTCTCTTTCATTGATCGGAACCATTCTCCCTCACCTTTATCTGAAACATTCTCCCTCACATTTATCTGAAAAATTCTCCCTCTCAATGTTCCAAAACATCCTTTCTCAGCCTTTGATGTGAAACATTCTCCCTGTCTTTGATCTGAAACATTCTCCCTCTCGTTGATCTGAAACATTTTCCCTCTCGTTGATCTGAAACATTCTCCCTGTCGTTGATCTGAAACATTCTCCCTCTCATTGGTCTGCAACATTCTACCTCTCATTGATCTGAAACATTCTCGCTCTCACTGGTCTGAAACATTCTCGCTCTCACTGGTCTGAAACATTCTCCCTCTCATTGGTATGAAACATCCTCCCTCTCATTGATCTGAAAATTCTCTCTCTTCAACTGGTCTGAAACATTCTCCCTCACATTGGTCTGAAACATTCTCTCTTTCATTGATCTGAAACGGTCTCTCTTTCATTGATCTGAACATTCTCTCTTTCATTGATCAGAAACTTTCTCTCTTTCATTGATCGGAAACATTCTCCCTCACCTTGATCTGAAACATTCTCCCTCACATTTATCTGAAAAATTCTCCCTCTCAATGTTCCAAAACATCCTTTCTCAGCCTTTGATCTGAAACATTCTCCCTCTCGTTGATCTGAAACATTCTCCCTCTCGTTGATCTGAAACATTCTCCCTCTCGTTGATCTGAAACATTCTCCCTCTCATTGGTCTGCAACATTCTCCCTCTCATTGATCTGAAACATTCTCGCTCTCACTGGTCTGAAACATTCTCGCTCTCACTGGTCTGAAACATTCTCCCTCTCATTGGTCTGAAACATCCTCCCTCTCATTGATCTGAAAATTCTCTCTCTTCAACTGGTCTGAAATATTCTCCCTCACATTGGTCTGAAACATTCTCTCTTTCATTGATCTGAAACGGTCTCTCTTTCATTGATCTGAACATTCTCTCTTTCATTGATCAGAAACTTTCTCTCTTTCATTGATCGGAAACATTCTCCCTCACCTTGATCTGAAACATTCTCCCTCACATTTATCTGAAACATTCTCCCTCTCAATGTTCCGAAACATCCTTTCTCAGCCTTTGATCTGAAACATTCTCCCTCTCGTTGATCTGAAACATTCTCCCTCTCCTTGATCTGAAACATTCTCCCTCTCGCTGATCTGAAATATTCTCCCTCTTGTTGATCTGAAACAATCTCTCTCTCGTTGATCTGAAACAGTCTCCCTCTCGTTGATCTGAAACATTCTCCCTCTCGTTGATCTGAAAGATTCTCCCTGTCGTTGATCTGAAACATTCTCCCTCTCGTTGATCTGAAACATGCTCCCTCTCGTTGATCTGAAACATTCTCCCTCTCGTTGATCTGAAACATTCTCCCTCTCATTGTTCCGGAACATCCTTTCTCTGCCATTGATGTGAAACATTCTCCCTGTCTTTGATCTGAAACATTCTCCCTCTCACTGATCTGAAACATTCTCCCTCTCATTGATCTGAAACATTCTCCCTCTCATTGGTCTGAAACATCCTCCCTCTCATTGATCTGAAAATTCTCTCGCTCTCACTGCTCTGAAACATTCTCCGTCACATTGATCTGAAAAATTCTCTCTTTCATTGATCTGAAACATTCTCTCTTTCATTGATCTGAAACATTCTCTCTTTCATTGATCGGAAACATTCTCTCTTTCATTGATCGGAAACATTCTCCCTCTCACTGATCTGAAACATTCTCCCTCTCATTGGTCTGAAACATCCTCCCTCTCATTGTTCTGAAAATTCTCTCCCTCTCACTGGTCTGAGAAATTCTCCCTCTCAGTGGTCTGAAGCATTCTCCCACACATTTATCTGAAACATTCTCTCTTTCATTGATCTGAAACATTCTCCCTCACACTGATCTGAATCATTCTCCCTCTCATTGTTCCGAAACATCCTTTCTCTTCCATTGTTCTGAAACATTCTCCCTCTCATTGATCTGAAATATTCTCCCTCTCATTGATCTGAAACATTCTCCATCTCATTTGTCTGAAACATTCTCCCTCTCACTGGTCTGAAACATTCTCCCTCTCACTGGTCTGCAAAATTCTCCCTCTCACTGGTCTGAAACATTCTCCCTCTCACTGATCTGAAACATTCTCGCTCACATTGATCTGAAACATTCTCTCTTTTATTGTTCTGAAACATTCTCCCTCTCGTTGATCTGAAAGATTCTCGCTCTCGTTGATCTGAAACATTCTCCCTCTAGTTGATCTGAAACATGCTCCCTCTCGTTGATCTGAAACATGCTCCCTCTCGTTGATCTGAAACATTCTCCCTCTCGTTGATCTGAAACATTCTCCCTCTCATTGTTCCGGAACATCCTTTCTCTGCCATTGATGTGAAACATTCTCCCTGTCTTTGATCTGAAACATTCTCCCTCTCACTGATCTGAAACATTCTCCCTCTCATTGGTCTCAAACTTTCTCCCTCTCATTGATCTGAAAATTCTCTCTCTCTCACTGGTCTGAAACATTCTCCGTCACATTGATCTGAAAATTTCTCTCTTTCATTGATCTGAAACATTCTCTCTTTCATTGATCTGAAACATTCTCTCTTTCATTGATCGGAAACATTCTCTCTTTTATTGATCGGAAACATTCTCCCTCACCTTGATCTGAAACATTCTCCCTCACATTGTTCCGGAACATCCTTTCTCTGCCATTGATGTGAAACATTCTCCCTGTCTTTGATCTGAAACATTCCCCCTCTCACTGATCTGAAACACTCTCCCTCTCATTGATCTGAAGCATTCTCCCTCTCATTGGTCTGAAACATCCTCCCTCTCATTGATCTGAAAATTCTCTGCCTCTCACTGGTCTGAAAAATTCTCCCTCTCAGTGGTCTGAAGCATTCCCCCACACATTGATCTGAAACATTCTCTCTTTCATTGATCTGAAACATTCTCCCTCACACTGATCTGAATCATTCTCCCTCTCATTGTTCCGAAACATCCTTTCTCTTCCATTGATCTGAAACATTCTCCCTCACACTGATCTGAATTATTCTCCCTCTCATTGTTCCGAAACATCCTTTCTCTTCCATTGATCTGAAACATTTTCCCTCTCACTGGTCTGAAACATTCTCCCTCTCATTGGTCTGAAACATCCTCCCTCTCATTGATCTGAACATTCTCTCTCTCTCACTGGTTTGAAACATTCTCCCTCACACTGATCTGAATCATTCTCCCTCTCATTGTTCCGAAACATCCTTTCTCTTCCATTGATCTGAAACATTCTCCCTCTCATTGATCTGAAACATTCTCCCTCTCACTGGTCTGCAAAATGCTCCCTCTCGCTGGTGTGAAACATTCTCCCTCTCAGTGGTCTGAAGCATTCTCCCACACATTGATCTGAAACATTCTCTCTTTCATTGATCTGAAACATTCTCCCTCACACTGACCTGAATCATTCTCCCTCTCATTGTTCCGAAACATCCTTTCTCTGCCATTGATCTGAATCATTCTCCCTCTCATTGTTCCGAAACATCCTTTCTCTTCCATTGATCTGAAACATTCTCCCTCACACTGATCTGAATCATTCTCCCTCTCATTGTTCCGAAACATCCTTTCTCTTCCATTGATCTGAAACATTCTCCCTCTCACTGGTCTGAAACATTCTCCCTCTCACTGGTCTGCAAGATTCTCCCTCTCACTGGTCTGAAACATTCTCCCTCTCACTGATCTGAAACATTCTCCCTCACATTGATCTGAAACATTCTCTCTTTTATTGATCTGAAACATTCTCCCTCACATTGATCTGAAACATTCTCCCTCACATTGATCTGAAACATTCTCCCTCTCACTGTTCCGAAACATCCTTTCTCTGCCATTGATGTGAAACATTCTCCCTGTCGTTGATCTGAAACATTCTCCCTCTCATGATCTGAAACATGCTCCCTCTCATTGATCTGAAACATTCTCCCTCTCATTGGTCTGAAAAATCCTCGCTCTCATTGATCTGAACATTCTCTCTCTCACTGGTTTGAAACATTCTCCCTCACATTGATCTGAATTATTCCCTCTTTCATTGATCTGAAACATTCTCTCTTTCATTGATCGGAAACATTCTCCCTCACCTTGATCTGAAACATTCTCTCTTTCATTGATCTGAAACATTCTCCCTCACACTGATCTGAATCATTCTCCCTCTCATTGTTCCGAAACTTCCTTTCTCTTCCATTGATCTGAAACATTCTCCCTCTCATTGATCTGAAACATTCTCCCTCTCACTGGTCTGCAAAATTCTCCCTCTCTCTGGTCTGAAACATTCTCCCTCTCAGTGGTCTGAAGCATTCTCCCACACATTGATCTGAAACATTCTCTCTTTCATTGATCTGAAACATTCTCCCTCACACTGATCTGAATCATTCTCCCTCTCATTGTTCCGAAACATCCTTTCTCTTCCATTGATCTGAAACATTCTCCCTCTCACTGGTCTGAAACATTCTCCCTCTCACTGGTCTGCAAAATTCTCCCTCTCACTGGTCTGAAACATTCTCCCTCTCACTGATCTGAAACATTCTCCCTCACATTGATCTGAAACATTCTCTCTTTTATTGATCTGAAACATTCTCCCTCACATTGATCTGAAACATTCTCCCTCACATTGATCTGAAACATTCTCCCTCTCACTGTTCCTAAACATCCTTTCTCTGCCATTGATGTGAAACATTCTCCCTGTCGTTGATCTGAAACATTCTCCCTCTCATGATCTGAAACATGCTCCCTCTCATTGATCTGAAACATTCTCCCTCTCATTGGTCTGAAACATCCTCCCTCTCATTGATCTGAACATTCTCTCTCTCTCACTGGTTTGAAACATTCTCCCTCACATTGATCTGAAATATTCCCTCTTTCATTGATCTGAAACATTCTCTCTTTCATTGATCGGAAACATTCTCCCTCACCTTGATCTGAAACATTCTCCCTCACATTTATCTGAAAAATTCTCCCTCTCAATGTTCCAAAACATCCTTTCTCAGCCTTTGATCTGAAACATTCTCCCTCTCGTTGATCTGAAACATTCTCCCTCTCGTTGATCTGAAACATTCTCTCTCTCGTTGATCTGAAACATTCTCCCTCTCATTGGTCTGCAACATTCTCCCTCTCATTGATCTGAAACATTCTCGCTCTCACTGGTCTGAAACATTCTCGCTCTCACTGGTCTGAAACATTCTCCCTCTCATTGGTCTGAAACATCCTCCCTCTCATTGATCTGAAAATTCTCTCTCTTCAACTGGTCTGAAACATTCTCCCTCACATTGGTCTGAAACATTCTCTCTTTCATTGATCTGAAACGGTCTCTCTTTCATTGATCTGAACATTCTCTCTTTCATTGATCAGAAACTTTCTCTCTTTCATTGATCTGAAACATTCTCCCTCACCTTGATCTGAAACATTCTCCCTCACATTTATCTGAAACATTCTCCCTCTCAATGTTCCGAAACATCCTTTCTCAGCCTTTGATCTGAAACATTCTCCCTCTCGTTGATCTGAAACATTCTCCCTCTCCTTGATCTGAAACATTCTCCCTCTCGTTGATCTGAAATATTCTCCCTCTTGTTGATCTGAAACAATCTCTCTCTCGTTGATCTGAAACAGTCTCCCTCTCGTTGATCTGAAACATGATCCCTCTCGTTGATCTGAAACATTCTCCCTCTCGTTGATCTGAAACATTCTCCCTCTCATTATTCCGGAACATCCTTTCTCTGCCATTGATGTGAAACATTCTCCCTGTCTTTGATCTGAAACATTCTCCCTCTCACTGATCTGAAACATTCTCCCTCTCATTGATCTGAAACATTCTCCCTCTCATTGGTCTGAAACATCCTCCCTCTCATTGATCTGAACATTCTCTCTCTCTCACTGATCTGAATCATTCTCCCTCACATTGATCTGAAATATTCCCTCTTTCATTGATCTGAAACATTCTCTCTTTCATTGATCGGAAACATTCTCCCTCACCTTGATCTGAAACATTCTCCCTCACATTTATCTGAAAAATTCTCCCTCTCAATGTTCCAAAACATCCTTTCTCAGCCTTTGATCTGAAACATTCTCCCTCTCGTTGATCTGAAACATTCTCCCTCTCGTTGATCTGAAACATTCTCCCTCTCATTGATCTGAAACATTCTCCCTCTCGTTGATCTGAAACATTCTCCCTCTCATTGTTCCGGAACATCCTTTCTCTGCCATTGATGTGAAACATTCTCCCTGTCTTTGATCTGAAACATTCTCCCTCTCACTGATCTGAAACATTCTCCCTCTCATTGGTCTGAAACATCCTCCCTCTCATTGATCTGAAAATTCACTCGCTCTCACTGCTCTGAAACATTCTCCGTCACATTGATCTGAAAAATTCTCTCTTTCATTGATCTGAAACATTCTCTCTTTCATTGATCTGAAACATTCTCTCTTTCATTGATCTGAAACATTCTCCCTCTCATTGGTCTGAAACATCCTCCCTCTCATTGATCTGAAAATTCTCTCTCTCTCACTGGTCTGAAACATTCTCCGTCACATTGATCTGAAAAATTCTCTCTTTCATTGATTTGAAACATTCTCTCTTTCATTGATCTGAAACATTCTATCTTTCATTGATCGGAAACATTCTCTCTTTTATTGATCGGAAACATTCTCCCTCACCTTGATCTGAAACATTCTCCCTCACATTGTTCCGGAACATCCTTTCTCTGCCATTGATGTGAAACATTCTCCCTGTCTTTGATCTGAAACATTCCCCCTTTCACTGATCTGAAACACTCTCCCTCTCATTGATCTGAAACATTCTCCCTCTCATTGGTCTGAAACATCCTCCCTCTCATTGATCTGAAAATTCTCTCCCTCTCACTGGTCTGAAAAATTCTCCCTCTCAGTGGTCTGAAGCATTCTCCCACACATTGATCTGAAACATTCTCTCTTTCATGGATCTGAAACATTCTCCCTCACACTGATCTGAATCATTCTCCCTCTCATTGTTCCGAAACATCCTTTCTCTTCCATTGATCTGAAAATTTCTCCCTCACACTGATCTGAATTATTCTCCCTCTCATTGTTCCGAAACATCCTTTCTCTTCCATTGAACTGAAACATTCTCCCTCTCACTGGTCTGAAACATTCTCCCTCTCATTGGTCTGAAACATCCTCCCTCTCATTGATCTGAACATTCTCTCTCTCTCACTGGTTTGAAACGTTCTCCCTCACATTGATCTGAAATATTCCCTCTTTCATTGATCTGAAACATTCTCTCTTTCATTGATCGGAACCATTCTCCCTCACCTTTATCTGAAACATTCTCCCTCACATTTACCTGAAAAATTCTCCCTCTCAATGTTCCAAAACATCCTTTCTCAGCCTTTGATGTGAAACATTCTCCCTGTCTTTGATCTGAAACATTCTCCCTCTCGTTGATCTGAAACATTTTCCCTCTCGTTGATCTGAAACATTCTCCCTGTCGTTGATCTGAAACATTCTCCCTCTCATTGGTCTGCAACATTCTACCTCTCATTGATCTGAAACATTCTCGCTCTCACTGGTCTGAAACATTCTCGCTCTCACTGGTCTGAAACATTCTCCCTCTCATTGGTATGAAACATCCTCCCTCTCATTGATCTGAAAATTCTCTCTCTTCAACTGGTCTGAAACATTCTCCCTCACATTGGTCTGAAACATTCTCTCTTTCATTGATCTGAAACGGTCTCTCTTTCATTGATCTGAACATTCTCTCTTTCATTGATCAGAAACTTTCTCTCTTTCATTGATCGGAAACATTCTCCCTCACCTTGATCTGAAACATTCTCCCTCACATTTATCTGAAAAATTCTCCCTCTCAATGTTCCAAAACATCCTTTCTCAGCCTTTGATCTGAAACATTCTCCCTCTCGTTGATCTGAAACATTCTCCCTCTCGTTGATCTGAAACATTCTCCCTCTCGTTGATCTGAAACATTCTCCCTCTCATTGGTCTGCAACATTCTCCCTCTCATTGATCTGAAACATTCTCGCTCTCACTGGTCTGAAACATTCTCGCTCTCACTGGTCTGAAACATTCTCCCTCTCATTGGTCTGAAACATCCTCCCTCTCATTGATCTGAAAATTCTCTCTCTTCAACTGGTCTGAAATATTCTCCCTCACATTGGTCTGAAACATTCTCTCTTTCATTGATCTGAAACGGTCTCTCTTTCATTGATCTGAACATTCTCTCTTTCATTGATCAGAAACTTTCTCTCTTTCATTGATCGGAAACATTCTCCCTCACCTTGATCTGAAACATTCTCCCTCACATTTATCTGAAACATTCTCCCTCTCAATGTTCCGAAACATCCTTTCTCAGCCTTTGATCTGAAACATTCTCCCTCTCGTTGATCTGAAACATTCTCCCTCTCCTTGATCTGAAACATTCTCCCTCTCGCTGATCTGAAATATTCTCCCTCTTGTTGATCTGAAACAATCTCTCTCTCGTTGATCTGAAACAGTCTCCCTCTCGTTGATCTGAAACATTCTCCCTCTCGTTGATCTGAAAGATTCTCCCTGTCGTTGATCTGAAACATTCTCCCTCTCGTTGATCTGAAACATGCTCCCTCTCGTTGATCTGAAACATTCTCCCTCTCGTTGATCTGAAACATTCTCCCTCTCATTGTTCCGGAACATCCTTTCTCTGCCATTGATGTGAAACATTCTCCCTGTCTTTGATCTGAAACATTCTCCCTCTCACTGATCTGAAACATTCTCCCTCTCATTGATCTGAAACATTCTCCCTCTCATTGGTCTGAAACATCCTCCCTCTCATTGATCTGAAAATTCTCTCGCTCTCACTGCTCTGAAACATTCTCCGTCACATTGATCTGAAAAATTCTCTCTTTCATTGATCTGAAACATTCTCTCTTTCATTGATCTGAAACATTCTCTCTTTCATTGATCGGAAACATTCTCTCTTTCATTGATCGGAAACATTCTCCCTCTCACTGATCTGAAACATTCTCCCTCTCATTGGTCTGAAACATCCTCCCTCTCATTGTTCTGAAAATTCTCTCCCTCTCACTGGTCTGAGAAATTCTCCCTCTCAGTGGTCTGAAGCATTCTCCCACACATTTATCTGAAACATTCTCTCTTTCATTGATCTGAAACATTCTCCCTCACACTGATCTGAATCATTCTCCCTCTCATTGTTCCGAAACATCCTTTCTCTTCCATTGTTCTGAAACATTCTCCCTCTCATTGATCTGAAATATTCTCCCTCTCATTGATCTGAAACATTCTCCATCTCATTTGTCTGAAACATTCTCCCTCTCACTGGTCTGAAACATTCTCCCTCTCACTGGTCTGCAAAATTCTCCCTCTCACTGGTCTGAAACATTCTCCCTCTCACTGATCTGAAACATTCTCGCTCACATTGATCTGAAACATTCTCTCTTTTATTGTTCTGAAACATTCTCCCTCTCGTTGATCTGAAAGATTCTCGCTCTCGTTGATCTGAAACATTCTCCCTCTAGTTGATCTGAAACATGCTCCCTCTCGTTGATCTGAAACATGCTCCCTCTCGTTGATCTGAAACATTCTCCCTCTCGTTGATCTGAAACATTCTCCCTCTCATTGTTCCGGAACATCCTTTCTCTGCCATTGATGTGAAACATTCTCCCTGTCTTTGATCTGAAACATTCTCCCTCTCACTGATCTGAAACATTCTCCCTCTCATTGGTCTCAAACTTTCTCCCTCTCATTGATCTGAAAATTCTCTCTCTCTCACTGGTCTGAAACATTCTCCGTCACATTGATCTGAAAATTTCTCTCTTTCATTGATCTGAAACATTCTCTCTTTCATTGATCTGAAACATTCTCTCTTTCATTGATCGGAAACATTCTCTCTTTTATTGATCGGAAACATTCTCCCTCACCTTGATCTGAAACATTCTCCCTCACATTGTTCCGGAACATCCTTTCTCTGCCATTGATGTGAAACATTCTCCCTGTCTTTGATCTGAAACATTCCCCCTCTCACTGATCTGAAACACTCTCCCTCTCATTGATCTGAAGCATTCTCCCTCTCATTGGTCTGAAACATCCTCCCTCTCATTGATCTGAAAATTCTCTGCCTCTCACTGGTCTGAAAAATTCTCCCTCTCAGTGGTCTGAAGCATTCCCCCACACATTGATCTGAAACATTCTCTCTTTCATTGATCTGAAACATTCTCCCTCACACTGATCTGAATCATTCTCCCTCTCATTGTTCCGAAACATCCTTTCTCTTCCATTGATCTGAAACATTCTCCCTCACACTGATCTGAATTATTCTCCCTCTCATTGTTCCGAAACATCCTTTCTCTTCCATTGATCTGAAACATTTTCCCTCTCACTGGTCTGAAACATTCTCCCTCTCATTGGTCTGAAACATCCTCCCTCTCATTGATCTGAACATTCTCTCTCTCTCACTGGTTTGAAACATTCTCCCTCACACTGATCTGAATCATTCTCCCTCTCATTGTTCCGAAACATCCTTTCTCTTCCATTGATCTGAAACATTCTCCCTCTCATTGATCTGAAACATTCTCCCTCTCACTGGTCTGCAAAATGCTCCCTCTCGCTGGTGTGAAACATTCTCCCTCTCAGTGGTCTGAAGCATTCTCCCACACATTGATCTGAAACATTCTCTCTTTCATTGATCTGAAACATTCTCCCTCACACTGACCTGAATCATTCTCCCTCTCATTGTTCCGAAACATCCTTTCTCTGCCATTGATCTGAATCATTCTCCCTCTCATTGTTCCGAAACATCCTTTCTCTTCCATTGATCTGAAACATTCTCCCTCACACTGATCTGAATCATTCTCCCTCTCATTGTTCCGAAACATCCTTTCTCTTCCATTGATCTGAAACATTCTCCCTCTCACTGGTCTGAAACATTCTCCCTCTCACTGGTCTGCAAGATTCTCCCTCTCACTGGTCTGAAACATTCTCCCTCTCACTGATCTGAAACATTCTCCCTCACATTGATCTGAAACATTCTCTCTTTTATTGATCTGAAACATTCTCCCTCACATTGATCTGAAACATTCTCCCTCACATTGATCTGAAACATTCTCCCTCTCACTGTTCCGAAACATCCTTTCTCTGCCATTGATGTGAAACATTCTCCCTGTCGTTGATCTGAAACATTCTCCCTCTCATGATCTGAAACATGCTCCCTCTCATTGATCTGAAACATTCTCCCTCTCATTGGTCTGAAAAATCCTCGCTCTCATTGATCTGAACATTCTCTCTCTCACTGGTTTGAAACATTCTCCCTCACATTGATCTGAATTATTCCCTCTTTCATTGATCTGAAACATTCTCTCTTTCATTGATCGGAAACATTCTCCCTCACCTTGATCTGAAACATTCTCTCTTTCATTGATCTGAAACATTCTCCCTCACACTGATCTGAATCATTCTCCCTCTCATTGTTCCGAAACTTCCTTTCTCTTCCATTGATCTGAAACATTCTCCCTCTCATTGATCTGAAACATTCTCCCTCTCACTGGTCTGCAAAATTCTCCCTCTCTCTGGTCTGAAACATTCTCCCTCTCAGTGGTCTGAAGCATTCTCCCACACATTGATCTGAAACATTCTCTCTTTCATTGATCTGAAACATTCTCCCTCACACTGATCTGAATCATTCTCCCTCTCATTGTTCCGAAACATCCTTTCTCTTCCATTGATCTGAAACATTCTCCCTCTCACTGGTCTGAAACATTCTCCCTCTCACTGGTCTGCAAAATTCTCCCTCTCACTGGTCTGAAACATTCTCCCTCTCACTGATCTGAAACATTCTCCCTCACATTGATCTGAAACATTCTCTCTTTTATTGATCTGAAACATTCTCCCTCACATTGATCTGAAACATTCTCCCTCACATTGATCTGAAACATTCTCCCTCTCACTGTTCCTAAACATCCTTTCTCTGCCATTGATGTGAAACATTCTCCCTGTCGTTGATCTGAAACATTCTCCCTCTCATGATCTGAAACATGCTCCCTCTCATTGATCTGAAACATTCTCCCTCTCATTGGTCTGAAACATCCTCCCTCTCATTGATCTGAACATTCTCTCTCTCTCACTGGTTTGAAACATTCTCCCTCACATTGATCTGAAATATTCCCTCTTTCATTGATCTGAAACATTCTCTCTTTCATTGATCGGAAACATTCTCCCTCACCTTGATCTGAAACATTCTCCCTCACATTTATCTGAAAAATTCTCCCTCTCAATGTTCCAAAACATCCTTTCTCAGCCTTTGATCTGAAACATTCTCCCTCTCGTTGATCTGAAACATTCTCCCTCTCGTTGATCTGAAACATTCTCTCTCTCGTTGATCTGAAACATTCTCCCTCTCATTGGTCTGCAACATTCTCCCTCTCATTGATCTGAAACATTCTCGCTCTCACTGGTCTGAAACATTCTCGCTCTCACTGGTCTGAAACATTCTCCCTCTCATTGGTCTGAAACATCCTCCCTCTCATTGATCTGAAAATTCTCTCTCTTCAACTGGTCTGAAACATTCTCCCTCACATTGGTCTGAAACATTCTCTCTTTCATTGATCTGAAACGGTCTCTCTTTCATTGATCTGAACATTCTCTCTTTCATTGATCAGAAACTTTCTCTCTTTCATTGATCTGAAACATTCTCCCTCACCTTGATCTGAAACATTCTCCCTCACATTTATCTGAAACATTCTCCCTCTCAATGTTCCGAAACATCCTTTCTCAGCCTTTGATCTGAAACATTCTCCCTCTCGTTGATCTGAAACATTCTCCCTCTCCTTGATCTGAAACATTCTCCCTCTCGTTGATCTGAAATATTCTCCCTCTTGTTGATCTGAAACAATCTCTCTCTCGTTGATCTGAAACAGTCTCCCTCTCGTTGATCTGAAACATTCTCCCTCTCGTTGATCTGAAAGATTCTCCCTCTCGTTGATCTGAAACATTCTCCCTCTCGTTGATCTGAAACATGATCCCTCTCGTTGATCTGAAACATTCTCCCTCTCGTTGATCTGAAACATTCTCCCTCTCATTATTCCGGAACATCCTTTCTCTGCCATTGATGTGAAACATTCTCCCTGTCTTTGATCTGAAACATTCTCCCTCTCACTGATCTGAAACATTCTCCCTCTCATTGATCTGAAACATTCTCCCTCTCATTGGTCTGAAACATCCTCCCTCTCATTGATCTGAAAATTCTCTCGCTCTCACTGCTCTGAAACATTCTCCGTCACATTGATCTGAAAAATTCTCTCTTTCATTGATCTGAAACATTCTCTCTTTCATTGATCTGAAACATTCTCTCTTTCATTGATCGGAAACAATCTCTCTTTCATTGATCGGAAACATTCTCCCTCACCTTGATCTGAAACGTTCTCCCTCACATTGTTCCGGAACATACTTTCTCTGCCATTGATGTGAAACATTCTCCCTGTCTTTGATCTGAAACATTCCCCCTCTCACTGATCTGAAACATTCTCCCTCTCATTGATCTGAAACATTCTCCCTCTCATTGGTCTGAAACATCCTCCCTCTCATTGTTCTGAAAATTCTCTCCCTCTCACTGGTCTGAAAAATTCTCCCTCTCAGTGGTCTGAAGCATTCTCCCACACATTTATCTGAAACATTCTCTCTTTCATTGATCTGAAACATTCTCCCTCACACTGATCTGAATCATTCTCCCTCTCATTGTTCCGAAACATCCTTTCTCTTCCATTGTCTTCCATTCTCTTCCATTCTCCCTCACATTTATCTGAAAAATTCTGCCTCTCAAAGTCCCAAAACATCCTTTCTCAGCCTTTGATCTGAAACATTCTCCCTGTCGTTGATCTGAAACATTCTCCATCTCGTTGATTTGAAACATTCTCCCTCTCGTTGATCTGAAACATTCTCCCTCTCGTTGATCTGAAACATTCTCCCTCTCATTGGTCTGCAAAATTCTCCCTCTCATTGATGTGAAACATTCTCCCTCTCACTGATCTGAAACATTCTCCCTCTCATTGATCTGAAACATTCTCCCTCTCATTGGTCAGAAACATTCTCCCTCTCACTGGTCTGAAACATTCTCGCTCTCACTGGTCTGAAACATTCTCGCTCTCACTGGTCTGAAACATTCTCCCTCTCACTGATCTGAAACATTCTCCCTCCCATTGATCTGAAACATTCTCTCTTTTATTGATCTGAAACATTCTCCCTCACCTTGATCTGAAACATTCCCCCTCACATTGATCTGAAACATTCTCCCTCTCATTGTTCCGAAACATCCTTTCTCTGCCATTGATGTGAAACATTCTCCCTGTCGTTGATCTGAAACATTCTCCCTCTCACTGATCTGAAACATTCTCCCTCTCATTGATCTGAAAATTCTCTCTCTCTCACTGGTCTGAAACATTCTCCGTCACATTGATCTGAAAAATTCTCTCTTTCATTGATTTGAAACATTCTCTCTTTCATTGATCTGAAACATTCTATCTTTCATTGATCGGAAACATTCTCTCTTTTATTGATCGGAAACATTCTCCCTCACCTTGATCTGAAACATTCTCCCTCACATTGTTCCGGAACATCCTTTCTCTGCCATTGATGTGAAACATTCTCCCTGTCTTTGATCTGAAACATTCCCCCTTTCACTGATCTGAAACACTCTCCCTCTCATTGATCTGAAACATTCTCCCTCTCATTGGTCTGAAACATCCTCCCTCTCATTGATCTGAAAATTCTCTCCCTCTCACTGGTCTGAAAAATTCTCCCTCTCAGTGGTCTGAAGCATTCTCCCACACATTGATCTGAAACATTCTCTCTTTCATGGATCTGAAACATTCTCCCTCACACTGATCTGAATCATTCTCCCTCTCATTGTTCCGAAACATCCTTTCTCTTCCATTGATCTGAAAATTTCTCCCTCACACTGATCTGAATTATTCTCCCTCTCATTGTTCCGAAACATCCTTTCTCTTCCATTGAACTGAAACATTCTCCCTCTCACTGGTCTGAAACATTCTCCCTCTCATTGGTCTGAAACATCCTCCCTCTCATTGATCTGAACATTCTCTCTCTCTCACTGGTTTGAAACGTTCTCCCTCACATTGATCTGAAATATTCCCTCTTTCATTGATCTGAAACATTCTCTCTTTCATTGATCGGAACCATTCTCCCTCACCTTTATCTGAAACATTCTCCCTCACATTTATCTGAAAAATTCTCCCTCTCAATGTTCCAAAACATCCTTTCTCAGCCTTTGATGTGAAACATTCTCCCTGTCTTTGATCTGAAACATTCTCCCTCTCGTTGATCTGAAACATTTTCCCTCTCGTTGATCTGAAACATTCTCCCTGTCGTTGATCTGAAACATTCTCCCTCTCATTGGTCTGCAACATTCTACCTCTCATTGATCTGAAACATTCTCGCTCTCACTGGTCTGAAACATTCTCGCTCTCACTGGTCTGAAACATTCTCCCTCTCATTGGTATGAAACATCCTCCCTCTCATTGATCTGAAAATTCTCTCTCTTCAACTGGTCTGAAACATTCTCCCTCACATTGGTCTGAAACATTCTCTCTTTCATTGATCTGAAACGGTCTCTCTTTCATTGATCTGAACATTCTCTCTTTCATTGATCAGAAACTTTCTCTCTTTCATTGATCGGAAACATTCTCCCTCACCTTGATCTGAAACATTCTCCCTCACATTTATCTGAAAAATTCTCCCTCTCAATGTTCCAAAACATCCTTTCTCAGCCTTTGATCTGAAACATTCTCCCTCTCGTTGATCTGAAACATTCTCCCTCTCGTTGATCTGAAACATTCTCCCTCTCGTTGATCTGAAACATTCTCCCTCTCATTGGTCTGCAACATTCTCCCTCTCATTGATCTGAAACATTCTCGCTCTCACTGGTCTGAAACATTCTCGCTCTCACTGGTCTGAAACATTCTCCCTCTCATTGGTCTGAAACATCCTCCCTCTCATTGATCTGAAAATTCTCTCTCTTCAACTGGTCTGAAATATTCTCCCTCACATTGGTCTGAAACATTCTCTCTTTCATTGATCTGAAACGGTCTCTCTTTCATTGATCTGAACATTCTCTCTTTCATTGATCAGAAACTTTCTCTCTTTCATTGATCGGAAACATTCTCCCTCACCTTGATCTGAAACATTCTCCCTCACATTTATCTGAAACATTCTCCCTCTCAATGTTCCGAAACATCCTTTCTCAGCCTTTGATCTGAAACATTCTCCCTCTCGTTGATCTGAAACATTCTCCCTCTCCTTGATCTGAAACATTCTCCCTCTCGCTGATCTGAAATATTCTCCCTCTTGTTGATCTGAAACAATCTCTCTCTCGTTGATCTGAAACAGTCTCCCTCTCGTTGATCTGAAACATTCTCCCTCTCGTTGATCTGAAAGATTCTCCCTGTCGTTGATCTGAAACATTCTCCCTCTCGTTGATCTGAAACATGCTCCCTCTCGTTGATCTGAAACATTCTCCCTCTCGTTGATCTGAAACATTCTCCCTCTCATTGTTCCGGAACATCCTTTCTCTGCCATTGATGTGAAACATTCTCCCTGTCTTTGATCTGAAACATTCTCCCTCTCACTGATCTGAAACATTCTCCCTCTCATTGATCTGAAACATTCTCCCTCTCATTGGTCTGAAACATCCTCCCTCTCATTGATCTGAAAATTCTCTCGCTCTCACTGCTCTGAAACATTCTCCGTCACATTGATCTGAAAAATTCTCTCTTTCATTGATCTGAAACATTCTCTCTTTCATTGATCTGAAACATTCTCTCTTTCATTGATCGGAAACATTCTCTCTTTCATTGATCGGAAACATTCTCCCTCTCACTGATCTGAAACATTCTCCCTCTCATTGGTCTGAAACATCCTCCCTCTCATTGTTCTGAAAATTCTCTCCCTCTCACTGGTCTGAGAAATTCTCCCTCTCAGTGGTCTGAAGCATTCTCCCACACATTTATCTGAAACATTCTCTCTTTCATTGATCTGAAACATTCTCCCTCACACTGATCTGAATCATTCTCCCTCTCATTGTTCCGAAACATCCTTTCTCTTCCATTGTTCTGAAACATTCTCCCTCTCATTGATCTGAAATATTCTCCCTCTCATTGATCTGAAACATTCTCCATCTCATTTGTCTGAAACATTCTCCCTCTCACTGGTCTGAAACATTCTCCCTCTCACTGGTCTGCAAAATTCTCCCTCTCACTGGTCTGAAACATTCTCCCTCTCACTGATCTGAAACATTCTCACTCACATTGATCTGAAACATTCTCTCTTTTATTGTTCTGAAACATTCTCCCTCTCGTTGATCTGAAAGATTCTCGCTCTCGTTGATCTGAAACATTCTCCCTCTAGTTGATCTGAAACATGCTCCCTCTCGTTGATCTGAAACATGCTCCCTCTCGTTGATCTGAAACATTCTCCCTCTCGTTGATCTGAAACATTCTCCCTCTCATTGTTCCGGAACATCCTTTCTCTGCCATTGATGTGAAACATTCTCCCTGTCTTTGATCTGAAACATTCTCCCTCTCACTGATCTGAAACATTCTCCCTCTCATTGGTCTCAAACTTTCTCCCTCTCATTGATCTGAAAATTCTCTCTCTCTCACTGGTCTGAAACATTCTCCGTCACATTGATCTGAAAATTTCTCTCTTTCATTGATCTGAAACATTCTCTCTTTCATTGATCTGAAACATTCTCTCTTTCATTGATCGGAAACATTCTCTCTTTTATTGATCGGAAACATTCTCCCTCACCTTGATCTGAAACATTCTCCCTCACATTGTTCCGGAACATCCTTTCTCTGCCATTGATGTGAAACATTCTCCCTGTCTTTGATCTGAAACATTCCCCCTCTCACTGATCTGAAACACTCTCCCTCTCATTGATCTGAAGCATTCTCCCTCTCATTGGTCTGAAACATCCTCCCTCTCATTGATCTGAAAATTCTCTGCCTCTCACTGGTCTGAAAAATTCTCCCTCTCAGTGGTCTGAAGCATTCCCCCACACATTGATCTGAAACATTCTCTCTTTCATTGATCTGAAACATTCTCCCTCACACTGATCTGAATCATTCTCCCTCTCATTGTTCCGAAACATCCTTTCTCTTCCATTGATCTGAAACATTCTCCCTCACACTGATCTGAATTATTCTCCCTCTCATTGTTCCGAAACATCCTTTCTCTTCCATTGATCTGAAACATTTTCCCTCTCACTGGTCTGAAACATTCTCCCTCTCATTGGTCTGAAACATCCTCCCTCTCATTGATCTGAACATTCTCTCTCTCTCACTGGTTTGAAACATTCTCCCTCACACTGATCTGAATCATTCTCCCTCTCATTGTTCCGAAACATCCTTTCTCTTCCATTGATCTGAAACATTCTCCCTCTCATTGATCTGAAACATTCTCCCTCTCACTGGTCTGCAAAATGCTCCCTCTCGCTGGTGTGAAACATTCTCCCTCTCAGTGGTCTGAAGCATTCTCCCACACATTGATCTGAAACATTCTCTCTTTCATTGATCTGAAACATTCTCCCTCACACTGACCTGAATCATTCTCCCTCTCATTGTTCCGAAACATCCTTTCTCTGCCATTGATCTGAATCATTCTCCCTCTCATTGTTCCGAAACATCCTTTCTCTTCCATTGATCTGAAACATTCTCCCTCACACTGATCTGAATCATTCTCCCTCTCATTGTTCCGAAACATCCTTTCTCTTCCATTGATCTGAAACATTCTCCCTCTCACTGGTCTGAAACATTCTCCCTCTCACTGGTCTGCAAGATTCTCCCTCTCACTGGTCTGAAACATTCTCCCTCTCACTGATCTGAAACATTCTCCCTCACATTGATCTGAAACATTCTCTCTTTTATTGATCTGAAACATTCTCCCTCACATTGATCTGAAACATTCTCCCTCACATTGATCTGAAACATTCTCCCTCTCACTGTTCCGAAACATCCTTTCTCTGCCATTGATGTGAAACATTCTCCCTGTCGTTGATCTGAAACATTCTCCCTCTCATGATCTGAAACATGCTCCCTCTCATTGATCTGAAACATTCTCCCTCTCATTGGTCTGAAAAATCCTCGCTCTCATTGATCTGAACATTCTCTCTCTCACTGGTTTGAAACATTCTCCCTCACATTGATCTGAATTATTCCCTCTTTCATTGATCTGAAACATTCTCTCTTTCATTGATCGGAAACATTCTCCCTCACCTTGATCTGAAACATTCTCTCTTTCATTGATCTGAAACATTCTCCCTCACACTGATCTGAATCATTCTCCCTCTCATTGTTCCGAAACTTCCTTTCTCTTCCATTGATCTGAAACATTCTCCCTCTCATTGATCTGAAACATTCTCCCTCTCACTGGTCTGCAAAATTCTCCCTCTCTCTGGTCTGAAACATTCTCCCTCTCAGTGGTCTGAAGCATTCTCCCACACATTGATCTGAAACATTCTCTCTTTCATTGATCTGAAACATTCTCCCTCACACTGATCTGAATCATTCTCCCTCTCATTGTTCCGAAACATCCTTTCTCTTCCATTGATCTGAAACATTCTCCCTCTCACTGGTCTGAAACATTCTCCCTCTCACTGGTCTGCAAAATTCTCCCTCTCACTGGTCTGAAACATTCTCCCTCTCACTGATCTGAAACATTCTCCCTCACATTGATCTGAAACATTCTCTCTTTTATTGATCTGAAACATTCTCCCTCACATTGATCTGAAACATTCTCCCTCACATTGATCTGAAACATTCTCCCTCTCACTGTTCCTAAACATCCTTTCTCTGCCATTGATGTGAAACATTCTCCCTGTCGTTGATCTGAAACATTCTCCCTCTCATGATCTGAAACATGCTCCCTCTCATTGATCTGAAACATTCTCCCTCTCATTGGTCTGAAACATCCTCCCTCTCATTGATCTGAACATTCTCTCTCTCTCACTGGTTTGAAACATTCTCCCTCACATTGATCTGAAATATTCCCTCTTTCATTGATCTGAAACATTCTCTCTTTCATTGATCGGAAACATTCTCCCTCACCTTGATCTGAAACATTCTCCCTCACATTTATCTGAAAAATTCTCCCTCTCAATGTTCCAAAACATCCTTTCTCAGCCTTTGATCTGAAACATTCTCCCTCTCGTTGATCTGAAACATTCTCCCTCTCGTTGATCTGAAACATTCTCTCTCTCGTTGATCTGAAACATTCTCCCTCTCATTGGTCTGCAACATTCTCCCTCTCATTGATCTGAAACATTCTCGCTCTCACTGGTCTGAAACATTCTCGCTCTCACTGGTCTGAAACATTCTCCCTCTCATTGGTCTGAAACATCCTCCCTCTCATTGATCTGAAAATTCTCTCTCTTCAACTGGTCTGAAACATTCTCCCTCACATTGGTCTGAAACATTCTCTCTTTCATTGATCTGAAACGGTCTCTCTTTCATTGATCTGAACATTCTCTCTTTCATTGATCAGAAACTTTCTCTCTTTCATTGATCTGAAACATTCTCCCTCACCTTGATCTGAAACATTCTCCCTCACATTTATCTGAAACATTCTCCCTCTCAATGTTCCGAAACATCCTTTCTCAGCCTTTGATCTGAAACATTCTCCCTCTCGTTGATCTGAAACATTCTCCCTCTCCTTGATCTGAAACATTCTCCCTCTCGTTGATCTGAAATATTCTCCCTCTTGTTGATCTGAAACAATCTCTCTCTCGTTGATCTGAAACAGTCTCCCTCTCGTTGATCTGAAACATTCTCCCTCTCGTTGATCTGAAAGATTCTCCCTCTCGTTGATCTGAAACATTCTCCCTCTCGTTGATCTGAAACATGATCCCTCTCGTTGATCTGAAACATTCTCCCTCTCGTTGATCTGAAACATTCTCCCTCTCATTATTCCGGAACATCCTTTCTCTGCCATTGATGTGAAACATTCTCCCTGTCTTTGATCTGAAACATTCTCCCTCTCACTGATCTGAAACATTCTCCCTCTCATTGATCTGAAACATTCTCCCTCTCATTGGTCTGAAACATCCTCCCTCTCATTGATCTGAAAATTCTCTCGCTCTCACTGCTCTGAAACATTCTCCGTCACATTGATCTGAAAAATTCTCTCTTTCATTGATCTGAAACATTCTCTCTTTCATTGATCTGAAACATTCTCTCTTTCATTGATCGGAAACAATCTCTCTTTCATTGATCGGAAACATTCTCCCTCACCTTGATCTGAAACGTTCTCCCTCACATTGTTCCGGAACATACTTTCTCTGCCATTGATGTGAAACATTCTCCCTGTCTTTGATCTGAAACATTCCCCCTCTCACTGATCTGAAACATTCTCCCTCTCATTGATCTGAAACATTCTCCCTCTCATTGGTCTGAAACATCCTCCCTCTCATTGTTCTGAAAATTCTCTCCCTCTCACTGGTCTGAAAAATTCTCCCTCTCAGTGGTCTGAAGCATTCTCCCACACATTTATCTGAAACATTCTCTCTTTCATTGATCTGAAACATTCTCCCTCACACTGATCTGAATCATTCTCCCTCTCATTGTTCCGAAACATCCTTTCTCTTCCATTGTCTTCCATTCTCTTCCATTCTCCCTCACATTTATCTGAAAAATTCTGCCTCTCAAAGTCCCAAAACATCCTTTCTCAGCCTTTGATCTGAAACATTCTCCCTGTCGTTGATCTGAAACATTCTCCATCTCGTTGATTTGAAACATTCTCCCTCTCGTTGATCTGAAACATTCTCCCTCTCGTTGATCTGAAACATTCTCCCTCTCATTGGTCTGCAAAATTCTCCCTCTCATTGATGTGAAACATTCTCCCTCTCACTGATCTGAAACATTCTCCCTCTCATTGATCTGAAACATTCTCCCTCTCATTGGTCAGAAACATTCTCCCTCTCACTGGTCTGAAACATTCTCGCTCTCACTGGTCTGAAACATTCTCGCTCTCACTGGTCTGAAACATTCTCCCTCTCACTGATCTGAAACATTCTCCCTCCCATTGATCTGAAACATTCTCTCTTTTATTGATCTGAAACATTCTCCCTCACCTTGATCTGAAACATTCCCCCTCACATTGATCTGAAACATTCTCCCTCTCATTGTTCCGAAACATCCTTTCTCTGCCATTGATGTGAAACATTCTCCCTGTCGTTGATCTGAAACATTCTCCCTCTCATGATCTGAAACATGCTCCCTCTCATTGATCTGAAACATTCTCCCTCTCATTGGTCTGAAACATCCTCCCTCTCATTGATCTGAAAATTCTCTCTCTCTCACTGATCTGAATCATTCTCCCTCACATTGATCTGAAATATTCCCTCTTTCATTGATCTGAAACATTCTCTCTTTCATTGATCGGAAACATTCTCCCTCACCTTGATCTGAAACATTCTCCCTCACATTTATCTGAAAAATTCTCCCTCTCAATGTTCCAAAACATCCTTTCTCAGCCTTTGATCTGAAACATTCTCCCTCTCGTTGATCTGAAACATTCTCCCTCTCGTTGATCTGAAACATTCTCCCTCTCATTGATCTGAAACATTCTCCCTCTCGTTGATCTGAAACATTCTCCCTCTCATTGTTCCGGAACATCCTTTCTCTGCCATTGATGTGAAACATTCTCCCTGTCTTTGATCTGAAACATTCTCCCTCTCACTGATCTGAAACATTCTCCCTCTCATTGGTCTGAAACATCCTCCCTCTCATTGATCTGAAAATTCTCTCGCTCTCACTGCTCTGAAACATTCTCCGTCACATTGATCTGAAAAATTCTCTCTTTCATTGATCTGAAACATTCTCTCTTTCATTGATCTGAAACATTCTCTCTTTCATTGATCTGAAACATTCTCCCTCTCATTGGTCTGAAACATCCTCCCTCTCATTGATCTGAAAATTCTCTCTCTCTCACTGGTCTGAAACATTCTCCGTCACATTGATCTGAAAAATTCTCTCTTTCATTGATTTGAAACATTCTCTCTTTCATTGATCTGAAACATTCTATCTTTCATTGATCGGAAACATTCTCTCTTTTATTGATCGGAAACATTCTCCCTCACCTTGATCTGAAACATTCTCCCTCACATTGTTCCGGAACATCCTTTCTCTGCCATTGATGTGAAACATTCTCCCTGTCTTTGATCTGAAACATTCCCCCTTTCACTGATCTGAAACACTCTCCCTCTCATTGATCTGAAACATTCTCCCTCTCATTGGTCTGAAACATCCTCCCTCTCATTGATCTGAAAATTCTCTCCCTCTCACTGGTCTGAAAAATTCTCCCTCTCAGTGGTCTGAAGCATTCTCCCACACATTGATCTGAAACATTCTCTCTTTCATGGATCTGAAACATTCTCCCTCACACTGATCTGAATCATTCTCCCTCTCATTGTTCCGAAACATCCTTTCTCTTCCATTGATCTGAAAATTTCTCCCTCACACTGATCTGAATTATTCTCCCTCTCATTGTTCCGAAACATCCTTTCTCTTCCATTGAACTGAAACATTCTCCCTCTCACTGGTCTGAAACATTCTCCCTCTCATTGGTCTGAAACATCCTCCCTCTCATTGATCTGAACATTCTCTCTCTCTCACTGGTTTGAAACGTTCTCCCTCACATTGATCTGAAATATTCCCTCTTTCATTGATCTGAAACATTCTCTCTTTCATTGATCGGAACCATTCTCCCTCACCTTTATCTGAAACATTCTCCCTCACATTTATCTGAAAAATTCTCCCTCTCAATGTTCCAAAACATCCTTTCTCAGCCTTTGATGTGAAACATTCTCCCTGTCTTTGATCTGAAACATTCTCCCTCTCGTTGATCTGAAACATTTTCCCTCTCGTTGATCTGAAACATTCTCCCTGTCGTTGATCTGAAACATTCTCCCTCTCATTGGTCTGCAACATTCTACCTCTCATTGATCTGAAACATTCTCGCTCTCACTGGTCTGAAACATTCTCGCTCTCACTGGTCTGAAACATTCTCCCTCTCATTGGTATGAAACATCCTCCCTCTCATTGATCTGAAAATTCTCTCTCTTCAACTGGTCTGAAACATTCTCCCTCACATTGGTCTGAAACATTCTCTCTTTCATTGATCTGAAACGGTCTCTCTTTCATTGATCTGAACATTCTCTCTTTCATTGATCAGAAACTTTCTCTCTTTCATTGATCGGAAACATTCTCCCTCACCTTGATCTGAAACATTCTCCCTCACATTTATCTGAAACATTCTCCCTCTCAATGTTCCAAAACATCCTTTCTCAGCCTTTGATCTGAAACATTCTCCCTCTCGTTGATCTGAAACATTCTCCCTCTCCTTGATCTGAAACATTCACCCTCTCGTTGATCTGAAATATTCTCCCTCTCGTTGATCTGAAACATTCTCCCTCTCGTTGATCTGAAAGATTCTCCCTGTCGTTGATCTGAAACATTCTCCCTCTCGTTGATCTGAAACATGCTCCCTCTCGTTGATCTGAAACATTCTCCCTCTCGTTGATCTGAAACATTCTCCCTCTCATTGTTCCGGAACATCCTTTCTCTGCCATTGATGTGAAACATTCTCCCTGTCTTTGATCTGAAACATTCTCCCTCTCACTGATCTGAAACATTCTCCCTTTCATTGATCTGAAACATTCTCCCTCTCATTGGTCTGAAACATCCTCCCTCTCATTGATCTGAAAATTCTCTCTCTCTCACTGGTCTGAAACATTCTCTCTTTCATTGATCTGAAACATTCTCTCTTTCATTTATCGGAAACATTCTCTCTTTCATTGATCGGAAACATTCTCCCTCACCTTGATCTGAAACATTCTCCCTCACATTGTTCCGGAACATCCTTCCTCTGCCATTGATGTGAAACATTCTCCCTGTCTTTGATCTGAAACATTCCCCCTCTCACTGATCTGAAACATTCTCCCTCTCATTGATCTGAAACGTTCTCCCTCTCATTGGTCTGAAACATCCTCCCTCTCATTGTTCTGAAAATTCTCTCCCTCTCACTGGTCTGAAAAATTCTCCCTCTCAGTGGTCTGAAGCATTCTCCCACACATTGATCTGAAACATTCTCTCTTTCATTGATCTGAAACATTCTCCCTCACACTGATCTGAATCATTCTCCCTCTCATTGTTCCGAAACATCCTTTCTCTTCCACTGATCTGAAACATTCTCCCTCTCATTGTTCTGAAACATTCTCCCTCTCATTGGTCTGAAACATCCTCCCTCTCATTGATCTGAATATTCTCTCCCTCTCACTGGTCTGAAAAATTCTCCCTCTCAGTGGTCTGAAGCATTCCCCCACACATTGATCTGAAACATTCTCTCTTTCATTGATCTGAAACATTCTCCCTCACATTGATCTGAATCATTCTCCCTCTCATTGTTCCGAAACATCCTTTCTCTTCCATTGATCTGAAACATTCTCCCTCTCATTGATCTGAAATATTCTCCCTCTCATTGATCTGAAGCATTCTCCCTCTCATTTGTCTGAAACATTCTCCCTCTCACTGGTCTGAAACATTCTCCCTCTCACTGGTCTGCAAAATTCTCCCTCTCACTGGTCTGAAACATTCTCCCTCTCACTGATCTGAAACATTCTCCCTCACATTGATCTGAAACATTCTCTCTTTTATTGTTCTGAAACATTCTCCCTCTCGTTGATCTGAAAGATTCTCCCTCTCGTTGATCTGAAACATTCTCCCTCTCGTTGATCTGAAACATGCTCCCTCTCGTTGATCTGAAACATGCTCCCTCTCGTTGATCTGAAACATTCTCCCTCTCGTTGATCTGAAACATTCTCCCTCTCATTGTTCCGGAACATCCTTTCTCTGCCATTGATGTGAAACATTCTCCCTGTCTTTGATCTGAAACATTCTCCCTCTCACTGATCTGAAACATTCTCCCTCTCATTGGTCTGAAACATCCTCCCTCTCATTGATCTGAAAATTCTCTCTCTCTCACTGGTCTGAAACATTCTCCGTCACATTGATCTGAAAAATTCTCTCTTTCATTGATCTGAAACATTCTCTCTTTCATTGATCTGAAACATTCTCTCTTTCATTGATCGGAAACATTCTCTCTTTTATTGATCGGAAACATTCTCCCTCACCTTGATCTGAAACATTCTCCCTCACATTGTTCCGGAACATCCTTTCTCTGCCATTGATGTGAAACATTCTCCCTGTCTTTGATCTGAAACATTCCCCCTTTCACTGATCTGAAACACTCTCCCTCTCATTGATCTGAAACCTTCTCCCTCTCATTGGTCTGAAACATCCTCCCTCTCATTGATCTGAAAATTCTCTCCCTCTCACTGGTCTGAAAAATTCTCCCTCTCAGTGGTCTGAAGCATTCTCCCACACATTGATCTGAAACATTCTCTCTTTCATTGATCTGAAACATTCTCCCTCACACTGATCTGAATCATTCTCCCTCTCATTGTTCCGAAACATCCTTTCTCTTCCATTGATCTGAAACATTCTCCCTCTCATTGATCTGAAACATTCTCCCTCTCACTGGTCTGCAAAATTCTCCCTCTCGCTGGTGTGAAACATTCTCCCTCTCAGTGGTCTGAAGCATTCTCCCACACATTGATCTGAAAAATTCTCTCTTTCATTGATCTGAAACATACTCCCTCACACTGACCTGAATCATTTTCCCTCTCATTGTTCCGAAACATCCTTTCTCTGCCATTGATCTGAATCATTCTCCCTCTCATTGTTCCGAAACATCCTTTCTCTTCCATTGATCTGAAACATTCTCCCTCTCATTGGTCTGAAACATCCTCCCTCTCATTGATCTGAAAATTCTCTCGCTCTCACTGCTCTGAAACATTCTCCGTCACATTGATCTGAAAAATTCTCTCTTTCATTGATCTGAAACATTCTCTCTTTCATTGATCTGAAACATTCTCTCTTTCATTGATCTGAAACATTCTCCCTCTCATTGGTCTGAAACATCCTCCCTCTCATTGATCTGAAAATTCTCTCTCTCTCACTGGTCTGAAACATTCTCCGTCACATTGATCTGAAAAATTCTCTCTTTCATTGATTTGAAACATTCTCTCTTTCATTGATCTGAAACATTCTATCTTTCATTGATCGGAAACATTCTCTCTTTTATTGATCTGAAACATTCTCCCTCACCTTGATCTGAAACATTCTCCCTCACATTGTTCCGTAACATCCTTTCTCTGCCATTGATGTGAAACATTCTCCCTGTCTTTGATCTGAAACATTCCCCCTTTCACTGATCTGAAACACTCTCCCTCTCATTGATCTGAAACATTCTCCCTCTCATTGGTCTGAAACATCCTCCCTCTCATTGATCTGAAAATTCTCTCCCTCTCACTGGTCTGAAAAATTCTCCCTCTCAGTGGTCTGAAGCATTCTCCCACACATTGATCTGAAACATTCTCTCTTTCATGGATCTGAAACATTCTCCCTCACACTGATCTGAATCATTCTCCCTCTCATTGTTCCGAAACATCCTTTCTCTTCCATTGATCTGAAAATTTCTCCCTCACACTGATCTGAATTATTCTCCCTCTCATTGTTCCGAAACATCCTTTCTCTTCCATTGAACTGAAACATTCTCCCTCTCACTGGTCTGAAACATTCTCCCTCTCATTGGTCTGAAACATCCTCCCTCTCATTGATCTGAACATTCTCTCTCTCTCACTGGTTTGAAACGTTCTCCCTCACATTGATCTGAAATATTCCCTCTTTCATTGATCTGAAACATTCTCTCTTTCATTGATCGGAACCATTCTCCCTCACCTTTATCTGAAACATTCTCCCTCACATTTATCTGAAAAATTCTCCCTCTCAATGTTCCAAAACATCCTTTCTCAGCCTTTGATGTGAAACATTCTCCCTGTCTTTGATCTGAAACATTCTCCCTCTCGTTGATCTGAAACATTTTCCCTCTCGTTGATCTGAAACATTCTCCCTGTCGTTGATCTGAAACATTCTCCCTCTCATTGGTCTGCAACATTCTACCTCTCATTGATCTGAAACATTCTCGCTCTCACTGGTCTGAAACATTCTCGCTCTCACTGGTCTGAAACATTCTCCCTCTCATTGGTATGAAACATCCTCCCTCTCATTGATCTGAAAATTCTCTCTCTTCAACTGGTCTGAAACATTCTCCCTCACATTGGTCTGAAACATTCTCTCTTTCATTGATCTGAAACGGTCTCTCTTTCATTGATCTGAACATTCTCTCTTTCATTGATCAGAAACTTTCTCTCTTTCATTGATCGGAAACATTCTCCCTCACCTTGATCTGAAACATTCTCCCTCACATTTATCTGAAACATTCTCCCTCTCAATGTTCCAAAACATCCTTTCTCAGCCTTTGATCTGAAACATTCTCCCTCTCGTTGATCTGAAACATTCTCCCTCTCCTTGATCTGAAACATTCACCCTCTCGTTGATCTGAAATATTCTCCCTCTCGTTGATCTGAAACATTCTCCCTCTCGTTGATCTGAAAGATTCTCCCTGTCGTTGATCTGAAACATTCTCCCTCTCGTTGATCTGAAACATGCTCCCTCTCGTTGATCTGAAACATTCTCCCTCTCGTTGATCTGAAACATTCTCCCTCTCATTGTTCCGGAACATCCTTTCTCTGCCATTGATGTGAAACATTCTCCCTGTCTTTGATCTGAAACATTCTCCCTCTCACTGATCTGAAACATTCTCCCTTTCATTGATCTGAAACATTCTCCCTCTCATTGGTCTGAAACATCCTCCCTCTCATTGATCTGAAAATTCTCTCTCTCTCACTGGTCTGAAACATTCTCTCTTTCATTGATCTGAAACATTCTCTCTTTCATTTATCGGAAACATTCTCTCTTTCATTGATCGGAAACATTCTCCCTCACCTTGATCTGAAACATTCTCCCTCACATTGTTCCGGAACATCCTTCCTCTGCCATTGATGTGAAACATTCTCCCTGTCTTTGATCTGAAACATTCCCCCTCTCACTGATCTGAAACATTCTCCCTCTCATTGATCTGAAACCTTCTCCCTCTCATTGGTCTGAAACATCCTCCCTCTCATTGTTCTGAAAATTCTCTCCCTCTCACTGGTCTGAAAAATTCTCCCTCTCAGTGGTCTGAAGCATTCTCCCACACATTGATCTGAAACATTCTCTCTTTCATTGATCTGAAACATTCTCCCTCACACTGATCTGAATCATTCTCCCTCTCATTGTTCCGAAACATCCTTTCTCTTCCATTGATCTGAAACATTCTCCCTCTCATTGTTCTGAAACATTCTCCCTCTCATTGGTCTGAAACATCCTCCCTCTCATTGATCTGAATATTCTCTCCCTCTCACTGGTCTGAAAAATTCTCCCTCTCAGTGGTCTGAAGCATTCCCCCACACATTGATCTGAAACATTCTCTCTTTCATTGATCTGAAACATTCTCCCTCACATTGATCTGAATCATTCTCCCTCTCATTGTTCCGAAACATCCTTTCTCTTCCATTGATCTGAAACATTCTCCCTCTCATTGATCTGAAATATTCTCCCTCTCATTGATCTGAAGCATTCTCCCTCTCATTTGTCTGAAACATTCTCCCTCTCACTGGTCTGAAACATTCTCCCTCTCACTGGTCTGCAAAATTCTCCCTCTCACTGGTCTGAAACATTCTCCCTCTCACTGATCTGAAACATTCTCCCTCACATTGATCTGAAACATTCTCTCTTTTATTGTTCTGAAACATTCTCCCTCTCGTTGATCTGAAAGATTCTCCCTCTCGTTGATCTGAAACATTCTCCCTCTCGTTGATCTGAAACATGCTCCCTCTCGTTGATCTGAAACATGCTCCCTCTCGTTGATCTGAAACATTCTCCCTCTCGTTGATCTGAAACATTCTCCCTCTCATTGTTCCGGAACATCCTTTCTCTGCCATTGATGTGAAACATTCTCCCTGTCTTTGATCTGAAACATTCTCCCTCTCACTGATCTGAAACATTCTCCCTCTCATTGGTCTGAAACATCCTCCCTCTCATTGATCTGAAAATTCTCTCTCTCTCACTGGTCTGAAACATTCTCCGTCACATTGATCTGAAAAATTCTCTCTTTCATTGATCTGAAACATTCTCTCTTTCATTGATCTGAAACATTCTCTCTTTCATTGATCGGAAACATTCTCTCTTTTATTGATCGGAAACATTCTCCCTCACCTTGATCTGAAACATTCTCCCTCACATTGTTCCGGAACATCCTTTCTCTGCCATTGATGTGAAACATTCTCCCTGTCTTTGATCTGAAACATTCCCCCTTTCACTGATCTGAAACACTCTCCCTCTCATTGATCTGAAACCTTCTCCCTCTCATTGGTCTGAAACATCCTCCCTCTCATTGATCTGAAAATTCTCTCCCTCTCACTGGTCTGAAAAATTCTCCCTCTCAGTGGTCTGAAGCATTCTCCCACACATTGATCTGAAACATTCTCTCTTTCATTGATCTGAAACATTCTCCCTCACACTGATCTGAATCATTCTCCCTCTCATTGTTCCGAAACATCCTTTCTCTTCCATTGATCTGAAACATTCTCCCTCTCATTGATCTGAAACATTCTCCCTCTCACTGGTCTGCAAAATTCTCCCTCTCGCTGGTGTGAAACATTCTCCCTCTCAGTGGTCTGAAGCATTCTCCCACACATTGATCTGAAAAATTCTCTCTTTCATTGATCTGAAACATACTCCCTCACACTGACCTGAATCATTTTCCCTCTCATTGTTCCGAAACATCCTTTCTCTGCCATTGATCTGAATCATTCTCCCTCTCATTGTTCCGAAACATCCTTTCTCTTCCATTGATCTGAAACATTCTCCCTCACACTGATCTGACTCATTCTCCCTCTCATTGTTCCGAAACATCCTTTCTCTTCCATTGATCTGAAACATTCTCCCTCTCACTGGTCTGAAACATTCTCCCTCTCACTGGTCTGCAAAATTCTCCCTCTCACTGGTCTGAAACATTCTTCCTCTCACTGATCTGAAACATTCTCCCTCACATTGATCTGAAACATTCTCTCTTTTATTGATCTGAATCATTCTCCCTCACATTGATCTGAAACATTCTCCCTCACATTGATCTGAAACATTCTCCCTCTCACTGTTCCGAAACATCCTTTCTCTGCCATTGATGTGAAACATTCTCCCTGTCGTTGATCTGAAACATTCTACCTCTCATGATCTGAAACATGCTCCCTCTCATTGATCTGAAACATTTTCCCTCTCATTGGTCTGAAACATCCTCCCTCTCATTGATCTGAACATTCTCTCTCTCTCACTGGTTTGAAACATTCTCCCTCACATTGATCTGAATTATTCCCTCTTTCATTGATCTGAAACATTCTCTCTTTCATTGATCGGAAACATTCTCCCTCAGCTTGATCTGAAACATTCTCTCTTTCATTGATCTGAAACATTCTCCCTCACACTGATCTGAATCATTCTCCCTCTCATTGTTCCGAAACATCCTTTCTCTTCCATTGATCTGAAACATTCTCCCTCTCATTGATCTGAAACATTCTCCCTCTCACTGGTCTGCAAAATTCTCCCTCTCTCTGGTCTGAAACATTCTCCCTCTCAGTGGTCTGAAGCATTCTCCCACACATTGATCTGAAACATTCTCTCTTTCATTGATCTGAAACATTCTCCCTCACACTGATCTGAATCATTCTCCCTCTCATTGTTCCGAAACATCCTTTCTCTTTCATTGATCTGAAACATTCTCCCTCACACTGATCTGAATCATTCTCCCTCTCATTGTTCCGAAACATCCTTTCTCTTCCATTGATCTGAAACATTCTCCCTCTCACTGCTCTGAAACATTCTCCCTCTCACTGGTCTGCAAAATTCTCCCTCTCACTGGTCTGAAACATTCTCCCTCTCACTGATCTGAAACATTCTCCCTCACATTGATCTGAAACATTCTCCCTCTCACTGTTCCGAAACATCCTTTCTCTGCCATTGATGTGAAACATTCTCCCTGTCGTTGATCTGAAACATTCTCCCTCTCATGATCTGAAACATGCTCCCTCTCATTGATCTGAAACATTCTCCCTCTCATTGGTCTGAAACATCCTCCCTCTCATTGATCTGAACATTCTCTCTCTCTCACTGGTTTGAAACATTCTCCCTCACATTGATCTGAATTATTCCCTCTTTCATTGATCTGAAACATTCTCTCTTTCATTGATCGGAAACATTCTCCCTCACCTTGATCTGAAACATTCTCTCTTTCATTGATCTGAAACATTCTCCCTCACACTGATCTGAATCATTCTCCCTCTCATTGTTCCGAAACATCCTTTCTCTTCCTTTGATCTGAAACATTCTCCCTCTCATTGATCTGAAACATTCTCCCTCTCACTGGTCTGCAAAATTCTCCCTCTCTCTGGTCTGAAACACTCTCCCTCTCAGTGGTCTGAAGCATTCTCCCACACATTGATCTGAAACATTCTCTCTTTCATTGATCTGAAACATTCTCCCTCACACTGATCTGAATCATTCTCCCTCTCATTGTTCCGAAACATCCTTTCTCTTTCATTGATCTGAAACATTCTCCCTCACACTGATCTGAATCATTCTCCCTCTCATTGTTCCGAAACATCCTTTCTCTTCCATTGATCTGAAACATTCTCCCTCTCACTGGTCTGAAACATTCTCCCTCTCACTGGTCTGCAAAATTCTCCCTCTCACTGGTCTGAAACATTCTACCTCTCACTGATCTGAAACATTCTCCCTCACATTGATCTGAAACATTCTCTCTTTTATTGATCTGAAACATCCTCCCTATCATTGATCTGAACATTCTCTCTCTCTCACTGGTTTGAAACATTCTCCCTCACATTGATCTGAAATATTCCCTCTTTCATTGATCTGAAACATTCTCTCTTTCATTGATCGGAAACATTCTCCCTCACCTTGATCTGAAACATTCTCCCTCACATTTATCTGAAAAATTCTCCCTCTCAATGTTCCAAAACATCCTTTCTCAGCCTTTGATCTGAAACATTCTCCCTCTCGTTGATCTGAAACATTCTCCCTCTCGTTGATCTGAAACATTCTCCCTCTCGTTGATCTGAAACATTCTCCCTCTCATTGGTCTGCAACATTCTCCCTCTCTCTGGTCTGAAACATTCTCCCTCTCAGTAGTCTGAAGCATTCTCCCACACATTGATCTGAAACATTCTCTCTTTCATTGATCTGAAACATTCTCCCTCACACTGATCTGAATCATTCTCCCTCTCATTGTTCCGAAACATCCTTTCTCTTTCATTGATCTGAAACATTCTCCCTCACACTGATCTGAATCATTCTCCCTCTCATTGTTCCGAAACATCCTTTCTCTTCCATTGATCTGAAACATTCTCCCTCTCACTGGTCTGAAACATTCTCCCTCTCATTGGTCTGAAACATCCTCCCTCTCATTGATCTGAACATTCTCTCTCTCTCACTGGTTTGAAACGTTCTCCCTCACATTGATCTGAAATATTCCCTCTTTCATTGATCTGAAACATTCTCTCTTTCATTGATCGGAACCATTCTCCCTCACCTTGATCTGAAACATTCTCCCTCACATTTATCTGAAAAATTCTCCCTCTCAATGTTCCAAAACATCCTTTCTCAGCCTTTGATGTGAAACATTCTCCCTGTCTTTGATCTGAAACATTCTCCCTCTCGTTGATCTGAAACATTTTCCCTCTCGTTGATCTGAAACATTCTCCCTGTCGTTGATCTGAAACATTCTCCCTCTCATTGGTCTGCAACATTCTACCTCTCATTGATCTGAAACATTCTCGCTCTCACTGGTCTGAAACATTCTCGCTCTCACTGGTCTGAAACATTCTCCCTCTCATTGGTATGAAACATCCTCCCTCTCATTGATCTGAAAATTCTCTCTCTTCAACTGGTCTGAAACATTCTCCCTCACATTGGTCTGAAACATTCTCTCTTTCATTGATCTGAAACGGTCTCTCTTTCATTGATCTGAACATTCTCTCTTTCATTGATCAGAAACTTTCTCTCTTTCATTGATCGGAAACATTCTCCCTCACCTTGATCTGAAACATTCTCCCTCACATTTATCTGAAACATTCTCCCTCTCAATGTTCCAAAACATCCTTTCTCAGCCTTTGATCTGAAACATTCTCCCTCTCGTTGATCTGAAACATTCTCCCTCTCCTTGATCTGAAACATTCACCCTCTCGTTGTTGTGAAATATTCTCCCTCTCGTTGATCTGAAACATTCTCCCTCTCGTTGATCTGAAACATTCTCCCTGTCGTTGATCTGAAACATTCTCCCTCTCGTTGATCTGAAACATGCTCCCTCTCGTTGATCTGAAACATTCTCCCTCTCGTTGATCTGAAACATTCTCCCTCTCATTGTTCCGGAACATCCTTTCTCTGCCATTGATGTGAAACATTCTCCCTGTCTTTGATCTGAAACATTCTCCCTCTCACTGATCTGAAACATTCTCCCTTTCATTGATCTGAAACATTCTCCCTCTCATTGGTCTGAAACATCCTCCCTCTCATTGATCTGAAAATTCTCTCTCTCTCACTGGTCTGAAACATTCTCCGTCACATTGATCTGAAAAATTCTCTCTTTCATTGATCTGAAACATTCTCTCTTTCATTGATCTGAAACATTCTCTCTTTCATTTATCGGAAACATTCTCTCTTTCATTGATCGGAAACATTCTCCCTCACCTTGATCTGAAACATTCTCCCTCACATTGTTCCGGAACATCCTTCCTCTGCCATTGATGTGAAACATTCTCCCTGTCTTTGATCTGAAACATTCCCCCTCTCACTGATCTGAAACATTCTCCCTCTCATTGATCTGAAACCTTCTCCCTCTCATTGGTCTGAAACATCCTCCCTCTCATTGTTCTGAAAATTCTCTCCCTCTCACTGGTCTGAAAAATTCTCCCTCTCAGTGGTCTGAAGCATTCTCCCACACATTGATCTGAAACATTCTCTCTTTCATTGATCTGAAACATTCTCCCTCACACTGATCTGAATCATTCTCCCTCTCATTGTTCCGAAACATCCTTTCTCTTCCATTGATCTGAAACATTCTCCCTCTCATTGTTCTGAAACATTCTCCCTCTCATTGGTCTGAAACATCCTCCCTCTCATTGATCTGAATATTCTCTCCCTCTCACTGGTCTGAAAAATTCTCCCTCTCAGTGGTCTGAAGCATTCCCCCACACATTGATCTGAAACATTCTCTCTTTCATTGATCTGAAACATTCTCCCTCACATTTATCTGAATCATTCTCCCTCTCATTGTTCCGAAACATCCTTTCTCTTCCATTGATCTGAAACATTCTCCCTCTCATTGATCTGAAATATTCTCCCTCTCATTGATCTGAAGCATTCTCCCTCTCATTTGTCTGAAACATTCTCCCTCTCACTGGTCTGAAACATTCTCCCTCTCACTGGTCTGCAAAATTCTCCCTCTCAATGGTCTGAAACATTCTCCCTCTCACTGATCTGAAACATTCTCCCTCACATTGATCTGAAACATTCTCTCTTTTATTGTTCTGAAACATTCTCCCTCTCGTTGATCTGAAAGATTCTCCCTCTCGTTGATCTGAAACATTCTCCCTCTCGTTGATCTGAAACATGCTCCCTCTCGTTGATCTGAAACATGCTCCCTCTCGTTGATCTGAAACATTCTCCCTCTCGTTGATCTGAAACATTCTCCCTCTCATTGTTCCGGAACATCCTTTCTCTGCCATTGATGTGAAACATTCTCCCTGTCTTTGATCTGAAACATTCTCCCTCTCACTGATCTGAAACATTCTCCCTCTCATTGGTCTGAAACATCCTCCCTCTCATTGATCTGAAAATTCTCTCTCTCTCACTGGTCTGAAACATTCTCCGTCACATTGATCTGAAAAATTCTCTCTTTCATTGATCTGAAACATTCTCTCTTTCATTGATCGGAAACATTCTCTCTTTTATTGATCGGAAACATTCTCCCTCACCTTGATCTGAAACATTCTCCCTCACATTGTTCCGGAACATCCTTTCTCTGCCATTGATGTGAAACATTCTCCCTGTCTTTGATCTGAAACATTCCCCCTTTCACTGATCTGAAACACTCTCCCTCTCATTGATCTGAAATCTTCTCCCTCTCATTGGTCTGAAACATCCTCCCTCTCATTGATCTGAAAATTCTCTCCCTCTCACTGGTCTGAAAAATTCTCCCTCTCAGTGGTCTGAAGCATTCTCCCACACATTGATCTGAAACATTCTCTCTTTCATTGATCTGAAACATTCTCCCTCACACTGATCTGAATCATTCTCCCTCTCATTGTTCCGAAACATCCTTTCTCTTCCATTGATCTGAAACATTCTCCCTCTCATTGATCTGAAACATTCTCCCTCTCACTGGTCTGCAAAATTCTCCCTCTCGCTGGTGTGAAACATTCTCCCTCTCAGTGGTCTGAAGCATTCTCCCACACATTGATCTGAAAAATTCTCTCTTTCATTGATCTGAAACATACTCCCTCACACTGACCTGAATCATTTTCCCTCTCATTGTTCCGAAACATCCTTTCTCTGCCATTGATCTGAATCATTCTCCCTCTCATTGTTCCGAAACATCCTTTCTCTTCCATTGATCTGAAACATTCTCCCTCACACTGATCTGACTCATTCTCCCTCTCATTGTTCCGAAACATCCTTTCTCTTCCATTGATCTGAAACATTCTCCCTCTCACTGGTCTGAAACATTCTCCCTCTCACTGGTCTGCAAAATTCTCCCTCTCACTGGTCTGAAACATTCTTCCTCTCACTGATCTGAAACATTCTCCCTCACATTGATCTGAAACATTCTCTCTTTTATTGATCTGAATCATTCTCCCTCACATTGATCTGAAACATTCTCCCTCACATTGATCTGAAACATTCTCCCTCTCACTGTTCCGAAACATCCTTTCTCTGCCATTGATGTGAAACATTCTCCCTGTCGTTGATCTGAAACATTCTACCTCTCATGATCTGAAACATGCTCCCTCTCATTGATCTGAAACATTTTCCCTCTCATTGGTCTGAAACATCCTCCCTCTCATTGATCTGAACATTCTCTCTCTCTCACTGGTTTGAAACATTCTCCCTCACATTGATCTGAATTATTCCCTCTTTCATTGATCTGAAACATTCTCTCTTTTATTGATCGGAAACATTCTCCCTCAGCTTGATCTGAAACATTCTCTCTTTCATTGATCTGAAACATTCTCCCTCACACTGATCTGAATCATTCTCCCTCTCATTGTTCCGAAACATCCTTTCTCTTCCATTGATCTGAAACATTCTCCCTCTCATTGATCTGAAACATTCTCCCTCTCACTGGTCTGCAAAATTCTCCCTCTCTCTGGTCTGAAACATTCTCCCTCTCAGTGGTCTGAAGCATTCTCCCACACATTGATCTGAAACATTCTCTCTTTCATTGATCTGAAACATTCTCCCTCACACTGATCTGAATCATTCTCCCTCTCATTGTTCCGAAACATCCTTTCTCTTTCATTGATCTGAAACATTCTCCCTCACACTGATCTGAATCATTCTCCCTCTCATTGTTCTGAAACATCCTTTCTCTTCCATTGATCTGAAACATTCTCCCTCTCACTGCTCTGAAACATTCTCCCTCTCACTGGTCTGCAAAATTCTCCCTCTCACTGGTCTGAAACATTCTCCCTCTCACTGATCTGAAACATTCTCCCTCACATTGATCTGAAACATTCTCCCTCTCACTGTTCCGAAACATCCTTTCTCTGCCATTGATGTGAAACATTCTCCCTGTCGTTGATCTGAAACATTCTCCCTCTCATGATCTGAAACATGCTCCCTCTCATTGATCTGAAACATTCTCCCTCTCATTGGTCTGAAACATCCTCCCTCTCATTGATCTGAACATTCTCTCTCTCTCACTGGTTTGAAACATTCTCCCTCACATTGATCTGAATTATTCCCTCTTTCATTGATCTGAAACATTCTCTCTTTCATTGATCGGAAACATTCTCCCTCACCTTGATCTGAAACATTCTCTCTTTCATTGATCTGAAACATTCTCCCTCACACTGATCTGAATCATTCTCCCTCTCATTGTTCCGAAACATCCTTTCTCTTCCTTTGATCTGAAACATTCTCCCTCTCATTGATCTGAAACATTCTCCCTCTCACTGGTCTGCAAAATTCTCCCTCTCTCTGGTCTGAAACATTCTCCCTCTCAGTGGTCTGAAGCATTCTCCCACACATTGATCTGAAACATTCTCTCTTTCATTGATCTGAAACATTCTCCCTCACACTGATCTGAATCATTCTCCCTCTCATTGTTCCGAAACATCCTTTCTCTTTCATTGATCTGAAACATTCTCCCTCACACTGATCTGAATCATTCTCCCTCTCATTGTTCCGAAACATCCTTTCTCTTCCATTGATCTGAAACATTCTCCCTCCCACTGGTCTGAAACATTCTCCCTCTCACTGGTCTGCAAAATTCTCCCTCTCACTGGTCTGAAACATTCTACCTCTCACTGATCTGAAACATTCTCCCTCACATTGATCTGAAACATTCTCTCTTTTATTGATCTGAAACATCCTCCCTATCATTGATCTGAACATTCTCTCTCTCTCACTGGTTTGAAACATTCTCCCTCACATTGATCTGAAATATTCCCTCTTTCATTGATCTGAAACATTCTCTCTTTCATTGATCGGAAACATTCTCCCTCACCTTGATCTGAAACATTCTCCCTCACATTTATCTGAAAAATTCTCCCTCTCAATGTTCCAAAACATCCTTTCTCAGCCTTTGATCTGAAACATTCTCCCTCTCGTTGATCTGAAACATTCTCCCTCTCGTTGATCTGAAACATTCTCCCTCTCGTTGATCTGAAACATTCTCCCTCTCATTGGTCTGCAACATTCTCCCTCTCTCTGGTCTGAAACATTCTCCCTCTCAGTGGTCTGAAGCATTCTCCCACACATTGATCTGAAACATTCTCTCTTTCATTGATCTGAAACATTCTCCCTCACACTGATCTGAATCATTCTCCCTCTCATTGTTCCGAAACATCCTTTCTCTTTCATTGATCTGAAACATTCTCCCTCACACTGATCTGAATCATTCTCCCTCTCATTGTTCCGAAACATCCTTTCTCTTCCATTGATCTGAAACATTCTCCCTCTCACTGGTCTGAAACATTCTCCCTCTCATTGGTCTGAAACATCCTCCCTCTCATTGATCTGAACATTCTCTCTCTCTCACTGGTTTGAAACGTTCTCCCTCACATTGATCTGAAATATTCCCTCTTTCATTGATCTGAAACATTCTCTCTTTCATTGATCGGAACCATTCTCCCTCACCTTGATCTGAAACATTCTCCCTCACATTTATCTGAAAAATTCTCCCTCTCAATGTTCCAAAACATCCTTTCTCAGCCTTTGATCTGAAACATTCTCCCTCTCGTTGATCTGAAACATTCTCACTCTCGTTGATCTGAAACATTTTCCCTCTCGTTGATCTGAAACATTCTCCCTGTCGTTGATCTGAAACATTCTCCCTCTCATTGGTCTGCAACATTCTACCTCTCATTGATCTGAAACATTCTCGCTCTCATTGTTCCGAAACATCCTTTCTCTTCCATTGATCTGAAACATTCTCCCTCACACTGATCTGAATCATTCTCCCTCTCATTGTTCCGAAACATCCTTTCTCTTCCATTGATCTGAAACATTCTCCCTCTCATTGTTCTGAAACATTCTCCCTCTCATTGGTCTGAAACATCCTCCCTCTCATTGATCTGAATATTCTCTCCCTCTCACTGGTCTGAAAAATTCTCCCTCTCAGTGGTCTGAAGCATTCCCCCACACATTGATCTGAAACATTCTCTCTTTCATTGATCTGAAACATTCTCCCTCACATTGATCTGAATCATTCTCCCTCTCATTGTTCCGAAACATCCTTTCTCTTCCATTGATCTGAAACATTCTCCCTCTCATTGATCTGAAATATTCTCCCTCTCATTGATCTGAAACATTCTCCCTCTCATTTGTCTGAAACATTCTCCCTCTCACTGGTCTGAAACATTCTCCCTCTCACTGGTCTGCAAAATTCTCCCTCTCACTGGTCTGAAACATTCTCCCTCTCACTGATCTGAAACATTCTCCCTCACATTGATCTGAAACATTCTCTCCTTTATTGTTCTGAAACATTCTCCCTCTCGTTGATCTGAAAGATTCTCCCTCTCGTTGATCTGAAACATTCTCCCTCTCGTTGATCTGAAACATGCTCCTCTCGTTGATCTGAAACATGCTCCCTCTCGTTGATCTGAAACATTCTCCCTCTCGTTGATCTGAAACATTCTCCCTCTCATTGTTCCGGAACATCCTTTCTCTGCCATTGATGTGAAACATTCTCCCTGTCTTTGATCTGAAACATTCTCCCTCTCACTGATCTGAAACATTCTCCCTCTCATTGGTCTGAAACATCCTCCCTCTCATTGATCTGAAAATTCTCTCTCTCTCACTGGTCTGAAACATTCTCCGTCACATTGATCTGAAAAATTCTCTCTTTCATTGATCTGAAACATTCTCTCTTTCATTGATCTGAAACATTCTCTCTTTCATTGATCGGAAACATTCTCTCTTTTATTGATCGGAAACATTCTCCCTCACCTTGATCTGAAACATTCTCCCTCACATTTTTCCGGAACATCCTTTCTCTGCCATTGATGTGAAACATTCTCCCTGTCAGTGGTCTGAAGCATTCTCCCACACATTGATCTGAAACATTCTCTCTTTCATTGATCTGAAACATTCTCCCTCACACTGACCTGAATCATTTTCCCTCTCATTGTTCCGAAACATCCTTTCTCTGCCATTGATCTGAATCATTCTCCCTCTCATTGTTCCGAAACATCCTTTCTCTTCCATTGATCTGAAACATTCTCCCTCACACTGATCTGACTCATTCTCCCTCTCATTGTTCCGAAACATCCTTTCTCTTCCATTGATCTGAAACATTCTCCCTCTCACTGGTCTGAAACATTCTCCCTCTCACTGGTCTGCAAAATTCTCCCTCTCACTGGTCTGAAACATTCTCCCTCTCACTGATCTGAAACATTCTCCCTCACATTGATCTGAAATATTCTCTCTTTTATTGATCTGAAACATTCTCCCTCACATTGATCTGAAACATTCTCCCTCACATTGATCTGAAACATTCTCCCTCTCACTGTTCCGAAACATCCTTTCTCTGCCATTGATGTGAAACATTCTCCCTGTCGTTGATCTGAAACATTCTACCTCTCATGATCTGAAACATGCTCCCTCTCATTGATCTGAAACATTCTCCCTCTCATTGGTCTGAAACATCCTCCCTCTCATTGATCTGAAAATTCTCACTCTCTCACTGGTTTGAAACATTCTCCCTCACATTGATCTGAATTATTCCCTCTTTCATTGATCTGAAACATTCTCTCTTTCATTGATCGGAAGCATTCTCCCTCACCTTGATCTGAAACATTCTCTCTTTCATTGATCTGAAACATTCTCCCTCACACTGATCTGAATCATTCTCCCTCTCATTGTTCCGAAACATCCTTTCTCTTCCATTGATCTGAAACATTCTCCCTCTCATTGATCTGAAACATTCTCCCTCTCACTGGTCTGCATAATTCTCCCTCTCTGCTCTGAAACATTCTCCCTCTCAGTGGTCTGAAGCATTCTCCCACACATTGATCTGAAACATTCTCTCTTTCATTGATCTGAAACATTCTCCCTCACACTGATCTGAATCATTCTCCCTCTCATTGTTCCGAAACATCCTTTCTCTTTCATTGATCTGAAACATTCTCCCTCACACGGATCTGAATCATTCTCCCTCTCCTTGTTCCGAAACATCCTTTCTCTTCCATTGTTCTGAAACATTCTCCCTCTCACTGCTCTGAAACATTCTCCCTCTCAGTGGTCTGCAAAATTCTCCCTCTCACTGGTCTGAAACATTCTCCCTCTCACTGATCTGAAACATTCTCCCTCACATTGATCTGAAACATTCTCTCTTTTATTGATCTGAAACATTCTCCCTCACATTGATCTGAAACATTCTCCCTCACATTGATCTGAAACATTCTCCCTCTCACTGTTCCGAAACATCCTTTCTCTGCCATTGATGTGAAACATTCTCCCTGTCGTTGATCTGAAACATTCTCCCTCTCATGATCTGAAACATGCTCCCTCTCATTGATCTGAAACATTCTCCCTCTCATTGGTCTGAAACATCCTCCCTCTCATTGATCTGAAAATTCTCTCTCTCTCACTGGTTTGAAACATTCTCCCTCACATTGATCTGAATTATTCCCTCTTTCATTGATCTGAAACATTCTCTCTTTCATTGATCGGAAGCATTCTCCCTCACCTTGATCTGAAACATTCTCTCTTTCATTTATCTGAAACATTCTCCCTCACACTGATCTGAATCATTCTCCCTCTCATTGTTCCGAAACATCCTTTCTCTTCCATTGATCTGAAACATTCTCCCTCTCATTGATCTGAAACATTCTCCCTCTCACTGGTCTGCAAAATTCTCCCTCTCTCTGGTCTGAAACATTCTCCCTCTCAGTGGTCTGAAGCATTCTCCCACACATTGATCTGAAACATTCTCTCTTTCATTGATCTGAAACATTCTCCCTCACACTGATCTGAATCATTCTCCCTCTCATTGTTCCGAAACATCCTTTCTCTTTCATTGATCTGAAACATTCTCCCTCACACTGATCTGAATCATTCTCCCTCTCATTGTTCCGAAACATCCTTTCTCTTCCATTGATCTGAAACATTCTCCCTCTCACTGCTCTGAAACATTCTCCCTCTCACTGATCTGAAACATTCTCCCTCTCACTGATCTGAAACATTCTCCCTCACATTGATCTGAAACATTCTCTCTTTTATTGATCTGAAACATTCTCCCTCACATTGATCTGAAACATTCTCCCTCACATTGATCTGAAACATTCTCCCTCTCACTGTTCCGAAACATCCTTTCTCTGCCATTGATGTGAAACATTCTCCCTGTCGTTGATCTGAAACATTCTACCTCTCATGATCTGAAACATGCTCCCTCTCATTGATCTGAAACATTCTCCCTCTCATTGGTCTGAAACATCCTCCCTCTCATTGATCTGAACATTCTCTCTCTCTCACTGGTTTGAAACATTCTCCCTCACATTGATCTGAATTATTCCCTCTTTCATTGATCTGAAACATTCTCTCTTTCACTGATCGGAAACATTCTCCCTCACCTTGATCTGAAACATTCTCTCTTTCATTGATCTGAAACATTCTCCCTCACACTGATCTGAATCATTCTCCCTCTCATTGTTCCGAAACATCCTTTCTCTTCCATTGATCTGAAACATTCTCCCTCTCATTGATCTGAAACATTCTCCCTCTCACTGGTCTGCAAAATTCTCCCTCTCTCTGGTCTGAAACATTCTCCCTCTCAGTGGTCTGAAGCATTCTCCCACACATTGATCTGAAACATTCTCTCTTTCATTGATCTGAAACATTCTCCCTCACACTGATCTGAATCATTCTCCCTCTCATTGTTCCGAAACATCCTTTCTCTTTCATTGATCTGAAACATTCTCCCTCACACTGATCTGAATCATTCTCCCTCTCATTGTTCCGAAACATCCTTTCTCTTCCATTGATGTGAAACATTCTCCCTGTCGTTGATCTGAAACATTCTCCCTGTCATGATCTGAAACATTCTCCCTCTCATTGGTCTGAAACATCCTCCCTCTCATTGATCTGAACATTCTCTCTCTCTCACTGGTTTGAAACATTCTCCCTCACATTGATCTGAAATATTCCCTCTTTCATTGATCTGAAACATTCTCTCTTTCATTGATTGGAAACATTCTCCCTCACCTTGATCTGAAACATTCTCCCTCACATTTATCTGAAAAATTCTCCCTCTCAATGTTCCAAAACATCCTTTCTCAGCCTTTGATCTGAAACATTCTCCCTCTCGTTGATCTGAAACATTCTCCCTCTCGTTGATCTGAAACATTCTCCCTCTCGTTGATCTGAAACATTCTCCCTCTCATTGGTCTGCAACATTCTCCCTCTCTCTGGTCTGAAACATTCTCCCTCTCAGTGGTCTGAAGCATTCTCCCACACATTGATCTGAAACATTCTCTCTTTCATTGATCTGAAACATTCTCCCTCACACTGATCTGAATCATTCTCCCTCTCATTGTTCCGAAACATCCTTTCTCTTTCATTGATCTGAAACATTCTCCCTCACACTGATCTGAATCATTCTCCCTCTCATTGTTCCGAAACATCCTTTCTCTTCCATTGATCTGAAACATTCTCCCTCTCACTGCTCTGAAACATTCTCCCTCTCACTGGTCTGCAAAATTCTCCCTCTCACTGGTCCGAAACATTCTCCCTCTCACTGATCTGAAACATTCTCCCTCACATTGATCTGAAACATTCTCTCTTTTATTGATCTGAAACATTCTCCCTCACATTGATCTGAAACATTCTCCCTCACATTGATCTGAAACATTCTCCCTCTCACTGTTCCGAAACATCGTTTCTCTGCCATTGATGTGAAACATTCTCCCTGTCGTTGATCTGAAACATTCTCCCTCTCATGATCTGAAACATGCTCCCTCTCATTGATCTGAAACATTCTCCCTCTCATTGGTCTGAAACATCCTCGCTCTCATTGATCTGAACACTCTCTCTCTCTCACTGGTTTGAAACATTCTCCCTCACATTGATCTGAATTATTCCCTCTTTCATTGATCTGAAACATTCTCTCTTTCATTGATCGGAAACATTCTCCCTCAACTTGATCTGAAACATTCTCTCTTTCATTGATCTGAAACATTCTCCCTCACACTGATCTGAATCATTCTCCCTCTCATTGTTCCGAAACATCCTTTCTCTTCCATTGATCTGAAACATTCTCCCTCGCATTGATCTGAAACATTCTCCCTCTCACTGGTCTGCAAAATTCTCCCTCTCTCTGGTCTGAAACATTCTCCCTCTCAGTGGTCTGAAGCATTCTCCCACACATTGATCTGAAACATTCTCTCTTTCATTGATCTGAAACATTCTCCCTCACACTGATCTGAATCATTCTCCCTCTCATTGTACCGAAACATCCTTTCTCTTTCATTGATCTGAAACATTCTCCCTCTCACTGGTCTGAAACATTCTCCCTCTCACTGGTCTGCAAAATTCTCCCTCTCACTGGTCTGAAACATACTACCTCTCACTGATCTGAAACATTCTCCCTCACATTGATCTGAAACATTCTCTCTTTTATTGATCTGAAACATTCTCCCTCACATTGATCTGAAACATTCTCCCTCACATTGATCTGAAACATTCTCCCTCTCACTGTTCCGAAACATCCTTTTTCTGCCATTGATGTGAAACATTCTCCCTGTCGTTGATCTGAAACATTCTCCCTCTCATGATTTGAAACATGCTCCCTCTCATTGATCTGAAACATTCTCCTCTCATTGGTCTGAAACATCCTCCCTCTCATTGATCTGAACATTCTCTCTATCTCACTGGTTTGAAACATTCTCCCTCACATTGATCTGAAATATTCCCTCTTTCATTGATCTGAAACATTCTCTGTTTCATTGATCGGAAACATTCTCCCTCACCTTGATCTGAAACATTCTCCCTCACATTTATCTGAAAAATTCTCCCTCTCAATGTTCCAAAACATCCTTTCTCAGCCTTTGATCTGAAACATTCTCCCTCTCGTTGATCTGAAACATTCTCCCTCTCGTTGATCTGAAACATTCTCCCTCTCGTTGATCTGAAACATTCTCCCTCTCATTGGTCTGCAACATTCTCCCTCTCATTGATCTGAAACATTCTCGCTCTCACTGGTCTGAAACATTCTCGCTCTCACTGGTCTGAAACATTCTCCCTCTCATTGGTCTGAAACATCCTCCCTCTCATTGATCTGAAAATTCTCTCTCTTCAACTGGTCTGAAACATTCTCCCTCACATTGGTCTGAAACATTCTCTCTTTCATTGATCTGAAACGGTCTCTCTTTCATTGATCTGAACATTCTCTCTTTCATTGATCAGAAACTTTCTCTCTTTCATTGATCGGAAACATTCTTCCTCACCTTGATCTGAAACATTCTCCCTCACATTTATCTGAAACATTCTCCCTCTCAATGTTCCGAAACATCCTTTCTCAGCCTTTGATCTGAAACATTCTCCCTCTCGTTGATCTGAAACATTCTCCCTCTTGTTGATCTGAAACAATCTCTCTCTCGTTGATCTGAAACAGTCTCCCTCTCGTTGATCTGAAACATTCTCCCTCTCGTTGATCTGAAAGATTCTCCCTCTCGTTGATCTGAAACATTCTCCCTCTCGTTGATCTGAAACATGCTCCCTCTCGTTGATCTGAAACATTCTCCCTCTCGTTGATCTGAAACATTCTCCCTCTCATTGTTCCGGAACATCCTTTCTCTGCCATTGATGTGAAACATTCTCCCTGTCTTTGATCTGAAACATTCTCCCTCTCACTGATCTGAAACATTCTCCCTCTCATTGATCTGAAACATTCTCCCTCTCATTGGTCTGAAACATCCTCCCTCTCATTGATCTGAAAATTCTCTCGCTCTCACTGCTCTGAAACATTCTCCGTCACATTGATCTGAAAAATTCTCTCTTTCATTGATCTGAAACATTCTCTCTTTCATTGATCTGAAACATTCTCTCTTTCATTGATCGGAAACATTCTCTCTTTCATTGATCGGAAACATTCTCCCTCACCTTGATCTGAAACGTTCTCCCTCACATTGTTCCGGAACATCCTTTCTCTGCCATTGATGTGAAACATTCTCCCTGTCGTTGATCTGAAACATTCTCCCTCTCATGATCTGAAACATGCTCCCTCTCATTGATCTGAAACATTCTCCTCTCATTGGTCTGAAACATCCTCCCTCTCATTGATCTGAACATTCTCTCTCTCTCACTGGTTTGAAACATTCTCCCTCACATTGATCTGAAATATTCCCTCTTTCATTGATCTGAAACATTCTCTCTTTCATTGATCGGAAACATTCTCCCTCACCTTGATCTGAAAAATTCTCCCTCTCAATGTTCCAAAACATCCTTTCTCAGCCTTTGATCTGAAACATTCTCCCTCTCGTTGATCTGAAACATTCTCCCTCTCGTTGATCTGAAACATTCTCCCTCTCGTTGATCTGAAACATTCTCCCTCTCGTTGATCTGAAACATTCTCCCTCTCATTGGTCTGCAACATTCTCCCTCTCATTGATCTGAAACATTCTCGCTCTCACTGGTCTGAAACATTCTCGCTCTCACTGGTCTGAAACATTCTCCCTCTCATTGGTCTGAAACATCCTCCCTCTCATTGATCTGAAAATTCTCTCTCTTCAACTGGTCTGAAACATTCTCCCTCACATTGGTCTGAAACATTCTCTCTTTCATTGATCTGAAACGGTCTCTCTTTCATTGATCTGAACATTCTCTCTTTCATTGATCAGAAACTTTCTCTCTTTCATTGATCGGAAACATTCTCCCTCACCTTGATCTGAAACATTCTCCCTCACATTTATCTGAAACATTCTCCCTCTCAATGTTCCGAAACATCCTTTCTCAGCCTTTGATCTGAAACATTCTCCCTCTCGTTGATCTGAAACATTCTCCCTTTCCTTGATCTGAAACATTCTCCCTCTCGCTGATCTGAAAGATTCTCCCTCTCGTTGATCTGAAACATTCTCCCTCTCGTTGATCTGAAACATTCTCCCTCTCGTTGATCTGAAACATTCTCCCTCTCATTGTTCCGGAACATCCTTTCTCTGCCATTGATGTGAAACATTCTCCCTGTCTTTGATCTGAAACATTCTCCCTCTCACTGATCTGAAACATTCTCCCTCTCATTGATCTGAAACATTCTCCCTCTCATTGGTCTGAAACATCCTCCCTCTCATTGATCTGAAAATTCTCTCGCTCTCACTGCTCTGAAACATTCTCCGTCACATTGATCTGAAAAATTCTCTCTTTCATTGATCTGAAACATTCTCTCTTTCATTGATCTGAAACATTCTCTCTTTCATTGATCGGAAACATTCTCTCTTTCATTGATCGGAAACATTCTCCCTCTCATTGATCTGAAACATTCTCCCTCTCATTGGTCTGAAACATCCTCCCTCTCATTGTTCTGAAAATTCTCTCCCTCTCACTGGTCTGAGAAATTCTCCCTCTCAGTGGTCTGAAGCATTCTCCCACACATTTATCTGAAACATTCTCTCTTTCATTGATCTGAAACATTCTCCCTCACACTGATCTGAATCATTCTCCCTCTCATTGTTCCGAAACATCCTTTCTCTTCCATTGTTCTGAAACATTCTCCCTCTCATTGATCTGAAATATTCTCCCTCTCATTGATCTGAAACATTCTCCATCTCATTTGTCTGAAACATTCTCCCTCTCACTGGTCTGAAACATTCTCCCTCTCACTGGTCTGCAAAATTCTCCCTCTCACTGGTCTGAAACATTCTCCCTCTCACTGATCTGAAACATTCTCGCTCACATTGATCTGAAACATTCTCTCTTTTATTGTTCTGAAACATTCTCCCTCTCGTTGATCTGAAAGATTCTCCCTCTCGTTGATCTGAAACATTCTCCCTCTCGTTGATCTGAAACATGCTCCCTCTCGTTGATCTGAAACATGCTCCCTCTCGTTGATCTGAAACATTCTCCCTCTCGTTGATCTGAAACATTCTCCCTCTCATTGTTCCGGAACATCCTTTCTCTGCCATTGATGTGAAACATTCTCCCTGTCTTTGATCTGAAACATTCTCCCTCTCACTGATCTGAAACATTCTCCCTCTCATTGGTCTCAAACTTTCTCCCTCTCATTGATCTGAAAATTCTCTCTCTCTCACTGGTCTGAAACATTCTCCGTCACATTGATCTGAAAATTTCTCTCTTTCATTGATCTGAAACATTCTCTCTTTCATTGATCTGAAACATTCTCTCTTTCATTGATCGGAAACATTCTCTCTTTTATTGATCGGAAACATTCTCCCTCACCTTGATCTGAAACATTCTCCCTCACATTGTTCCGGAACATCCTTTCTCTGCCATTGATGTGAAACATTCTCCCTGTCTTTGATCTGAAACATTCCCCCTCTCACTGATCTGAAACACTCTCCCTCTCATTGATCTGAAACATTCTCCCTCTCATTGGTCTGAAACATTCTCGCTCTCACTGGTCTGAAACATTCTCGCTCTCACTGGTCTGAAACATTCTCCCTCTCATTGGTCTGAAACATCCTCCCTCTCATTGATCTGAAAATTCTCTCTCTTCAACTGGTCTGAAACATTCTCCCTCACATTGGTCTGAAACATTCTCTCTTTCATTGATCTGAAACGGTCTCTCTTTCATTGATCTGAACATTCTCTCTTTCATTGATCAGAAACTTTCTCTCTTTCATTGATCGGAAACATTCTTCCTCACCTTGATCTGAAACATTCTCCCTCACATTTATCTGAAACATTCTCCCTCTCAATGTTCCGAAACATCCTTTCTCAGCCTTTGATCTGAAACATTCTCCCTCTCGTTGATCTGAAACATTCTCCCTCTTGTTGATCTGAAACAATCTCTCTCTCGTTGATCTGAAACAGTCTCCCTCTCGTTGATCTGAAACATTCTCCCTCTCGTTGATCTGAAACATTCTCCCTCTCGTTGATCTGAAACATTCTCCCTCTCGTTGATCTGAAACATTCTACCTCTCGTTGATCTGAAACATTCTCTCTTTTATTGATCTGAAACATTCTCCCTCTCATTGTTCCGAAACATCCTTTCTCTGCCACTGATGTGAAACATTATCCCTGTCATTGATCTGAAACTTTCTCCTTCTCACTGATCTGAAACATTCTCCCTCTCATTGATCTGAAACATTCTCCCTCTCATTGGTCTGAAACATCCTCCCTCTTATTGATCTGAAAATTCTCTCTCTCTCACTGGTCTGAAACATTCTCCCTCACATTGATCTGAAAAATTCTCTCTTTCATTGATCTGAAACATTCTCTCTTTCATTGATCTGAAACATTCTCTCTTTCATTGATCGGAAACATTCTCTCTTTCATTGATCGGAAACATTCTCCCTCACCTTGATCTGAAACGTTCTCCCTCACATTGTTCCGGAACATCCTTTCTCTGCCATTGATGTGAAACATTCTCCCTGTCGTTGATCTGAAACATTCTCCCTCTCATGATCTGAAACATGCTCCCTCTCATTGATCTGAAACATTCTCCTCTCATTGGTCTGAAACATCCTCCCTCTCATTGATCTGAACATTCTCTCTCTCTCACTGGTTTGAAACATTCTCCCTCACATTGATCTGAAATATTCCCTCTTTCATTGATCTGAAACATTCTCTCTTTCATTGATCGGAAACATTCTCCCTCACCTTGATCTGAAACATTCTCCCTCACATTTATCTGAAAAATTCTCCCTCTCAATGTTCCAAAACATCCTTTCTCAGCCTTTGATCTGAAACATTCTCCCTCTCGTTGATCTGAAACATTCTCCCTCTCGTTGATCTGAAACATTCTCCCTCTCGTTGATCTGAAACATTCTCCCTCTCGTTGATCTGAAACATTCTCCCTCTCATTGGTCTGCAACATTCTCCCTCTCATTGATCTGAAACATTCTCGCTCTCACTGGTCTGAAACATTCTCGCTCTCACTGGTCTGAAACATTCTCCCTCTCATTGGTCTGAAACATCCTCCCTCTCATTGATCTGAAAATTCTCTCTCTTCAACTGGTCTGAAACATTCTCCCTCACATTGGTCTGAAACATTCTCTCTTTCATTGATCTGAAACGGTCTCTCTTTCATTGATCTGAACATTCTCTCTTTCATTGATCAGAAACTTTCTCTCTTTCATTGATCGGAAACATTCTCCCTCACCTTGATCTGAAACATTCTCCCTCACATTTATCTGAAACATTCTCCCTCTCAATGTTCCGAAACATCCTTTCTCAGCCTTTGATCTGAAACATTCTCCCTCTCGTTGATCTGAAACATTCTCCCTCTCCTTGATCTGAAACATTCTCCCTCTCGCTGATCTGAAATATTCTCCCTCTTGTTGATCTGAAACAATCTCTCTCTCGTTGATCTGAAACAGTCTCCCTCTCGTTGATCTGAAACATTCTCCCTCTCGTTGATCTGAAAGATTCTCCCTCTCGTTGATCTGAAACATTCTCCCTCTCGTTGATCTGAAACATGCTCCCTCTCGTTGATCTGAAACATTCTCCCTCTCATTGTTCCGGAACATCCTTTCTCTGCCATTGATGTGAAACATTCTCCCTGTCTTTGATCTGAAACATTCTCCCTCTCACTGATCTGAAACATTCTCCCTCTCATTGATCTGAAACAGTCTCCCTCTCATTGGTCTGAAACATCCTCCCTCTCATTGATCTGAAAATTCTCTCGCTCTCACTGCTCTGAAACATTCTCCGTCACATTGATCTGAAAAATTCTCTCTTTCATTGATCTGAAACATTCTCTCTTTCATTGATCTGAAACATTCTCTCTTTCATTGATCGGAAACATTCTCTCTTTCATTGATCGGAAACATTCTCCCTCTCATTGATCTGAAACATTCTCCCTCTCATTGGTCTGAAACATCCTCCCTCTCATTGTTCTGAAAATTCTCTCCCTCTCACTGGTCTGAGAAATTCTCCCTCTCAGTGGTCTGAAGCATTCTCCCACACATTTATCTGAAACATTCTCTCTTTCATTGATCTGAAACATTCTCCCTCACACTGATCTGAATCATTCTCCCTCTCATTGTTCCGAAACATCCTTTCTCTTCCATTGTTCTGAAACATTCTCCCTCTCATTGATCTGAAATATTCTCCCTCTCATTGATCTGAAACATTCTCCATCTCATTTGTCTGAAACATTCTCCCTCTCACTGGTCTGAAACATTCTCCCTCTCACTGGTCTGCAAAATTCTCCCTCTCACTGGTCTGAAACATTCTCCCTCTCACTGATCTGAAACATTCTCGCTCACATTGATCTGAAACATTCTCTCTTTTATTGTTCTGAAACATTCTCCCTCTCGTTGATCTGAAAGATTCTCCCTCTCGTTGATCTGAAACATTCTCCCTCTCGTTGTTCTGAAACATGCTCCCTCTCGTTGATCTGAAACATGCTCCCTCTCGTTGATCTGAAACATTCTCCCTCTCGTTGATCTGAAACATTCTCCCTCTCATTGTTCCGGAACATCCTTTCTCTGCCATTGATGTGAAACATTCTCCCTGTCTTTGATCTGAAACATTCTCCCTCTCACTGATCTGAAACATTCTCCCTCTCATTGGTCTCAAACTTTCTCCCTCTCATTGATCTGAAAATTCTCTCTCTCTCACTGGTCTGAAACATTCTCCGTCACATTGATCTGAAAATTTCTCTCTTTCATTGATCTGAAACATTCTCTCTTTCATTGATCTGAAACATTCTCTCTTTCATTGATCGGAAACATTCTCTCTTTTATTGATCGGAAACATTCTCCCTCACCTTGATCTGAAACATTCTCCCTCACATTGTTCCGGAACATCCTTTCTCTTCCATTGTTCTGAAACATTCTCCCTCTCATTGATCTGAAATATTCTCCCTCTCATTGATCTGAAACATTCTCCCTCTCATTTGTCTGAAACATTCTCCCTCTCACTGGTCTGAAACATTCTCCCTCTCACTGGTCTGCAAAATTCTCCCTCTCACTGGTCTGAAACATTCTCCCTCTCACTGATCTGAAACATTCTCGCTCACATTGATCTGAAACATTCTCTCTTTTATTGTTCTGAAACATTCTCCCTCTCGTTGATCTGAAAGATTCTACCTCTCGTTGATCTGAAACATTCTCCCTCTCGTTGATCTGAAACATGCTCCCTCTCGTTGATCTGAAACATGCTCCCTCTCGTTGATCTGAAACATTCTCCCTCTCGTTGATCTGAAACATTCTCCCTCTCATTGTTCCGGAACATCCTTTCTCTGCCATTGATGTGAAACATTCTCCCTGTCTTTGATCTGAAACATTCTCCCTCTCACTGATCTGAAACATTCTCCCTCTCATTGGTCTGAAACCTTCTCCCTCTCATTGATCTGAAAATTCTCTCTCTCTCACTGGTCTGAAACATTCTCCGTCACATTGATCTGAAAAATTCTCTCTTTCATTGATCTGAAACATTCTCTCTTTCATTGATCTGAAACATTCTCTCTTTCATTGATCGGAAACATTCTCTCTTTTATTGATCGGAAACATTCTCCCTCACCTTGATCTGAAACATTCTCCCTCACATTGTTCCGGAACATCCTTTCTCTGCCATTGATGTGAAACATTCTCCCTGTCTTTGATCTGAAACATTCCCCCTCTCACTGATCTGAAACACTCTCCCTCTCATTGATCTGAAACAGTCTCCCTCTCATTGGTCTGAAACATCCTCCCTCTCATTGATCTGAAAACTCTCTCCCTCTCACTGGTCTGAAAAATTCTCCCTCTCAGTGGTCTGAAGCATTCTCCCACACATTGATCTGAAACATTCTCTCTTTCATTGATCTGAAACATTCTCCCTCACACTGATCTGAATCATTCTCCCTCTCATTGTTCCGAAACATCCTTTCTCTTCCATTGATCTGAAACATTCTCCCTCACACTGATCTGAATTATTCTCCCTCTCATTGTTCCGAAACATCCTTTCTCTTCCATTGATCTGAAACATTCTCCCTCTCATTGGTCTGAAACATCCTCCCTCTCATTGATCTGAACATTCTCTCTCTCTCACTGGTTTGAAACATTCTCCCTCACACTGATCTGAATCATTCTCCCTCTCATTGTTCCGAAACATCCTTTCTCTTCCATTGATCTGAAACATTCTCCCTCTCATTGATCTGAAACCTTCTCCCTCTCACTGGTCTGCAAAATTCTCCCTCTCGCTGGTGTGAAACATTCTCCCTCTCAGTGGTCTGAAGCATTCTCCCACACATTGATCTGAAACATTCTCTCTTTCATTGATCTGAAACATTCTCCCTCACACTGACCTGAATCATTCTCCCTCTCATTGTTCCGAAACATCCTTTCTCTGCCATTGATCTGAATCATTCTCCCTCTCATTGTTCCGAAACATCCTTTCTCTTCCATTGATCTGAAACATTCTCCCTCACACTGATCTGAATCATTCTCCCTCTCATTGTTCCGAAACATCCTTTCTCTTCCATTGATCTGAAACATTCTCCCTCTCACTGGTCTGAAACATTCTCCCTCTCACTGGTCTGCAAGATTCTCCCTCTCACTGGTCTGAAACATTCTCCCTCTCACTGATCTGAAACATTCTCCCTCACATTGATCTGAAACATTCTCTCTTTTATTGATCTGAAACATTCTCCCTCACATTGATCTGAAACATTCTCCCTCACATTGATCTGAAACATTCTCCCTCTCACTGTTCCGAAACATCCTTTCTCTGCCATTGATGTGAAACATTCTCCCTGTCGTTGATCTGAAACATTCTCCCTCTCATGATCTGAAACATGCTCCCTCTCATTGATCTGAAACATTCTCCCTCTCATTGGTCTGAAACATCCTCCCTCTCATTGATCTGAACATTCTCTCTCTCTCACTGGTTTGAAACATTCTCCCTCACATTGATCTGAATTATTCCCTCTTTCATTGATCTGAAACATTCTCTCTTTCATTGATCGGAAACATTCTCCCTCACCTTGATCTGAAACATTCTCTCTTTCATTGATCTGAAACATTCTCCCTCACACTGATCTGAATCATTCTCCCTCTCATTGTTCCGAAACTTCCTTTCTCTTCCATTGATCTGAAACATTCTCCCTCTCATTGATCTGAAACATTCTCCCTCTCACTGGTCTGCAAAATTCTCCCTCTCTCTGGTCTGAAACATTCTCCCTCTCAGTGGTCTGAAGCATTCTCCCACACATTGATCTGAAACATTCTCTCTTTCATTGATCTGAAACATTCTCCCTCACACTGATCTGAATCATTCTCCCTCTCATTGTTCCGAAACATCCTTTCTCTTCCATTGATCTGAAACATTCTCCCTCTCACTGGTCTGAAACATTCTCCCTCTCACTGGTCTGCAAAATTCTCCCTCTCACTGGTCTGAAACATTCTCCCTCTCACTGATCTGAAACATTCTCCCTCACATTGATCTCAAACATTCTCTCTTTTATTGATCTGAAACATTCTCCCTCACATTGATCTGAAACATTCTCCCTCACATTGATCTGAAACATTCTCCCTCTCACTGTTCCGAAACATCCTTTCTCTGCCATTGATGTGAAACATTCTCCCTGTCGTTGATCTGAAACATTCTCCCTCTCATGATCTGAAACATGCTCCCTCTCATTGATCTGAAACATTCTCCCTCTCATTGGTCTGAAACATCCTCCCTCTCATTGATCTGAACATTCTCTCTCTCTCACTGGTTTGAAACATTCTCCCTCACATTGATCTGAAATATTCCCTCTTTCATTGATCTGAAACATTCTCTCTTTCATTGATCGGAAACATTCTTCCTCACCTTGATCTGAAACATACTCCCTCACATTTATCTGAAAAATTCTCCCTCTCAATGTTCCAAAACATCCTTTCTCAGCCTTTGATCTGAAACATTCTCCCTCTCGTTGATCTGAAACATTCTCCCTCTCGTTGATCTGAAACATTCTCCCTCTCGTTGATCTGAAACATTCTCCCTCTCATTGATCTGAAACATTCTCCCTCTCATTGGTCTGCAACATTCTCCCTCTCATTGATCTGAAACATTCTCGCTCTCACTGGTCAGAAACATTCTCGCTCTCACTGGTCTGAAACATTCTCCCTCTCATTGGTCTGAAACATCCTCCCTCTCATTGATCTGAAAATTCTCTTTCTTCAACTGGTCTGAAACATTCTCCCTCACATTGGTCTGTAACATTCTCTCTTTCATTGATCTGAAACGGTCTCTCTTTCATTGATCTGAACATTCTCTCTTTCATTGATCAGAAACTTTCTCTCTTTCATTGATCGGAAACATTCTCCCTCACCTTGATCTGAAACATTCTCCCTCACATTTATCTGAAACATTCTCCCTCTCAATGTTCCGAAACATCCTTTCTCAGCCTTTGATCTGAAACATTCTCCCTCTCGTTGATCTGAAACATTCTCCCTCTCCTTGATCTGAAACATTCTCCCTCTCGTTGATCTGAAATATTCTCCCTCTTGTTGATCTGAAACAATCTCTCTCTCGTTGATCTGAAGCAGTCTCCCTCTCGTTGATCTGAAACATTCTCCCTCTCGTTGATCTGAAAGATTCTCCCTCTCGTTGATCTGAAACATTCTCCCTCTCAGTGTTCTGAAACATCCTTTCTCTGCCATTTATGTGAAACATTCTCCCTGTCATTGATCTGAAACATTCTCCCTCTCACTGATCTGAAACATTCTCCCTCTCATTGATCTGAAACATTCTGCCTCTCATTGGTCTGAAACATCCTCCATCTCATTGGTCTGAAACATCCTCCATCTCACTGGTCTGAAACATTCTCCCTCACATTGATCTGAAACATTCTCTCTTTCATTGATCTGAAACATGCTCTCTTTCATTGATCGGAAACATTCTCTCTTTCATTGATCGGAAACATTCTCTCTTTCATTGATCGGAAACATTCTCCCTCACCTTGATCTGAAACGTTCTCCCTCACATTGTTCCGGAACATCCTTTCTCTGCCATTGATGTGAAACATTCTCCCTGTCTTTGATCTGAAACATTCCCCCTCTCACTGATCTGAAACATTCTCCCTCTCATTGATCTGAAACATTCTCCCTCTCATTGGTCTGAAACATCCTCCCTCTCATTGTTCTGAAAATTCTCTCCCTCTCACTGGTCTGAAAAATTCTCCCTCTCAGTGGTCTGAAGCATTCTCCCACACATTTATCTGAAACATTCTCTCTTTCATTGATCTGAAACATTCTCCCTCACACTGATCTGAATCATTCTCCCTCTCATTGTTCCGAAACATCCTTTCTCTTCCATTGATCTGAAACATTCTCCCTCTCATTGATCTGAAATATTCTCCCTCTCATTGATCTGAAACATTCTCCCTCTCATTGGTCTGAAACATTCTCCCTCTCACTGGTCTGAAACATTCTCTCTCTCACTGGTCTGCAAAATTCTCCCTCTCACTGGTCTGAAACATTCTCCCTCTCACTGATCTGAAACATTCTTCCTCACATTGATCTGAAACATTCTCTCTTTTATTGATCTGAAACATTCTCCCTCACATTGATCTGAAACATTCTCCCTCACATTGATCTGAAACATTCTCCCTCTCATTGTTCCGAAACATCCTTTCTCTGCGATTGATGTGAAACATTCTCCCTGTCGTTGATCTGAAACCTTCTCCCTCTCATGATCTGAAACATGCTCCCTCTCATTGATCTGAAACAGTCTCCCTCTCATTGGTCTGAAACATACTCCCTCTCATTGATCTGAACATTCTCTCTCTCTCACTGATCTGAAACATTCTCCCTCACATTGATCTGAAATATTCCCTCTTTCATTGATCTGAAACATTCTCTCTTTCATTGATCGGAAACATTCTCCCTCACCTTAATCTGAAACATTCTCCCTCACATTTATCTGAAAAATTCTCCCTCTCAAAGTTCCAAAACATCCTTTCTCAGCCTTTGATCTGAAACATTCTCCCTCTCGTTGATCTGAAACATTCTCCCTCTCGTTGATTTGAAACATTCTCCCTCTCGTTGATCTGAAACATTCTCCCTCTCGTTGATCAGAAACATTCTCCCTCTCATTGGTCTGCAAAATTCTCCCTCTCATTGATCTGAAACATTCTCCCTCTCACTGATCTGAAACATTCTCCCTCTCATTGATCTGAAACGTTCTCCCTCTCACTGATCTGAAACATTCTCCCTCTCACTGGTCTGAAACATTCTCGCTCTCACTGGTCTGAAACATTCTCGCTCTCACTGGTCTGAAACATTCTCCCTCTCACTGATCTGAAACATTCTCCCTCACATTGATCTGAAACATTCTCTCTTTTATTGATCTGAAACATTCTCCCTCACCTTGATCTGAAACATTCCCCCTCACATTGATCTGAAACATTCTCCCTCTCATTGTTCCGAAACATCCTTTCTCTGCCATTGATGTGAAACATTCTCCCTGTCGTTGATCTGAAACATTCTCCCTCTCATGATCTGAAACATGCTCCCTCTCATTGATCTGAAACATTCTCCCTCTCATTGGTCTGAAACATCCTCCCTCTCATTGATCTGAACATTCTCTCTCTCTCACTGATCTGAATCATTCTCCCTCACATTGATCTGAAATATTCCCTCTTTCATTGATCTGAAACATTCTCTCTTTCATTGATCGGAAACATTCTCCCTCACCTTGATCTGAAACATTCTCCCTCACATTTATCTGAAAAATTCTCCCTCTCAATGTTCCAAAACATCCTTTCTCAGCCTTTGATCTGAAACATTCTCCCTCTCGTTGATCTGAAACATTCTCCCTCTCGTTGATCTGAAACATTCTCCCTCTCATTGATCTGAAACATTCTCCCTCTCGTTGATCTGAAACATTCTCCCTCTCATTGGTCTGCAACATTCTCCCTCTCATTGATCTGAAACATTCTCCCTCTCACTGATCTGAAACATTCTCCCTCTCATTGATCTGAAACATTCTCCCTCTCATTGGTCAGAAACATTCTCCCTCTCACTGGTCTGAAACATTCTCCCTCTCACTGATCTGAAACATTCTCCCTCACATTGATCTGAAACATCCTCTCTTTTATTGATCTGAAACATTCTCCCTCACCTTGATCTGAAACATTCCCCCTCACATTGATCTGAAACATTCTCCCTCTCATTGTTCCGAAACATCCTTTCTCTGCCATTGATGTGAAACATTGTCCCTCTTACTGATCTGAAAGATTCTCCCTCTCACTGATCTGAAACATTCTCCCTCTCATTGATTAGAAACATTCTCCCTCTCATTGGTCTGAAACATCCTCCCTCTCATTGATCTGAAAATTCTCTCTCTCTCACTGGTCTGAAACATTCTCCCTCACATTGATCTGAAATATTCTCCCTCTCATTGATCTGAAACATTCTCCCTCTCACTGGTCTGAAACATTCTCCCTCTCACTGGTCTGCAAAATTCTCCCTCTCACTGGTCTGAAACATTCTCCCTCTCACTGATCTGACACATTCTCGCTCACATTGATCTGAAACATTCTCTCTTTTTTTGATCTGAAACATTCTCCCTCACATTGATCTGAAACATTCTCCCTCACATTGATCTGAAACATTCTCCCTCACATTGTTCCGAAACATCCTTTCTCTGCGATTGATGTGAAACATTCTCCCTGTCGTTGTTCTGAAACATTCTCTCTCTCATGATCTGAAACATGCTCCCTCTCATTGATCTGAAACAGTCTCCCTCTCATTGGTCTGAAACATCCTCCCTCTCATTGATCTGAACATTCTCTCTCTCTCACTGATCTGAAACACTCTCCCTCACATTGATCTGAAATATTCCCTCTTTCATTGATCTGAAACATTCTCTCTTTCATTGATCGGAAACATTCTCCCTCACCTTCATTGGAAACATTCTCCCTCACATTTATCTGAAAAATTCTCCCTCTCAATGTTCCAAAACATCCATTCTCAGCCTTTGATCTGAAACATTCTCCCTCTCGTTGATCTGAAACATTCTCCCTCTCGTTGATTTGAAACATTCTCCCTCTCGTTGAGCTGAAACATTCTCCCTCTCGTTGATCTGAAACATTCTCCCTCTCATTGGTCTGCAACATTCTCCCTCTCATTGATCTGAAACATTCTCCCTCTCATTGGTCAGAAACATTCTCCCTCTCACTGGTCTGAAACATTCTCGCTCTCACTGGTCTGAAACATTCTCGCTCTCACTTGTCTGAAACATTCGCCCTCTCACTGATCTGAAACATTCTCCCTCCCATTGATCTGAAACATTCTCTCTTTTATTGATCTGAAACATTCTCCCTCACCTTGATCTGAAACATTCCCCCTCACATTGATCTGAAACATTCTCCCTCTCATTGTTCCGAAACATCCTTTCTCTGCCATTGATGTGAAACATTCTCCCTGTCGTTGATCTGAAACATTCTCCCTCTCATGATCTGAAACATGCTCCCTCTCATTGATCTGAAACATTCTCCCTCTCATTGGTCTGAAACATCCTCCCTCTCATTGATCTGAACATTCTCTCTGTCTCACTGATCTGAAACATTCTCCCTCACATTGATCTGAAATATTCCCTCTTTCATTGATCTGAAACATTCTCTCTTTCATTGATCTGAAACATTCTCCCTCTCGTTGATCTGAAACATTCTCCCTCTCGTTGATCTGAAACATTCTCCCTCTCATTGATCTGAAACATTCTCCCTCTCATTGGTCTGCAACATTCTCCCTCTCATTGATCTGAGACATTCTCCCTCTCACTGATCTGAAACATTCTCCCTCTCATTGATCTGAAACATTCTCCCTCTCATTGGTCAGAAACTTTCTCCCTCTCACTGGTCTGAAACATTCTCGCTCTCACTGGTCTGAAACATTCTCGCTCTCACTGGTCTGAAACATTCTCCCTCTCACTGATCTGAAACATTCTCCCTCACATTGATCTGAAACATTCTCTCTTTTATTGATCTGAAACATTCTTCCTCACCTTGATCTGAAACATTCCCCCTCACATTGATCTGAAACATTCTCCCTCTCCTTATTCCGAAACATCCTTTCTCTGCCATTGATGTGAAACATTGTCCCTCTTACTGATCTGAAACATTCTCCCTCTCACTGATCTGAAACATTCTCCCTCTCATTGATTAGAAACATTCTCCCTCTCATTGGTCTGAAACATCCTCCCTCTCATTGATCTGAAAATTCTCTCTCTCTCACTGGTCTGAAACATTCTCCCTCACATTGAGCGGAAATATTCTCTCTTTCATTGATCTGAAACATTCTTTCATTGATCGGAAACATTCTCTCTTTCATTGATCGGAAACATTCTCCCTCGTCTGGATCTGAAACATTCTCCCTCACAGTTATCTGAAACATTCTCCCTCTCAATGTTCCGAAACATCCTTTCTCAGCCTTTGATCTGAAACATTCTCCCTCTCGTTGATCTGAAACATTCTCCCTCTCGTTGATCTGAAACATTCTCCGTCTCGTTGATCTGAAACATTCTCCCTCTCGTTGATCTGAAACATTCTCCCTCTCACTGGTCTGAAACATTCTCCCTCTCACTTGTCTGAAACATTCTCCCTCTCACTTGTCTGAAACCTTCTCCCTCTCAGTGGTCTGAAACATTCTCCCACACATTGATCTGAAACGTTCTCTCTTTCATTGATCTGAAACATTCTCCCTCACATTGTTCCGAAACATCCTTTCTCTGCCATTGATCTGAAACATTCTCCCTCTCATTGATCTGAAACCTTCTCCCTCTCATTGATCTGAAACATTCACCCACTCATTGGTCTGAAACATTCTCCCTCTCACTGGTCTGAAACATTCTCGCTCTCACTGGTCTGAAACATTCTCCCTCTCACTGATCTGAAACATTCTCCCTCACATTGATCTGAAACATTTTCTCTTTTATTGATCTGAAACATTCTCCCTCACATTGATCTGAAACATTCTCCCTCTCTCTGTTCTGAAACATCGTTTCTCTGCCATTGATGTGAAACATTCTCCCTGTCGTTGATCTGAAACATTCTTCCTCTCACTGATCTGAAACATTCTCCCTCTCATTGATCTGAAACATTCTCCCTCTCATTGGTCTGAAACATCCTCTCTCTCATTGATCTGAAAATTCTCTCTCTCACTGGTCTGAAACATTCTCCCTCACATTGATCTGAAACATTCTCTCCTTCATTGATCTGAAACATGCTCCCTTTCATTGATCGGAAACATTCTCTCTTTCATTGATCGGAAACATTATCTCTTTCATTGATCGGAAACATTCTCTCTTTCATTGATCGGAAACATTCTCCCTCACCTTGATCTGAAACATTCTCCCTCACATTTATCTGAAACATTCTCCCTCTCAATGTTCCGAAACATCCTTTCTCAGCCTTTGATGTGAAACATTCTCCCTGTCGTTGATCTGAAACATTCTCCCTCTCATGATCTGAAACATGCTCCCTCTCATTGATCTGAAACATTCTCCCTCTCATTGGTCTGAAACATCCTCCCTCTCATTGATCTGAACATTCGCTCTCTCTCACTGATCTGAATCATTCTCCCTCACATTGATCTGAAATATTCCCTCTTTCATTGATCTGAAACATTCTCTCTTTCATTGATCGGAAACATTCTCCCTCAACTTGATCTGAAACATTCTCCCTCACATTTATCTGAAAAATTCTCCCTCTCAATGTTCCAAAACATCCTTTCTCAGCCTTTGATCTGAAACATTCTCCCTCTCGTTGATCTGAAACATTCTCCCTCTCGTTGATCTGAAACAATCTCCCTCTCATTGATCTGAAACATTCTCCCTCTCGTTGATCTGAAACATTCTCCCTCTCATTGGTCTGCAACATTCTCCCTCTCATTGATCTGAAACATTCTCCCTCTCACTGATCTGAAACATTCTCCCTCTCATTGATCTGAAACATTCTCCCTCTCATTGGTCAGAAACATTCTCCCTCTCACTGGTCTGAAACATTCTCTCTCTCACTGGTCTGAAACATTCTCGCTCTCACTGGTCTGAAACATTCTCCCTCTCACTGATCTGAAACATTCTCCCTCACATTGATCTGAAACATTCTCTCTTTTATTGATCTGAAACATTCTCCCTCACCTTGATCTGAAACATTCCCCCTCACATTGATCTGAAACATTCTCCCTCTCATTGTTCCGAAACATCCTTTCTCTGCCATTGATGTGAAACGTTGTCCCTCTTACTGATCTGAAAGATTCTCCCTCTCACTGATCTGAAACATTCTCCCTCTCATTGATTAGAAACATTCTCCCTCTCATTGGTCTGAAACATCCTCCCTCTCATTGATCTGAAAATTCTCTCTCTCTCACTGGTCTGAAACATTCTCCCTCACATTGATCTGAAATATTCTCCCTCTCATTGATCTGAAACATTCTCCCTCTCATTGGTCTGAAACATTCTCCCTTTCATTGGTCTGAAACATGCTCCCTCTCACTGGTCTGCAAAATTCTCCCTCTCACTGGTCTGAAACATTCTCCCTCTCACTGATCTGACACATTCTCGCTCACATTGATCTGAAACATTCTCTCTTTTTTTGATCTGAAACATTCTCCCTCACATTGATCTGAAACATTCTCCCTCACATTGATCTGAAACATTCTCCCTCTCATTGTTCCGAAACATCCTTTCTCTGCGATTGATGTGAAACATTCTCCCTGTCGTTGATCTGAAACATTCTCCCTCTCATGATCTGAAACATGCTCCCTCTCATTGATCTGAAACAGTCTCCCTCTCATTGGTCTGAAACATCCTCCCTCTCATTGATCTGAACATTCTCTCTCTCTCACTGATCTGAAACACTCTCCCTCACATTGATCTGAAATATTCCCTCTTTCATTGATCTGAAACATTCTCTCTTTCATTGATCGGAAACATTCTCCCTCACCTTCATTGGAAACATTCTCCCTCACATTTATCTGAAAAATTCTCCCTCTCAAAGTTCCAAAACATCCTTTCTCAGCCTTTGATCTGAAACATTCTCCCTCTCGTTGATCTGAAACATTCTCCCTCTCGTTGATTTGAAACATTCTCCCTCTCGTTGAGATGAAACATTCTCCCTCTCGTTGATCTGAAACATTCTCCCTCTCATTGGTCTGCAACATTCTCCCTCTCATTGATCTGAAACATTCTCCCTCTCACTGATCTGAAACATTCTCTCTTTTATTGATCTGAAACATTCTCCCTCACCTTGATCTGAAACATTCCCCCTCACATTGATCTGAAACATTCTCCCTCTCATTGTTCCGAAACATCCTTTCTCTGCCATTGATGTGAAACATTCTCCCTGTCATTGATCTGAAACGTTCTCCCTCTCATTGATCTGAAACATTCTCCCTCTCATTGGTCTGAAACATCCTCCCTCTCATTGATCTGAACATTCTCTCTGTCTCACTGATCTGAAACATTCTCCCTCACATTGATCTGAAATATTCCCTCTTTCATTGATCTGAAACATTCTCTCTTTCATTGATCTGAAACATTCTCCCTCTCGTTGATCTGAAACATTCTCCCTCTCGTTGATCTGATACATTCTCCCTCTCATTGATCTGAAACATTCTCCCTCTCATTGGTCTGCAACATTCTCCCTCTCATTGATCTGAGACATTCTCCCTCTCACTGATCTGAAACATTCTCCCTCTCATTGATCTGAAACATTCTCCCTCTCATTGGTCAGAAACATTCTCCCTCTCACTGGTCTGAAACATTCTCGCTCTCACTGGTCTGAAACATTCTCGCTCTCACTGGTCTGAAACATTCTCCCTCTCACTGATCTGAAACATTTTCCCTCACATTGATCTGAAACATTCTCTCTTTTATTGATCTGAAACATTCTCCCTCACCTTGATCTGAAACATTCCCCCTCACATTGATCTGAAACATTCTCCCTCTCATTGTTCCGAAACATCCTTTCTCTGCCATTGATGTGAAACATTGTCCCTCTTACTGATCTGAAACATTCTCCCTCTCACTGATCTGAAACATTCTCCCTCTCATTGATTAGAAACATTCTCCCTCTCATTGGTCTGAAACATCCTCCCTCTCATTGATCTGAAAATTCTCTCTCTCTCACTGGTCTGAAACATTCTCCCTCACATTGAGCGGAAACATTCTCTCTTTCATTGATCTGAAACATTCTTTCATTGATCGGAAACATTCTCTCTTTCATTGATCGGAAACATTCTCCCTCGTCTGGATCTGAAACATTCTCCCTCACAGTTATCTGAAACATTCTCCCTCTCAATGTTCCGAAACATCCTTTCTCAGCCTTTGATCTGAAACATTCTCCCTCTCGTTGATCTGAAACATTCTCCCTCTCGTTGATCTGAAACATTCTCCGTCTCGGTGATCTGAAACATTCTCCCTCTCGTTGATCTGAAACATTCTCCCTCTCACTGGTCTGAAACATTCTCCCTCTCACTTGTCTGAAACATTCTCCCTCTCACTTGTCTGAAACCTTCTCCCTCTCAGTGGTCTGAAACATTCTCCCACACATTGATCTGAAACATTCTCTCTTTCATTGATCTGAAACATTCTCCCTCACATTGTTCCGAAACATCCTTTCTCTGCCATTGATCTGAAACATTCTCCCTCTCTTTGATCTGAAACCTTCTCCCTCTCATTGATCTGAAACATTCTCCCACTCATTGGTCTGAAACATTCTCCCTCTCACTGGTCTGAAACATTCTCGCTCTCACTGGTCTGAAACATTCTCCCTCTCACTGATCTGAAACATTCTCCCTCACATTGATCTGAAACATTTTCTCTTTTATTGATCTGAAACATTCTCCCTCACATTGATCTGAAACATTCTCCCTCACATTGATCTGAAACATTCTCCCTCTCTCTGTTCTGAAACATCGTTTCTCTGCCATTGATGTGAAACATTCTCCCTGTCGTTGATCTGAAACATTCTTCCTCTCACTGATCTGAAACATTCTCCCTCTCATTGATCTGAAACATTCTCCCTTCCATTGGTCTGAAACATCCTCTCTCTCATTGATCTGAAAATTCTCTCTCTCACTGGTCTGAAACATTCTCCCTCACATTGATCTGAAACATTCTCTCTTTCATTGATCTGAAACATGCTCCCTTTCATTGATCGGAAACATTCTCTCTTTCATTGATCGGAAACATTATCTCTTTCATTGATCGGAAACATTCTCTCTTTCATTGATCGGAAACATTCTCCCTCACCTTGATCTGAAACATTCTCCCTCACATTTATCTGAAACATTCTCCCTCTCAATGTTCCGAAACATCCTTTCTCAGCCTTTGATCTGAAACATTCTCCCTCTCGTTGATCTAAAACATTCTCCCTCTCCTTGATCTGAAACATTCTCCCTCTCGTTCATCTGAAATATTCTCCCTCTTGTTGATCTGAAACATTCTCTCTCTCGTTGATCTGAAACAGTCTCCCTCTCGTTGATCTGAAACATTCTCCCTCTCGTTGATCTGAAAGATTCTCCCTCTCGTTGATCTGAAACATTGTCCCTCTCGTTGATCTGAAACATGCTCCCTCTCGTTGATCTGAAACATTCTCCCTCTCGTTGATCTGAAACATTCTCCCTCTCATTGGTCTGAAACATCCTCCCTCTCATTGATCTGAAAATTCTCTCTCTCTCACTGGTCTGAAACATTCTCCGTCACATTGATCTGAAAATTTCTCTCTTTCATTGATCTGAAACATTCTCTCTTTCATTGATCTGAAACATTCTCTCTTTCATTGATTGGAAACATTCTCTCTTTCATTGATCGGAAACATTCTCCCTCACCTTGATCTGAAACATTCTCCCTCACATTGTTCCGGAACACCCTTTCTCTGCCATTGATGTGAAACATTCTCCCTGTCTTTGATCTGAAACATTCCCCCTCTCACTGATCTAAAACATTCTCCCTCTCATTGATCTGAAACATTCTCCCTCTCATTGGTCTGAAACATCCTCTCTCTCATTGTTCTGAAAATTCTCTCCCTCTCACTGGTCTGAAAAATTCTCCCTCTCAGTGGTCTGAAGCATTCTCCCACACATTTATCTGAAACATTCTCTCTTTCATTGATCTGAAACATTCTCCCTCACACTGATCTGAATTATTCTCCCTCTCATTGTTCCGAAACATCCTTTCTCTTCCATTGATCTGAAACATTCTCCCTCTCATTGCTCTGAAATATTCTCCCTCTCATTGATCTGAAACATTCTCCCTCTCATTGGTCTGAAACATTCTCCCTCTCACTGGTCTGAAACATTCTCCCTCTCACTGGTCTGCAAAATTCTCCCTCTCACTGGTCTGAAACATTCTCCCTCTCACTGATCTGAAACATTCTCGCTCACATAGATCTGAAACATTCTCTCTTTTATTGATCTGAAACATTCTCCCTCACATTGATCTGAAACATTCTCCCTCACATTGATCTGAAACATTCTCCCCCTCATTGTACCGAAACATCCTTTCTCTGCCATTGATGTGAAACATTCTCCCTGTCGTTGATCTGGAACATTCTCCCTCTCATGATCTGAAACATGCTCCCTCTCATTGATCTGAAACTTTCTCCCTCTCATTGGTCTGAAACATCCTCCCTCTCATTGATCTGAACATTCTCTCTCTCTCACTGATCTGAAACACTCTCCCTCACATTTTTCTGAAATATTCCCTCTTTCATTGATCTGAAACATTCTCTCTTTCATTGATCGGAAACATTCTCCCTCACCTTCATCTGAAACATTCTCCCTCACATTTATCTGAAAAATTCTCCCTCTCAATGTTCCAAAACATCCTTTCTCAGCCTTTGATCTGAAACATTCTCCCTCTCGTTGATCTGAAACATTCTCCCTCTCGTTGCTCTGAAAAATTCTCCCTCTCGTTGATCTGAAACATTCTCCCTCTCGTTGATCTGAAACATCCTCCCTCTCATTGGTCTGCAACATTCTCCCTCTCATTGATCTGAAACATTCTCCCTCTCACTGATCTGAAACATTCTCCCTCTCATTGATCTGAAACATTCTCCCTCTCATTGGTCAGAAACATTCTCCCTCTCACTGGTCTGAAACATTCTCGCTCTCACTGGTCTGAAACATTCTCGCTCTCACTGGTCTGAAACATTCTCCCTCTCACTGATCTGAAACATTGTCCCTCCCATTGATCTGAAACATTCTCTCTTTTATTGATCTGAAACATTCTCCCTCACCTTGATCTGAAACATTCCCCCTCACATTGATCTGAAACATTCTCCCTCTCATTGTTCCAAAACATCCTTTCTCAGACTTTGATCTGAAACATTCTCCCTCTCGTTGATCTGAAACATTCTCCCTCTCGTTGATCTGAAACATTCTCCCTCTCATTGATCTGAAATATTCTCCCTCTCGTTGATCTGAAACATTCTCCCTCTCATTGGTCTGCAACATTCTCCCTCTCATTGATCTGAAACATTCTCCCTCTCACTGATCTGAAACATTCTCCCTCTCATTGATCTGAAACATTCTCCCTCTCATGGGTCAGAAACATTCTCCCTCACCTTGATCTGAAACATTCCCCCTCACATTGATCTGAAACATTCTCCCTCTCATTGTTCCGAAACATCCTTTCTCTGCCATTGATGTGAAACATTCTCCCTCTTACTGATCTGAAACATTCTCCCTCTCACTGATCTGAAACATTCTCCCTCTCATTGATTAGAAACATTCTCCCTCTCATTGGTCTGAAACATCCTCCCTCTCATTGATCTGAAAATTCTCTCTCTCTCACTGGTCTGAAACATTCTCCCTCACATTGATCTGAAACATTCTCTCTTTCATTGATCTGAAACATTCTTTCATTGATCGGAAACATTCTCTCTTTCATTGATCGGAAACATTCTCCCTCACCTGGATCTGAAACATTCTCCCTCACATTTATCTGAAACATTCTCCTTCTCAATGTTCCGAAACATCCTTTCTCAGCCTTTGATCTGAAACATTCTACCTCTCGTTGATCTGAAACATTCTCCCTCTCGTTGATCTGAAACATTCTCCGTCTCGTTGATCTGAAACATTCTCCCTCTCGTAGATCTGAAATATTCTCCCTCTCACTGGTCTGAAACATTCTCCCTCTCACTTGTCTGAAACATTCTCCCTCTCACTTGTCTGAAACCTTCTCCCTCTCAGTGGTCTGAAACACTCTCCCACACATTGATCTGAAACATTCTCTCTTTCATTGATCTGAATCATTCTCCCTCTCATTGTTCCAAAACATCCTTTCTCTGCCATTGATATGAAACATTCCCCCTCTCATTGATCTGAAACCTTCTCCCTCTCATTGATCTGAAACATTCTCCCACTCATTGGTCTGAAACATTCTCCCTCTCACTGGTCTGAAACATTCTCGCTCTCACTGGTCTGAAACATTCTCCGTCTCACTGATCTGAAACATTCTCCCTCACATTGATCTGAAACATTTTCTCTTTTATTGATCTGAAACATTCTCCCTCACATTGATCTGAAACATTCTCCCTCACATTGATCTGAAACATTCTCCCTCTCTCTGTTCTGAAACATCGTTTCTCTGCCATTGATGTGAAACATTCTCCCTGTCGTTGATCTGAAACATTCTTCCTCTCACTGATCTGAAACATTCTCCCTCTCATTGATCTGAAACATTCTCCCTCTCATTGGTCTGAAACATCCTCTCTCCCATTGATCTGAAAATTCTCTCTCTCACTGATCTGAAAAATTCTCCCTCACATTGATCTGAAACATTATCTCTTTCATTGATCGGCAACATTCTCTCTTTCATTGATCGGAAACATTCTCCCTCACATTGATCCGAAACATTCTCCCTCTCCATGTTCCGAAACATTCTCCTTCTCATTGATCTGAAACATTCTCCCTCTCACTGGTCTGAAACCTTCTCCCTCTCACTAGTCTGAAACATTCTCCCTCTCTCTGGTCTGAAACATTCTCCCTCTCAGTGGTCTGAAACATTCTCCCACACATTGATCTGAAACATTCTTTCATTGATCTGAAACATTCTCCCTCACATTGATCTGAAACATTATCCCTCTCATTGTTCCGAAACATCCTTTCTCTGCCATTGATGTGAAACATTCTCCCTGTCGTTGATCTGAAACATTCTCCCTCTCACTGATCTGAAACATTCTCCCTCTCATTGATATGAAACATTCTCCCTCTCATTGATCTGAAACATTCTCCCTCTCACTGGTCTGAAACATTCTCCCTCTCAGTTGTCTGACACATTCTCCCACACATTGATCTGAAACATTCTCTCTTTCATTGATCTGAAACATTCTCCCTCACATTGATCTGAAACATTCTCCCTCTCATTGATCTGAAACATTCGCCCTCTCATTGATCTGAAACATTCTCCCTCTCATTGATCTGAAACATTCTCCCTCTCACTGGTCTGAAACATTCTCGCTCTCACTGGTCTGAAACATTCTCCCTCTCACTGGTCTGAAACATTCCACCCTCACATTGATCTGAAACATTCTCCCTCTCATTGATCTACAACATTCTCTCTTTCATTGATCTGAAACAATCTCTCTTTCATTGATCGGAAATATTCGTTCTTTCATTGATCGGAAACATTCTCCCTCACCTTGATCTGAAACATTCTCCCTCACATTGATCTGAAACATTCTCCCTCTCATTGATCTGAAACATTCTTACTCTCAATGATCTGAAACGTTCTCCCTCTCATTGGTCTGCAACATTCTCCCTCTCACTGGTCTGAAACATTCTCCCTCTCATTGATTAGAAACATTCTCCCTCTCATTGGTCTGAAACATCCTCCCTCACATTCATCTGAAACATTCTCTCTTTCACTGATCTGAAACATTCTCCCTCACATTGATCTGAATCATTCTCCCTCTCATTTTTCCGAAACATCCTTTCTCTGCCATTGATCTGAAACATTCTCCCTCTCATTGATCTGAAACCTTCTCCCTCTCATTGATCTGAAACATTCTCCCACTCATTGGTCTGAAACATTCTCCCTCTCACTGGTCTGAAACATTCTCGCTCTCAGTGGTCTGAAACATTCTCCCTCACATTGATCTGAAACATTCTCTCTTTCATTGATCTGAAACATTCTTTCATTGATCGGAAACATTCTCTCTTTCATTGATCGGAAACATTCTCCCTCACCTGGATCTGAAACATTCTCCCTCACATTGATCCTAAACATTCTCCCTCTCAATGTTCCGAAACATTCTCCCTGTCGTTGTTCTGATACATTCTCCCTCTCACTGATCTGAAACATGCTCCCTCTCATTGATCTGAAACATTCTCCCTCTCATTGATCTGAAACATTCTCCCTCTCATTTATATGAAACATTCTACCTCTCACTGGTCTTAAACATTCTCCCTCTCACTGGTCTGAAACATTCTCCCTCTCAGTGGTCTGACACATTCTCCCACACATTGATCTGAAACATTCTCTCTTTCATTGATCTGAAACATTCTCCCTCACATTGATCTGAAACAATCTCTCTTTCATTGATCGGAAATATTCGCTCTTTCATTGATCGGAAACATTCTCCCTCTCATTGGTCTGAAACATCCTCCCTCTTATTGATCTGAAAATTCTCTCTCTCTCTCACAGGTCTGAAACATTCTCCCTCACATTGATCTGAAACATTCTCTCTTTCATTGATCTGAAACATTCTTTCATTGATCGGAAACATTCTCTCTTTCATTGATAGGAAACATTCTCCCTCACCTTGATCTGAAACATTCTCCCTCACCTTGATATGAAACATTCTCCCTCTCAATGTTCCGAAACATCCTTTCTCAGCCTTTGATCTGAAACATTCTCCCTCTCGTTGATCTGAAACATTCTCCCTCTCGTTGATTGGAAACATTCTCCCTCTCATTGATCTGAAACATTCTCCCTCTCATTGATCTGAAACATTCTCCCTCTCATTGATCTGAAACATTCTCCCTCTCATTGGTCTGAAACATCCTCCCTCTCATTGATCTGAAACATTCTCCCTCTCATTGATCTGAAACGTTCTCCCTCTCATTGGTCTGAAACATTCTCCCTCTCACTGGTCTGAAAAATTCTCGCTCTCACTGGTCTGAAACATTCTCGCTCTCACTGGTCTGAAACATTCTCCCTCTCACTGATCTGAAACATTCTCCCTCACCTTGATCTGAAACATTCTCCCTCTCAATGTTCCGAAACATCCTTTCTCAGCCTTTGATCTGAAACATTCTCCCTCTCGTTGATCTGAAACATTCTCCCTCTCGTTGATCTGAAACATTCTCCCTCTCGTTGATCTGAAACATTCTCCCTCTCGTTGATCTGAAACATTCTCCCTCTCATTGATCTGAAACATTCTCCCTCTCATTGGTCTGAAACATTCTCCCTCTCATTGATCTGAAACATTCTCCCTCTCATTGATCTGAAACATTGTCACTCTCATTGATCTGAAATGTTCTCCCTCTCATTGGGCTGAAACATTCTCCCTCTCACTGGTCTGAAACATTATCGCTCTCACTGGTCTGAAACATTCTCGCTCTCACTGGTCTGAAACATTCTCCCTCTCACTGATCTGACACATTCTCCCTCACATTGATCTGAAACATTCTTTCTTTTATTGATCTGAAACATTCTCCCTCACATTGATCTGAAACATTCTCCCTCTCATTTTTCCGAAACATCCTTTCTCTGCCATTGATGTGAAACATTCTTTCTGTCGTTGATCTGAAACATTCTCCCTCTCACTGATCTGAAACATTCTCCCTCTCATTGATTAGAAACATTCTCCCTCTCACTGGTCTGAAACATCCTCCCTCACATTCATCTGAAACATTCTCTCTTTCACTGATCTGAAACATTCTCCCTCACATTGATCTGAATCATTCTCCCTCTCATTTTTCCGAAACATCCTTTCTCTGCCATTGATCTGAAACATTCTCCCTCTCATTGATCTGAAACCTTCTCCCTCTCATTGATCTGAAACATTCTCCCACTCATTGGTCTGAAACATTCTCCCTCTCACTGGTCTGAAACATTCTCGCTCTCACTGGTCTGAAACATTCTCCCTCACATTGATCTGAAACATTCTCTCTTTCATTGATCTGAAACATTCTTTCATTGATCGGAAACATTCTCTCTTTCATTGATCGGAAACATTCTCCCTCACCTGGATCTGAAACATTCTCCCTCACATTTATCTGAAACATTCTCCTTCTCAATGTTCCGAAACATCCTTTCTCAGCCTTTGATCTGAAACATTCTCCCTCTCGTTGATCTGAAACATTCTCCCTCTCGTTGATCTGAAACATTCTCCGTCTCGTTGATCTGAAACATTCTGCCTCTCGTAGATCTGAAATATTCTCCCTCTCACTGGTCTGAAACATTCTCCCTCTCACTTGTCTGAAACATTCTCCCTCTCACTTGTCTGAAACCTTCTCCCTCTCAGTGGTCTGAAACACTCTCCCACACATTGATCTGAAACATTCTCTCTTTCATTGATCTGAATCATTCTCCCTCTCATTGTTCCGAAACATCCTTTCTCTGCCATTGATATGAAACATTCTCACTCTCATTGATCTGAAACCTTCTCCCTCTCATTGATCTGAAACATTCTCCCACTCATTGGTCTGAAACATTCTCCCTCTCACTGGTCTGAAACATTCTCGCTCTCACTGGTCTGAAACATTCTCCGTCTCACTGATCTGAAACATTCTCCCTCACATTGATCTGAAACATTTTCTCTTTTATTGATCTGAAACATTCTCCCTCACATTGATCTGAAACATTCTCCCTCACATTGATCTGAAACATTCTCCCTCTCTCTGTTCTGAAACATCGTTTCTCTGCCATTGATGTGAAACATTCTCCCTGTCGTTGATCTGAAACATTCTTCCTCTCACTGATCTGAAACATTCTCCCTCTCATTGATCTGAAACATTCTCCCTCTCATTGGTCTGAAACATCCTCTCTCCCATTGATCTGAAAATTCTCTCTCTCACTGGTCTGAAAAATTCTCCCTCACATTGATCTGAAACATTATCTCTTTCATTCATCGGCAACATTCTCTCTTTCATTGATCGGAAACATTCTCCCTCACATTGATCCGAAACATTCTCCCTCTCCATGTTCCGAAACATTCTCCTTCTCATTGATCTGAAACATTCTCCCTCTCACTGGTCTGAAACCTTCTCCCTCTCACTAGTCTGAAACATTCTCCCTCTCAGTGGTCTGAAACATTCTCCCTCTCAGTGGTCTGAAACATGCTCCCACACATTGATCTGAAACATTCTTTCATTGATCTGAAACATTCTCCCTCACATTGATCTGAAACATTATCCCTCTCATTGTTCCGAAACATCCTTTCTCTGCCATTGATGTGAAACATTCTCCCTGTCGTTGATCTGAAACATTCTCCCTCTCACTGATCTGAAACATTCTCCCTCTCATTGATATGAAACATTCTCCCTCTCATTGATCTGAAACATTCTCCCTCTCACTGGTCTGAAACATTCTCCCTCTCAGTTGTCTGACACATTCTCCCACACATTGATCTGAAACATTCTCTCTTTCATTGATCTGAAACATTCTCCCTCACATTGATCTGAAACATTCTCCCTCTCATTGATCTGAAACATTCGCCCTCTCATTGATCTGAAACATTCTCCCTCTCATTGATCTGAAACATTCTCCCTCTCACTGGTCTGAAACATTCTCGCTCTCACTGGTCTGAAACATTCTCCCTCTCACTGGTCTGAAACATTCCACCCTCACATTGATCTGAAACATTCTCCCTCTCATTGATCTGCAACATTCTCTCTTTCATTGATCTGAAACAATCTCTCTTTCATTGATCGGAAATATTCGTTCTTTCATTGATCGGAAACATTCTCCCTCACCTTGATCTGAAACATTCTCCCTCACATTGATCCTAAACATTCTCCCTCTCAATGTTCCGAAACATTCTCCCTGTCGTTGTTCTGATACATTCTCCCTCTCACTGATCTGAAACATGCTCCCTCTCATTGATCTGAAACATTCTCCCTCTCATTGATCTGAAACATTCTCCCTCTCATTTATATGAAACATTCTACCTCTCACTGGTCTTAAACATTCTCCCTCTCACTGGTCTGAAACATTCTCCCTCTCAGTGGTCTGACACATTCTCCCACACATTGATCTGAAACATTCTCTCTTTCATTGATCTGAAACATTCTCCCTCACATTGATCTGAAACAATCTCTCTTTCATTGATCGGAAATATTCGCTCTTTCATTGATCGGAAACATTCTCCCTCTCATTGGTCTGAAACATCCTCCCTCTTATTGATCTGAAAATTCTCTCTCTCTCTCACAGGTCTGAAACATTCTCCCTCACATTGATCTGAAACATTCTCTCTTTCATTGATCTGAAACATTCTTTCATTGATCGGAAACATTCTCTCTTTCATTGATAGGAAACATTCTCCCTCACCTTGATCTGAAACATTCTCCCTCACCTTGATATGAAACATTCTCCCTCTCAATGTTCCGAAACATCCTTTCTCAGCCTTTGATCTGAAACATTCTCCCTCTCGTTGATCTGAAACATTCTCCCTCTCGTTGATTGGAAACATTCTCCCTCTCATTGATCTGAAACATTCTCCCTCTCATTGATCTGAAACATTCTCCCTCTCATTGATCTGAAACATTCTCCCTCTCATTGGTCTGAAACATCCTCCCTCTCATTGATCTGAAACATTCTCCCTCTCATTGATCTGAAACGTTCTCCCTCTCATTGGTCTGAAACATTCTCCCTCTCACTGGTCTGAAAAATTCTCGCTCTCACTGGTCTGAAACATTCTCGCTCTCACTGGTCTGAAACATTCTCCCTCTCACTGATCTGAAACATTCTCCCTCACCTTGATCTGAAACATTCTCCCTCTCAATGTTCCGAAACATCCTTTCTCAGCCTTTGATCTGAAACATTCTCCCTCTCGTTGATCTGAAACATTCTCCCTCTCGTTGATCTGAAACATTCTCCCTCTCGTTGATCTGAAACATTCTCCCTCTCGTTGATCTGAAACATTCTCCCTCTCATTGATCTGAAACATTCTCCCTCTCATTGGTCTGAAACATTCTCCCTCTCATTGATCTGAAACATTCTCCCTCTCATTGATCTGAAACATTGTCACTCTCATTGATCTGAAATGTTCTCCCTCTCATTGGGCTGAAACATTCTCCCTCTCACTGGTCTGAAACATTATCGCTCTCACTGGTCTGAAACATTCTCGCTCTCACTGGTCTGAAACATTCTCCCTCTCACTGATCTGACACATTCTCCCTCACATTGATCTGAAACATTCTCTCTTTTATTGATCTGAAACATTCTCCCTCACATTGATCTGAAACATTCTCCCTCACATTGATCTGAAACATTCTCCCTCTCATTTTTCCGAAACATCCTTTCTCTGCCATTGATGTGAAACATTCTTTCTGTCGTTGATCTGAAACATTCTCCCTCTCACTGATCTGAAACATTCTCCCTCTCATTGATTAGAAACATTCTCCCTCTCATTGGTCTGAAACATCCTCCCTCACATTCATCTGAAACATTCTCTCTTTCACTGATCTGAAACATTCTCCCTCACATTGATCTGAATCATTCTCCCTCTCATTTTTCCGAAACATCCTTTCTCTGCCATTGATCTGAAACATTCTCCCTCTCATTGATCTGAAACCTTCTCCCTCTCATTGATCTGAAACATTCTCCCACTCATTGGTCTGAAACATTCTCCCTCTCACTGGTCTGAAACATTCTCGCTCTCACTGGTCTGAAACATTCTCCCTCACATTGATCTGAAACATTCTCTCTTTCATTGATCTGAAACATTCTTTCATTGATCGGAAACATTCTCTCTTTCATTGATCGGAAACATTCTCCCTCACCTGGATCTGAAACATTCTCCCTCACATTGATCCTAAACATTCTCCCTCTCAATGTTCCGAAACATTCTCCCTGTCGTTGTTCTGATACATTCTCCCTCTCACTGATCTGAAACATGCTCCCTCTCATTGATCTGAAACATTCTCCCTCTCATTGATCTGAAACATTCTCCCTCTCATTTATATGAAACATTCTACCTCTCACTGGTCTTAAACATTCTCCCTCTCACTGGTCTGAAACATTCTCCCTCTCAGTGGTCTGACACATTCTCCCACACATTGATCTGAAACATTCTCTCTTTCATTGATCTGAAACATTCTCCCTCACATTGATCTGAAACAATCTCTCTTTCATTGATCGGAAATATTCGCTCTTTCATTGATCGGAAACATTCTCCCTCTCATTGGTCTGAAACATCCTCCCTCTTATTGATCTGAAAATTCTCTCTCTCTCTCACAGGTCTGAAACATTCTCCCTCACATTGATCTGAAACATTCTCTCTTTCATTGATCTGAAACATTCTTTCATTGATCGGAAACATTCTCTCTTTCATTGATAGGAAACATTCTCCCTCACCTTGATCTGAAACATTCTCCCTCTCATTGGTCTGAAACATTCTCCCTCTCACTGGTCTGAAAAATTCTCGCTCTCACTGGTCTGAAACATTCTCGCTCTCACTGGTCTGAAACATTCTCCCTCTCACTGATCTGAAACATTCTCCCTCACCTTGATCTGAAACATTCTCCCTCTCAATGTTCCGAAACATCCTTTCTCAGCCTTTGATCTGAAACATTCTCCCTCTCGTTGATCTGAAACATTCTCCCTCTCGTTGATCTGAAACATTCTCGTTCTCGTTGATCTGAAACATTCTCCCTCTCGTTGATCTGAAACATTCTCCCTCTCATTGATCTGAAACATTCTCCCTCTCATTGGTCTGAAACATTCTCCCTCTCATTGATCTGAAACATTCTCCCTCTCATTGATCTGAAACATTGTCACTCTCATTGATCTGAAATGTTCTCCCTCTCATTGGGCTGAAATATTCTCCCTCTCACTGGTCTGAAACATTATCGCTCTCACTGGTCTGAAACATTCTCGCTCTCACTGGTCTGAAACATTCTCCCTCTCACTGATCTGACACATTCTCCCTCACATTGATCTGAAACATTCTCTCTTTTATTGATCTGAAACATTCTCCCTCACATTGATCTGAAACATTCTCCCTCACATTGATCTGAAACATTCTCCCTCTCATTTTTCCGAAACATCCTTTCTCTGCCATTGATGTGAAACATTCTTTCTGTCGTTGATCTGAAACATTCTCTCTTTCACTGATCTGAAACATTCTCCCTCACATTGATCTGAATCATTCTCCCTCTCATTTTTCCGAAACATCCTTTCTCTGCCATTGATCTGAAACATTCTCCCTCTCACTGACCTGAAACTTTCTCCCTCTCATTGATCTGAAACATTCTCCCTCTCATTGGTCTGAAACATTCTCGCTCTCACTGGTCTGAAACATTCTCGCTCTCACTGGTCTGAAACATTCTCCCTCTCACTGATCTGAAACATTCTCCCTCACATTGATCTGAAACATTTTCTCTTTTATTGATCTGAAACATTCTCCCTCACATTGATCTGAAACATTCTCCCTCACATTGATATGAAACATTCTCCCTCACATTGATCTGAAACATTCTCCCTCTCATTGTTCCGAAACATCCTTTCTCTGCCATTGATGTGAAACATTCTCCCTGTCGTTGATCTGAAACATTCTCCCTCTCACTGATCTGAAACATTCTCCCTCTCATTGATCTGACACATTCTCCCTCTCATTGGTCTGAAACATCGGCCCTCTCATTGGTCTGAAACATCCTCCATCTCACTGGTCTGAAACATTCTCCCTCACATTGATCTGAAACATTCTCTCTTTCATTGATCTGAAACATGCTCTCTTTCATTGATCGGAAACATTCTCTCTTTCATTGATCGGAAACATTCTCTCTTTCATTGATCGGAAACATTCTCCCTCACATTGATCCGAAACATTCTCCCTCTCAATGTTCCGAAACATCCTTTCTCAGCCTTTGATCTGAAACAATCTCCCGCTCGTTGACCTGAAACATTCTCCCTCTCGTTGATCTGAAACATTCTCCCTCTCACTGATCTGAAACATTCTCCCTCTCACTGGTCTGAAACATTCTCGCTCTCACTGGTCTGAAACATTCTCCCTCTCACTGATCTGAAACATTCTCCCTCACATTGATCTGAAACATTCTCTCTTTTATTGATCTGAAACATTCTCCCTCACATTGATCTGAAACATTCTCCCTCACATTGATCTGAAACATTCTCCCTCTCATTTTTCCGAAACATCCTTTCTCTGCCATTGATGTGAAACATTCTCCCTGTCGTTGATCTGAAACATTCTCCCTCTCACTGGTCTGAAACATTCTCCCTCTCATTGATTAGAAACATTCTCCCTCTCATTGGTCTGAAACATCCTCCCTCACATTGATCTGAAACATTCTCTCTTTCATTGATCTGAAACATTCTCCCTCACATTGATCTGAATCATTCTCCCTCTCATTGTTCCGAAACATCCTTTCTCTGCCATTGATCTGAAACATTCTCCCTCTCATTGGTCTGAAACATCCTCCATCTCACTGGTCTGAAACATCCTCCCTCTCATTGGTCTGAAACATCCTCCATCTCACTGGTCTGAAACATTCTCCCTCACATTGATCTGAAACATTCTCTCTTTCATTGATCTGAAACATTCTCTCTTTCATTGATCGGAAACATTCTCTCTTTCATTGATCGGAAACATTCTCCCTCTCACTGATCTGAAACATTCTCCCTCTCATTGATCTGAAACATTCTCCCTCTCATTGATCTGAAACATTCTCCCTCTCACTGGTCTGAAACATTCTCCCTCTGACTGGTCTGAAACATTCTCACTCTCACTGGTCTGAAACATTCTCCCTCTCACTGGTCTGAAACATTCTCCCTCTCACTGGTCTGAAACATTCTCCCTCTCACTGGTCTGAAACATTCTCCCTCTCAGTGGTCTGAAACATTCTTCCACACATTGATCTGAAACATTCTCTCTTTCATTGATCGGAAACATTCTCCCTGACATTGATCTGAAATATTCTCCCTCTCATTGTTCCGAAACATCCTTTCTCTGCCATTGATGTGAAACATTCTCCCTGTCGTTGATCTGAAACATTCTCCCTCTCACTGATCTGAAACATTCTCCCTCTCATTGATCTGAAACATTCTCCCTCTCATTGATCTGAAACATTCTCCCTCCAACTGGTCTGAAACAATCTCCCTCTCACTGGTCTGAAACATTCACCCTCTCAGTGGTCTGACACATTCTCCCACACATTGATATGAAACATTCTCTCTTTCATTGATCTGAAACATTCTCCCTCACATTGATCTGAAACATTCTCCCTCTCATTGATCTGAAACATTCTCCCTCACATTGATCTGAAACATTCTCCCTCTCATTGATCAGAAACATTCGCCCTCTCATTGATCTGAAACATTCTCCCTCTCATTGATCTGAAACATTCTCCCCCTCACTGGTCTGAAACATTCTCGATCTCACTGGTCTGAAACATTCTCCCTCTCACTGGTCTGAAACATTCTCCCTCACATTGATCTGAAACATTCTCCCTCTCATTGATCTGCAACATTCTCTCTTTCATTGATCTGAAACAATCTCTCTTTCATTGATCGGAAATATTCGCTCTTTCATTGATCGGAAACATTCTCCCTCACCTTGATCTGAAACATTTTCCCTCACATTGATCCTAAACATTCTCCCTCTCAATGTTCCGAAACATTCTCCCTGTCGTTGTTCTGAAACATTCTCCCTCTCATTGATCTGAAACATTCTCCCTCTCACTGGTCTGAATCATTCTCCCTCTGACTGGTCTGAAACATTCACCCTCTCAGTGGTCTGACACATTCTCCCACACATTGATCTGAAACATTCTCTCTTTTATTGATCTGAAACATTCTCCCTCACATTGATCTGAAACATTCTCCCTCTCATTGATCTGAAACATTCTCCCTCTCATTGATCTGAAACATTCTCCCTCTCATTGATCTGAAACATTCTCCCTCTCACTGGTCTGAAACATTCTCCCTCTCACTGGTCTGAAACATTCTCCCTCTCACTGGTCTGAAACATTCTCCCTCTCATTGATCTGAAACATTCTCCCTCTCACTTGTCAGAAACATTCTCGCTCTCACTGGTCTGAAACAATCTCCCTCTCACTGATCTGAAACATTCTCCCTCACATTGATCTGAAACATTCTCTCTTTTATTGATCTGAAACATTCTCCCTCACATTGATCTGAAACATTCTCCCTCACATTGATCTGAAACATTCTCCCTCTCATTTTTCCGAAACATCCTTTCTCTGCCATTGATGTGAAACATTCTTTCTGTCGTTGATCTGAAACATTCTCTCTTTCACTGATCTGAAACATTCTCCCTCACATTGATCTGAATCATTCTCCCTCTCATTTTTCCGAAACATCCTTTCCCTGCCATTGATCTGAAACATTCTCCCTCTCACTGACCTGAAACTTTCTCCCTCTCATTGATCTGAAACATTCTCCCTCTCATTGGTCTGAAACATTCTCGCTCTCACTGGTCTGAAACATTCTCGCTCTCACTGGTCTGAAACATTCTCCCTCTCACTGATCTGAAACATTCTCCCTCACATTGATCTGAAACATTTTCTCTTTTATTGATCTGAAACATTCTCCCTCACATTGATCTGAAACATTCTCCCTCACATTGATATGAAACATTCTCCCTCACATTGATCTGAAACATTCTCCCTCTCATTGTTCCGAAACATCCTTTCTCTGCCATTGATGTGAAACATTCTCCCTGTCGTTGATCTGAAACATTCTCCCTCTCACTGATCTGAAACATTCTCCCTCTCATTGATCTGACACATTCTCCCTCTCATTGGTCTGAAACATCGGCCCTCTCATTGGTCTGAAACATCCTCCATCTCACTGGTCTGAAACATTCTCCCTCACATTGATCTGAAACATTCTCTCTTTCATTGATCTGAAACATGCTCTCTTTCATTGATCGGAAACATTCTCTCTTTCATTGATCGGAAACATTCTCTCTTTCATTGATCGGAAACATTCTCCCTCACATTGATCCGAAACATTCTCCCTCTCAATGTTCCGAAACATCCTTTCTCAGCCTTTGATCTGAAACAATCTCCCGCTCGTTGACCTGAAACATTCTCCCTCTCGTTGATCTGAAACATTCTCCCTCTCACTGATCTGAAACATTCTCCCTCTCACTGGTCTGAAACATTCTCGCTCTCACTGGTCTGAAACATTCTCCCTCTCACTGATCTGAAACATTCTCCCTCACATTGATCTGAAACATTCTCTCTTTTATTGATCTGAAACATTCTCCCTCACATTGATCTGAAACATTCTCCCTCACATTGATCTGAAACATTCTCCCTCTCATTTTTCCGAAACATCCTTTCTCTGCCATTGATGTGAAACATTCTCCCTGTCGTTGATCTGAAACATTCTCCCTCTCACTGGTCTGAAACATTCTCCCTCTCATTGATTAGAAACATTCTCCCTCTCATTGGTCTGAAACATCCTCCCTCACATTGATCTGAAACATTCTCTCTTTCATTGATCTGAAACATTCTCCCTCACATTGATCTGAATCATTCTCCCTCTCATTGTTCCGAAACATCCTTTCTCTGCCATTGATCTGAAACATTCTCCCTCTCATTGGTCTGAAACATCCTCCATCTCACTGGTCTGAAACATCCTCCCTCTCATTGGTCTGAAACATCCTCCATCTCACTGGTCTGAAACATTCTCCCTCACATTGATCTGAAACTTTCTCTCTTTCATTGATCTGAAACATTCTCTCTTTCATTGATCGGAAACATTCTCTCTTTCATTGATCGGAAACATTCTCCCTCTCACTGATCTGAAACATTCTCCCTCTCATTGATCTGAAACATTCTCCCTCTCATTGATCTGAAACATTCTCCCTCTCACTGGTCTGAAACATTCTCCCTCTGACTGGTCTGAAACATTCTCACTCTCACTGGTCTGAAACATTCTCCCTCTCACTGGTCTGAAACATTCTCCCTCTCACTGGTCTGAAACATTCTCCCTCTCACTGGTCTGAAACATTCTCCCTCTCAGTGGTCTGAAACATTCTTCCACACATTGATCTGAAACATTCTCTCTTTCATTGATCGGAAACATTCTCCCTGACATTGATCTGAAATATTCTCCCTCTCATTGTTCCGAAACATCCTTTCTCTGCCATTGATGTGAAACATTCTCCCTGTCGTTGATCTGAAACATTCTCCCTCTCACTGATCTGAAACATTCTCCCTCTCATTGATCTGAAACATTCTCCCTCTCATTGATCTGAAACATTCTCCCTCCAACTGGTCTGAAACAATCTCCCTCTCACTGGTCTGAAACATTCACCCTCTCAGTGGTCTGACACATTCTCCCACACATTGATCTGAAACATTCTCTCTTTCATTGATCTGAAACATTCTCCCTCACATTGATCTGAAACATTCTCCCTCTCATTGATGTGAAACATTCTCCCTCACATTGATCTGAAACATTCTCCCTCTCATTGATCTGAAACATTCGCCCTCTCATTGATCTGAAACATTCTCCCTCTCATTGATCTGAAACATTCTCCCCCTCACTGGTCTGAAACATTCTCGATCTCACTGGTCTGAAACATTCTCCCTCTCACTGGTCTGAAACATTCTCCCTCACATTGATCTGAAACATTCTCCCTCTCATTGATCTGCAACATTCTCTCTTTCATTGATCTGAAACAATCTCTCTTTCATTGATCGGAAATATTCGCTCTTTCATTGATCGGAAACATTCTCCCTCACCTTGATCTGAAACATTTTCCCTCACATTGATCCTAAACATTCTCCCTCTCAATGTTCCGAAACATTCTCCCTGTCGTTGTTCTGAAACATTCTCCCTCTCATTGATCTGAAACATTCTCCCTCTCACTGGTCTGAATCATTCTCCCTCTGACTGGTCTGAAACATTCTCCCTCTCAGTTGTCTGACACATTCTCCCACACATTGATCTGAAACATTCTCTCTTTCATTGATCTGAAACATTCTCCCTCACATTGATCTGAAACATTCTCCCTCTCATTGATCTGAAACATTCGCCCTCTCATTGATCTGAAACATTCTCCCTCTCATTGATCTGAAACATTCTCCCTCTCACTGGTCTGAAACATTCTCCCTCTCACTGGTCTGAAACATTCTCCCTCTCACTGGTCTGAAACATTCTCCCTCTCATTGATCTGAAACATTCTCCCTCTCACTTGTCAGAAACATTCTCGCTCTCACTGGTCTGAAACAATCTCCCTCTCACTGATCTGAAACATTCTCCCTCACATTGATCTGAAACATTCTCTCTTTTATTGATCTGAAACATTCTCCCTCACATTGATCTGAAACATTCTCCCTCACATTGATCTGAAACATTCTCCCTCTCATTTTTCCGAAACATTCTTTTTCTGCCATTGATGTGAAACATACTCCCTGTCGTTGATCTGAAACATTCTCCCTCTCACTGATCTGAAACATTCTCCCTCTCATTGATTAGAAACATTCTCCCTCTCATTGGTCTGAAACGTCCTCCCTCACATTGATCTGAAACATTCTCTCTTTCATTGATCTGAAACATTCTCCCTCACATTGATCTGAATCATTCTCCCTCTCATTGTTCCGAAACATCCTTTCTCTGCCATTGATCTGAAACATTCTTCCTGTCATTGATCTGAAACTTTCTCCCTCTCATTGATCTGAAACATTCTCCCTCTCATTGGTCTGAAACATTCTCGCTCTCACTGGTCTGAAACATTCTCGCTCTCACTGGTCTGAAACATTCTCCCTCTCACTGATCTGAAACATTCTCCCTCACATTGATCTGAAACATTTTCTCTTTTATTGATCTGAAACATTCTCCCTCACATTGATCTGAAACATTCTCCCTCACATTGATCTGAAACATTCTCCCTCTCAGTGTTCCGAAACATCCTTTCTCTGCCATTGATGTGAAACATTCTCCCTGTCGTTGATCTGAAACATTCTCCCTCTCATTGATCTGAAACATTCTCCCTCTCTTGGTCTGAAACACCCTCCCTCTCATTGATCTGAAACATTCTCCCTCTCACTGGTCTGAAACATTCTCCCTCTCACTGGTCTGAAACATTCTCCCTCTCAGTTGTCTGACACATTCTCCCACACATTGATCAGAAACATTCTCTTTTTCATTGATCTGAAACATTCTCCCTCACATTGATCTGAAACATTCTCCCTCTCATTGATCTGAAACATTCGCCCTCTCATTGATCTGAAACATTCGCCCTCTCATTGATCTGAAACATTCTCCCTCTCATTGATCTGAAGTATTCTCCCTCTCACTGGTCTGAAACATTCTCGCTCTCACTGGTCTGAAACATTCTCCCTCTCACTGGTCTGAAACATTCTCCCTCACATTGATCTGAAACATTCTCCCTCTCATTGATCTGCAACATTCTCTCTTTCATTGATCTGAAACAATCTCTCTTTCATTGATCGGAAATATTCGCACTTTCATTGATCGGAAACATTCTCCCTCACCTTCATCTGAAACATTCTCCCTCACATTGATCCTAAACATTCTCCCTCTCAATGTTCCGAAACATTCTCCCTGTCGTTGTTCTGAAACATTCTCCCTCTCACTGATCTGAAACATGCTCCCTCTCATTGATCTGAAACATTCTCTCTTTCATTGATCGGAAACATTCTCCCACTCACTGATCTGAAACATTCTCCCTCTCATTGATCTGAAACATTCTCCGTCTCATTGATCTGAAACATTCTCCCTCTCACTGGTATGAAATATTCTCCCTCTGACTGGTCTGAAACATTCTCCCTCTCAGTTGTCTGACACATTCTCCCACACATTGATCTGACACATTCTCTCTTTCATTGATCTGAAACATTCTACCTCACATTGATCTGAAACATTCTCCCTCTCATTGATCTGAAACATTCGCCCTGTCATTGATCTGAAACATTCTCCCTCTCATTGATCTGAAACATTCTCCCTCTGACTGGTCTGAAACATTCTCGCTCTCACTGGTCTGAAACATTCTCGCTCTCACTGGTCTGAAACATTCTCCCTCACATTGATCTGAAACATTCTCCCTCTCATTGATCTGCAACATTCTCTCTTTCATTGATCTGAAACAATCTCTCTTTCATTGATCGGAAATATTCGCACTTTCATTCATCGGAAACATTCTCCCTCACCTTGATCTGTAACATTCTCCCTCACATTGATCCTAAACATTCTCCCTCTCAATGATCCGATCTCACTGGTCTGAAACATTCTCCCTCTCAGTGGTCTGAAACAATCTCTCTCTCAGTGGTCTGACACATTCTCCCACACATTGATCTGAAACATTCTCTCTTTCATTGATCTGAAACATCCTCCCTCACAGTGATCTGAAACAATCTCTCTTTCATTGATCGGAAATAATCGCTCTTTCATTGATCGGAAACATTCTCCCTCTCATTGGTCTGAAACATCCTCCCTCTTACTGATCTGAAAATTCCCTCTCTCTCACAGGTCTGAAACATTCTCCCTCACATTGATCTGAAACATTCTCTCTTTCATTGATCTGAAACATTCTTTCATTGATCGGAAACATTCTCTCTTTCATTGATAGGAAACATTCTCCCTCACCTTGATCTGAAACATTCTCCCTCACCTTGATCTGAAACATTCTCCCTCACATTGATCTGAAACATTCTCCCTCTCATTGATCTGAAACATTCGCCCTCTCATTGATCTGAAACATTCTCCCTCTCATTGATCTGAAACATTCTCCCCCTCACTGGTCTGAAACATTCTCGATCTCACTGGTCTGAAACATTCTCCCTCTCACTGGTCTGAAACATTCTCCCTCACATTGATCTGAAACATTCTCCCTCTCATTGATCTGCAACATTCTCTCTTTCATTGATCTGAAACAATCTCTCTTTCATTGATCGGAAATATTCGCTCTTTCATTGATCGGAAACATTCTCCCTCACCTTGATCTGAAACATTCTCCCTCACATTGATCCTAAACATTCTCCCTCTCAATGTTCCGAAACATTCTCCCTGTCGTTGTTCTGAAACATTCTCCCTCTCATTGATCTGAAACATTCTCCCTCTCACTGGTCTGAAACATTCTCCCTCTCAGTGGTCTGAAACATTCTCCCTCTCAGTGGTCTGAAACATTCTCCCACACATTGATCTGATACATTCTCTCTTTCAGTGACCTGAAACATTCTCCCTCACATTGATCTGAAACATTCTCCCTCTCATTGATCTGAAACATTCTCCCTCTCATTGATCTGAAACATTCTCCCTCTCATTGATCTGAAACATTCTCCCTCTCACTGGTCTGAAACATTCTCCCTCTCACTGGTCTGAAACATTCTCCCTCTCACTGGTCTGAAACATTCTCCCTCTCATTGATCTGAAACATTCTCCCTCTCACTTGTCAGAAACATTCTCGCTCTCACTGGTCTGAAACAATCTCCCTCTCACTGATCTGAAACATTCTCCCTCACATTGATCTGAAACATTCTCTCTTTTATTGATCTGAAACATTCTCCCTCACATTGATCTGAAACATTCTCCCTCACATTGATCTGAAACATTCTCCCTCTCATTTTTCCGAAACATTCTTTTTCTGCCATTGATGTGAAACATACTCCCTGTCGTTGATCTGAAACATTCTCCCTCTCACTGATCTGAAACATTCTCCCTCTCATTGATTAGAAACATTCTCCCTCTCATTGGTCTGAAACGTCCTCCCACACATTGATCTGAAACATTCTCTCTTTCAGTGATCTGAAACATTCTCCCTCACATTGATCTGAATCATTCTCCCTCTCACTGTTCCGAAACATCCTTTCTCTGCCATTGATCTGAAACATTCTTCCTGTCATTGATCTGAAACTTTCTCCCTCTCATTGATCTGAAACATTCTCCCTCTCATTGGTCTGAAACATTCTCGCTCTCACTGGTCTGAAACATTCTCGCTCTCACTGGTCTGAAACATTCTCCCTCTCACTGATCTGAAACATTCTCCCTCACATTGATCTGAAACATTTTCTCTTTAATTGATCTGAAACATTCTCCCTCACATTGATCTGAAACATTCTCCCTCACATTGATCTGAAACATTCTCCCTCTCAGTGTTCCGAAACATCCTTTCTCTGCCATTGATGTGAAACATTCTCCCTGTCGTTGATCTGAAACATTCTCCCTCTCATTGATCTGAAACATTCTCCCTCTCTTGGTCTGAAACATCCTCCCTCTCATTGATCTGAAACATTCTCCCTCTCACTGGTCTGAAACATTCTCCCTCTCACTGGTCTGAAACATTCTCCCTCTCAGTTGTCTGACACATTCTCCCACACATTGATCAGAAACATTCTCTCTTTCATTGATCTGAAACATTCTCCCTCACATTGATCTGAAACATTCTCCCTCTCATTGATCTGAAACATTCGCCCTCTCATTGATCTGAAACATTCGCCCTCTCATTGATCTGAAACATTCTCCCTCTCATTGATCTGAAGTATTCTCCCTCTCACTGGTCTGAAACATTCTCGCTCTCACTGGTCTGAAACATTCTCCCTCTCACTGGTCTGAAACATTCTCCCTCACATTGATCTGAAACATTCTCCCTCTCATTGATCTGCAACATTCTCTCTTTCATTGATCTGAAACAATCTCTCTTTCATTGATCGGAAATATTCGCACTTTCATTGATCGGAAACATTCTCCCTCACCTTCATCTGAAACATTCTCCCTCACATTGATCCTAAACATTCTCCCTCTCAATGTTCCGAAACATTCTCCCTGTCGTTGTTCTGAAACATTCTCCCTCTCACTGATCTGAAACATGCTCCCTCTCATTGATCTGAAACATTCTCTCTTTCATTGATCGGAAACATTCTCCCACTCACTGATCTGAAACATTCTCCCTCTCATTGATCTGAAACATTCTCCGTCTCATTGATCTGAAACATTCTCCCTCTCACTGGTATGAAATATTCTCCCTCTGACTGGTCTGAAACATTCTCCCTCTCAGTTGTCTGACACATTCTCCCACACATTGATCTGACACATTCTCTCTTTCATTGATCTGAAACATTCTACCTCACATTGATCTGAAACATTCTCCCTCTCATTGATCTGAAACATTCGCCCTGTCATTGATCTGAAACATTCTCCCTCTCATTGATCTGAAACATTCTCCCTCTGACTGGTCTGAAACATTCTCGCTCTCACTGGTCTGAAACATTCTCGCTCTCACTGGTCTGAAACATTCTCCCTCACATTGATCTGAAACATTCTCCCTCTCATTGATCTGCAACATTCTCTCTTTCATTGATCTGAAACAATCTCTCTTTCATTGATCGGAAATATTCGCACTTTCATTCATCGGAAACATTCTCCCTCACCTTGATCTGTAACATTCTCCCTCACATTGATCCTAAACATTCTCCCTCTCAATGATCCGATCTCACTGGTCTGAAACATTCTCCCTCTCAGTGGTCTGAAACATTCTCCCTCTCAGTGGTCTGACACATTCTCCCACACATTGATCTGAAACATTCTCTCTTTCATTGATCTGAAACATCCCTCAACATTCTCCCTCACCTTGATCTGTAACATTCTCCCTCACATTGATCCTAAACATTCTCCCTCTCAATGATCCGATCTCACTGGTCTGAAACATTCTCCCTCTCAGTGGTCTGAAACATTCTCCCTCTCAGTGGTCTGACACATTCTCCCACACATTGATCTGAAACATTCTCTCTTTCATTGATCTGAAACATCCTCCCTCACAGTGATCTGAAACAATCTCTCTTTCATTGATCGGAAATAATCGCTCTTTCATTGATCGGAAACATTCTCCCTCTCATTGGTCTGAAACATCCTCCCTCTTACTGATCTGAAAATTCCCTCTCTCTCACAGGTCTGAAACATTCTCCCTCACATTGATCTGAAACATTCACCCTCACATTGATCTGAAACATTCTTTCATTGATCGGAAACATTCTCTCTTTCATTGATCGGAAACATTCTCCCTCACCTTGATCTGAAACATTCTCCCTCACCTTGATCTGAAACATTCTCCCTCTCAATGTTCCGAAACATCCTTTCTCATCCTTTGATCTGAAACATTCTCCCTCTCGTTGATCTGAAACATTCTCCCTCTCGTTGATCTGAAACATTCTCCCTCTCACTGATCTGAAACATTCTCCCTCACATTGATCTGAAACATTCTCTCTTTTATTGATCTGAAACATTCTCCCTCACATTGATCTGAAACATTCTCCCTCACATTGATCTGAAACATTCTCCCTCACATTGATCTGAAACATTCTCCCTCTCAGTGTTCCGAAACATCCTTTCTCTGCCATTGATGTGAAACATTCTCCCTGTCGTTGATCTGAAACATTCTCCCTCTCATTGATCTGAAACATTCTCCCTCTCTTGGTCTGAAACACCCTCCCTCTCATTGATCTGAAACATTCTCCCTCTCACTGGTCTGAAACATTCTCCCTCTCACTGGTCTGAAACATTCTCCCTCTCAGTTGTCTGACACATTCTCCCACACATTGATCAGAAACATTCTCTCTTTCATTGATCTGAAACATTCTCCCTCACATTGATCTGAAACATTCTCCCTCTCATTGATCTGAAACATTCGCCCTCTCATTGATCTGAAACATTCGCCCTCTCATTGATCTGAAACATTCTCCCTCTCATTGATCTGAAACATTCTCCCTCTCACTGGTCTGAAACATTCTCCCTCTCACTGGTCTGAAACATTATCTCTCTCATTGGTCTGAAACATTCCCCCACACATTGATCTGAAACATTCTCCCTCTCATTGATCTGAAACATTCTCCCTCTCGTTGATCTGAAACAATCTCTCTTTCATTGATCGGAAATATTCGCACTTTCATTGATCGGAAACATTCTCCCTCACCTTCATCTGAAACATTCTCCCTCACATTGATCCTAAACATTCTCCCTCTCAATGTTCCGAAACATTCTCCCTGTCGTTGTTCTGAAACATTCTCCCTCTCACTGATCTGAAACATGCTCCCTCTCATTGATCTGAAACATTCTCTCTTTCATTGATCGGAAACATTCTCCCACTCACTGATCTGAAACATTCTCCCTCTCATTGATCTGAAACATTCTCCGTCTCATTGATCTGAAACATTCTCCCTCTCACTGGTATGAAATATTCTCCCTCTGACTGGTCTGAAACATTCTCCCTCTCAGTTGTCTGACACATTCTCCCACACATTGATCTGACACATTCTCTCTTTCATTGATCTGAAACATTCTACCTCACATTGATCTGAAACATTCTCCCTCTCATTGATCTGAAACATTCGCCCTGTCATTGATCTGAAACATTCTCCCTCTCATTGATCTGAAACATTCTCCCTCTGACTGGTCTGAAACATTCTCGCTCTCACTGGTCTGAAACATTCTCGCTCTCACTGGTCTGAAACATTCTCCCTCACATTGATCTGAAACATTCTCCCTCTCATTGATCTGCAACATTCTCTCTTTCATTGATCTGAAACAATCTCTCTTTCATTGATCGGAAATATTCGCACTTTCATTCATCGGAAACATTCTCCCTCACCTTGATCTGTAACATTCTCCCTCACATTGATCCTAAACATTCTCCCTCTCAATGATCCGATCTCACTGGTCTGAAACATTCTCCCTCTCAGTGGTCTGAAACATTCTCCCTCTCAGTGGTCTGACACATTCTCCCACACATTGATCTGAAACATTCTCTCTTTCATTGATCTGAAACATCCTCCCTCACAGTGATCTGAAACAATCTCTCTTTCATTGATCGGAAATAATCGCTCTTTCATTGATCGGAAACATTCTCCCTCTCATTGGTCTGAAACATCCTCCCTCTTACTGATCTGAAAATTCCCTCTCTCTCACAGGTCTGAAACATTCTCCCTCACATTGATCTGAAACATTCTCTCTTTCATTGATCTGAAACATTCTTTCATTGATCGGAAACATTCTCTCTTTCATTGATAGGAAACATTCTCCCTCACCTTGATCTGAAACATTCTCCCTCACCTTGATCTGAAACATTCTCCCTCTCAATGTTCCGAAACATCCTTTCTCATCCTTTGATCTGAAACATTCTCCCTCTCGTTGATCTGAAACATTCTCCCTCTCGTTGATCTGAAACATTCTCCCTCTCACTGATCTGAAACATTCTCCCTCACATTGATCTGAAACATTCTCTCTTTTATTGATCTGAAACATTCTCCCTCACATTGATCTGAAACATTCTCCCTCACATTGATCTGAAACATTCTCCCTCTCAATGTTCCGAAACATCCTTTCTCATCCTTTGATCTGAAACATTCTCCCTCTCGTTGATCTGAAACATTCTCCCTCTCGTTGATCTGAAACATTCTCCCTCTCACTGATCTGAAACATTCTCCCTCACATTGATCTGAAACATTCTCTCTTTTATTGATCTGAAACATTCTCCCTCACATTGATCTGAAACATTCTCCCTCACATTGATCTGAAACATTCTCCCTCTCATTTTTCCAAAACATCCTTTCTCTGCCATTGATGTGAAACATTCTCCCTGTCGTTGATCTGAAACATTCTCCCTCTCACTGATCTGAAACATTCTCCCTCTCATTGATTCGAAACATTCTCCCTCTCATTGGTCTGAAACATCCTCCCCCACATTGATCTGAAACATTCTCTCTTTCATTGATCTGAATCATTCTCCCTCTCATTGTTCCGAAACATCCTTTCTCTGCCATTGATCTGAAACATTCTCCCTCTCATTGATCTGAAACTTTCTCCCTCTCATTGATCTGAAACATTCTCCCTCTCATTGGTCTGAAACATTCTCGCTCTCACTGGTCTGAAACATTCTCGCTCTCACTGGTCTGAAACATTCTCCCTCTCACTGATCTGAAACATTCTCCCTCACATTGATCTGAAACATTTTCTCTTTTATTGATCTGAAACATTCTCCCTCACATTGATCTGAAGCATTCTCCCTCACATTGATCTGAAACTTTCTCCCTCTCAGTGTTCCGAAACATCCTTTCTCTGCCATTGATGTGAAACATTCTCCCTGTCGTTGATCTGAAACATTCTCCCTCTCATTGATCTGAAACATTCTCCCTCTCATTGGTCTGAAACACCCTCCCTCTCATTGGTCTGAAACATCCTCCATCTCACTGGTCTGAAACATTCTCCCTCACATTGATCTGAAACATTCTCTCTTTCATTGATCTGAAACATTCTCCCTCACATTGATCTGAATCATTCTCCCTCTCATTGTTCCGAAACATCCTTTCTCTGCCATTGATCTGAAACATTCTCCCTCTCATTGATCTGAAACTTTCTCCCTCTCATTGATCTGAAACATTCTCCCTCTCATTGGTCTGAAACATTCTCGCTCTCACTGGTCTGAAACATTCTCGCTCTCACTGGTCTGAAACATTCTCCCTCTCACTGATCTGAAACATTCTCCCTCACATTGATCTGAAACATTTTCTCTTTTATTGATCTGAAACATTCTGCCTCACATTGATCTGAAACATTCTCCCTCACATTGATCTCAAACATTCTCCCTCTCAGTGTTCCGAAACATCCTTTCTCTGCCATTGATGTGAAACATTCTCCCTGTCGTTGATCTGAAACATTCTCCCTCTCATTGATCTGAAACATTCTCCCTCTCATTGGTCTGAAACATCCTCCCTCTCATTGGTCTGAAACATCCTCCATCTCACTGGTCTGAAACATTCTCCCTCACATTGATCTGAAACATTCTCTCTTTCATTGATCTGAAACATTCTATCTTTCATTGATCGGAAACATTCTCTCTTTCATTGATCGGAAACATTCTCCCTCTCATTGATCTGAAACATTCTCCCTCTCACTGGTCTGAAACATTCTCCCTCTGACTGGTCTGAAACATTCTCCCTCTTGGTTGTCTGACACATTCTCACACACATTGATCTGAAACATTCTCTCTTTCATTGATCTGAAACATTCTCCCTCACATTGATCTGAAACATTCTCCCTCTCATTGATCTGAAACATTCGCCCTCTCATTGATCTGAAACATTCTCCCTCTCATTGATCTGAAACATTCTCCCTCTCACTGGTCTGAAACATTCTCCCTCTCACTGGTCTGAAACATTCTCCCTCTCACTGATCTGAAACATTCTCCCTCTCATTGATCTGAAACATTCTCCATCTCACTGGTCTGAAACATTCACGCTCTCACTGGTCTGAAACATTCTCCCTCTCACTGATCTGAAACATTCTCCCTCACATTGATCTGAAACATTCTCTCTTTTATTGATCTGAAACATTCTCCCTCACATTGATCTGAAACATTCTCCCTCTCTTTTTTCCGAAACATCCTTTCTCTGCCATTGATGTGAAACATTCTCCCTGTCGTTGATCTGAAACATTCTCCCTCTCACTGATCTGAAACATTCTCCCTCTCATTGATTCGAAACATTTTCCCTCTCATTGATCTGAAACATTCTATCTTTCATTGATCGGAAACATTCTCTCTTTCATTGATCGGAAACATTCTCCCTCTCATTGATCTGAAACATTCTCCCTCTCACTGGTCTGAAACATTCTCCCTCTGACTGGTCTGAAACATTCTCCCTCTCGGTTGTCTGACACATTCTCACACACATTGATCTGAAACATTCTCTCTTTCATTGATCTGAAACATTCTCCCTCACATTGATCTGAAACATTCTCCCTCTCATTGATCTGAAACATTCGCCCTCTCATTGATCTGAAACATTCTCCCTCTCATTGATCTGAAACATTCTCCCTCTCACTGGTCTGAAACATTCTCGCTCTCACTGGTCTGAAACATTCTCCCTCTCACTGGTCTGAAACATTCTCCCTCTCACTGGTCTGAAACATTCTCCCTCTCACTGATCTGAAACATTCTCCCTCTCATTGATCTGAAACATTCTCCATCTCACTGGTCTGAAACATTCACGCTCTCACTGGTCTGAAACATTCTCCCTCTCACTGATCTGAAACATTCTCCCTCACATTGATCTGAAACATTCTCTCTTTTATTGATCTGAAACATTCTCCCTCAAATTGATCTGAAACATTCTCCCTCACATTGATCTGAAACATTCTCCCTCTCATTTTTCCGAAACATCCTTTCTCTGCCATTGATGTGAAACATTCTCCCTGTTGTTGATCTGAAACATTCTCCCTCTCACTGATCTGAAACATTCTCCCTCTCATTGATTCGAAACATTCTCCCTCTCATTGGTCTGAAACATCCTCCCTCACATTGATCTGAAACATTCTCTCTTTCATTGATCTGAATCATTCTCCCTCTCATTGTTCCGAAACATCCTTTCTCTGCCATTGATCTGAAACATTCTCCATCTCATTGATCTGAAACTTTCTCCCTCTCATTGATCTGAAACATTCTCCCTCTCATCGGTCTGAAACATTCTCGCTCTCACTGGTCTGAAACATTCTCCCTCTCACTGGTCTGAAACATTCTCCCTCTCACTGATCTGAAACATTCTCCCTAACATTGATCTGAAACATTTTCTCTTTTATTGATCTGAAACATTCTGCCTCACATTGATCTGAAACATTCTCCCTCACATTGATCTGAAACATTCTCCCTCTCAGTGTTCCGAAACATCCTTTCTCTGCCATTGATGTGAAACATTCTCCCTGTCGTTGATCTGAAACATTCTCCCTCTCATTGATCTGAAACATTCTCCCTCTCATTGGTCTGAAACATCCTCCCTCTCATTGGTCTGAAACATCCTCCATCTCCCTGGTCTGAAACATTCTCCCTCACATTGATCTGAAACATTCTCTCTTTCATTGATCTGAAACATGCTCTCTTTCATTGATCGGAAACATTCTATCTTTCATTGATCGGAAACATTCTCTCTTTCATTGATCGGAAACATTCTCCCTCTCATTGATCTGAAACATTCTCCCTCTCACTGGTCTGAAACATTCTCCCTCTGACTGGTCTGAAACATTCTCCCTCTCGGTTGTCTGACACATTCTCCCACACATTGATCTGAAACATTCTCTCTTTCATTGATCTGAAACATTCTCCCTCACATTGATCTGAAACATTCTCCCTCTCATTGTTCTGAAACATTCGCCCTCTCACTGATCTGAAACATTCTCCCTCTCATTGATCTGAAACATTCTCCCTCTCACTGGTCTGAAACATTCTCGCTCTCACTGGTCTGAAACATTCTCCCTCTCACTGGTCTGAAACATTCTCCCTCTCACTGGTCTGAAACATTCTCCCTCTCACTGATCTGAAACATTTTCCCTCTCATTGATCTGAAACATTCTCCATCTCACTGGTCTGAAACATTCACGCTCTCACTGGTCTGAAACATTCTCCCTCTCACTGATCTGAAACATTCTCCCTCACATTGATCTGAAACATTCTCTCTTTTATTGATCTGAAACATTCTCCCTCACATTGATCTGAAACATTCTCCCTCACATTGATCTGAAACATTCTCCCTCTCATTTTTCCGAAACATCCTTTCTCTGCCATTGATGTGAAACATTCTCCCTGTCGTTGATCTGAAACATTCTCCCTCTCACTGGTCTGAAACATTCTCGCTCTCACTGGTCTGAAACATTCTCCCTCTCACTGGTCTGAAACATTCTCCCTCTCACTGGTCTGAAACATTCTCCCTCTCATTGATCTGAAACATTCTCCATCTCACTGGTCTGAAACATTCACGCTGTCACTGGTCTGAAACATTCTCCCTCTCACTGATCTGAAACATTCTCCCTCACATTGATCTGAAACATTCTCTCTTTTATTGATCTGAAACATTCTCCCTCAAATTGATCTGAAACATTCTCCCTCACATTGATCTGAAACATTCTCCCTCTCATTTTTCCGAAACATCCTTTCACTGCCATTGATGTGAAACATTCTCCCTGTTGTTGATCTGAAACATTCTCCCTCTCACTGATCTGAAACATTCTCCCTCTCATTGGTCTGAAACATCCTCCCTCACATTGATCTGAAACATTCTCTCTTTCATTGATCTGAATCATTCTCCCTCTCATTGTTCCGAAACATCCTTTCTCTGCCATTGATCTGAAACATTCTCCCTCTCATTGATCTGAAACTTTCTCCCTCTCATTGATCTGAAACATTCTCCCTCTCATTGGTCTGAAACATTCTCGCTCTCACTGGTCTCAAACATTCTCGCTCTCACTGGTCTGAAACATTCTCCCTCTCACTGATCTGAAACATTCTCCCTCACATTGATCTGAAGCATTCTCCCTCACATTGATCTGAAACATTCTCCCTCTCAGTGTTCCGAAACATCCTTTCTCTGCCATTGATGTGAAACATTCTCCCTGTCGTTGATCTGAAACATTCTCCCTCTCATTGATCTGAAACATTCTCCCTCTCATTGGTCTGAAACACCCTCCCTCTCATTGGTCTGAAACATTCTCCCTCTCACTGGTCTGAAACATTCTCCCTCTCATTGATCTGAAACATTCTCCATCTCACTGGTCTGAAACATTCACGCTCTCACTGGTCTGAAACATTCTCCCTCTCACTGATCTGAAACATTCTCCCTCACATTGATCTGAAACATTCTCTCTTTTATTGATCTGAAACATTCTCCCTCAAATTGATCTGAAACATTCTCCCTCACATTGATCTGAAACATTCTCCCTCTCATTTTTCCGAAACATCCTTTCTCTGCCATTGATGTGAAACATTCTCCCTGTTGTTGATCTGAAACATTCTCCCTCTCACTGATCTGAAACATTCTCCCTCTCATTGATTCGAAACATTCTCCCTCTCATTGGTCTGAAACATCCTCCCTCACATTGATCTGAAACATTCTCTCTTTCATTGATCTGAATCATTCTCCCTCTCATTGTTCCGAAACATCCTTTCTCTGCCATTGATCTGAAACATTCTCCCTCTCATTGATCTGAAACTTTCTCCCTCTCATTGATCTGAAACATTCTCCCTCTCATTGGTCTGAAACATTCTCGCTCTCACTGGTCTGAAACATTCTCGCTCTCACTGGTCTGAAACATTCTCCCTCTCACTGATCTGAAACATTCTCCCTCACATTGATCTGAAGCATTCTCCCTCACATTGATCTGAAACATTCTCCCTCTCAGTGTTCCGAAACATCCTTTCTCTGCCATTGATGTGAAACATTCTCCCTGTCGTTGATCTGAAACATTCTCCCTCTCATTGATCTGAAACATTCTCCCTCTCATTGGTCTGAAACACCCTCCCTCTCATTGGTCTGAAACATCCTCCATCTCACTGGTCTGAAACATTCTCCCTCACATTGATCTGAAACATTCTCTCTTTCATTGATCTGAAACATTCTCTCTTTCATTGATCGGAAACATTCTCCCTCTCACTGATCTGAAACATTCTACCTCTCATTGATCTGGAACATTCTCCCTCTCATTGATCTGAAACATTCCCCCTCTCACTGGTCTGAAACATTCTCCCTCTGACTGGTCTGAAACATTCTCCCTCTCAGTTGTCTGACACATTCTCCCACACATTGATCTGAAACATTCTCTCTTTCATTGATCTGAAACATTCTCCCTCACATTGATCTGAAACATTCTCCCTCTCATTGATCTGAAACATTCGCCCTCTCATTGATCTGAAACATTCTCCCTGTCATTGATCTGAAACATTCTCCCGCTCACTGGTCTGAAACATTCTCCCTCTCACTGGTCTGAAACATTCTCCCTCTCACTGGTCTGAAACATTCTCCCTCAAATTGATCTGAAACATTCTCCCTCTCATTGATCTGCAACATTCTCTCTTTCATTGATCTGAAACAATCTCTCTTTCATTGATCGGAAATATTCGCACTTTCATTGATCGCAAACATTCTCCCTCATCTTGATCTGAAACATTCTCCCTCACATTGATCCTAAACATTATCCCTCTCAATGTTCCGAAACATTCTCCCTGTCGTTGTTCTGAAACATTCTCCCTCTCACTGATCTGAAACATGCTCCCTCTCATTGATCTGAAACATTCTCCCTCTCATTGATCTTAAACATTGTCCCTCTCATTGATCTGAAACATTCTACCTCTCACAGGTCTGAAACATTCTACCTCTCACAGGTCTGAAACATTCTCCCTCTCACTGGTCTGAAACATTCTCCCTCTCAGTGGTCTGAAACATTCTCCCACACATTGATCTGAAACATTCTCTCTTTCATTGATCTGAAACATTCCCCCTCACATTGATCTGAAACATTCTCCCTCTCATTTTTCCGAAACATCCTTTCTCTGCCATTGATGTGAAACATTCTCCCTGTCGTTGATCTGAAACATTCTCCCTCTCACTGGTCTGAAACATTCTCGCTCTCACTGGTCTGAAACATTCTCCCTCTCACTGGTCTGAAACATTCTCCCTCTCACTGGTCTGAAACATTCTCCCTCTCATTGATCTGAAACATTCTCCATCTCACTGGTCTGAAACATTCACGCTCTCACTGGTCTGAAACATTCTCCCTCTCACTGATCTGAAACATTCTCCCTCACATTGATCTGAAACATTCTCTCTTTTATTGATCTGAAACATTCTCCCTCAAATTGATCTGAAACATTCTCCCTCACATTGATCTGAAACATTCTCCCTCTCATTTTTCCGAAACATCCTTTCACTGCCATTGATGTGAAACATTCTCCCTGTTGTTGATCTGAAACATTCTCCCTCTCACTGATCTGAAACATTCTCCCTCTCATTGGTCTGAAACATCCTCCCTCACATTGATCTGAAACATTCTCTCTTTCATTGATCTGAATCATTCTCCCTCTCATTGTTCCGAAACATCCTTTCTCTGCCATTGATCTGAAACATTCTCCCTCTCATTGATCTGAAACTTTCTCCCTCTCATTGATCTGAAACATTCTCCCTCTCATTGGTCTGAAACATTCTCGCTCTCACTGGTCTCAAACATTCTCGCTCTCACTGGTCTGAAACATTCTCCCTCTCACTGATCTGAAACATTCTCCCTCACATTGATCTGAAGCATTCTCCCTCACATTGATCTGAAACATTCTCCCTCTCAGTGTTCCGAAACATCCTTTCTCTGCCATTGATGTGAAACATTCTCCCTGTCGTTGATCTGAAACATTCTCCCTCTCATTGATCTGAAACATTCTCCCTCTCATTGGTCTGAAACACCCTCCCTCTCATTGGTCTGAAACATTCTCCCTCTCACTGGTCTGAAACATTCTCCCTCTCATTGATCTGAAACATTCTCCATCTCACTGGTCTGAAACATTCACGCTCTCACTGGTCTGAAACATTCTCCCTCTCACTGATCTGAAACATTCTCCCTCACATTGATCTGAAACATTCTCTCTTTTATTGATCTGAAACATTCTCCCTCAAATTGATCTGAAACATTCTCCCTCACATTGATCTGAAACATTCTCCCTCTCATTTTTCCGAAACATCCTTTCTCTGCCATTGATGTGAAACATTCTCCCTGTTGTTGATCTGAAACATTCTCCCTCTCACTGATCTGAAACATTCTCCCTCTCATTGATTCGAAACATTCTCCCTCTCATTGGTCTGAAACATCCTCCCTCACATTGATCTGAAACATTCTCTCTTTCATTGATCTGAATCATTCTCCCTCTCATTGTTCCGAAACATCCTTTCTCTGCCATTGATCTGAAACATTCTCCCTCTCATTGATCTGAAACTTTCTCCCTCTCATTGATCTGAAACATTCTCCCTCTCATTGGTCTGAAACATTCTCGCTCTCACTGGTCTGAAACATTCTCGCTCTCACTGGTCTGAAACATTCTCCCTCTCACTGATCTGAAACATTCTCCCTCACATTGATCTGAAGCATTCTCCCTCACATTGATCTGAAACATTCTCCCTCTCAGTGTTCCGAAACATCCTTTCTCTGCCATTGATGTGAAACATTCTCCCTGTCGTTGATCTGAAACATTCTCCCTCTCATTGATCTGAAACATTCTCCCTCTCATTGGTCTGAAACACCCTCCCTCTCATTGGTCTGAAACATCCTCCATCTCACTGGTCTGAAACATTCTCCCTCACATTGATCTGAAACATTCTCTCTTTCATTGATCTGAAACATTCTCTCTTTCATTGATCGGAAACATTCTCCCTCTCACTGATCTGAAACATTCTACCTCTCATTGATCTGGAACATTCTCCCTCTCATTGATCTGAAACATTCCCCCTCTCAGTGGTCTGAAACATTCTCCCTCTCAGTGGTCTGAAACATTCTCCCTCTCAGTGGTCTGAAACATTCTCCCACACATTGATCTGATACATTCTCTCTTTCAGTGACCTGAAACATTCTCCCTCACATTGATCTGAAACATTCTCCCTCTCATTGATCTGAAACATTCGCCCTCTCACTGGTCTGAAACATTCTCCCTGTCATTGATCTGAAACATTCTCCCGCTCACTGGTCTGAAACATTCTCCCTCTCACTGGTCTGAAACATTCTCCCTCTCACTGGTCTGAAACATTCTCCCTCAAATTGATCTGAAACATTCTCCCTCTCATTGATCTGCAACATTCTCTCTTTCATTGATCTGAAACAATCTCTCTTTCATTGATCGGAAATATTCGCACTTTCATTGATCGCAAACATTCTCCCTCATCTTGATCTGAAACATTCTCCCTCACATTGATCCTAAACATTATCCCTCTCAATGTTCCGAAACATTCTCCCTGTCGTTGTTCTGAAACATTCTCCCTCTCACTGATCTGAAACATGCTCCCTCTCATTGATCTGAAACATTCTCCCTCTCATTGATCTTAAACATTGTCCCTCTCATTGATCTGAAACATTCTACCTCTCACAGGTCTGAAACATTCTACCTCTCACAGGTCTGAAACATTCTCCCTCTCACTGGTCTGAAACATTCTCCCTCTCAGTGGTCTGAAACATTCTCCCACACATTGATCTGAAACATTCTCTCTTTCATTGATCTGAAACATTCCCCCTCACATTGATCTGAAACATTCTCCCTCTCACTGTTCCGAAACATCCTTTCTCTGCCACTGATGTGCAACATTCTCCCTGTCATTGATCTGAAACATTCTCCCTGTCATTGATCTGAAACATTCTCCCTCTCATTGATCTGAAACATTCTCCCTCTCACTGGTCTGAAACATTCTCCCTCTCACTGGTCTGAAACATTCTCCCTCTCAGTGGTCTGACACATTCTCCCACACATTGATCTGAAACATTCTCTCTTTCATTGATCTGCACCATTCTCCTTCACATTGATCTGAAACAATCTCTCTTTCATTGATCGGAAATATTCGCTCTTTCATTGATCGGAAATATTCTCCCTCTCATTGGTCTGAAACATCCACCCTCTTATTGATCTGAAAATTCTCTCTCTCTCACAGGTCTGAAACAATCTCCCTCACATTGATCTGAAACATTCTCTCTTTCATTGATCTGAAACATTCTTTCATTGATCGGAAACATTTTCTCTTTCATTGATAGGAAACATTCTCCCTCACCTTGATCTGAAACATTCTCCCTCACCTTGATCTGAAACATTCTCCCTCTCAATGTTCCGAAACATCCTTTCTCAGCCTTTGATCTGAAACATTCTCCCTCTCGTTGATCTGAAACATTCTCCCTCTCGTTGATCTGAAACATTCTCCCTCTCATTGATCTGAAACATTCTCCCTCTCATTGATCTGAAACATTCTCCCTCTCATTGGTCTGAAACATTCTCCCTCTCATTGATCTGAAACATTCTCCCTCTAATTGATCTGAAACATTCTCACTCTCATTGATCTGAAACGTTCTCCCTCTCATTGGTCTGAAACATTCTCCCTCTCACTGGTCTGAAAAATTCACGCTCTCACTGGTCTGAAACATGCTGTCTTTCATTAATCGGAAACATTCTCTCTTTCATTGATCGGAAACATTCTCTCTTTCATTGATCCGAAACATTCTCCCTCTCAATGTTCCGAAACATTCTCCCTCTCATTGATCTGAAACATTCTCCCTCTCATTGATCTGAAACATTCTCCCTCTCACTGGTCTGAAACATTCTCCCTCTCAGTGTTCTGAAACATTCTCCCTCTCACTGGTCTGAAACATTCTCCCTCTCACTGGTCTGAAACATTCCCCCTCTCACTGGTCTGAAACATTCTCCCTCTCACTGGTCTGAAACATTCTCCCTCTCACTGGTCTGAAACATTCTCCCTCTCAGTGGTCTGAAACATTCTTCCACACATTGATTTGAAACATTCTCTCTTTCATTGATCTGAAACATTCTCCCTGACATTGATCTGAAACATTCTCCCTCTCATTGTTCCGAAACATCCTTTCTCTGCCACTGATGTGCAACATTCTCCCTGTCATTGATCTGAAACATTCTCCCTGTCATTGATCTGAAACATTCTCCCTCTCATTGATCTGAAACATTCTCCCTCTCACTGGTCTGAAACATTCTCCCTCTCACTGGTCTGAAACATTCTCCCTCTCAGTGGTCTGACACATTCTCCCACACATTGATCTGAAACATTCTCTCTTTCATTGATCTGAACCATTCTCCCTCACATTGATCTGAAACAATCTCTCTTTCATTGATCGGAAATATTCGCTCTTTCATTGATCGGAAATATTCTCCCTCTCATTGGTCTGAAACATCCACCCTCTTATTGATCTGAAAATTCTCTCTCTCTCACAGGTCTGAAACAATCTCCCTCACATTGATCTGAAACATTCTCTCTTTCATTGATCTGAAACATTCTTTCATTGATCGGAAACATTTTCTCTTTCATTGATAGGAAACATTCTCCCTCACCTTGATCTGAAACATTCTCCCTCACCTTGATCTGAAACATTCTCCCTCTCAATGTTCCGAAACATCCTTTCTCAGCCTTTGATCTGAAACATTCTCCCTCTCGTTGATCTGAAACATTCTCCCTCTCGTTGATCTGAAACATTCTCCCTCTCATTGATCTGAAACATTCTCCCTCTCATTGATCTGAAACATTCTCCCTCTCATTGGTCTGAAACATTCTCCCTCTCATTGATCTGAAACATTCTCCCTCTAATTGATCTGAAACATTCTCACTCTCATTGATCTGAAACGTTCTCCCTCTCATTGGTCTGAAACATTCTCCCTCTCACTGGTCTGAAAAATTCACGCTCTCACTGGTCTGAAACATGCTGTCTTTCATTAATCGGAAACATTCTCTCTTTCATTGATCGGAAACATTCTCTCTTTCATTGATCCGAAACATTCTCCCTCTCAATGTTCCGAAACATTCTCCCTCTCATTGATCTGAAACATTCTCCCTCTCATTGATCTGAAACATTCTCCCTCTCACTGGTCTGAAACATTCTCCCTCTCAGTGGTCTGACACATTCTCCCACACATTGATTTGAAACATTCTCTCTTTCATTGATCTGAAACATTCTCCCTGACATTGATCTGAAACATTCTCCCTCTCATTGTTCCGAAACATCCTTTCTCTGCCATTGATGTGAAACATTCTCCCTGTCGTTGATCTGAAACATTCTCCCTCTCACTGGTCTGAAACATTCTCCCTCTCACTGGTCTGAAACATTCTCCCTCTCACTGGTCTGAAACATTCTCCTTCACATTGATCTGAAACATTCTCTCTTTCATTGATCTTAAACACTCTCTCTTTCATTGATCCAAAACATTCTCTCTTTCATTGATCGGAAACATTCTCCCTCACATTGATCCGAAACATTCTCCCTCTCCATGTTCCGAAACATTCTCCCTCTCATTGATCTGAAACATTCTCCCTCTCACTGGTCGGAAACATTCTCCCTCTCACTGGTCTGAAACATTCTCCCTCTCACTGGTCTGAAACATTCTCCCTCTCAGTGGTCTGAAACATTCTCCCACACATTGATCTGAAACATTCTCTCTTTCATTGATCTGAAACATTCTTTCATTGATCGGAAACATTCTCTCTTTCATTGATAGGAAACATTCTCCCTCACCTTGATCTGAAACATTCTCCCTCACCTTGATCTGAAACATTCTCCCTCTCAATGTTCCGAAACATCCTTTCTCAGCCTTTGATCTGAAACATTCTCCCTGTCGTTGATCGGAAACATTCTCCCTCTCGTTGATCTGAAACATTCTCCCTCTCGTTGATCTGAAACATTCTCCCTCTCGTTGATCTGAAACATTGTCCCTCTCATTGGTCTGAAACATTCTCCCTCTCATTGATCTGAAACATTCTCCCTCTCATTGATCTGAAACATTCTCACTCTCATTGATCTGAAACGTTCTCCCTCTCATTGGTCTGAAACATTCTCCCTCTCACTGGTCTGAAAAATTCTCGCTCTCACTGGTCTGAAACATTCTCGCTCTCACTGGTCTGAAACATTCTCCCTCTCATTGATTAGAAACATTCTCCCTCTCATTGGTCTGAAACATCCTCCCTCAAATTGATCGGAAACATTCTCTCTTTCATTGATCTGAAACATTCTCCCTCACATTGATCTGAAACATTCTCTCTTTCATTGATCTGAAACAGTCTCCCTGACATTGATCTGAAACATTCTCCCTCTCATTGTTCCGAAACATCCTTTCTCTGCCATTGATGTGAAACATTCTCCCTGTCGTTGATCTGAAACATTCTCCCTCTCACTGATCTGAAACATTCTCCCTGTCATTGATCTGAAACATTCTCCCTCTCATTGATCTGAAACATTCTCCCTCCAACTGGTCTGAAACATTCACCCTTTCAGTGGTTTGACACATTCTCCCACACATTGATCTGAAACATTCTCTCTTTCATTGATCTGAAACATTCTCCCTCACATTGATCTGAAACATTCTCCCTCTCATTGATCTGAAACATTCTCCCTCACATTGATCTGAAACATTCTCCCTCTCATTGTTCCGAAACATCCTTTCTCTGCCATTGATGTGAAACATTCTCCCTGTCGTTGATCTGAAACATTCTCCCTCTCACTGATCTGAAACATTCTCCCTCTCATTGATCTGAAACACTCTCCCTCTCATTGATCTGAAACATTCTCCCTCCAACTGGTGTGAAACAATCTCCCTCTCACTGGTCTGAAACATTCACCCTCTGACTGGTCTGACACATTCTCCCACACATTGATCTGAAACATTCTCTCTTTCATTGATCTGAAACATTCTCCCTCACATTGATCTGAAACATTCTCCCTCTCATTGATCTGAAACATTCTCCCTCACATTGATCTGAAACATTCTCCCTCACATTGATCTGAAACATTCTCCCTCTCATTGATCTAAAACATTCGCCCTCTCATTAATCTGAAACATTCTCCCTCTCATTGATCTGAAACATTCTCCCTCTCACTGGTCTGAAACATTCTCGCTCTCACTGGTCTGAAACATTCTCCCTCTCACTGGTCTGAAACATTCTCCCTCACATTGATCTGAAACATTCTCCCTCTCATTGATCTGCAACATTCTCTCTTTCATTGATCTGAAACAATCTCTCTTTCATTGATCGGAAATATTCGCACTTTCATTGATCGCAAACATTCTCCCTCACCTTGATCTGAAACATTCTCCCTCTCAATGTTCCGAAACATTCTCCCTGTCGTTGTTCTGAAACATTCTCCCTCTCACTGATCTGAAACATGCTCCCTCTCATTGATCTGAAACATTCTCCCTCTCATTGATCTGAAACATTCTCCCTCTCATTGATCTGAAACATTCTACCTCTCACAGGTCTGAAATATTCTCCCTCTCACTGGTCTGAAACATTCTCCCTCACACTGGTCTGAAACATTCTCCCTCTCAGTGGTCTGAAACATTCTCCCACACATTGATCTGAAACATTCTCTCTTTCATTGATCTGAAACATTCCCCCTCACATTGATCTGAAACATTCTCCCTCTCATTGTTCCGAAACATCCTTTCTCTGCCACTGATGTGAAACATTCTCCCTGTCATTGATCTGAAACATTCTCCCTGTCATTGATCTGAAACATTCTCCCTCTCATTGATCTGAAACATTCTCCCTCTCACTGGTCTGAAACATTCTCCCTCTCACTGGTCTGAAACATTCTCCCTCTCAGTGGTCTGACACATTCTCCCACACATTGATCTGAAACATTCTCTCTTTCATTGATCTGAAACATTCTCCCTCACATTGATCTGAATCAATCTCTCTTTCATTGATCGGAAATATTCGCTCTTTCATTGATCGGAAACATTCTCCCTCTCATTGGTCTGAAACATCTTCCCTCTTATTGATCTGAAAATTCTCTCTCTCTCACAGGTCTGAAACATTCTCCCTCACATTGATCTGAAACATTCTCTCTTTCATTGATCTGAAACATTCTTTCATTGATCGGAAACATTCTCTCTTTCATTGATAGGAAACATTCTCCCTCACCTTGATCTGAAACATTCTCCCTCACCTTGATCTGAAACATTCTCCCTCTCAATGTTCCGATTCATTCTTTCTCAGCCTTTGATCTGAAACATTCTCCCTCTCGTTGATCTGAAACATTCTCCCTCTCGTTGATCTGAAACATTCTCCCTCTCGTTGATCTGAAACATTCTCCCTCTCATTGATCTGAAACATTCTCCCTCTCATTGATCTGAAACATTCTCCCTCTCATTGGTCTGAAACATTCTCCCTCTCATTGATCTGAAACATTCTCCCTCTCATTGATCTGAAACATTCTCCCTCACATTGATCTGAAACATTCTCCCTCTCAGTGTTCCGAAACATCCTTTCTCTGCCATTTATGTGAAACATTCTCCCTGTCATTGATCTGAAACATTCTCCCTCTCACTGATCTGAAACATTCTCCCTCTCATTGATCTGAAACATTCTCCCTCTCATTGGTCTGAAACATCCTCCATCTCATTGGTCTGAAACATCCTCCATCTCACTGGTCTGAAACATTCTCCCTCACATTGATCTGAAACATTCTCTCTTTCATTGATCTGAAACATGCTCTCTTTCATTGATCGGAAACATTCTCTCTTTCATTGATCGGAAACATTCTCTCTTTCATTGATCGGAAACATTCTCCCTCACATTGATCCGAAACATTCTCCCTCTCAATGTTCCGAAACATTCTCCCTCTCATTGATCTGAAACATTCTCCCTCTCATTGATCTGAAACATTCTCCCTCTCACTGGTCTGAAACATTCACCCTCTCACTGGTCTGAAACATTCTCCCTCTCACTGGTCTGAAACATTCTCCCTCTCACTGGTCTGAAACATTCCCCCTCTCACTGGTCTGAAACATTCTCCCTCTCACTGGTCTGAAACATTCTCCCTCTCACTGGTCTGAAACATTCTCCCTCTCAGTGGTCTGAAACATTCTTCCACACATTGATCTGAAACATTCTCTCTTTCATTGATCTGAAACATTCTCCCTGATTTTGATCTGAAACATTCTCCCTCTCATTGTTCCGAAACATCCTTTCTCTGCCATTGATGTGAAAAATTCTCCCTGTCGTTGATCTGAAACATTCTCCCTCTCACTGGTCTGAAACATTCTCCCTCTCACTGGTCTGAAACATTCTCCCTCTCACTGGTCTGAAACATTCTCCTTCACATTGATCTGAAACATTCTCTCTTTCATTGATCTGAAACAATCTCTCTTTCATTGATCCAAAACATTCTCTCTTTCATTGATCGGAAACATTCTCCCTCACATTGATCCGAAACATTCTCCCTCTCCATGTTCCGAAACATTCTCCCTCTCATTGATCTGAAACATTCTCCCTCTCGTTGATCTGAAACATTCTCCCTCTCATTGATCTGAAACATTCTCCCTCTCATTGGTCTGAAACATTCTCCCTCTCATTGTTCCGAAACATCCTTTCTCTGCCACTGATGTGAAACATTCTCCCTGTCATTGATCTGAAACATTCTCCCTGTCATTGATCTGAAACATTCTCCCTCTCATTGATCTGAAACATTCTCCCTCTCACTGGTCTGAAACATTCTCCCTCTCACTGGTCTGAAACATTCTCCCTCTCAGTGGTCTGACACATTCTCCCACACATTGATCTGAAACATTCTCTCTTTCATTGATCTGAAACATTCTCCCTCACATTGATCTGAATCAATCTCTCTTTCATTGATCGGAAATATACGCTCTTTCATTGATCGGAAACATTCTCCCTCTCATTGGTCTGAAACATCTTCCCTCTTATTGATCTGAAAATTCTCTCTCTCTCACAGGTCTGAAACATTCTCCCTCACATTGATCTGAAACATTCTCTCTTTCATTGATCTGAAACATTCTTTCATTGATCGGAAACATTCTCTCTTTCATTGATAGGAAACATTCTCCCTCACCTTGATCTGAAACATTCTCCCTCACCTTGATCTGAAACATTCTCCCTCTCAATGTTCCGATTCATTCTTTCTCAGCCTTTGATCTGAAACATTCTCCCTCTCGTTGATCTGAAACATTCTCCCTCTCGTTGATCTGAAACATTCTCCCTCTCGTTGATCTGAAACATTCTCCCTCTCATTGATCTGAAACATTCTCCCTCTCATTGATCTGAAACATTCTCCCTCTCATTGGTCTGAAACATTCTCCCTCTCATTGATCTGAAACATTCTCCCTCTCATTGATCTGAAACATTCTCCCTCACATTGATCTGAAACATTCTCCCTCTCAGTGTTCCGAAACATCCTTTCTCTGCCATTTATGTGAAACATTCTCCCTGTCATTGATCTGAAACATTCTCCCTCTCACTGATCTGAAACATTCTCCCTCTCATTGATCTGAAACATTCTCCCTCTCATTGGTCTGAAACATCCTCCATCTCATTGGTCTGAAACATCCTCCATCTCACTGGTCTGAAACATTCTCCCTCACATTGATCTGAAACATTCTCTCTTTCATTGATCTGAAACATGCTCTCTTTCATTGATCGGAAACATTCTCTCTTTCATTGATCGGAAACATTCTCTCTTTCATTGATCGGAAACATTCTCCCTCACATTGATCCGAAACATTCTCCCTCTCAATGTTCCGAAACATTCTCCCTCTCATTGATCTGAAACATTCTCCCTCTCATTGATCTGAAACATTCTCCCTCTCACTGGTCTGAAACATTCACCCTCTCACTGGTCTGAAACATTCTCCCTCTCACTGGTCTGAAACATTCTCCCTCTCACTGGTCTGAAACATTCCCCCTCTCACTGGTCTGAAACATTCTCCCTCTCACTGGTCTGAAACATTCTCCCTCTCACTGGTCTGAAACATTCTCCCTCTCAGTGGTCTGAAACATTCTTCCACACATTGATCTGAAACATTCTCTCTTTCATTGATCTGAAACATTCTCCCTGATTTTGATCTGAAACATTCTCCCTCTCATTGTTCCGAAACATCCTTTCTCTGCCATTGATGTGAAAAATTCTCCCTGTCGTTGATCTGAAACATTCTCCCTCTCACTGGTCTGAAACATTCTCCCTCTCACTGGTCTGAAACATTCTCCCTCTCACTGGTCTGAAACATTCTCCTTCACATTGATCTGAAACATTCTCTCTTTCATTGATCTGAAACAATCTCTCTTTCATTGATCCAAAACATTCTCTCTTTCATTGATCGGAAACATTCTCCCTCACATTGATCCGAAACATTCTCCCTCTCCATGTTCCGAAACATTCTCCCTCTCATTGATCTGAAACATTCTCCCTCTCGTTGATCTGAAACATTCTCCCTCTCATTGATCTGAAACATTCACCCTCTCATTGGTCTGAAACATTCTCCCTCTCATTGATCTGAAACATTCTCCCTCTCATTGATCTGAAACATTCTCACTCTCATTGATCTGAAACGTTCTCCCTCTCATTGGTCTGAAACATTCTCCCTCTCATTGATCTGCAACATTCTCTCTTTCATTGATCTGAAACAATCTCTCTTTCATTGATCGGAAATATTCGCACTTTCATTGATCGCAAACATTCTCCCTCACCTTGATCTGAAACATTCTCCCTCACATTGATCCTAAACATTCTCCCTCTCAATGTTCCGAAACATTCTCCCTGTCGTTGTTCTGAAACATTCTCCTTCTCACTGATCTGAAACATGCTCCCTCTCATTGATCTGAAACATTCTCCCTCTCATTGATCTGAAACATTCTCCCTCTCATTGATCTGAAACATTCTACCTCTCACAGGTCTGAAATATTCTCCCTCTCACTGGTCTGAAACATTCTCCCTCACACTGGTCTGAAACATTCTCCCTCTCAGTGGTCTGAAACATTCTCCCACACATTGATCTGAAACATCCTCTCTTTCATTGATCTGAAACATTCCCCCTCACATTGATCTGAAACATTCTCCCTCTCATTGTTCCGAAACATCCTTTCTCTGCCACTGATGTGAAACATTCTCCCTGTCATTGATCTGAAACATTCTCCCTGTCATTGATCTGAAACATTCTCCCTCTCATTGATCTGAAACATTCTCCCTCTCACTGGTCTGAAACATTCTCCCTCTCACTGGTCTGAAACATTCTCCCTCTCAGTGGTCTGACACATTCTCCCACACATTGATCTGAAACATTCTCTCTTTCATTGATCTGAAACATTCTCCCTCACATTGATCTGAATCAATCTCTCTTTCATTGATCGGAAATATTCGCTCTTTCATTGATCGGAAACATTCTCCCTCTCATTGGTCTGAAACATCTTCCCTCTTATTGATCTGAAAATTCTCTCTCTCTCACAGGTCTGAAACATTCTCCCTCACATTGATCTGAAACATTCTCTCTTTCATTGATCTGAAACATTCTTTCATTGATCGGAAACATTCTCTCTTTCATTGATAGGAAACATTCTCCCTCACCTTGATCTGAAACATTCTCCCTCACCTTGATCTGAAACATTCTCCCTCTCAATGTTCCGAAACATCCTTTCTCAGCCTTTGATCTGAAACATTCTCCCTCTCGTTGATCTGAAACATTCTCCCTCTCGTTGATCTGAAACATTCTCCCTCTCGTTGATCTGAAACATTCTCCCTCTCGTTGATCTGAAACATTCTCCCTCTCATTGATCTGAAACATTCTCCCTCTCATTGGTCTGAAACATTCTCCCTCTCATTGATCTGAAACATTCTCCCTCTCATTGATCTGAAACATTCTCCCTCACATTGATCTGAAACATTCTCCCTCTCAGTGTTCCGAAACATCCTTTCTCTGCCATTTATGTGAAACATTCTCCCTGTCATTGATCTGAATCATTCTCCCTCTCACTGATCTGAAACATTCTCCCTCTCATTGATCTGAAACATTCTGCCTCTCATTGGTCTGAAACATCCTCCATCTCATTGGTCTGAAACATCCTCCATCTCACTGGTCTGAAACATTCTCCCTCACATTGATCTGAAACATTCTCTCTTTCATTGATCTGAAACATGCTCTCTTTCATTGATCGGAAACATTCTCTCTCTCATTGATCGGAAACATTCTCTCTTTCATTGATCGGAAACATTCTCCCTCACATTGATCCGAAACATTCTCCCTCTCAATGTTCCGAAACATTCTCCCTCTCATTGATCTGAAACATTCTCCCTCTCATTGATCTGAAACATTCTCCCTCTCACTGGTCTGAAACATTCTCCCTCTCAGTGGTCTGAAACATTCTCCCTCTCACTGGTCTGAAACATTCTCCCTCTCACTGGTCTGAAACATTCCCCCTCTCACTGGTCTGAAACATTCTCCCTCTCACTGGTCTGAAACATTCTCCCTCTCACTGGTCTGAAACATTCTCCCTCTCAGTGGTCTGAAACATTCTTCCACACATTGATCTGAAACATTCTCTCTTTCATTGATCTGAAACATTCTCCCTGACATTGATCTGAAACATTCTCCCTCTCATTGTTCCGAAACATCCTTTCTCTGCCATTGATGTGAAACATTCTCCCTGTCGTTGATCTGAAACATTCTCCCTCTCACTGGTCTGAAACATTCTCCCTCTCACTGGTCTGAAACATTCTCCTTCACATTGATCTGAAACATTCTCTCTTTCATTGATCTGAAACAATCTCTCTTTCATTGATCCAAAACATTCTCTCTTTCATTGATCGGAAACATTCTCTCTTTCATTGATCCGAAACATTCTCCCTCTCAATGTTCCGAAACATTCTCCCTCTCATTGATCTGAAACATTCTCCCTCTCATTGATCTGAAACATTCTCCCTCTCACTGGTCTGAAACATTCTCCCTCTCAGTGGTCTGAAACATTCTCCCTCTCACTGGTCTGAAACATTCTCCCTCTCACTGGTCTGAAACATTCCCCCTCTCACTGGTCTGAAACATTCTCCCTCTCACTGGTCTGAAACATTCTCCCTCTCACTGGTCTGAAACATTCTCCCTCTCAGTGGTCTGAAACATTCTTCCACACATTGATTTGAAACATTCTCTCTTTCATTGATCTGAAACATTCTCCCTGACATTGATCTGAAACATTCTCCCTCTCATTGTTCCGAAACATCCTTTCTCTGCCATTGATGTGAAACATTCTCCCTGTCGTTGATCTGAAACATTCTCCCTCTCACTGGTCTGAAACATTCTCCCTCTCACTGGTCTGAAACATTCTCCCTCTCACTGGTCTGAAACATTCTCCTTCACATTGATCTGAAACATTCTCTCTTTCATTGATCTGAAACAATCTCTCTTTCATTGATCCAAAATATTCTCTCTTCCATTGATCGGAAACATTCTCCCTCACCTTGATCTGAAACATTCTCCCTCTCACTGATCTGAAACATTCTCCCTTTCCTTGATCTGAAACATTCTCCCTCTCACTGGTCGGAAACATTCTCCCTCTCACTGGTCTGAAACATTCTCCCTCTCACTGGTCTGAAACATTCTCCCTCTCAGTGGTCTGAAACATTCTCCCACACATTGATCTGAAACATTCTCTCTTTCATTGATCTGAAACATTCTTTCATTGATCGGAAACATTCTCTCTTTCATTGATAGGAAACATTCTCCCTCACCTTGATCTGAAACATTCTCCCTCACCTTGATCTGAAACATTCTCCCTCTCAATGTTCCGAAACATCCTTTCTCAGCCTTTGATCTGAAACATTCTCCCTGTCGTTGATCTGAAACATTCTCCCTCTCGTTGATCTGAAACATTCTCCCTCTCGTTGACCTGAAACATTCTCCCTCTCGTTGATCTGAAACATTGTCCCTCTCATTGGTCTGAAACATTCTCCCTCTCATTGATCTGAAACATTCTCCCTCTCATTGATCTGAAACATTCTCACTCTCATTGATCTGAAACGTTCTCCCTCTCACTGGTCTGAAAAATTCTCGCTCTCACTGGTCTGAAACATTCTCGCTCTCACTGGTCTGAAACATTCTCCCTCTCACTGATCTGAAACATTCTCACTCACATTGATCTGAAACATTCTCTCTTTTATTGATCTGAAACATTCTCCCTCACATTGATCTGAAACATTCTCCCTCACATTGATCTAAAACATTCTCCCTCTCATTTTTCCGAAACATCCTTTCTCTGCCATTGATGTGAAACATTCTCCCTGTGGTTGATCTGAAACATTCTCCCTCTCACTGATCTGAAACATTCTCCCTCTCATTGATTAGAAACATTCTCCCTCTCATTGGTCTGAAACATCCTCCCTCAAATTGATCGGAAACATTCTCTCTTTCATTGATCTGAAGCATTCTCCCTCACATTGATCTGAAACATTCTCTCTTTCATTGGTCTGAAACATGCTGTCTTTCATTGTTCGGAAACATTCTCTCTTTCATTGATCGGAAACATTCTCTCTTTCATTGATCGGAAACATTCTCCCTCACATTGATCCGAAACATTCTCCCTCTCAATGTTCCGAAACATTCTCCCTCTCATTGATCTGAAACATTCTCCCTCTCATTGATCTGAAACATTCTCCCTCTCACTGGTCTGAAACATTCTCCCGCTCACTGGTCTGAAACATTCTCCCTCTCACTGGTCTGAAACATTCCCCCTCTCACTGGTCTGAAACATTCTCCCTCTCACTGGTCTGAAACATTCTCCCTCTCACTGGTCTGAAACATTCTCTCTCTCACTGGTCTGAAACATTCTTCCACACATTGATCTGAAACATTCTCTCTTTCATTGATCTGAAACAGTCTCCCTGACATTGATCTGAAACATTCTCCCTCTCATTGTTCCGAAACATCCTTTCTCTGCCATTGATGTGAAACATTCTCCCTGTCGTTGATCTGAAACATTCTCCCTCTCACTGATCTGAAACATTCTCCCTGTCATTGATCTGAAACATTCTCCCTCTCATTGATCTGAAACATTCTCCCTCCAACTGGTCTGAAACATTCACCCTTTCAGTGGTTTGACACATTCTCCCACACATTGATCTGAAACATTCTCTCTTTCATTAATCTGAAACATTCTCCCTCACATTGATCTGAAACATTCTCCCTCACATTGATCTGAAACATTCTCCCTCTCATTGTTCCGAAACATCCTTTCTCTGCCATTGATGTGAAACATTCTCCCTGTCGTTGATCTGAAACATTCTCCCTCTCACTGATCTGAAACATTCTCCCTCTCATTGATCTGAAACACTCTCCCTCTCATTGATCTGAAACATTCTCCCTCCAACTGGTGTGAAACAATCTCCCTCTCACTAGTCTGAAACATTCACCCTCTGACTGGTCTGACACATTCTCCCACACATTGATCTGAAACATTCTCTCTTTCATTGATCTGAAACATTCTCCCTCACATTGATCTGAAACATTCTCCCTCTCATTGATCTGAAACATTCTCCCTCACATTGATCTGAAACATTCTCCCTCACATTGATCTGAAACATTCTCCCTCTCATTGATCTAAAACATTCGCCCTCTCATTAATCTGAAACATTCTCCCTCTCATTGATCTGAAACATTCTCCCTCTCACTGGTCTGAAACATTCTCGCTCTCACTGGTCTGAAACATTCTCCCTCTCACTGGTCTGAAACATTCTCCCTCACATTGATCTGAAACATTCTCCCTCTCATTGATCTGCAACATTCTCTCTTTCATTGATCTGAAACAATCTCTCTTTCATTGATCGGAAATATTCGCACTTTCATTGATCGCAAACATTCTCCCTCACCTTGATCTGAAACATTCTCCCTCACATTGATCCTAAACATTCTCCCTCTCAATGTTCCGAAACATTCTCCCTGTCGTTGTTCTGAAACATTCTCCCTCTCACTGATCTGAAACATGCTCCCTCTCATTGATCTGAAACATTCTCCCTCTCATTGATCTGAAACATTCTCCCTCTCATTGATCTGAAACATTCTACCTCTCACAGGTCTGAAATATTCTCCCTCTCACTGGTCTGAAACATTCTCCCTCACACTGGTCTGAAACATTCTCCCTCTCAGTGGTCTGAAACATTCTCCCACACATTGATCTGAAACATTCTCTCTTTCATTGATCTGAAACATTCCCCCTCACATTGATCTGAAACATTCTCCCTCTCATTGTTCCGAAACATCCTTTCTCTGCCACTGATGTGAAACATTCTCCCTGTCATTGATCTGAAACATTCTCCCTGTCATTGATCTGAAACATTCTCCCTCTCATTGATCTGAAACATTCTCCCTCTCACTGGTCTGAAAAATTCTCCCTCTCACTGGTCTGAAACATTCTCCCTCTCAGTGGTCTGACACATTCTCCCACACATTGATCTGAAACATTCTCTCTTTCATTGATCTGAAACATTCTCCCTCACATTGATCTGAAACAATCTCTCTTTCATTGATCGGAAATATTCGCTCTTTCATTGATCGGAAACATTCTCCCTCTCATTGGTCTGAAACATCCTCCCTCTTATTGATCTGAAAATTCTCTCTCTCTCACAGGTCTGAAACATTCTCCCTCACATTGATCTGAAACATTCTCTCTTTCATTGATCTGAAACATTCTTTCATTGATCGGAAACATTCTCTCTTTCATTGATAGGAAACATTCTCCCTCACCTTGATCTGAAACATTCTCCCTCACCTTGATCTGAAACATTCTCCCTCTCAATGTTCCGAAACATCCTTTCTCAGCCTTTGATCTGAAACATTCTCCCTCTCGTTGATCTGAAACATTCTCCCTCTCGTTGATCTGAAACATTCTCCCTCTCGTTGATCTGAAACATTCTCCCTCTCATTGAACTGAAACATTCTCCCTCTCATTGATCTGAAACATTCTCCCTCTCATTGGTCTGAAACATTCTCCCTCTCATTGATCTGAAACATTCTCCCTCTCATTGATCTGAAACATTCTCCCTCACATTGATCTGAAACATTCTCCCTCTCAGTGTTCCAAAACATCCTTTCTCTCCATTTATGTGAAACATTCACCCTGTCATTGAGCTGAAACATTCTCCCTCTCACTGATCTGAAACATTCTCCCTCTCATTGATCTGAAACATTCTGCCTCTCATTGGTCTGAAACATCCTCCATCTCATTGGTCTGAAACATCCTCCATCTCACTGGTCTGAAACATTCTCCCTCACATTGATCTGAAACATTCTCTCTTTCATTGATCTGAAACATGCTCTCTTTCATTGATCGGAAACATTCTCTCTTTCATTGATCGGAAACATTCTCTCTTTCATTGATCGGAAATATTCTCCCTCACATTGATCCGAAACATTCTCCCTCTCAATGTTCCGAAACATTCTCCCTCTCATTGATCTGAAACATTCTCCCTCTCATTGATCTGAAACATTCTCCCTCTCACTGGTCTGAAACATTCTCCCTCTCAGTGGTCTGAAACATTCTCCCTCTCACTGGTCTGAAACATTCTCCCTCTCACTGGTCTGAAACATTCCCCCTCTCACTGGTCTGAAACATTCTCCCTCTCACTGGTCTGAAACATTCTCCCTCTCACTGGTCTGAAACATTCTCCCTCTCAGTGGTCTGAAACATTCTTCCACACATTGATCTGAAACATTCTCTCTTTCATTGATCTGAAACATTCTCCCTGACATTGATCTGAAACATTCTCCCTCTCATTGTTCCGAAACATCCTTTCTCCGCCATTGATGTGAAACATTCTCCCTGTCGTTGATCTGAAACATTCTCCCTCTCACTGGTCTGAAACATTCTCCCTTTCACTGGTCTGAAACATTCTCCCTCTCACTGGTCTGAAACATTCTCCTTCACATTGATCTGAAACATTCTCTCTTTCATTGATCTGAAACAATCTCTCTTTCATTGATCCAAAACATTCTCTCTTTCATTGATCGGAAACATTCTCTCTTTCATTGATCCGAAACATTCTCCCTCTCAATGTTCCGAAACATTCTCCCTCTCATTGATCTGAAACATTCTCCATCTCATTGATCTGAAACATTCTCCCTCTCACTGGTCTGAAACATTCTCCCTCTCAGTGGTCTGAAACATTCTCCCTCTCACTGGTCTGAAACATTCTCCCTCTCACTGGTCTGAAACATTCCCCCTCTCACTGGTCTGAAACATTCTCCCTCTCACTGGTCTGAAACATTCTCCCTCTCACTGGTCTGAAACATTCTCCCTCTCAGTGGTCTGAAACATTCTTCCACACATTGATTTGAAACATTCTCTCTTTCATTGATCTGAAACATTCTCCCTGACATTGATCTGAAACATTCTCCCTCTCATTGTTCCGAAACATCCTTTCTCTGCCATTGATGTGAAACATTCTCCCTGTCGTTGATCTGAAACATTCTCCCTCTCACTGGTCTGAAACATTCTCCCTCTCACTGGTCTGAAACATTCTCCCTCTCACTGGTCTGAAACATTCTCCTTCACATTGATCTGAAACATTCTCTCTTTCATTGATCTGAAACAATCTCTCTTTCATTGATCCAAAACATTCTCTCTTTCATTGATCGGAAACATTCTCCCTCACATTGATCCGAAACATTCTCCCTCTCCATGTTCCGAAACATTCTCCCTCTCATTGATCTGAAACATTCTCCCTCTCACTGGTCGGAAACATTCTCCCTCTCACTGGTCTGAAACATTCTCCCTCTCACTGGTCTGAAACATTCTCCCTCTCAGTGGTCTGAAACATTCTCCCACACATTGATCTGAAACATTCTCTCTTTCATTGATCTGAAACATTCTTTCATTGATCGGAAACATTCTCTCTTTCATTGATAGGAAACATTCTCCCTCACCTTGATCTGAAACATTCTCCCTCACCTTGATCTGAAACATTCTCCCTCTCAATGTTCCGAAACATCCTTTCTCAGCCTTTGATCTGAAACATTCTCCCTGTCGTTGATCTGAAACATTCTCCCTCTCGTTGATCTGAAACATTCTCCCTCTCGTTGATCTGAAACATTCTCCCTCTCGTTGATCTGAAACATTGTCCCTCTCATTGGTCTGAAACATTCTCCCTCTCATTGATCTGAAACATTCTCCCTCTCATTGATCTGAAACATTCTCACTCTCATTGATCTGAAACGTTCTCCCTCTCACTGGTCTGAAAAATTCTCGCTCTCACTGGTCTGAAACATTCTCGCTCTCACTGGTCTGAAACATTCTCCCTCTCACTGATCTGAAACATTCTCACTCACATTGATCTGAAACATTCTCTCTTTTATTGATCTGAAACATTCTCCCTCACATTGATCTGAAACATTCTCCCTCACATTGATCTAAAACATTCTCCCTCTCATTTTTCCGAAACATCCTTTCTCTGCCATTGATGTGAAACATTCTCCCTGTCGTTGATCTGAAACATTCTCCCTCTCACTGATCTGAAACATTCTCCCTCTCATTGATTAGAAACATTCTCCCTCTCATTGGTCTGAAACATCCTCCCTCAAATTGATCGGAAACATTCTCTCTTTCATTGATCTGAAACATTCTCCCTCACATTGATCTGAAACATTCTCTCTTTCATTGGTCTGAAACATGCTGTCTTTCATTGTTCGGAAACATTCTCTCTTTCATTGATCGGAAACATTCTCTCTTTCATTGATCGGAAACATTCTCCCTCACATTGATCCGAAACATTCTCCCTCTCAATGTTCCGAAACATTCTCCCTCTCATTGATCTGAAACATTCTCCCTCTCATTGATCTGAAACATTCTCCCTCTCACTGGTCTGAAACATTCTCCCTCTCACTGGTCTGAAACATTCTCCCTCTCACTGGTCTGAAACATTCCCCCTCTCACTGGTCTGAAACATTCTCCCTCTCACTGGTCTGAAACATTCTCCCTCTCACTGGTCTGAAACATTCTCTCTCTCACTGGTCTGAAACATTCTTCCACACATTGATCTGAAACATTCTCTCTTTCATTGATCTGAAACAGTCTCCCTGACATTGATCTGAAACATTCTCCCTCTCATTGTTCCGAAACATCCTTTCTTTGCCATTGATGTGAAACATTCTCCCTGTCGTTGATCTGAAACATTCTCCCTCTCACTGATCTGAAACATTCTCCCTGTCATTGATCTGAATCATTCTCCCTCTCATTGATCTGAAACATTCTCCCTCACATTGATCTGAAACATTCTCCCTCTCATTGTTCCGAAACATCCTTTCTCTGCCATTGATGTGAAACATTCTCCCTGTCGTTGATCTGAAACATTCTCCCTCTCACTGATCTGAAACATTCTCCCTCTCATTGATCTGAAACACTCTCCCTCTCATTGATCTGAAACATTCTCCCTCCAACTGGTGTGAAACAATCTCCCTCTCACTGGTCTGAAACATTCACCCTCTGACTGGTCTGACACATTCTCCCACACATTGATCTGAAACATTCTCTCTTTCATTGATCTGAAACATTCTCCCTCACATTGATCTGAAACATTCTCCCTCTCATTGATCTGAAACATTCTCCCTCACATTGATCTGAAACATTCTCCCTCACATTGATCTGAAACATTCTCCCTCTCATTGATCTAAAACATTCTCCCTCTCATTAATCTGAAACATTCTCCCTCTCATTGATCTGAAACATTCTCCCTCTCACTGGTCTGAAACATTCTCGCTCTCACTGGTCTGAAACATTCTCCCTCTCACTGGTCTGAAACATTCTCCCTCACATTGATCTGAAACATTCTCCCTCTCATTGATCTGCAACATTCTCTCTTTCATTGATCTGAAACAATCTCTCTTTCATTGATCGGAAATATTCGCACTTTCATTGATCGCAAACATTCTCCCTCACCTTGATCTGAAACATTCTCCCTCACATTGATCCTAAACATTCTCCCTCTCAATGTTCCGAAACATTCTCCCTGTCGTTGTTCTGAAACATTCTCCCTCTCACTTATCTGAAACATGCTCCCTCTCATTGATCTGAAACATTCTCCCTCTCATTGATCTGAAACATTCTCCCTCTCATTGATCTGAAACATTCTACCTCTCACAGGTCTGAAATATTCTCCCTCTCAGTGGTCTGAAACATTCTCCCACACATTGATCTGAAATATTCTCTCTTTCATTGATCTGAAACATTCCCCCTCACATTGATCTGAAACATTCTCCCTCTCATTGTTCCGAAACATCCTTTCTCTGCCACTGATGTGAAACATTCTCCCTGTCATTGATCTGAAACATTCTCCCTGTCATTGATCTGAAACATTCTCCCTCTCATTGATCTGAAACATTCTCCCTCTCACTGGTCTGAAACATTCTCCCTCTCACTGGTCTGAAACATTCTCCCTCTCAGTGGTCTGACACATTCTCCCACACATTGATCTGAAACATTCTCTCTTTCATTGATCTGAAACATTCTCCCTCACATTGATCTGAATCAATCTCTCTTTCATTGATCGGAAATATTCGTTCTTTCATTGATCGGAAACATTCTCCCTCTCATTGGTCTGAAACATCTTCCCTCTTATTGATCTGAAAATTCTCTCTCTCTCACAGGTCTGAAACATTCTCCCTCACATTGATCTGAAACATTCTCTCTTTCATTGATCTGAAACATTCTTTCATTGATCGGAAACATTCTCTCTTTCATTGATAGGAAACATTCTCCCTCACCTTGATCTGAAACATTCTCCCTCACCTTGATCTGAAACATTCTCCCTCTCAATGTTCCGATTCATCCTTTCTCAGCCTTTGATCTGAAACATTCTCCCTCTCGTTGATCTGAAACATTCTCCCTCTCGTTGATCTGAAACATTCTCCCTCTCATTGATCTGAAACATTCTCCCTCTCATTGATCTGAAACATTCTCCCTCTCATTGGTCTGAAACATTCTCCCTCTCATTCATCTGAAACATTCTCCCTCTCATTGATCTGAAACATTCTCCCTGACATTGATCTGAAACATTCTCCCTCTCAGTGTTCCGAAACATCCTTTCTCTGCCATTTATGTGAAACATTCTCCCTGTCATTGATCTGAAACATTCTCCCTCTCACTGATCTGAAACGTTCTCCCTCTCATTGATCTGAAACATTCTCCCTCTCATTGGTCTGAAACATCCTCCATCTCATTGGTCTGAAACATCCTCCATCTCACTGGTCTGAAACATTCTCCCTCACATTGATCTGAAACATTCTCTCTTTCATTGATCTGAAACATGCTCTCTTTCATTGATCGGAAACATTCTCTCTTTCATTGATCGGAAACATTCTCTCTTTCATTGATCGGAAACATTCTCCCTCACATTGATCCGAAACATTCTCCCTCTCAATGTTCCGAAACATTCTCCCTCTCATTGATCTGAAACATTCTCCCTCTCATTGATCTGAAACATTCTCCCTCTCACTGGTCTGAAACATTCACCCTCTCACTGGTCTGAAACATTCTCCCTCTCACTGGTCTGAAACATTCTCCCTCCCACTGGTCTGAAACATTCCCCCTCTCACTGGTCTGAAACATTCTCCCTCTCACTGGTCTGATACATTCTCCCTCTCACTGGTCTGAAACATTCTCCCTCTCAGTGGTCTGAAACATTCTTCCACACATTGATCTGAAACATTCTCTCTTTCATTGATCTGAAACATTCTCCCTGACTTTGATCTGAAACATTCTCCCTCTCATTGTTCCGAAACATCCTTTCTCTGCCATTGATGTGAAACATTCTCCCTGTCGTTGATCTGAAACATTCTCCCTCTCACTGGTCTGAAACATTCTCCCTCTCACTGGTCTGAAACATTCTCCCTCTCACTGGTCTGAAACATTCTCCTTCACATTGATCTGAAACATTCTCTCTTTCATTGATCTGAAACAATCTCTCTTTCATTGATCCAAAACATTCTCTCTTTCATTGATCGGAAACATTCTCCCTCACATTGATCCGAAACATTCTCCCTCTCCATGTTCCGAAACATTCTCCCTCTCATTGATCTGAAACATTCTCCCTCTCACTGGTCGGAAACATTCTCCCTCTCACTGGTCTGAAACATTCTCCCTCTCACTGGTCTGAAACATTCTCCCTCTCAGTGGTCTGAAACATTCTCCCACACATTGATCTGAAACATTCTCTCTTTCATTGATCTGAAACATTCTTTCATTGATTGGAAACATTCTCTCTTTCATTGATAGGAAACATTCTCCCTCACCTTGATCTGAAACATTCTCCCTCACCTTGATCTGAAACATTCTCCCTCTCAATGTTCCGAAACATCCTTTCTCAGCCTTTGATCTGAAACATTCTCCCTGTCGTTGATCTGAAACATTCTCCCTCTCGTGGATCTGAAACATTCTCCCTCTCGTTGATCTGAAACATTCTCCCTCTCATTGATCTGAAACATTCTCCCTCTCATTGGTCTGAAACATTCTCCCTCTCAATGATCTGAAACATTCTCCCTCTCATTGATCTGAAACATTCTCACTCTCATTGATCTGAAACGTTCTCCCTCTCATTGGTCTGAAACATTCTCCCTCTCATTGATCTGCAACATTCTCTCTTTCATTGATCTGAAACAATCTCTCTTTCATTGATCGGAAATATTCGCACTTTCATTGATCGCAAACATTCTCCCTCACCTTGATCTGAAACATTCTCCCTCACATTGATCCTAAACATTCTCCCTCTCAATGTTCCGAAACATTCTCCCTGTCGTTGTTCTGAAACATTCTCCCTCTCACTGATCTGAAACATTCTCTCTTTCATTGATCTGAAACATTCCCCCTCACATTGATCTGAAACATTCTCCCTCTCATTGTTCCGAAACATCCTTTCTCTGCCACTGATGTGAAACATTCTCCCTGTCATTGATCTGAAACATTCTCCCTGTCATTGATCTGAAACATTCTCCCTCTCATTGATCTGAAACATTCTCCCTCTCACTGGTCTGAAACATTCTCCCTCTCACTGGTCTGAAACATTCTCCCTCTCAGTGGTCTGACACATTCTCCCACACATTGATCTGAAACATTCTCTCTTTCATTGATCTGAAACATTCTCCCTCACATTGATCTGAATCAATCTCTCTTTCATTGATCGGAAATATTCGCTCTTTCATTGATCGGAAACATTCTCCCTCTCATTGGTCTGAAACATCTTCCCTCTTATTGATCTGAAAATTCTCTCTCTCTCACAGGTCTGAAACATTCTCCCTCACATTGATCTGAAACATTCTCTCTTTCATTGATCTGAAACATTCTTTCATTGATCGGAAACATTCTCTCTTTCATTGATAGGAAACATTCTCCCTCACCTTGATCTGAAACATTCTCCCTCACCTTGATCTGAAACATTCTCCCTCTCAATGTTCCGAAACATCCTTTCTCAGCCTTTGATCTGAAACATTCTCCCTCTCGTTGATCTGAAACATTCTCGCTCTCGTTGATCTGAAACATTCTCCCTCTCGTTGATCTGAAACATTCTCCCTCTCATTGATCTGAAACATTCTCCCTCTCATTGATCTGAAACATTCTCCCTCTCATTGGTCTGAAACATTCTCCCTCTCATTGATCTGAAACATTCTCCCTCTCATTGATCTGAAACATTCTCCCTCACATTGATCTGAAACATTCTCCCTCTCAGTGTTCCGAAACATCCTTTCTCTGCCATTTATGTGAAACATTCTCCCTGTCATTGATCTGAAACATTCTCCCTCTCACTGATCTGAAACATTCTCCCTCTCATTGATCTGAAACATTCTCCCTCTCATTGGTCTGAAACATCCTCCATCTCATTGGTCTGAAACATCCTCCATCTCACTGGTCTGAAACATTCTCCCTCACATTGATCTGAAACATTCTCTCTTTCATTGATCTGAAACATGCTCTCTTTCATTGATCGGAAACATTCTCTCTTTCATTGATCGCAAACATTCTCCCTCACCTTGATCTGAAACATTCTCCCTCACATTGATCCTAAACATTCTCCCTCTCAATGTTCCGAAACATTCTCCCTCTCATTGATCTGAAACATTCTCCCTCTCATTGGTCTGAAACATTCTCCCTCTCATTGATCTGAAACATTCCCCCTCTCATTTATCTGAAACATTCTCACTCTCATTGATCTGAAACGTTCTCCCTCTCATTGGTCTGAAACATTCTCCCTCTCATTGATCTGCAACATTCTCTCTTTCATTGATCTGAAACAATCTCTCTTTCATTGATCGGAAATATTCGCACTTTCATTGATCTGAAACGTTCTCCCTCTCATTGGTCTGAAACATTCTCCCTCTCATTGATCTGCAACATTCTCTCTTTCATTGATCTGAAACAATCTCTCTTTCATTGATCGGAAATATTCGCACTTTCATTGATCGCAAACATTCTCCCTCACCTTGATCTGAAACATTCTCCCTCACATTGATCCTAAACATTCTCCCTCTCAATGTTCCGAAACATTCTCCCTGTCGTTGTTCTGAAACATTCTCCCTCTCACTGATCTGAAACATGCTCCCTCTCATTGATCTGAAACATTCTCCCTCTCATTGATCTGAAACTTTCTCCCTCTCATTGATCTGAAACATTCTACCTCTCACAGGTCTGAAATATTCTCCCTCTCACTGGTCTGAAACATTCTCCCTCACACTGGTCTGAAACATTCTCCCTCTCAGTGGTCTGAAACATTCTCCCACACATTGATCTGAAACATTCTCTCTTTCATTGATCTGAAACATTCCCCCTCACATTGATCTGAAACATTCTCCCTCTCATTGTTCCGAAACATCCTTTCTCTGCCACTGATGTGAAACATTCTCCCTGTCATTGATCTGAAACATTCTCCCTGTCATTGATCTGAAACATTCTCCCTCTCATTGATCTGAAACATTCTCCCTCTCACTGGTCTGAAACATTCTCCCTCTCACTGGTCTGAAACATTCTCCCTCTCAGTGGTCTGACACATTCTCCCACACATTGATCGGAAATATTCGCTCTTTCATTGATCGGAAACATTCTCCCTCTCATTGGTCTGAAACATCTTCCCTCTTATTGATCTGAAAATTCTCTCTCTCTCACAGGTCTGAAACATTCTCCCTCACATTGATCTGAAACATTCTCTCTTTCATTGATCTGAAACGTTCTTTCATTGATCGGAAACATTCTCTCTTTCATTGATAGGAAACATTCTCCCTCACCTTTATCTGAAACATTCTCCCTCACCTTGATCTGAAACATTCTCCCTCTCAATGTTCCGAAACATCCTTTCTCAGCCTTTGATCTGAAACATTCTCCCTCTCGTTGATCTGAAACATTCTCGCTCTCGTTGATCTGAAACATTCTCCCTCTCGTTGATCTGAAACCTTCTCCCTCTCATTGATCTGAAACATTCTCCCTCTCATTGATCTGAAACATTCTCCCTCTCATTGGTCTGAAACATTCTCCCTCTCATTGATCTGAAACATTCTCCCTCTCATTGATCTGAAACATTCTCCCTCACATTGATCTGAAACATTCTCCCTCTCAGTGTTCCTAAACATCCTTTCTCTGCCATTTATGTGAAACATTCTCCCTGTCATTGATCTGAAACATTCTCCCTCTCACTGATCTGAAACATTCTCCCTCTCATTGATCTGAAACATTCTCCCTCTCATTGGTCTGAAACATCCTCCATCTCATTGGTCTGAAACATCCTCCATCTCACTGGTCTGAAACATTCTCCCTCACATTGATCTGAAACATTCTCTCTTTCATTGATCTGAAACATGCTCTCTTTCATTGATCGGAAACATTCTCTCTTTCATTGATCGGAAACATTCTCTCTTTCATTGATCGGAAACATTCTCCCTCACATTGATCCGAAACATTCTCCCTCTCAATGTTCCGAAACACTCTCCCTCTCATTGATCTGAAACATTCTCCCTCTCATTGATCTGAAACATTCTCCCTCTCACTGGTCTGAAACATTCTCCCTCTCACTGGTCTGAAACAGTCTCCCTCTCACTGGTCTGAAACATTCTCCCTCTCACTGGTCTGAAACATTCCCCCTCTCACTGGTCTGAAACATTCTCCCTCTCACTGGTCTGAAACATTCTCCCTCTCAGTGGTCTGAAACATTCTTCCACACATTGATCTGAAACATTCTCCCTCACCTTGATCTGAAACATTCTCCCTCACCTTGATCTGAAACATTCTCCCTCTCAATGTTCCGAAGCATCCTTTCTCAGCCTTTGATCTGAAACATTCTCCCTGTCGTTGATCTGAAACATTCTCCCTCTCGTGGATCTGAAACATTCTCCCTCTCGTTGATCTGAAACATTCTCCCTCTCATTGATCTGAAACATTCTCCCTCTCATTGGTCTGAAACATTCTCCCTCTCATTGATCTGAAACATTCTCCCTCTCATTGATCTGAAACATTCTCACTCTCCTTGATCTGAAACGTTCTCCCTCTCATTGGTCTGAAACATTCTCCCTCTCATTGATCTGCAACATTCTCTCTTTCATTGATCTGAAACAATCTCTCTTTCATTGATCGGAAATATTCGCACTTTCATTGATCGCAAACATTCTCCCTCACCTTGATCTGAAACATTCTCCCTCACATTGATCCTAAACATTCTCCCTCTCAATGTTCCGAAACATTCTCCCTGTCGTTGTTCTGAAACATTCTCCCTCTCACTGATCTGAAACATGCTCCCTCTCATTGATCTGAAACATTCTCCCTCTCATTGATCTGAAACATTCTCCCTCTCATTGATCTGAAACATTCTACCTCTCACAGGTCTGAAATATTCTCCCTCTCACTGGTCTGAAACATTCTCCCTCACACTGGTCTGAAACATTCTCCCTCTCAGTGGTCTGAAACATTCTCCCACACATTGATCTGAAACATTCTCTCTTTCATTGATCTGAAACATTCCCCCTCACATTGATCTGAAACATTCTCCCTCTCATTGTTCCGAAACATCCTTTCTCTGCCACTGATGTGAAACATTCTCCCTGTCATTGATCTGAAACATTCTCCCTGTCATTGATCTGAAACATTCTCTCTCTCATTGATCTGAAACATTCTCCCTCTCACTGGTCTGAAACATTCTCCCTCTCACTGGTCTGAAACATTCTCCCTCTCAGTGGTCTGACACATTCTCCCACACATTGATCTGAAACATTCTCTCTTTCATTGATCTGAAACATTCTCCCTCACATTGATCTGAATCAATCTCTCTTTCATTGATCGGAAATATTCGCTCTTTCATTGATCGGAAACATTCTCCCTCTCATTGGTCTGAAACATCTTCCCTCTTATTGATCTGAAAATTCTCTCTCTCTCACAGGTCTGAAACATTCTCCCTCACATTGATCTGAAACATTCTCTCTTTCATTGATCTGAAACATTCTTTCATTGATCGGAAACATTCTCTCTTTCATTGATAGGAAACATTCTCCCTCACCTTGATCTGAAACATTCTCCCTCACCTTGATCTGAAACATTCTCCCTCTCAATGTTCCGAAACATCCTTTCTCAGCCTTTGATCTGAAACATTCTCCCTCTCGTTGATCTGAAACATTCTCGCTCTCGTTGATCTGAAACATTCTCCCTCTCGTTGATCTGAAACATTCTCCCTCTCATTGATCTGAAACATTCTCCCTCTCATTGATCTGAAACATTCTCCCTCTCATTGGTCTGAAACATTCTCCCTCTCATCGATCTGAAACATTCTCCCTCTCATTGATCTGAAACATTCTCCCTCACATTGATCTGAAACATTCTCCCTCTCAGTGTTCCGAAACATCCTTTCTCTGCCATTTATGTGAAACATTCTCCCTGTCATTGATCTGAAACATTCTCCCTCTCACTGATCTGAAACATTCTCCCTCTCATTGATCTGAAACATTCTCCCTCTCATTGGTCTGAAACATCCTCCATCTCATTGGTCTGAAACATCCTCCATCTCACTGGTCTGAAACATTCTCCCTCACATTGATCTGAAACATTCTCTCTTTCATTGATCTGAAACATGCTCTCTTTCATTGATCGGAAACATTCTCTCTTTCATTGATCGGAAACATTCTCTCTTTCATTGATCGGAAACATTCTCCCTCACATTGATCCGAAACATTCTCCCTCTCAATGTTCCGAAACATTCTCCCTCTCATTGATCTGAAACATTCTCCCTCTCATTGATCTGAAACATTCTCCCTCTCACTGGTCTGAAACATTCTCCCTCTCGTGGATCTGAAACATTCTCCCTCTCATTGGTCTGAAACATTCTCCCTCTCATTGATCTGAAACATTCTCACTCTCATTGATCTGAAACGTTCTCCCTCTCATTGGTCTGAAACATTCTCCCTCTCATTGATCTGCAACATTCTCTCTTTCATTGATCTGAAACAATCTCTCTTTCATTGATCGGAAATATTCGCACTTTCATTGATCGCAAACATTCTCCCTCACCTTGATCTGAAACATTCTCCCTCACATTGATCCTAAACATTCTCCCTCTCAATGTTCCGAAACATTCTCCCTGTCGTTGTTCTGAAACATTCTCCCTCTCACTGATCTGAAACATGCTCCCTCTCATTGATCTGAAACATTCTCCCTCTCATTGATCTGAAAAATTCTCCCTCTCATTGATCTGAAACATTCTACCTCTCACAGGTCTGAAATATTCTCCCTCTCACTGGTCTGAAACATTCTCCCTCACACTGGTCTGAAACATTCTCCCTCTCAGTGGTCTGAAACATTCTCCCACACATTGATCTGAAACATTCTCTCTTTCATTGATCTGAAACATTCCCCCTCACATTGATCTGAAACATTCTCCCTCTCATTGTTCCGAAACATCCTTTCTCTGCCACTGATGTGAAACATTCTCCCTGTCATTGATCTGAAACATTCTCCCTGTCATTGATCTGAAACATTCTCCCTCTCATTGATCTGAAACATTCTCCCTCTCACTGGTCTGTAACATTCTCCCTCTCACTGGTCTGAAACATTCTCCCTCTCAGTGGTCTGACACATTCTCCCACACATTGATCTGAAACATTCTCTCTTTCATTGATCTGAAACATTCTCCCTCACATTGATCTGAATCAATCTCTCTTTCATTGATCGGAAATATTCGCTCTTTCATTGATCGGAAACATTCTCCCTCTCATTGGTCTGAAACATCTTCCCTCTTATTGATCTGAAAATTCTCTCTCTCTCACAGGTCTGAAACATTCTCCCTCACATTGATCTGAAACATTCTCTCTTTCATTGATCTGAAACATTCTTTCATTGATCGGAAACATTCTCTCTTTCATTGATAGGAAACATTCTCCCTCACCTTGATCTGAAACATTCTCCCTCACCTTGATCTGAAACATTCTCCCTCTCAATGTTCCGAAACATCCTTTCTCAGCCTTTGATCTGAAACATTCTCCCTCTCGTTGATCTGAAACATTCTCGCTCTCGTTGATCTGAAACATTCTCCCTCTCGTTGATCTGAAACATTCTCCCTCTCATTGATCTGAAACATTCTCCCTCTCATTGATCTGAAACATTCTCCCTCTCATTGGTCTGAAACATTCTCCCTCTCATTGATCTGAAACATTCTCCCTCTCATTGGTCTGAAACATTCTCCCTCTCATTGATCTGAAACATTCTCCCTCACATTGATCTGAAACATTCTCCCTCTCAGTGTTCCGAAACATCCTTTCTCTGCCATTTATGTGAAACATTCTCCCTGTCATTGATCTGAAACATTCTCCCTCTCACTGATCTGAAACATTCTCCCTCTCATTGATCTGAAACATTCTCCCTCTCATTGGTCTGAAACATCCTCCATCTCATTGGTCTGAAACATCCTCCATCTCACTGGTCTGAAACATTCTCCCTCACATTGATCTGAAACATTCTCTCTTTCATTGATCTGAAACATGCTCTCTTTCATTGATCGGAAACATTCTCTCTTTCATTGATCGGAAACATTCTCTCTTTCATTGATCGGAAACATTCTCCCTCACATTGATCCGAAACATTCTCCCTCTCAATGTTCCGAAACATTCTCCCTCTCATTGATCTGAAACATTCTCCCTCTCATTGATCTGAAACATTCTCCCTCTCAATGGTCTGAAACATTCTCCCTCTCAGTGGTCTGAAACATTCTCCCTCTCACTGGTCTGAAACATTCTCCCTCTCACTGGTCTGAAACATTCCCCCTCTCACTGGTCTAAAACATTCTCCCTCTCACTGGTCTGAAACATTCTCCCTCTCACTGGTCTGAAACATTCTCCCTCTCAGTGGTCTGAAACATTCTCCCTCTCACTGGTCTGAAACATTCTCCCTCTCACTGGTCTGAAACATTCCCCCTCTCACTGGTCTGAAACATTCTCACTCTCACTGGTCTGAAACATTCTCCCTCTCACTGGTCTGAAACATTCTCCCTCTCAGTGGTCTGAAACATTCTTCCACACATTGATCTGAAACATTCTCTCTTTCATTGATCTGAAACATTCTCCCTGACATTGATCTGAAACATTCTCCCTCTCATTGTTCCGAAACATCCTTTCTCTGCCATTGATGTGAAACATTCTCCCTGTCGTTGATCTGAAACATTCTCCCTCTCACTGGTCTGAAACATTCTCCCTCTCACTGGTCTGAAACATTCTCCCTCTCACTGGTCTGAAACATTCTCCTTCACATTGATCTGAAACATTCTCTCTTTCATTGATCTGAAACAATCTCTCTTTCATTGATCCAAAACATTCTCTCTTTCATTGATCGGAAACATTCTCCCTCACATTGATCCGAAACATTCTCCCTCTCCATGTTCCGAAACATTCTCCCTCTCATTGATCTGAAACATTCTCCCTCTCACTGGTCGGAAACATTCTCCCTCTCACTGGTCTGAAACATTCTCCCTCTCACTGGTCTGAAACATTCTCCCTCTCAGTGGTCTGAAACATTCTCCCACACATTGATCTGAAACATTCTCTCTTTCATTGATCTGAAACATTCTTTCATTGATCGGAAACATTCTCTCTTTCATTGATAGGAAACATTCTCCCTCACATTGATCTGAAACGTTCTCCCTCACCTTGATCTGAAACATTCTCCCTCTCAATGTTCCGAAACATCCTTTCCCAGCCTTTGATCTGAAACATTCTCCCTGTCGTTGATCTGAAACATTCTCCCTCTCGTTGATCTGAAACATTCTCCCTCTCGTTGATCTGAAACATTCTCCCTCTCATTGATCTGAAACATTCTCCCTCTCATTGGTCTGAAACATTCTCCCTCTCATTGATCTGAAACATTCTCCCTCTCATTGATCTGAAACATTCTCACTCTCATTGATCTGAAACGTTCTCCCTCTCATTGGTCTGAAACATTCTCCCTCTCACTGGTCTGAAAAATTCTCGCTCTCACTGGTCTGAAACATTCTCGCTCTCACTGGTCTGAAACATTCTCCCTCTCACTGATCTGAAACATTCTCACTCACATTGATCTGAAACATTCTCTCTTTTATTGATCTGAAACATTCTCCCTCACATTGATCTGAAACATTCTCCCTCACATTGATCTGAAACATTCTCCCTCTCATTTTTCCGAAACATCCTTTCTCTGCCATTGATGTGACACATTCTCCCTGTCGTTGATCTGAAACATTCTCCCTCTCACTGATCTGAAACATTCTCCCTCTCATTGATTAGAAACATTCTCCCTCTCATTGGTCTGAAACATCCTCCCTCAAATTGATCGGAAACATTCTCTCTTTCATTGGTCTGAAACATGCTGTCTTTCATTGATCGGAAACATTCTCTCTTTCATTGATCGGAAACATTCTCTCTTTCATTGATCGGAAACATTCTCCCTCACATTGATCCGAAACATTCTCCCTCTCAATGTTCCGAAACATTCTCCCTCTCATTGATCTGAAACATTCTCCCTCTCGTTGATCTGAAACATTCTCCCTCTCACTGGTCTGAAACATTCTCCCTCTCACTGGTCTGAAACATTCTCCCTCTCACTGGTCTGAAACATTCCCCCTCTCACTGGTCTGAAACATTCTCCCTCTCACTCGTCTGAAACATTCTCCCTCTCACTGGTCTGAAACATTCTCTCTCTCACTGGTCTGAAACATTCTTCCACACATTGATCTGAAACATTCTCTCTTTCATTGATCTGAAACAGTCTCCCTGACATTGATCTGAAACATTCTCCCTCTCATTGTTCCGAAACATCCTTTCTCTGCCATTGATGTGAAACATTCTCCCTGTCGTTGATCTGAAACATTCTCCCTCTCACTGATCTGAAACATTCTCCCTGTCATTGATCCGAAACATTCTCCCTCTCATTGATCTGAAACATTCTCCCTCCAACTGGTCTGAAACATTCACCCTTTCAGTGGTCTGACACATTCTCCCACACATTGATCTGAAACATTCTCTCTTTCATTGATCTGAAACATTCTCCCTGTCGTTGATCTGAAACATTCTCCCTCTCGTTGATCTGAAACATTCTCCCTCTCGTTGATCTGAAACATTCTCCCTCTCATTGATCTGAAACATTCTCCCTCTCATTGGTCTGAAACATTCTCCCTCTCATTGATCTGAAACATTCTCCCTCTCATTGATCTGAAACATTCTCACTCTCATTGATCTGAAACGTTCTCCCTCTCATTGGTCTGAAACATTCTCCCTCTCACTGGTCTGAAAAATTCTCGCTCTCACTGGTCTGAAACATTCTCGCTCTCACTGGTCTGAAACATTCTCCCTCTCACTGATCTGAAACATTCTCACTCACATTGATCTGAAACATTCTCTCTTTTATTGATCTGAAACATTCTCCCTCACATTGATCTGAAACATTCTCCCTCACATTGATCTGAAACATTCTCCCTCTCATTTTTCCGAAATATCCTTTCTCTGCCATTGATGTGAAACATTCTCCCTGTCGTTGATCTGAAACATTCTCCCTCTCACTGATCTGAAACATTCTCCCTGTCATTGATCTGAAACATTCTCCCTCTCATTGATCTGAAACATTCTCCCTCCAACTGGTCTGAAAGATTCACCCTTTCAGTGGTCTGACACATTCTCCCACACATTGATCTGAAACATTCTCTCTTTCATTGATCTGAAACATTCTCCCTCACATTGATCTGAAACATTCTCCCTCTCATTGATCTGAAACGTTCTCCCTCACATTGATCTGAAACATTCTCCCTCTCATTGTTCCGAAACATCCTTTCTCTGCCATTGATGTGAAACATTCTCCCTGTCGTTGATCTGAAACATTCTCCCTCTCACTGATCTGAAACATTCTCCCTCTCATTGATCTGAAACACTCTCCCTCTCATTGATCTGAAACATTCTCCCTCCAACTGGTCTGAAACAATCTCCCTCTCACTGGTCTGAAACATTCACCCTCTGACTGGTCTGACACATTCTCCCACACATTGATCTGAAACATTCTCTCTTTCATTGATCTGAAACATTCTCCCTCACATTGATCTGAAACATTCTCCCTCTCATTGATCTGAAACATTCTCCCTCACATTGATCTGAAACATTCTCCCTCACATTGATCTGAAACATTCTCCCTCTCATTGATCTAAAACATTCGCCCTCTCATTAATCTGAAACATTCTCCCTCTCATTGATCTGAAACATTCTCCCTCTCACTGGTCTGAAACATTCTCGCTCTCACTGGTCTGAAACATTCTCCCTCTCACTGGTCTGAAACATTCTCCCTCACATTGATCTGAAACATTCTCCCTCTCATTGATCTGCAACATTCTCTCTTTCATTGATCTGAAACAATCTCTCTTTCATTGATCGGAAATATTCGCACTTTCATTGATCGCCACCATTCTCCCTCACCTTGATCTGAAACATTCTCCCTCACATTGATCCTAAACATTCTCCCTCTCAATGTTCCGAAACATTCTCCCTGTCGTTGTTCTGAAACATTCTCCCTCTCACTGATCTGAAACATGCTCCCTCTCATTGATCTGAAACATTCTCCCTCTCATTGATCTGAAACATTCTCCCTCTCATTGATCTGAAACATTCTACCTCTCACAGGTCTGAAATATTCTCCCTCTCACTGGTCTGAAACATTCTCCCTCACACTGGTCTGAAACATTCTCCCTCTCAGTGGTCTGAAACATTCTCCCACACATTGATCTGAAACATTCTCTCTTTCATTGATCTGAAACATTCCCCCTCACATTGATCTGAAACATTCTCCCTCTCATTGTTCCGAAACATCCTTTCTCTGCCACTGATGTGAAACATTCTCCCTGTCATTGATCTGAAACATTCTCCCTGTCATTGATCTGAA